>NC_086336.1:45341838-45966838 GCF_032445375.1 Bacillus rossius redtenbacheri
TGTTTATTTCACTCCGAATGGTCTTAACTTTGCTCTCTGTTATTTTTTGTCCCCCCCCCTAATCACTCTGCAATTTGTTACACTCTTTGTTTTGAATTTTAATATCTTTGAAGTTTTGCACATTAGTTAACTTTTTTGTGTTTTACACCCTGAAGGAAGGGAAAAAAAGGAAGGGGGGGGGGGGGGTCACAGGCATATAGAGTAGCTGTAGAAATAGAAACTATAGAAGTTTATTTCATAACAATATTTTATCGTTAATTTTTGAAAAAGATTCTATACAATATATGTTTTCCCTTGCGAAATCATTGTGTTACAGTAAAGAATTATTTCTTCAAAATTTTCATGATATATTTTTTGTTGTTTAAATGTTTTAAGAAAATCGTTTGAAATGAAATTTATGTAAGCGAAGACAAAAAAAAAAGATCAAAAATCTATGTGCAAAAAAAATAAATAAAAAAACAATTCTGCCTCAAAGATGGTATCTTTTGAATTACATTTCTCGCCCGACTCCAGCTTGTGAAAAAAAAAAAAAAATACAAGCCGAACGAAATGGACTTGTAAGTTGCAGGCATCTTTCTCTTTTTACTCGCTTTCTCCCGAAGTGCTGTGTATCCACGCCGCAGAGACCGCCCGGTGCGTGCCCCTGTCCTCGGGGGGGGGGGGGGGGGCGGGGCGAGGGGTGGCCCGGGGGCGGGTCCGACGCTCGGCGCCGTAATAACGCAATAAAAATTCCGCGGGCTTTCCCGGGGTGTTACGGATGAAAGGGGGTTGGCTGCTAGGAGGGGGGTAAGCAAGAGGTGGGGGGAGGAGAAGAAGAAGGGTGGTTCGCGTCAAAGCGTGGCGAGGGTCGTGAAAACAAGCCGCGAACACGGACCAGTGAAAAGACGCAGACGGATTTTAGAAGCAAGTAGAAGCAAAAAATAAAAAAAATAAAAAATTAAGCGTCTGTTAAAATTGCAAATAAGTGTAATCTGACACCAAACGGTTAAGCGAAAACTATGGGGGTCTCTCTCTCTGAATTGAAAAGGGTCAGTGCATGATTTTTTTTTTTACTTAAAACAAATATTGTAAATTACATAGTTAAAAATGAAATATTTTTAGCATTTAATCTCTAGCTCTCTAAGAATTTCGTTAATTTTCTGACTCACTGAAGCTAACTGAAGTTCCATGAGTAAATGCATCAAATAACGCTTTCTGCCACTAGAAAAAAAAAAACCACTCGCAACATTATCATTAAACAACTTTCATCCACTAAAACACCTTCCTATCATTAGTTCTTTTTTTCACAGATTTCGACATTGGAGATATTTATTTCAACTACCGTTATATATATATATATATATATATATATATATATATATATATATATATATATATATATATACCAGAGGCGCAACAACAAAATTTTCAAAAGGAGGGGGGGGGGGGGGGGGCAATATACATTTTTATAAAGAATCATCGATCCCCCTATTGAAGTGGGGGGGTCCGGGCCCCCCCCCCCCCCCCGGGAAAGTTTGTATTTCAAGGTGGAAAATGGTGCTATTTAAGCAGTTTTATTATCTAAAAATTGATTACACAGCTAGTGGAAATAACATATCCGACTTGTACAGCACTTTATTTGCCCCCGTTTGCCCCCACTTAAAGGTCTCAGAAGGGGGGGGGGGGGGAAAATACCCTTGCCCGCCCCCCTGTTGTTGCGCCCCTGATATATATATATATATATATATGGGTGCGTAGCCGCTACACGCGTTAGAAGTGAAACTTCACAGATCGGTCGCAGTTCCATGTCAACTCACCAACGACGCTGCTGCCACGTTAAGTAATATTTTTTTTCCTGCAAATGACTTGATATCTGAAATGTGATACAATTACAGGTTACGTGTTCGAACCTTTGTGTAAACCTGGGAAAACTAAGCTTAATAGAAGTGCTTGCGGGCCTGAGGAGTGTGCGATGGACGCATCCCGCAGACTCGAGGCCCCGCCACACATGCAGTTTCCCGGCGTCCCCGTATGCGAGCGCGAGTGAAAGGAACACGGCGCCAAAACAGCAGGGCAAGTTTGCGCCGCGCTCTTCCCTCGACGCTCCGAGCGTTGCACTGGTTTTTTCCTTCCGCGAACGTCACTTTCCTGTGTGCTCGGATGACGTCATTGCCTAATACACCTACCCGCACCGCACAACATCCCCAACGCGTGACTCCGTTCATTCGCAGACTTGGCGTATCGCACACTGGATCGGCGCGTGAAGTTAGTCCCGTGAGCCTGCTGGCTTTGCAAGTACCAGTTAAACATTTCATATTTAACTTATATGACATCCAAGCGAGTAAATTTCAGTCAAACATTTTTTTTTTCCACAATTTTTTTGACGTGACGTCTAATAAATCGATGAAAGCCGGCTGCACGCACGAAAAAGTGTCCCGTTACGCACATTGTCCCGTTAAGCTGTGTCCCGTTACGCTCATTGTACGCTTGCGCCGCATCTATCTCTCTTCCACTCGATTGGAAACAACCATCGATTTGACTTTTTCGAGGCACATTAAACTTGAAACACTCCAATTCGTTTCCTACTTTTCCTATCATCGTCCTATCCTTAACAGAATAACACAGATTGGAAGAAGTTAAATAGCAAACATGTATAAAAGTTATAGTTAAAATAATCTCTTCGTTAAAGTAATTAACATATTTGAATTAATGAGTGCAAATAAAAGTAAATTTATCAATTAAATTGTAGAGTTCATTTCACTCCTTCTTTGTTTCCATACAAAATAGTGATAATTCTATAAAAATGAATCAATTTTATTCATAAAAGTATGTAAACATTTAATCAATATTTTGTTATGACGTTGTCACGTTAAACTATCGTCCGTAAACCGACTTTACAGACAACCAATTTTTTTTTTACATGTAATGAAATATTTTTAAACATTTCGACAACGTACCTACCCAAAACCAGAGCAACAACTACTACATGACATATAACCATTAATCACTACCTCGAATAAATTTGATAACACCCTCGAGAGAAATTTGACAGCAGATTTAATTAAAATAAAACGCAGCTTAGAGAAATCATGATTTTGAGGTAGCCAAAGGCATGGCATTTTAACCTGAAAATTTAAGTTTGCGTAATCGCGTAGGCTACGCGAGTTATAGTCTACACACTGTTAAAAAAAAATTTTCATCTTCAGTTTACGAAGAAAACTGGTTACAAATTATCCAGGGATCTTCGTAAATTTACGGACATTGAGATCACCCTCCTTGAGCATGATTTCAAATGAATATTCTTGGTATATTTAGAAACCTTTCAGAAACTTGCTTTGTACACTCTTTTTTGTCCAGGTATTAATTTATCTATCTTTAGAACGAAACATATGGAAAATCAAAATACGGCACAGTTTCTAAGAAGATTCAGTTATTTGAAATTACGAAGAACCCTTCGTTTATTTAAGTTTTATTCTTCTTTTGAAAGTCCGTAACTGTGTTTTCTGATAGTGAAGATTATTACTACGTATCCGTCTGTAGAAATATGGACGAAAGATTGAAAAATTAAAAAAAAATTACTGGCCTTAAGCTGAGTAACTATTGCTCTCCCAAAATTCTTTGTGTATACCTCCACCACGGTCGGAGCATGAATATTTTTTAAAAAGGGTTGGCTCAAAGGTAATGCATGCAAAAATAAACTGTTGCCCGAAGCATTTTTGCGCAGAACGGCTCTCAGCCAGGAGGGGAAAAAATCAATCTGTAGAAGCGATTGAATGTAGTGCGCATGCGTGAAGGTTTGCTGCTAATGGAGGCGGTTAAGTGGTTTCGTTCTGCCAGCCCGGCTTCCGAGAGGTAGATCACTTAATGAAATTTACCAAATCCCCCGTTGCAATACTCATTCGTGGAATTGATATCCGGCTTTTAATGGTCGACCCTGGTTTATTTGGGTGCGCAGTGCGTGTTTATAAATAATACAATTTTTTTTTTTTAGTTGGGGAAATGTTTACCCATTCAACGAAATAAACTTGAAGTTTTTCTTTTCTTTTTGCAAACAGAGATCCTAACCGTTAAAACTCAAACTCCCTCGCCAATTTTGGACTATTTAATTTATGATTTTATTATGTTAGTTTGAAAATAGTTCTTTTGATTTTTACAGTGAAAGAATGATACGCTTGTTTTAAATAAAATACACGTCAAAACGCGAACATTGGTCCATAAATGCTTCTGTTTATCGCCGTGCATTACGAGATACACTGGATCCCTGTGATGTGGAATGCAGTGTTGCATGGCAATATTTACAGGCCCCAAATGTTTAAGCCTTTTAACCGATTTAAGATAATAATGTATTGATTTGAAGTTTGTGGTAAATATTTCTTCTTACTTTTTTGCATAGTAGATGTTCAAAACAACCCTTAATATAAGAAAATATATATTTTTTTAATGTTTTAGAAGTACTAAGAGTTTGAATAACTTTTGTATATTGAGATAAACCTGTACTTAAAATACGTGTTGCAAAAATACGGATCTTTTTAAACACCGTAATTAGTAAAGAAAACAGTGTGAACAACTATAGTTTCAGAGAAAAATATTTTGATGACTTATTATTTTACTTTCTGTCAAGTTATTAAAGTAAACAATAAATGTCAGAAATAATGGAAATAAAAATTCTTTATATGTATTGTGCTTGTGTCACATAAGTTATCGGTTTGAGAGTGGTTTTTTATTTATACAAAACTGCAATTACATACGCTGCCACTATCACAAAAATAAAAATATAAAATAATAATAATTCCATAATGACATTTAATGTCTGGTTGGGAAAAAAAATCACAGAGAGTAAAACTAAGTGATAGGGAAGTTACCATGAACTGGTGTTGATTTACACAGAACTTTTTATGAATTATGATTAGATCATGATATTTCGGGAAGAGATTTCAAAAAGATTAAAACACTGTAGTATCATCTGTGTTTTGTGACTGGCCAAGTTTCTTTCAGGCACATGTCAACTGCATTATATGAATCACAGTCATTGAGTGCGGAAGTAAACGCGTCCTGAATGTCCTGGCCAAATAAGGCATTTCCTCTGCTTGCAGATGGTCGCTGGCGCAGGCACACCTTATTAGAGTCTAATGAGTGTTCAGAGTTTTTTTTTCCGCAAAAAATATATATGGCCATAATTAAGAGCATATGAACTAAAATATGGTATTATTGTAACACATTTTTTTTTTTTTTTTTACTAAATGTAGGGACTGGAAAAATTCGCAAATTCCCTGACCTCTAGGATGGACTCACAATCTTCTGCGTACTCTAAGGGGGAAAAAAAAGTCGCCTGTTCATTGGCTGATGAATTGCGAGACGTCTGAAATGGGTTTCCCGTGATTCAATACTGCTTGCTGGGTCGATGGTTTCCCACAGGGCAAGAGTCCCTACAAACGAACTGCGATCCAATGGCAGAGGTGACTTTGAAGGCACAAGCATCTGAATCGTGGGCTTGTCGCGAAACGAATCGTCGATTTTTTTTTCCGGTCACTTAACCACAGTTCCAACTGAATCGTATTTAATGAACTTTTTTTTGTGTGCAAATTTTTTTTCCCCACCAGAAATTATTTTTCACACGCCTCCCACAAACTCTGATTAGGTTCGGATCCAGGAGGCGCATGATGATTAAAATATAAACCATAGAACTGAACTTTCAAAGACAAATTGAATGGCCATAGACTTGCAAAAATCTCGTTATTTTCTCTGGCGCGAGGTTAGAATCTACAAACGTGTGAGTAATCAGGTCAATGCAACGTGTTTATTGGCTGATGCAACATTCCACCGTCTCTTCGGGTCACACGTGATTCCGTCAGATCTTTGAATATATATACTGTATAGAAGTCGCGAGTGGATAGGATTTACTCTACGTTTTTCAGAAGCGTATGATGAGCAGCTTGGGAACTTCACCGCTGCAGTGCGCTACCGTAACGCCCTGTATCGTCTTAGTTGTTATTTGCACGTTAGAGCGCAGCACTGTCGCCCGCTGTCATTCCCCGCACCCCCCATCTATCATTCACTGCAGCTCAAGTTCGTTCAACAGGAGGGGGAATGGGTGTTTGAAGAGTTCGACACTTGTCCGCTAGGGACCACCACAAGTCGATGCCCTAGAGATGGTGGCGATTGCGGCGGTGAATTAACCAACTACCTCAAAACCGTATTAGAAATTTTAACCTGGGCTGGCGACTTCTATACAGTATACATATTCAAAGGTCAGATGTTTTCCTAGGTATGCTCCTTCAGGGGCGTGTTACACTGTGAATTTTTTATTTTTATAAATGAAACAGAAATATTGATATAAAAGTACTTATATTTGTACATTTTCACGAAAACAACTTTATTACTTCAAAATAGTGTTCGCAGTAATACTGGGTTCAGATTCTTACCCGGACATTTATGCCATGTGTTGTCCCAGTACCTCCAATCGTTATCGAGTTATTTGTAAACAGGTTTTCTGAATAGCTTTACAGTTTTAACTGTGCACATTAAAACATAACAAAACAAAATAAAATCCAGTTATTTAATATTTGATAATCTTTTCCACGGTTTTAAAAAAATATGTTTAAATGAAACATCACTTAAAGTATAAAAGAACGCACAAGTTTTTGTAATAAATACTCAGTATTATTTCAAAAATCGTAGTTTATATGTAAAATAACCACAGCCATGAGTTGTACAAATCTACAATATATTTATTGTGGTATTACAAATTATTTCGTGGCAACTGGTTTGTAAAGGAATCTTTGTAAAAAAAGAGACATTTTTTTTTCTGAACGGATAACCAGGGGCTTTGAAGAGCACAAATTCTGCATTCTATACGTTTGCCAAATAATAACAAAAAATTTCAGGTCTCAAGTAATGGCTGATAAATGCTCTTCCTATAAGCCACATATATTTAGCGAGTTATTTTCACTCCAGGCTAGATCCAGATCGCTTCACCATAGTCAGAACCGTTTAAGAGTGCACATTGGTCGACAACATGGTTAGGTCCTTTGGCGATTCACACGTGGGTAACCACTTCTTCTTGCTTATAACTTGCTCAGAGTCATCAAGAGCTTTTCAAGAGTACTGTTAGAAACTACAGTAAATTGACGAACATTTCAACAAAGAATTAAACTCAAATACACGTAGAGTTCTTCGTAATTTAAAATAACTGAAATCTTCGTTGAATCTACGCTGTATTTGGACTTCCGAATTTAATGTTTCGTTCTGAACAAAGGTGAACACACAGATGGGCAAAATAAGAGTGTTATTAACCTTTTTTTTTTAATGTTTTGTTAATTTACAAAAGTATTCTTTTTGTTTCACGTCCAAAGAAAGTGAACTCATTGTCCGTAAATTTCAAGAAGATAGCCGTAAAATTATGAAGATCCATGGGTAATTTGTAACCAGCGTTTTTCGTAAGTTGAAAGTGAAAATTTTAAACGGTGTAGTTCCAATCATTACATTTTTCGTTGCGGAGGTTATGCACAAATCTATCGTCTGGCCTACCTCAACACCATTGGGTACATGTGTAATGCGCTCGATTAGGTGAAGAATACCATTGCAGGATATTGTCGTTGTCGGATGCGTGCCATCTACCTTTGTCAGCGTACCTCTTATACTGCGAAGGTAAAGTACAGATATCCTGGCGCTGTATATCGATACGTACTTCTGAAGGTAGTGCGTACGGTCCGAGCAGGAAAGGCTGGTACTCGTGCAGTTCCATTTTCGTAATGCTGTCATCAGAAATGACCGCGGGTCTTCCACGTTGAGGATTTCGCCTTCCATATTTATTCGTCACTTGGCCAATACCGAGAAGAAACTTTACGCTGGCAGGTGTTAATGCACCGACTTTCTGGTAGAGAACGGGTCTTTAGCACGACAATGCGATTTCTTTTATGACTGCTCTGTGTCACAAACTTTATGCTGTGTTTCTTACGTGCAAATAAGCAAAGGCACGGGACATAAAGATTTCATTTGCATCCATGGAACTCAACTGAAGTCAAATATATGGTGCAACACATATTCGAGGGCAACCCTCATGGTGAAATCATTGGGGCTCTAGCTGAGAAATTTGCATTATATTCCGATACCACAAAAAAAAATCCACGCACAATTTACTCAAATTAATCATTGGCTGGTTCCACATTCTTACCTTCCGAACGGATCGCATGCGACTGAGTCATTTGAATTTTGTAATGTTGTTAGTGGTTTCTTGTTCTTTGTGGAGTGTAGAAATTATCTGTGTTCAGGGCTAAGCGCTTTTCGTGACCATCTGTGACTTAAAACTTTGCAGCATCGTCTATGCTTCGTGCTTGACTGGGTTTATTTCAGGTACATGTCTACGGTCAGCACACCAATCACAGTCATCCAGTGCGTAAGCAAACGTGTCCTGAATGGCTTGGGCAATTGGGGCAACGAATTCTCTTACAGACGGCCGCCAATTACAAGAAACAAAATCATTAGAGCAGTCAAATGGGTGCTGCTTGGATTTTTCTCGTGAGAAAATATCATGGTCTGTTGATAGGGCCATGCATTTTTCATGAAAAAAAAAAGACCGCTCATTAGAATGCGATCAGGTATGCCCGCGCCAACGACTTCTTACTTGTGATTGGTGTACGTTCGCAAGAGAAGAAATTGCCTTATTTCGCCAGGCCATTCAGGAGGTGCTTGCTTCCACACTGAATGGCTGTGAATCGTGTACCGACAATTAAACATGTAACTTAAAGAAACTTAGCCAATCACGAAAGGCAGACGATGCTACAGTGTTTCAACTCTCAGCTACTCTCGAAATATTTTCGTGAAAAATATACATGCTCGTATCTATTGAGAATGCAGTTCAAGTGTATGATGTTGTGCATTATAAACTGTTAGAAATTACAGTAAATTTACGGACGTTGCAAAGAACAATTTATCTCAAATAAACGAAGAGTTCTTCATAATTTCAAATAACCGAATCTTCGTACAAACTACGGGGTTTTTCAATTTCTAGTTGATGTTTCTTTCTAAAGATTGTTCTTACTGTAGACTTGACCAGTTTTTTTTAATGTTTTGTTAAAATACAAATAATATTTTTTTATTGGTTTCATATTCGTAGTAAGTTACCTCAGTTTCCGCGAATTTACGAAGATAGTCGTAAATGAACAAAGACACCTGTGCATAATTTGTGACCATCGTTCTTCGTAATTTGAAGGTGAACATTTTTAACAGTGTAGCCTCTCTCTCTTCCAAAAAAAAAAAAATGTGGCTAAGTCATGAACACGGCCGTGCGTTGTACGTGAATACATGTACGTAACAGGTAATATATTCTATACAAGATATAAAATACGCTATTTTTTATTTTAACACCATATATATTCACTGTAACTATTTTAAACTAATGTTTTTATATATGCAATCGATAGTTTTTGACAAAAGCTGACGATTTAAACTCAAACTAACGTCGTAGCTTCTCCAAGTCAAAAGTAATACTAAATGGAAATCTCGAAACGCAGCAAAATGACCTCAAAATGGCAGCACGCGATGCGCCACAGTCCTCACTTAGCGTAACGAATTCTTTGATCCTTTAGCTATTCAGTGGTGTAATTAAATTTTGGATGGAGATGATAGATATGTTGCTGCAACATCGAACTGTATCCCACGATTTTGTTATCATTCGTTTTTTTTAATTGCCTCCCACCAAGGGCGTAGCCAGGATTTGTTTTCGGGGGGTGTTTACTTACACTCTGCCCCCGTACTAGGGGCCCTCCCCCGGAAAATTTTTTTGATTTTAATTTGCAAATTGGTGCTATTGAAGCACTTTCGTAACTAAAATATTGGATTTAAATAACATAAATTTGTGTCCCGACTTTATGATATTTTTTAACGAGACACTGTTGAAAACTAATTGCTGAATATTAAGGGTTATCGGCTCAAAGGTTCTTTCTTTGTTTCATCTAAGTGCATTTGCAACAGATAGACAAGTGTAAATTTTGTCATAAGTACATATATATATATTTTTAATATTTCGGGGGGTGTTTGTACACCCAAAACACCCCCCCTGGCTACGCCCCTGCTCCCACTATAGAAGCAATTTTAAAGACATATTCACGTCAAAATAACGTTAATTTTGCAAGTATCCAGCGAAAAGACACCTCTGATAATCTCGAGTGTGGACCACCCACTCCCCCCCCCCCCCCCCTCTTCCGGCCGGCCGTGCTCCTTCAATATGATTGGCCTCCTTTCGAACGCCCACAGTCTCGCCCGCGAACGAGACACGGCGTATCGATTGCCCCCGTGTCATCCCCCCCCCCCCCCCAGGGACGAAGGACTGTCGCAGACCGCGTCCAGAAAGAGCAGGAGTCCAGAAGCGCACCTCCCAAAGAAAGGGGCTCGTTGATTGGTTCCCGGGCCTGCGATCAGACCCTTCAGCGAACAAGCGGGGCAGCGAGATGTCAACACTCACAATGTCGAGCTTGTGGTGAGAGTGCTACTGGTCTCATCACGCTACCCGCGGTATTTCAGGTACGGGGCTGAGGCGGTGACTATGCTGGGTTGGTGGCCCCAGCTACTGGTCACATTGCCGAAGCTCTAATACCCTCCCGATCAACAAAAGGGAGCGATCACTGACAGTTTTGTTCTTCTTAAAAAAGCTCTGGAATGTTTATAATAAAGCGAACTGGAATGCCACTCCCACACTACCCTATTAGGGCGCACATGTGGGAGGGGTAAAGTGAGAATGCCGGCCGTAAGGTCGGAATAATCTGTATCAACCATACTCCGATCGCTTGGAGCAGGCTCCAAGGGTTCCCTAGCCCGATGCGGAGTCGACGTGGAGAGCGACGACACAGCTCCGGTACCAGCCTGGACAGCTGACAGAGGTTGGATAGGCCTCCACCGGACCACGGGTTCACTGGGTGTTTTGAGGGGTCCCAGCGTGATGTGGGAGATCGGGGAAGGCGCCAGCAGTGCTGATACAGTCGTAGGGCTCAGGACACAACCAACTGTCTGGTCAGCTGAGTGAGGCAGGGGGCCTAGGAGGTGACTATGCTCGGATGGGTCTTCCTGGCCTCTGGTCATAGACGAATCTCTAACACCTTCCTGATCAAAAGGGGGGAGTGATCCCTGATTTCCATTCTACCCTACAAGGGCGCACACATGGGAGGGGAAAGTTGCCGGCCATAGACTGGAATAAAACTGTATCAACCATATACAATATACCGTTTTGTTTTTAAATGTGAACCTAAAATATTTTGTTTTAATGAGATAAAATAATAACGATTTGTTTTGGAGAATTTATTCTGGAACGTTTATTTGTAGATATATATATATATATATATATATATATAAACATATAAAATTTAAAGATAGTAGAGAAATCTCGATGGTTCGTAATCAAGTCGTAAAAAGACGCTTTTAGGGTGCTTACTCTGCTTACATTAACTTATACATCAAATTATTGTACTACAGTATTATAGGTCTTAAAAAAAAGGCTAACAGAAAAGTCTGCCCGTCTTCTAAGGGATCAATCACAGTAAACAGTTTTTATCTTTCAAAATTGGTTCGAATATAACTAGAGAAAAAGGCTGTAAAAACATTGTTTACAAAATAAATTCTTTAGTTACAGGATATACGTGCTGGCAGGTAAAAAACACGAGAAATTGATACTTTTTTAAGTACTTAACTTGTTTAAATCTAAGTGACGCCACCTTAGCAGTTCGCATCCGCGCGCAATGTTGCTTGTCTGACCGTTAAAATTTTCGGAAATGTTCAGTGTACCACACGTACCAATATAGCGGTCGGTTGTTTACAAATGTATCAGCTGTACCTGTAGTGGAGGTTTAATTGGAGGAAAAAAAAAATTGTCAACTCATGTTTGTTTTTTGAAGATTAGTTTTTTATTTATTTTTATATTTTAATGTATGTAAAAATATTAAACCAGTAATATTTTGAAATAATTTTCTTCCGAACAGAGTTAAGTATAGCTGATACAAATATAAACAAAATTCCGCCGTATTGGCTTGTGAAAATCAGGGGGAAAAAATGGAGGCGGAGGGGAAATGGCCTTACGTCCGTCGGCTAATGCTCCGTATGCATCCTTTCCTAATCTGTGGTTCTGTCCCCCCCAGCCGGACTGCGCTTCGAAGACCGCCTGCCTTGCTTCTGGACGTCGTCGTGCGCGGCCTAAACTTTGCTCGTTACGCCCTCTCTCTCTGGCGCATAATCTCCGCGTGATCTCTTCCCACCTTCACCCCCCCCCCCCTCCTCCCGCTCTCTCCACGATCCCCTCCGCTTCATCCGTGGCGCGGGAAATTAATCCCGTTACGTCGGCGTAATCACGCGAGGAGTGGGTGGAGGAGGACGGGAGGTGACTTTTCTGCACCCCATCTTTGCGCGGAGGTTGGGAGGGAGAGGAGAGAAAAAAAAAAGGGGGACGTCTGTAAATGTATACCCCTCACCCCCCCCTTCTCCACCGTTACCGTGACGATTATATGACAGGATGAAAACGCGGCACATGCAGCAGAACGGGTCGGTTAATAAATTTAATAAAAGCGTCCAGGGTAAGTCATGAATTTTCATGACCCATTTAGCAGTGCTGCGCCCGAATAGGAACAAAGAACCACGGACACATTTTTTCCCATTTTGTTGTTATATAATCCTATAACACCACGTTAGCAATATACAGTTACAAAAAAAAAACGCGAGGAAAATCCTACTTTTGCAAAACTACGCCTGTCTTGAAGCGAAAAAAAAAAAATGCTGAAATCAAAATAGCTTGATGTGAATAAAATATTTTTCGAACGGGTGACGTCAGAGCGAGAAAATTTGCGAACGCGAAAGACTTCTTGAAATGAGCGATAGAATATTGTTTTCGAATGGTGGTTTAATTGATGCATTGATAATGTAATTATTGTATTTAAGGTATTTTTTTAAAAGGTTTTCTTTACTTAATTAGTTTGTAAATTTTAATACGTTCACGTAAAATGATCTTTTTCTTCAAATTAATATTATATTTGGATGAAACAATATTTTATCCGAACATGTTAATCGAATCCAGCTTGCAAATATGGATGGCTGTCGTAGATGTAGTCTGAATGTGATGGCGAGAAACATTTTTTTACCTAGTTGTTTGTTTCGGTTTGTCGTGTGGTTAAAAATCACTTGTTCATATAACGCGGTATTTTTCTGTCGTATCGCATCCTAGGCATGGCGTCTATCGCAACAATTTAAATGCCGGATAACCAAATATTTTATTAGATTAATATATGAAAATCGTCGAAAATCCGCGAGACAAGCAATTAACAATCCTGGTGGCATGTGCTGTATCTGGTATTGTAAACAATGTTTTTCGAGATTGTTGAGTTTTTATTTAAATTTAACTGTTGTTTAATATTTATAAATGGTTCACAAGCAAATGCATTAGAAGTGTGTAGAATTTTGGCCACAATAATTTGCATTCTCTAAGGCCTCTACTGCATTTCGTGAAGTTTAGGATTCCCGAATTCCAGCTGATAATCCATAGAGGTGGTAATGGGTAGAAGCATACCATGAAATGGGAGAGCTTAATAATACTATTTTTTATATGTTTACAGAAAAGCTCTTGATTTAATAGAGCTTAATATTGTATTCTAATATCAAAAGCTGAGTTGCCCTGTTACTTAGGTAGAAGATGTAAAATCAAGTCAAGTATTACTTAAAGTAATTATTATTAAGTATTACTGAAATTTTTTTTGGTTTGGATGCAGAACGTATTCAGAACTTTGGAGTAATACAAAAAAAAAAGACTTATTTTCAGTACAAAACAAATTTATGTATTTTTTTATTTTTAGAATTTAGTGAACAAGTGTGCCCAAGTCACCCATCATAAGGTACACAAATTTGAATTTCGCGAGCATGCTTACAGCTCACGCCACTAGGATCGCTGCAGTAGTGTTTCTCGCGCCTCTCCCTGTGCTGAAGGGGCCTGAGTTTCCATGCGTTGTCTTCTGCAACATCTTCTGCAACCCCCGACCGCCGAAGCGACAGTTACGTTCGGGGGGAGGGACTGAAATGCTGCCCCTTAGAAGGGCAGCCCTTCAGGATTTTTCTGGCAATGGTTTGTTTGTACAGCGACTGGAAGGGCAGCCCATCCAATTTCTGAAAACATGTTTCTTTAAGTGTTTAAATAATCCTGAATACTTGCCCCTTGGAAGGGCAGCCCATCAGGATTTTTCCGACCGTAGTGTTTTTGAAAGGTTGTCTGAATTGTTGCCCCTTGGATGGGCAGCCTTTCAGGATTTTTCCGACAGTGGTTAGTTTGTAATGTGACTGGAAGGGCAGCCCTTCCAGTATCTTAAAATGTGTAATTTTTTCCTTAATTTTATAATCCTGAATTGTTGCCCCTTGGAAGGGCAGCCCTTCAGGATTTTTCTGACAGTAGTGTTTTTGAAAGGTTGTCTGAATTGTTGCCCCTTGGATGGGAAGCCCTTCAGGATTTTTCTGACAGTGGTTAGTTTGTAAAGTGACCTGACCAGACCTAACCTAACCTAACCTAAACTATTATTAATGGACCCGCTGCTTCACTGAATGTTGGCTACGGCCATGGCGGAAATTATACTTGACCACGTCTGATGGTGCTTAGAATCTTCGTCGTTAAACACACGTACCTTAGTAAAATACAGTAATTAAAAACGGTTTCCACAATGCAGAAACTACACTTAAGCAAATGTTTTGGGCGTGTACCTAACATGGTGCAAGCCATGAGCATAGAAAAGAGAGCTAAAAAATAAGTCTCCCCCCCCCCCCCCCCCGGTTTCCATTTTATCACACAGACGTGACCACTTATTTGTGTTGTGCCTTGGGATAACGTCCGAAGACTTTGGGAGCGCCAATTTAATTTCAAGTTACCAAAAATATATATATTTTTTTAAATTTTATAACTTAGGTAGTCTTATGTTATTAAAATTTCCATAACTATTCTGCATGATGATTTACCACCATTTCACCGCTGTTTCTGACTTCCTGCCAGCAAAAACTGCTTCCATTTGCGTTGTGAGACGCCATCTGTATTACAGATTAATTTTGTATTAAAACTCCCGGCACGCCATCTGTGAAAGTTTACGAAAACTTTTGACCGTCTAAATGAAATGTTCATTACATGGGTTTGTTGTGTTCTGAGATATTTACTTCCATGGATAAAGACATTACTTTCAATATTTGTGTTTGTACAATGCTACGCTGGTAGAGTACATAAAAATTCAGTAAGTATTCTCACTTTATCATTATATTTATGTAAAAATGAGCTGTTTAATTACAACTATAAACAAAAGTGTTCTTAAAGGCAGAAATATGTTGCTTCACAACTACGCCGGGTGGCTTCTCTTTATTTAATTCTTTTCGTAACATAATAACTACATGGTTATGTTTAGTAGAACTCCGCTAAATTTAAGTGTGTCATTTAATATTTTGAAAGTCAACTACAAACCACAAAATGTGAAGGCTCATGAAGCTTTCTAACAAAGCATTACTTAAATGAGCGTTTTCACCAGTTGAATTAAGGATTGTAAATATTTTACACAAATATTAATTTTGTTATAAAATACATCAGTACTTTGCTTTAAGTTTTTACGAACTTAACAAAAACTAGAGGTATTATGACATAGTAGTGTCTAGCTACAAAATAGGCATAGGCATAAAGCCCCTGATTAAGTTATATTTCTTTTTGTAGCATTTATAGAGTTATATATGTATGTACAAATGTTTGCGGTACATGGGCGTATTCAGAGGAAGGAGTTTTTTGTGGGTTAAGTTTAACTCCCTCCTCCCCCAAACCTTCATGAGAAGCAATTTAATTAATTTAGAAAAGTAACCTAAAAACACAACAGTCGCGCAACTTGATTGATGCAATTTCCAATGATTAAACGTTTGGAATACTTGCTAGGGAATTGTGTACCTGATACTTTTCGAAGCACGTTGGATTTTTTTTAATATGTTTTGAGGAGTCGAAGTAGACGTGAACTTTTTTTTTTGGAACATGATGCCGTATGTGCGTCATTGATCTTTCTTTGGACAACTGTAAGTTACTTATATTTAAATATTAATAGTGAGACCAATAAAATGTTAGATTTTTATCCTTAAGGTTTATTAGGGACGAAAATAATGTCTATGTTAAGCCTGCTTTAAGCCTCACTCTTTCACGGAAGCCTGATAATTTCAGATTTTTTATGACATTCCTTTGTTCTAAGGGAATTTCTGTAAAATTTGTCACGATATATCTCTTGTATTTGTTGTTTAGTGGATTTATTTACTAAACGTTTTTCACAAGCTATAAAAGCGGCACGCAAGTGGCCTGATAATTACTAAAACTGGGGAAAAAATTTACGGCTACTAAGCATATTTTTGAGTATATAAATATTTGTTGAAAAAAAATTAGCTTGAAAAAAAAAAACAGAGCTATCGTAGTTAATTATTTACAGGAATTACTCTTAAATAGTAGTAACGACTATAAAATGACATAACCAACGTAATGTGTGAGACGCAGTGGTTCCTTGGAAAGGCTGTAGTAAAGGGGGTGGGGGGTGGAAAATGTTTAAGGGCAGTGGGAAACTCTTTCGGCAGAGGCATGCGATGTGCCGAGGGCTTGAGCGAAACGACTCGTGATCGTGTCTGAAATCGCTCGTGTAAGGCTGGCTCTCAGAGCCTAGCTGCTCGAATAGCTTGCAGGACATAGCACTTCTTGTCACGGCTCGGAGGAGAATTACAGGCGACGGTCGTGCGTCAAGGCGGGGATATAAAATGAGCGCACAGTCAGACTCGCACCGGCTCAGCAAAAATCAGATCTACCTCTGGGAACAGCATTAGGGAGACAGGACGGACAAAGATTAAATGGGAGTTTACAGGAGGTGGACTAAGTTTAAATTTTAGCAAAAAAAAAAAAAAAAAAGACCGGTGTAACGCCCCTCGTGCCTCAAAATAAAATTATTTTATTTTAATAAAAAGTCCTTGGAAACAGCTGGGCAAAATATTAAAAAATTCCAGAGGGGGCACGAGGCGGTGCACAAGACAAAATTTACACTCCCTGCACACTAGTCACTTGGGGAGTTCGTGGATCGATAAAATGAAGAAGGTATTTGATAAATAAATACACTACATCGGTAGCTTGGTCTATAGGTTTTCCTGGTTTATTATTAAGAGATTTTGTTTTCGCATTATTTCAACATGACAATAAAGATCTTAGTAAGTAACAAGTTAAGGGGACGTCCCGGGGTTATTTAAAACAATACACATTACACCTTAACAAACAAATGATTTCATTAACAACATTTCAAGTATTGCACCAAAATTTGATTCTCCCAACGATTTATATATATGAGTTTCCTTGATTTTACATGTCCCTGAAGATTACTTTCTTAAAGCACTGCTCGCTGGTATCTTTTTTATTAATTTAGTTCCTTCTCTGCAAGTGTAATATATATATAGCTCATATCACCCAGGTCTTACCAGGATGACGTCGGACCGAGAGGAAAACTCTTCTAAAGGGGGAAATCAGCTGCAGGTCCCGAAGATCATGCGGGGAGCAATTTCTCTCCCCGGAAAATTTGACCCTGCCTGAAACAAATGTCAAATTCAAAACGAATTAGACCTGCGTCCAGACAGTCATACACAGTCGGCGCGAAAGGCCAACAAACGGGAATTTGGGAAAAAAAAAAAGGCTGGATTACTCACCAAACAGGGTGTGAAATCAGGGCTCGCGAGGTGTCTCGCGCCAACATCATGATGGCGCGTACCGAGAATTCGCGGATGCGCGGAAGAAACTAAAATTTTTAGGAAAGTAAAATATAATATAAATTTAACTAAACATGACTTCTTCTAAATACTACATCTGACTGGCTACTGTACCACTGGGATCACATCCCTAAAGCAAGCTGACTACATTCTTGTGCACACGAATTCGCCATTGCCGCGAAAAGCCTCTTAGCACAGAGGACGCCGAGAAGACGTGGTCAGTAGCCGAGTTCGGAGAACTAAGAGCCGGCGATGGCGGTCAAAGCTTCTAATTAAGTCGGGCGCTCAGCCCTAAGAAAAAAAGGGGGGGAGGTTCGGCTCAGGGCCGAAAACATGCCGAGGTGCCCGAGGCGGGCGTGACAACAACACGACATGCGCGCTCTCTACCGGCGGTAACAGGAAGCTACAAAGAATCGACTTCAACAGCCCGCGAGAAGGAAGCATAGGGCTTAAGGGCGCCGCGGCGCTGCTCTCTAGTGGCGTAAAGGAAGGAAACTAACTGAGGCGGTGAGCTGACTTGCCACCAGGTGTCATGAGGGTGAGCTCTGCACGCTGGCGACCAGGCCCGCGGTTACTTTTTTCTCCGCTAGATGTCGGGGACGTCTCTGTCGGACCAGGGAGAAGGTTCTTGAATTAGGCCATCGTCCCGTCAGGTCACTGCTCCTAGCTTGATTTCTCAGAACTAATGTGAGGTGGAGAGAGAGGAAGGGGGGGGGGGGGGACAGAAAACGCCACTAGCTTGAGAACGTCGGTCCACTGGAGACTGCTTCGTGACGAGACTTGCTATTCTCAGCAAGCCTGTAAGAAGTAGCAGCTTGCACCCCACAAGCTGCTCTATGCAATTTTGGTCATGCAGGGAATTAAAATAACAAACCCGGGACGTGACTGCAGGCGAAAGTAATCTCAACCGGGCTGCCCACGACCACATTAGACAGCAAAATATCAGATTGGCCCCCTGGGAAGGGGCTTCGGTCCACTGGCACAAAGTTTAAATATGTGGCGTACACCGGCCGAACAAAAAGTAAATCACCCCCTTAACAACCAGGTAAATAAAAAAAAATAAGTAATCCCAAAAATTTTTAAAATTATAGAAAAATTAAAAAAAGGTGACGAAATGCCTAATTTCAGGCACACCACGAATATTTATTTTTAAATTCAAATTTACAATTGTGCCAAAAAAATGCTAATTGGCGGCACAAACCAAAATAAAAATCAAAATGAGAGATGGAGGAAGCTTCACAAGTGCTGCTAGTCTCTTGATGCAGCATGTGTTGGTCTAACTATACCGTCCACGTTATAAAAGTTGTGAGGTTGTTCCCAGGAAGTGAGCGGACAGCAAAGATGGCGGGGAGGTTGTCCTTCCGCGCCTGCTTCGAGGAGGACGACCTGAGCGACGGCTCGGACCTGCTGGAGGCCTGTCCGCCGGCGCGGCCCCGGCTGGACCGGCTGTGCTCCGCCGTCACGGCGCGGACGGGGGCAGCGCGCTACCCAATGGTCGCCCGCACCTACCCGGCGCCGCCGCCCAGGAGCTACCCCGCGGCAGCAGCAGCGCCGCCGCCATTCGCGCCGGTTCGCTGCCGCCCGCCCCCGCGTCCGGCGAGTCCGGCGCCTCCCCCGCGGGACTGGGCGCGCGCCAGGAGCGTCACCTCTGTCAGTCTCACCACCACCTTCTGTCCCGACCCGGGGACCACGCGGCGGCCCGAGCCTCCGGACGAGGGCCCCTGCTGCCTGCCGCCAGGCTTCAGCAAGGGCGTCATCGCCGAGCAGAGGAGCTGGCTGGCGCAGCTCCACCGGTTCTACGACCAGGTCAACGACGACCTCACCCAGCTGGAGGAGTTGGAGTGTGCGCAGCTCAAGGCCAAAATACGGAAGAGCATCGAGGTGCTCAGGAAGATGCAGGACTGCCGCCGCAGGAAGGTCAACAAGGTGATCGACTGCCCGGAGATGACCCTGCGCAGCGTGGGGCTGGCGCAGGCGCGGGCGGACTCGAACGGGAACAGCTGGGAGTACCGCGGGGGGTACCGGTGCGATGACGCCGCTGCCGACAGGGACCTGCTCGAGGACATGTGCCGCAAGCAGCGGGACAAGCCCGCGGTGCCGGCCGTGCGCAAGGACACCACCGAGGACCTCGTGGCCCTGCTCACCGCCGCCAGCGACCGGCGCGACCGGCGACCCGGGCAGAGGCCGCAGCGAGACCCGTGCGCGAGGAAGTCCGGGACGCACAAGCCGAAGCAGGCGACCTCCGACACGAACAGACCTGCCACGACGGTCACCGTGGGCGTCACCAGCGTGCCCTGCTCCCCCGCGGACAAGAAGGGCAAGCGACCGAGTCGCAAACCCTCCCGCGACTGAGGCAGCTCCATCCACGTCGAAGCCTACCCAAGTAACTCTGCCCATCTGCTCAGATGAAACCGTCTCGGCATGTACTGTCAGATATTTTTTGTCATCAGGTATCTGCGTTTCATTAAATTACGCGTCAGATCACAAAGATTTGTTTATTAATTATTAATAAGCTTCAACTGAAACACACTTTAATTAACTTAAATTTACTTCATCAAGCTCAAAGATCAATGTGTTTCCAGTGGTTATTTTTAAAACATAACACGTGCAGGCCTCAAAGCAAGCACTTAGCCACGAACCTACCGGAAAGGCTAGCTGAGTCATAACATTGCATTTAGTTTAATGTTTTTTTTATCCAAAAATATAATTTAGAATCATACCGAATTGGTTAATAATTTTCTAATGCATCCTGACTTCAATGAATATTTACGAAACTCTGAACAATTCTTACATGGGCTATAACATTTTAACTGTCGGATACGGCTGTTTCCGAATTCCTCCTTAAAAAACTTTTAAATTAAAATATATTTGAAAAGTATGTCGTAAAGATTGTCAGCAGTTTTTCTTAATCTTACGAATATTTGCAATAATCCCATACATATTCACCTATGTCCTCCCTACATCCTTTCTTGAAACAAGTTGCTGACATCCTTAAATGCAACCATATGGCTCCTCAGGATTTTGCGGCGCGCTTTATGTACACACATGTGACGATATGTATTTATTTAACTTGTTGACTGGTATCCAAATATATATATTTTTTAATAGTTCCATTATTATTATGAATTATGTATTGATCCAGTTAGTTAAATGTTCAAACAGTAAATTGCCTGAAAATAAATCACGTGGTCTCTGTCACAACAGACAAATAAATACTACTGGAAATATAACTTTTGGTTGATACACCATGTTGTGGTGGCATGTAAAATAATTTAGTTTTATTTCGATGGTTGGCTTAATACTATAAATAGATTTGTAGTAACTATTTTCGGATAGTTACACAGCTGCATCGGTAAGTTACACTGAAAAGAAGAAGGCATCCTGTTTGGTTCGAAAACGGCCATTAAGTGATTGTTTGTTTTTAGATTTACTTTACTAACTTCATGTGTCATGTACATTAGGTTCACACCTCAAATTTGCATCAATACTCCCCCAGGTAGGTAATCCCGTTAGGGCATAGTCCTGGTTAGGAGAAAGATGGGTCTTTTACATGCCAGACACTGTTACCAGAGCCTAACATGGGTTCCTTGAACTGGGAAATAGATTCGCCATTTCCAATCGCGGCATGTTACTGGAGAGTGCCCGGCTAGGTCGAGAGGTTGAGGAGACCCATCCCAACTTCGGCCCCACCGAAACACCCCCAGCTCCGCCGTCCACCCCCAGACCTCCAACAGAGCCAGCCCCCTCTGAGGGATCTGAGTAGCAACGACACGGAACCATACCTCTCACATCTCTGGGACCCCTCGGTTACCTAGTTACTCGTGATGAGGCCTATCCAACCTCTACTAGCTCATCAGGCTAGTACCTGAGCTTAAGTAGCTCAACACTTCCACTCGTCAACAGGGCGGGGACCCTTCGGAGTTTTCTCCAAGCATAGGAGGACCACTACCACCACATTTCCTACTCCAATCCTGATCCTGAGCCATTAGAGGAAATCTCAGCAGGGAACTATCACAGTAAAGGATCAGTCCCATGGCACCCTTCATCTTCAGGTATAGTGCTTTCCCAGGTAGTCTCATAGCGGGAGAGCACCCCCTAATCCGGACTTGGATGTCCTTGGGTACTTAAATATCAGCATATCCCCCGCCGGAAGGTTACAGCTTTGCCAGAGCCCGGGTAGGTATGGTAACACCAAACCAAGGATTGCCTTAATTACCATCCTTAGACTATCCACCGCCCGAAGGTTACAGCTTTGCCAGAGCCCGGGTGCCCGGACAGGGAGCGAAACCCCGCCACACTACCGCCCTTCGCTATTCCATATGCATCCTGGATTCTTCATGTTGAATCCAATGCTTTGAGACACCACCTAGGGTTTGGGGGTCCAAAACCCCCCAGTGGACTTTCTGCAGGAGCAAGTCGTAGTCACCTACCCACAGATTACTAATCCACCAGAATTCCTGTTCCGACATACCGAGGAAGTCTGAGGAGTGGGCACCCCCGGCATTTCCCATATTTGTTTAAACACTGGCGCCACAAGAAGGCTATGGGTTGCCGTAAGCGGGAGAGGCTATATATTCGCATCGCACGCCCTTTTTGGATCTTGCTGAGAGCTTCACTCAGATACTAGAGCCGACTACAACTCCGACACTTCATAGGTCCGCTCTTCATCCCACAAGGTTGACGGGAAACCCTGTGGGACGCAAGACCCTTAAGCCAGCTTCATGTGTCAGTATCACAACCTGCTGCAAAGTGTCAAAGTTGATTTTTATTACTATTAGATAATAAAGCAAATGAATCTACTGAATCAGTACCCCGCCAAGGAAAACTGTCTGGCCGGGGTTACCTGCTACAGGAAAGGAGTAGACCGTACAGCCAGAGACTCAACGCCGAGTGTCGGGCAGCGGAAAATAACCTGACTGCTTACAGGGTCTTAAGGAATCGGGCGGAGGAGACCTTTAAGGTGGGTGTAGCCCTTCAGTAGAGGAAATGCTACTGAAAACTCAATATGGAGGGAGGGATAGCAGCTCCCACCATTACTAGGCGTGAGGCTGAAGTTGAATGACATTGGCGAGGCTCTCGTTTCGATAGTAGCTGGCATGAACGAGGCATATATAATGGCTAGTACACTTCTTGGACCACAATTCACCTGGTGGCCTGTGTGTGGCCGCCCTACCAGCCTACTGAAGGACGCGACAGGCCTATTACGTCGGCGACCGATGTTTCAAGAGGAGAGTATTTAGTTTTAAGATTTAAGTGAAAGGATGATTAGGTTACGCATATAATGTTCAGGTCTTAAAATTAAAGAAAATTATAACTTTCAAAGGGTAATATTTTTTGTGAAAAAGGGTAGCTCCTTGAGAAATAATTGAAACGAGCAGTTACCTCAAATATATCAGATTATTAGGCATATGATCTAAGGTTTAAAGATACAGATCAAATAATGTTACTTTTTAGTTCTGAAACTATAGGAACTCAAGGAACAGACAAAAAAGTATAAATGTAATAAAAATAATATCGAGACAGTGACTACGGAGCAGTCCAAATTTTTTATTAAACAATTTTTTTTTTTTGCTTTAAGAAAGCTCGGAAATAGTAGGAGAGTACTTACATAATTTTAAAAGGGCAGCTGTTGTCAATCAGTGTGATGACAGGAAGTGTCTATCCTATTTTCCAAGCTTTATGAAAGTCACAGCAACCAGATTGAACGATAGCTTTCGCGACAAAGTACAGTAATTGAATACACCGACAGGATTAATAGTAGCATTACATAATTCTCACAAGAGATTAGGAGAATCAGAGGATTTGAAAATGAGACCTGGGGTCAAGGTACAGGTTAATGATGAGACAACAGAACAATAATAATCCTTGGCATGTGTCAGAAAATGGACAGTTATATGAGAGAAGAATATAAAATCAGATACATACTGAGATACATTCAGCCCCAGAAATAGTATAAAAGGTAACATTGTTTGGAAATAAAAATGTGGAATAGTTGATGGTATAAAGGACTATCAGTCGGTAAGGTCGATGTTGTCCATGGCCGTCCCTTTTGTCCGTGTGCACCGGGAGTGAGCGAGTGCTGGTGTAAGTGCAGCTGTCCAGTGTGTGTGCGTGCAGACAAGTGACAATCCTCCGTTTACGAGATGCGGCAACTAGGTTCCTTCGACAGCGGATTGTGTCTGTCGCAGTTCCACCCCCTCCGGCAGTGGAGGGAGGTGAGGGCCTGCCGGCTCGAGAGTGAGTGTGCAAGTGCGAGAGCAAGTGGTGAGAGAGCTGACCGACAACCGGAGCAGCCCTGACGACCAGGGTGCTGAGGCCAGAGGAGCAGTTGCGAGAGGCGGAGCTGACCACCTGGAGGACGAACGAAGGCGCCGTCGAGAGCTGCTGGCTCGTGCCGACTGGCAGAAGCAGCTACAGGGCGAGGACAGCCTCATCAGCCAAGCCATCCACTTCCCTCCCACCACTTAGGCCCAAACCTACCCCTGAGATCGAGCCTAGTCCCAACCCACATCGAAGACCACCAAGGGACAGGCATAACCGTCATCAGAACATAGAGATAGGACACCACTAGTCTAGTAAGAAACAACAAATGACAAATTATTGTAATACGGTGGCTACAAGTAGTAAAGTAAGGGTGACACAAGTCACATCTTCTAGCAATACTGGAGGTACCAAACAGATCACCAAAAGAGTATTGAGAAGTTAGGCAAACATATGTTTAACATGATGGGACAGATGAAATATTTGCAGAACAAAACCAATCAAAATCATAAAACGTAGGAACGAGGGATGGCAAATAAGCATACAAGGGCAAGGTAATTAGGGACAAAGGAGTCATAGACAGGGATGGTGTACAAAAAACAATGGCAACCGAATGGGGTTGCACAACATAAACCAACCAGCACTCCAGAGGGAGCACCCATATGTTATGACTGTAAAGAGGTGGGACACATTAGGAGAGATTGTCAAATTAGCCCTTATAGAACTTATTGATTATATTTTTTTTTATTCGTTTTTGGCCTTAAAATGTGTTTTTCTCTTTTAAAGTCTTAAATTCTGGACCATTATAATGAATTGCTGCCTTGAAAAGATTTTACCAGGTAGTTTTTCCAATTTGTTACGGCCTTCAACGATCTGAAACTGTGCCAACCGTAATTGTAGGGGGCGAGGGTGGAAATGGAAATGATAAAGGTGATAATGAAATTGATGCGAGTGGTGATGGGGAAGAGGAATGGATGTAAGTTTACCGGGACTGGTTACTTGGTTCTTATTCTTCATCCCTATATGTTTTATAGGGATATCAGAGCTGGGTGGCGGGATTCTGCACCACTCGTTTTTTCATGCTGCTGCATGAAGGGTGACGAGTCCCTTTGTAATAAAGATGTTAATACTTAAACACATAAATCCAGATACTACGAGCAATTTTTATTACTACAATAATGATGAAAGTTCAAGGTGTTCACATAACTTTTCTGAAAGATACTAGAAACATAAAACCATATTAAACAATATGAGATTAAACCATATCTGACCCTATAGGGGTCTTGTCTCGTTTTTTCGGCCATTTCCTTCTATTGATTCCTAACCTCCTCGGTTTCGGTTACAGTCTTACCAACGTCGCTCTAGTTTTTCCCTCTGGTTATTTATTTATGTTAACATTTACTTTAGTTAAAACATCTAGTCTTTTTAACAAAGTTTATATCCATTCGAACTTAAGCACACATTAAACAGTCTGAAATTCTAATGGTTTGAAGAGGAGAGACGTTCCTCCTTACTTTTCTAGACACAACATCGGTTAAACTGTCGGGAATTTAACTTTAGCATGAAACCATCCTGCGTCGGGGTACTCACCGGTTGTCGTCGCCCCTGGCGACTGTGCCAAGTGGCTTCCCATGTTTTGACTGACTGACTAATTACCCTGGCTAATGAAGCCCGCGCCTGACCGAGTTTTGTTCGTTTACCAAAATAACGTGAGCTTTTCACGTGCACCATCGCTGATTGGCTGCTGGTTTTCCCACTCCCTTTTCTGGCCATCCAGCCTCGTTTCCTACGTCACTATCATTACTCCCTCTCGGCTCTGCCAACCTTCTAATTCTTACTCTTCAGGTGTTTGGAATGTTACTGCTACTCACCGCACATGGCGAACACACGTGTTTGGGTCTGCTGGGTGCGACCATGTTAGCTCCAAAGCTTGGAGGTAGGTGTCGCAAGTGTCACCCCGTACAAAACTCGTGGTCACCCATGAAAGTACCAACTAAGCTCGTTGGTGCTTAATTTGTATAAAAGTCCATTCGGAAACACGCGCCTTTAACCGATCGACCACCGTGACACCGTGAAAGACGTTAGTTGACATCGTTAGCAAACTGTTACTGCTACTCACCGCACATGGCGAACACACGTGTTTGGGTCTGCTGGGTGCGACCATGTTAGCTCCAAAGCTTGGAGGTAGGTGTCGCAAGTGTCACCCCGTACAAAACTCGTGGTCACCCATGAAAGTACCAACTAAGCTCGTTGGTGCTTAATTTGTATAAAAGTCCATTCGGAAACACGCGCCTTTAACCGATCGACCACCGTGACACCGTGAAAGACGTTAGTTGACATCGTTAGCAAACATTCTCTGGGCAACTGGGTCTGTCCCCAACTCGAATCGGGATTCTGCATTCTTGTAAGCTGCTCACAGCTGACGACCTGTTTCCACATCGCGTCGTTCCCCAACGCATATATACTGAGCTTTACCGACATGGTTGTATGAAACAAATCAAGCATCTTCTGTGTCATTAATTTTATTAAGTTATGTATATGTGTGGTATAGGGCCTTGTTAATAGGAATGAAGATTACGAGGAGTATGTTGGCAGCTAAGAGGTGAAACAAGACCAGGAATGTGATCATGCAATCAAGAGCAGGAGTACATGACTTCAATAAGATCATTGAAACAGCAAGAATGAGATGGTGTGTCCATGTTAAGAGATTGGTGAAAGAAAGGCTGCCTAGGGAGATTATGGAGTTGTAGTACACAGGAAGAAGGCTCCAGGAATACCACGTAGGAGGTGGTAAAAACAGACAGTTAAAGAAGAGCTGCGGAGAGGAGAAGAATGGAACACAATGAAGGATGGGGAATAGTGGAGTGACAGAGGAAGAAGGAGGCATTTTACTTTGCTGACTCGGCCGCAAGCTGGAAGTGGTGTATGATGATGGTCATGATGATGGGTGACCCGGCCTAGGAAAATCATTATTTATTGATGTTAAATTTATTTACAAACGGCAGGGTAGTAAGCGGTGACTGAACTAAGCATTGCCAAAAGTACAACGCGAATGGGATACTTGATGGGAGGAGAAAGGGCGGTTTTAGTAGATAGAAGACTTTGAGACACACTGCTGGTTTTCGCCACCCTTGTTTAAATTTCTGTCCTCCAACATAAACCTCTTTAGTGTACATTATTGTTTAGTTTTATCATTCAAGTGAATTATTGAAATATGATGTTTCACTTCTAGTGCACGGAGCCGCCACGCAAATATTTTATTGATTTTTAAAAAGATTTTTACCAACAAAAAAATTAGGACTTTTCGCTAGCATTCACATTTGTTTGTAAGTGTGAGCTGTTCATTACAAAGCAACCTCCACATCCACTGCATTCAATCGCGCCATGGTTATATATATATATATATATATATATATATATATATATATATATAGAGAGAGAGAGAGAGAGAGAGAGAGAGAGAGAGAGAGAGCCATCGCGTTGGAAACGCACCGCGCAGATTTAGATGTTCCTGGTATATCACGAATAACGGAAATCGTGACTAATGGTTGGTTGATTCGCGACGAGGCGAAGTCTGATTGGGGCTGATCGTTTCACTCGTCGGAGCGGTAAGGTAAATTAATTATCGAGTCAATAAATTATGGTTAAAGGAACGACTGCGATCAAATATTCGCGGACGAGCTCTCGTCCGCGCGCCAGATTATTATGTGATTTATTTGAAATTGCTCCAACAACTACATGCATATAGGAGCAGCGGGTTGCAACTCAAACAAGCCGTTATTTACCCAAGTAGTGTTTATAATTATTGTCAAGGTAAATATAAATTCTAGAATGACTAGTACTTTATGGATTCATCGCAAGAGATATTGTCCATGATCAAATAAAATATTTAAGTGTTTACTGTGAGGTGAAGAATCAAATAAATAAAAAAATACTATAAATAAATATTTTATTTATTTGGTTTTTAGACATGGGTTTGCTATTCTCGCAGTAATAAACAAATACAAATAATAATCTGACCTTTTGTACATGATGTGTTAATCTGGAAAAAAATGGCAGTCGTTTATAATTGTTTTGAGAATGTACATTTATTTAGCTTTACAAATTATTCAATCTACTTCAACAATGGAATGCTATAAAACAAGATTTATTGTTCACATAAATACACATTCTGGTTCAGTGTAAAGTACTCAAATTGAAATTATTGTTATTTTTGTTATTAAATAACCTTTTCTTTTTAAGAAACAGTTGATTATAGTTATAACTAAACAGATCGTGGTATATGAGTGTAATTATACTCGAGCCAGGAGAGTTCAAAATAATTTAATTCAATAAACAATTCCGGAAGTTTTTTTTCCAGAGTATTTTCAGGGTCACAAGCATTAGTTACACTAGTCTATCAATTTAAATACTTGCCTTTTCAGTTTGGACAGGCGACAAAAGGGGCTTTGGCTCCTGATATTGTGAGACGGTGTAACTCAATTTTATGAGGAGGGGGATAGCACAACACACTATTTCCTTCTTCATTCCTGGGCAAAGACTGTTACAAGGTTGTGTGTATCTCTTACTGTAGCTCTGATTTTGTTGATGGCGGCAAAACCGCATAATTTTATCTTCTCCCCTGGACCACCAATTTACTTGCCAGCTGGCTGTTACTCCACCTGTAAACTCCTGATGTTGTAGGACGGAGATGCTCAATGTTAAGATGGAGGGGATAGCAGATCACTCTATTTCTTTCTCCTTATATCCTGGGCCGCCGATACACTTCGTCGCCTGAGAATTGGAGTGTTCTATGTCCATTGAAGTCGGAACTGAGATATAAGCATTTGAAAGTTCAAACAACTATGAATATCATGACACAGAACAAAATAATATTGGTCTTAAATAAAAAACAAACATTTTTATGTGTTTAGACGTGTGTGGATATAGTACAAATGAATACTAATATTAATTTCGTGTCCATAGCATAAAAAACCTATAAAGTGGACATAGAACACTCCAATACTCAGGTGGCGACTTGCTGTTTGGCGAGAATGCACATCACAACCAACCTTCGAAGGACATGTGATAACTAAATAATTTTTCCCGTTTTCTACGTGCCTCCGGTATTTAGATATTGTTCCTTGGATTGCAGTACTCACCAGGGCCACATTTATGACAAAAACACGAAGATGTAGTGTTTATCGCCAGATCTTCCATCTAGTCAACTGTTTCATATGTGACGACTTTATCAGATGCTTTATGTTTGTAAAAGTTATCTAAACTCTGATTAACATGTAAAAAATACTTACCTTAAACACCGTTCTTGTAAAACAGAAATTATACACTTAAATAATTCATAAAAATAAAAATAAAATTAATTTTTACTACAAAAACACTACGACGAGGGGTAGTTTAAAGCTCATTCATACTTTTAATGTAGATTGACAAATAGTTTAACTCTGGGAAATTATTTGATAAATATGAAAAATAAATTAAAGTTTACCAAAGTATGTATGAAGTATGTGTCCCCAAATTATTTAATAATTTTTGTACATGTCTTATGACCTATTGTAGAAGATTGTTAACAGAATTAAGCGGAAATAAAACGTAGTTAATACCCATAATTCCGCATTAAGGTCGCTCCTTTTGAAATGAGGATCGCGAGACTTTATAAAACTTGCGCATCAAAGAGTAATATAACGGTGATGCCCCCCCCCCCCCCCCGAGTGGGAACAAAATATCTTATTGGCCTTTATATGGCACAGAGAAACATAACAACCCAGTATACACTCTATTCCAGATAATCTGACCTTGTCTCGTTTCTTATGTCACAATTTTCAGCTGCTGATGTCTGAAAAAAAAAGTGGTAAGTGGTTCTTCATCTGGAACATACGTACCTGCTTCAATAACTGGTTGGCCTGTGTCCCTGCCTGCCACAGAGTGGAAGGAGCAAGTACACTAGATTCAGATTCA
Source organism: Bacillus rossius redtenbacheri (assembly GCF_032445375.1). Classification (NCBI taxonomy): domain Eukaryota; kingdom Metazoa; phylum Arthropoda; class Insecta; order Phasmatodea; family Bacillidae; genus Bacillus; species Bacillus rossius. The sequence continues at coordinate 45,371,794 of NC_086336.1, forward strand.
GATTATTTATTCACATACAGTACAATACTTGGGGTACATACATGTTAAAATGCGCGTCCCAGCCGTACAACGGTCTTCCACGCGCATACATCTTTCTATACTAAACAACCATCTCCAATATGTTTGACAGAAGGTAAAGTAAATTTGTTTGGATGAAAAATACAACAAAAAAAACCTTTGCATAAACATAAAAAGCAGAAATGTTTTTGCGTAGTATTAATTATTTGTAATTTTAACATACCAAATATTAAACAGAAACTCGATATATTTTTTGGTAATTTTTCACTAGTTTATTGTGGATAATTGTTTATATGATAATTCGTAAAACAAAATAAGGATAAAATACACATTATTCGTCTTTTTAAAGAATACTATCTATGATGAGAAACAAACATAGACATGAGCCATGTTGTAAAAAAGAAACATAATATACACAATTTTAATACCAACACTAATACTAAAAAAAAATCTCTTTTAACAGTTCTCTGGGGTCATTAATGACTATTAGTACTGTTAAGGAGGATGTTGTTTCAGCGAGTCGTTAATACGAGCGTGAGGTTTTCAACAAGTGTTGCAACTACAGGGTTATGATGTCGGAAGGAACGGTGGGAAAGCTTGACAGCGACGTGAAATTCCTGTTCCGCAGACAGGCTTTACAGTAGCTCCACGGATGTCCGAAACGGACAGCCGGGAATCATACGTTGGCCGGCGTTAAAGCTGGCCTCTAGCAGGTCCTCGAGATGTATGCCCAAGTAGCCACTGCACACATAAGCACTGACCACACATACGTTCTATAAAGATAAAGTCGTAGTCACTCTGCAACAGGGCAGGCGACACAATGTATAGGACGCAGAATACGTTGTATAGTTTTCATCTTCTGCACCGATGTCGCGACGTGCGTTTTTTTCCAAGTGATCGCATGGTCCACGATCAATCCTAGATACTTGGCAGTGTACACTAATACAATAGAGGTTAATACCAGACAACAGAGGCGAGCATGTGAAAAATAACCTAATGGCAAGATGCATGATTACAAACATATCTCATAGATAAATGGTTAAATTTTGTGTTGTATTGTCTGGTGTCAAATAGGATCAAATTCTTTTTTTAAGAATTCTCCCATGAATCTTGCCAAAGATTAAAAAATGTTTTATAAGAAAAAAGTTATATTAGTTGTAATGTTGGTACCATACGTAGTAAACAAATTCATTGTTTATACTGGGCATACCGTCTGCCATCTATCAGCTGAAATGAAACCAACGAAATTGTTTAAAAACAAAAATATTTGTAGCGGTTAAGTATTAATTTACACGTAAAATTTGGTTTTTGTAAATGGAACAGAAATAATTCAGGTAAAATTACAGATATTTGTAAATTTGTACATATACATGGAAGCAACTGTATCACTACAAAAATAGTGTTCGCCGTAATAGTGGCTTAGGATTCTTTCCCAGACATTTTTTTTGCTTTGCGTTGTCCCACTACCTCCAATAGTTAAAACTTATATTTATAAACCGTTCCGTGAACAGCATTCGTAACTGCGCGCATAATAAGCATGACCCAACAAAATAAATTCAAATCGTAGAACATTCGATAAATTTTCCCCATGGTTTGAAAAAAAAAATTCTTGAATGAAACATCAAATTTAAATATAAAATATTGCGCTAATATTTTTTGTAAGAAATGCTTTGCGTTATCTCGAACCATAACCATGTGTTGTGCAAAGTTACAAGGTCATTCTTTTTTTAGTGTCACAAACTATATTACTTGGGAACTGGTTTTCAGAGGAAGCTTTTCTGCGAGAGTGCAGGAGGGGCTAAGGGTAGGTAACGGACCAACTGTCTGCCGAAGGGGTATGACCACGTGGTTTGTCGGCGGAGGAGGAGGTGAAGTGGTGGGGGGGGGGGGGGGGGGGGGGGTCGGAGGGAAGTCGCAAGGCGGACGTGGACAGATGAGGACCCGACCCGGCCAGGTTTGGCCCCAGGGTGACGGATGTGCTGCCCGCGGCGATCAGGAGAGCCATCAGTCACCGGTGTGCGGCTGGGGGGGGGGGGGAAGGCCCCCGAAGTCCGAGGACGCCATCGACCGCTGTCCAGAGCGTGTCCGGACCAGCCCCCTCCCCCCCCCCCCTTTCCAAGTGCGGCCTACAGCGGGTTTCGTCGGTTACACCTTTTGAAGGAAGAAGCAATCAGACCTCGATGGCCCCCGTCCGCGCGGAGCAACACCACAGTGGTAGCTTGACAGCGTCGACGTCGATGAAGACGTTTCAGACTTCCCACGGTGGTGGGTGTTCGACCTTGCTGACAGCTCGATTGGAAAGATTCTTTCCTAAAAAGATTCACGCAATGGGGAATTTTGATACGACACAATTTCTTGGACATACGTCTTTGCAGTTTTGCAATAATGTTTGTCCGGGGGAAAAAAAACAATCAAAGAACGCAAATTAAGAAATAGAAATATAAAAACCCGAAAACCGACAGAGAAAATAGCCTAAATCAGCTATGTCGAACGGATAAACCCAACGATGTACCTAAACAGATATTATGGACAACACAAACAAGAACAGGACAGACGAACACATTCAAACTTAAATGTCAGACAGCACAAGAATTACGTGGAAAAAAATTCAGTCACGAAAATAATTATTAACAGCACATGCTAATAAATTGGGCTAACAACGAAGAGACAGTTTAAAAAATAACAGTCAAGGAGGGCAGACAACCAAACCTGGACAACACGGAAAAAATAACTACGAACGCAATGATGAAGATAAACAGATATTATGAATGACACAACGATGAACACCGACGAACAGTTGCGAAGTTTCGGGAACTGGCATCTGTTCCTGCCATCAGGCATAAACAGACCGATGATGTTCGTTGGCATTGTCTTGTTGTGTTGTCCATAATATATGTTCATATTCATTGTTGTGTTCGTACATTTGCTACGTTGTCTATATATGTTCTTGTCTGCCTGCATTTACTGTTATTGGTGAAACTGTCTCGTCGTTGTTAGCCTTTGTGCTGTCATATATATTTTTTCATGACTAAATTTCTTCCACGGAATTCTTGTGCTGTCTGATATTTAAGTTTGAATGTGTTCGTCTGTGCTGTTGTCGTTGTGTTGTCCATGATACCTGTTTAGGTACATCGTTGGGTTTATCTGTTTGACGTGGCTGATTTAAGATGGTTCTCTGTGGGTTTGCGTTTTTTTAAAAATTTTATTTCTTAATTTGCGTACTTTAATTATTTACATGACAAAGAGTGTAAAACTGCAATGGCGCATGTCCAAGAAATTGTATTAAATGAAAAGATTCGTAAAGATATTTGATATTCGATCTTTGTAGTTGATATCAGACCTTGAGAACTGATATTTTACCCTGAAAGTTGAATGTCCCGCAGCCAAACATTCACGCAGTAGCGCCTGTGTGACGTGTCGGAGCTGCCGGTGCAAATGCAAATACGGTATTTTATTGGTTCACTTGACCACGTCATCGGCTGCTTATGGCACAGTCGCGCGGAGCGGATATTGTCCAACAGGAGCTGGAAAACTTGAACCTCAGAGGTCAGACAGGTCAGACAGCACAATCTGCAACAGATGCCATGAACAATATTCATCAATGAAAAGCACTATGAGTACAAACTAACTGAAAGATAGCTAGGACATAACCTTTTTCTTAAAAAATTTAAAAAAAAATTAAAAATTGAGCTTTAATAATTTTGTCTTGGGCAGGTATCTATTTGTTTTCCATTTAGTTCATTTAAAAGTTAAACATTATGCAATTAAAAATGTGTATAGGCATGAGAAATACAAGTTTTGGCCCAAATATATAAATATATATTAGCATTTTTTTAATTCTCAAGAAATGTATCGAAATTCCATTAATACACCTGTAATTTTTTTATGAAGCTTTAAAGGTAAACCTAGAAAAAAAAAACGAATAATAATCTATCGTGCTGTTCTCTAGGTACCTATTACTACCATATGAGCCAGTCGCATCGGACAACAGTACGGTCGCACAACACGTTCAGACGGATCAGACAGCATTAATGTGCCAAGGCCTTAAAGGTTGGAATCCCAGACCGTATCCTGATTTCGGTTGACTGCGGTGTGGCCATGCGACCATTTTTGGTTTTATTTATTTTTGGTGCTGTTAACTTCACACAAAGTTTATTCCCGGTTAACTCTTTATTTAATGTATTTTTTTTTTTTTCAAAATATATTTTGTTTTCTGAAATTTTATTTAAATCCGTTAATTTTTATATTTTGGTTTATTGCGAGTTTCACTTTCAAGTCATATAGGTATTTTACGTTTTTGCGAGTCCGTTGTTTCGTGCGACTGCCGCTCGGGAGCGCGAGCGTCGGGGCGAGTGACGTCACACGCGACGGTGCTGCTTGTGGTCTCGGCCTGCGCGGGCTGAGTGTGACGTGACACGTGAGAGAGTGTGACAGTGTGAGAGTGAGAGTGAGAGAGAGCGGACGCAGGCTCCTGAGGACGGCAACTTCCCGGGCGTCGCACCTCATAGCACCGCGGAAGCCAGGCCACGCGAAACAAAGGTAAAGAGAAACATCTGGAAAGCTTTTGGCCAGTTAACACCCGATACTGGAATTGCGACATTTCACAGCTAGTGCAGTAACGAGTGAATTTAACTTTGCTATCGCTATGTGTGGTTTTTACAGAGACGTAATTATTTTTTTTTGGTCCTCGCCTGCTTTTGAGATTACATCGCCTTGAAATCACTGGCAATGGATTTTGAAATAGCCCAGCCGAATACCGTCGGTGATAATCTTAAATGCCTACAACATCAGGCTTTTTCGATTCGTCATGTCGGCGATTTCTTATATTCTCGTGTTATGTACGGACGCTATTCATCGAATGTATGTTGCGGTAATTGAGCCGGAGGATGTGATTCATTTTTTTTGACAAGTTCCTGGTTGAAGACGGGGCAAAAGGCGTTACGCCGAGGCGTACGAGCAACCGCTCCCATTTGACTGCGCCGTGGTGCGCGTCACTGTTTGTGCTGCAGACACTCGTCCGGACAAATATATGCGTAGCTGCTTTATACGAATTAATGCGTGAAGTTTTTTTTTAGTAACTGTAGTATTGTTGAGTATAATCAGCTCGCCTCCCAATACATACTTTAGAGACTGCAGTAGTGAACTTTAGTATCGCCAATAATTTCTATAGTAGCATGTGAAGGGTATTTTTTCGATAAAATATTTATATTTTATCATGCATAGTATTTTTTAAATTCGTGGAATAATTTTGCATGTAAAATATTTTTATATCCATGAATCTGCTCTGGCCGTTTGTTAATGTTTTCTCAACTTTCTAAAGGGATATAAAGTTAGTCACGCTTAATTAGTAAATTATTTCGGTATTTGGCCAGCCCCTACTTAAGGCCTGGTTTGGTGAACACATTGCGTTCACGTTTAATTCTGCTTTTCAGAGCTCTGCTAATGACGTTAATTGGCCCGGCATTTGGATAGCGGGCGGTGTTTGGGTCGAGTTGGTTTTCTGCACGAGTTACAAGTAAAAATATTCTAATTGTTTAAGACCGTCCACAGAGTGTTTCGGGGACGTTACTGTTCTATGTTTGGAAGGACAAAGACAGTTACAGTGGTTTTCCGTAATCACACCAAGAAAATTCTGGAATGGCTATTTGCTAAAAGCCATTGCCAACCTCCCTCCCTAAAAACAACCATGGTAAGTACTTACTATTGTATGTTCACCATCTGAAATGTACTAGCTTTCGACTAGACACTAAGCCCCTCAATAAAGTAGATTTATATTCTATATTTATGGTGGATAATCAAATATAGAATTGGATTTTTTTTCTGTTTTGTTTCTAGTGAATATTTCTAGTCTACATACTATCATTAATCTCACATGCGTATGTGATGCAAGCAGTTTTTTTTACCTGGGAGCTGTAGTATAATACATTTTCGGAAAATAATGTGGTGGGTACAACCATCTATTCCTGTTTTTAGTATAGGTACTTTGATTTTTTGAAAAGTTTTAAATTTTTTTTAAGTAAAAGCCATTTTACAAAACGTCACTAAATCTATGTAGTGACGTTTTCCCTCAGTTGGTATCTCCGTCGCTTTAAATTTTCGCAGTTTTTATTTAATTGATTTTTAAACATCTTAAATTTATTTTTCTGAATACATCGTTTTTTTTTATTCGGCCGAATTCATTTCGTTTCTCCAGTGATTTTACCAGCTTTTTTTTTAGTACTAATGTTTCCGAATGCAACAGGTTTTATTGGCTGGCGTTTTGGAAACTGGTTACATATTACGCCGCTGTGAGGTGCTGCTGTCGCGGCCAGCGTGGGGCTAGGAGCGGCGTGGCGTTGTCAGACGGCGGACTCTTATTGGCCAGTTGGCCGGGTGCCGGAGTGGGCGAAACACCACGGAACATTTTCAAATGAATTTCCGACAGGAATTAGAATGTCTTTAATCTCGGGTCGGGTGCCACTACGGTTGAGGATTCGACACCGCTTAAAACTCGTAAACGATGGGAGCTACAGAGTTGAAGTGTGTATGTATATATATATATATATATATATATATATATATATATATATATATATATATATATATATATTAGTAGAACAGACTTTGCACGTGTTCGTTACGCATAGCTCACCCGGTTTACATTTTCAGTGATGACGTAATAACAGTTTTTGGCGAGCGTTGAATTGAAGTTAGTGGAGCTGTGACTGCGAAAGTAACAGACGGATTTGAGTGATTTAAACTTTAAGTTGCTCGTGAGTGAGCACTGAGTGGCGCTAGTTGAGCGGAACAACTATAAAGTTACTAACTAGGTATGGTTTCGGAGTCATCAATCGCAAAATGCATAAGGGAACTCGGACTGTATCGGAGAAAAGAAAGAAAACAAGCCAAATCGCCCGAGCAGAAGCAATTTAAAATGCAGAGAAGTGTCGTAGGTATCGAATGAGGCAACAAGTAGCCGAGAGAAATGAGCCAGTGGGGCAAAACGAGGCCCCGAAAGAGGCGCGAAATTTCGCGCTCGAGCGAGCCTCAGCCGTCCGCCTCGCGAGAAGCGATTGGGAATAAAGAAAATTGTTTGGTAATAGACGTGTATGTGCTCTCTGATGATTCTGATGTTGTTGTGGAGTCAGTTGAGCCAGTGGTTGTGAACGATGGGTCGAGTTTGTCGCGGTTTGGTGTCACAATTTTTCTGACGTGGCCACCCGCCGTCAAGTAAGACGTTCATCGAAATCAGGTCAAAAAATTAAGTAATATAAATTTTCTTAAATTATTTATTAAGTACACAACATTCCCGTTCAGCGCTATGGAAATACACGAAACAAACTCTTTGTGGCTGTAGTCCAATACACAGCCTACCCTCAGAATTTTTTTTTTTATTATGGAGTTGACTAGCGCGTTGGGAGACTTAAGAAGCCCGCCTAGTCACAGGTGTATGTGTGTTAGTAAGTTGGGATGATAAGCGCGACGCACGCTGGTGCTTCTAGCGCGGTGACTCCTCTAAGCGCAAGGCTCTGTACTGGCGCGCAGTCTTCTCGTCGTGCATAGGACAACTATGAGTTGATGTAAATTTTTGGACATACTCCATTGCTTAGCACATGCATATCTGTAGAAGAAAACTACAAAAAACACAAATGACAAAGAACACAAATTAAGCAAAAAATTACTGTTGTCAGGATTTAACGCCACACAATACTCCGCAACAGGAATATGGTCAACAAACAAAGAAAAACAAATAAAATGGACTAACAGAACGAAAAAAAAAACCACAAATGATGACAGCACAAAAATACCGAACCCAATTCAGCACAACAGTTGAAACGAGACAAAAACACAGCAAAACGAAAAGACGAAACAAATGCAATAGGTTTCCAAAAAATATAAAAACAAAAGAGAAACGAAAAAACCCCCACAAATGATGACAGCCCAAAAAATATTGAACCCAAAAAAAACAAACAAAAAAAACAATGAGATTTTAACGGTGAGCGTAACAATAGGCCTATATGGAGAAGAAACGAAGATAAAGGTGAAATGTGTGTAATTAAGTGCTTTCAAGAATATGTACCGGTTGCTTTATACCTGAAAATTATATCTGAAAACATGCATTTTAGCCATTTTAAAGCTTCTAAAAATACAGTTTAAAAAAGTAATCCAGAAGCAAAACTATACATATCGGTCCTCATCCAATTCTGGAATGCTTTCCGTAAGCAGACCCTATTCGGATATCTTGAATAGTTTTCAAATTGCTTTGTTTCTCCTGAAGCTCTGCGCACCGTGTGTGTGCCCGGGTAGGCGGGGACCTCGACTGCTACCTTGTTAATCCAGTGATTTTGCTTTACCTGGTGGCTAAGCCGCAGATGGCTACTTATCGACCATGAAGTTAAAATTTTCCTGCTCCGATTTTTCTTAATCCCAGGATGGGCCTTACATCGTCTGCACTGAAGGCAGTGAGCAAGTTCAATACCAATGAATTTCATTAGAAATATTCAACTTTTGGATTACACTTTTCGGCAGCTGCAGTTTTTTTTTTTTAACTTTTCAAGAGGCTAGTTTCCCGAGTACTTGCTTGCAATCATTGTACGATTTTCAGCTGGAAAATGAACTTGCTCACTTACAAGTACTGTGTGGGCCCCCATTTAACTGCATGAAGTTTGTGTACGAACGCTTAAACTGGAGGTTACCTATGGTTTTACGTAACCGCATAAGGTGTTACGTTGATTTAAGTAATTTTTTTACGTGAACAAAAATTACATTAGGGTATTTAATTTTGACATGCAAATTACCGCAGCAATGTGTAACAGCTGTATTATCATCGCTAGAGCTCAGAACTGATTTTTTTTCCCCACTCAACGATAGCGAGCAAATTACACTCACGTCATTAAATTTTCACAAGGTTTAATGCTAGAGTCTAGACTTAATCGTAGTATTTTTTAAACGTATTGCATTTTTATAGTAAGTTCCATGAAAACATTTATACATGACTAAATTATTAACTTTTTAACTATCTAGCGACGGACATTTTCAGTACGGTACCATTTTTAAGTGGTTATTTACAAAGTAGTACCTATGGATACTTAAATTTTATATTTTCGTTTAAGACATACGCTGCCTCAAAATTCTTGTTAAGGTATCCTCGATTTTTCGAGTACTTGGAAGTTGGGAGTTTAATCAATTTTTTTCCAGTTTAATTAGTAACAGCGGAGTGTTAGCGCTGGCTATATTAAAATTTCCGCTTCTCGTTTTAGATATATTTCGAAGAAATACTACCTATTGTAGCCATTACTATGGTGCGACTTCCGGAAATTTATTTATATAGTTTTCCGTTTCATGTCAGGTTCCATGAACAGTTACGCATAGTAGTCCGTTAGCATGGCTTAAATGGCAAATCCTTGAGCGTTGACATAGTGCACATACAAGGTTATTGTTTCACCTTTTCTTGACGCAAATCACACGTAGTTTCTCTGTGATAAGTGTGGTTTTTGGCTAACTCGTACTCATTATTTGAGATGCATTGCAAAAAACTGTAAAGAAGAAGTCCGTTTACCTACTGTGAAACTAACTGCGGATATATGGACCCTTCAGTTTAAGGTTGGAGACTCGCATGCCCATAAGCATTGAAACAGATGTGCAGCAACCGTTTGTATCATCACCTGGACATGCTTCTAAACTTGGACTGTGCTCGGTGCCTTGAAGGTAAATTGATGAATGGGTTATTCTTGGCGAAATCTGCATTGTTTGGAACGTTTAAAAATACATTTGTACTTTTCTGTCGATATCAAGCAGGACATAATCAAACAGCTCACTGATGAAGTAGCAACGTACGGATTTTAAAAATATAACTTACGGTTGAACTGTGTAAACTGTAAACCAGAGCAATTCTAAGACCAACTGAAGAAATGCGCTTTTAAGACAATGAATATTTTCATTTACAATTCCTACGAAATGAAGCAGTCTGTTAAACACAGTATCGAGAAACTCTGCCGAAAAAAACACCTTGTAGGGAAATGATCTGACTGATCGCTGTCTTCGGTAAAGAAGCTAGAGCTGAGAGCTAGTCAATTAAAGCCAATGCAGAACTAAATGCATTTTGGATACGTTAATTTCGAAAAAATAATTTAATCAGAGAAGAATTTTAATTAAAAAAATATTTTTTGATGAAAGGTTTGGTATATTTTGTTGTAAATACACGTAGGATGGATTTAAAAACCTCGGCCTTTTAATTGTAATAATTTATTCGCATAGAAATAGGTTATACTTAATTATATAATTCATTAGTAAGAATTTTTAAACCTAAATTACATTTTTGCCCTAATTAAGGATCGAGCTAGGGATGCAAATCGATCAAATAAATATATATATATACATAGCTAAATATTTTAATAATATTTGGTATCTTTCCGAATATTTGTTTGATAATTATGGATTTTATATACGGCGGCCAAAATGGCCGACATGATAGCGGATGCTTCGAAAGCTGACGATCAAGAGATTGACATTATTGCGCTCTGGCGGGCAAAATTTACTTTCCTTTCCTAGTGTTTGAAATGTTATGACTGCGAAGGGAAATGCACAGGAAAAAAAATATATATCTTCCAGTTTGTTTCGCGGCCGAAGAATATTTTTTTTTGGTCTCACAGATCTTGGCTCGAACATCTGGGACATCTGCTGGCCTCTTGGGGCCAGCATACGCGGGCCATCTTAGAAAATAGCCAGCAGAGGGCGCTGGAGCGACCAGCGGATAGGGAAGGAGGGGGGGGGGGGGTGAAAGTGTTTGTGATCTGTTTATTTGCCCTCTCGTTCCACTCGAACGGCGGCGAGTTATTCCGCTCCGTCGATTTCTTCCCCTCCACCGGAATCTTCCCCGTGTTCAACCCTTCGCAACTTCCCCCACACGTCTTCCGCCGCCCCGCTCTAGCGACGCGAAAAGGGGGGAAAAAAAGCGGGGAGCAGACGGGAGAAGGAGTCACTTAGCTGGAAAACAAATCGCCCGGAAAATCATCCCAAGAAATGGAGGCAGTTCTTTTTATAGAAACAATGCATCATTCATGAAGAAACGTTACTTATGATATGACCGCGAGCACTCGAAAGGCTTTAAGAACTTACCCACCTTTCAGCCTTCACGAAATAACCACTATATTGTCCCGTTACAGGTCATTATTTTATTTTTACGTTTAACACTTGTAGATTTTTTGAGTGGCTGAACTCCAAGAAAATTATATATATATAAATTCTTTTTAGATAATTAGTTGGCAAATTAGGATTTGTTAACATTTTTGTGCAGTATGGACTAGAACAAATTGGAATAAATAACTGGCTACTGCGTGGTATGGTTTAAAAATCTTTCAGAAATTTTTATTTATTTAGTTTTTTTAAAATCATTAAAATTATGATAATTTTAAAAGGTGGGTTAAATTAAATAATTATTTCTGAAAGAATTTAAACCATATCAAATAGCAGAAAGGGAAATTGATTTTAAACATACAAACATCCCGTTTTATATTTAATTAATTCTCCTTATCCACACCACACAACAGCGATAAAAATGCAATTTTTCTAGCAAATCATGCAATAATTATGCTGTTTTTTTTTTAATTTGTGGAAGTTCAGCCCCTGTAAAAGTCAACAGGTTTAACCGTGTGTAACGGAAATATACGCCATTAAACCAAGATGGTCTGTGTCATGTGATTCGTCTCAAAAGTAGTACTAATTATCTACGTATCCTTCCGACATAGTTGTTCTGTTCGCAGAGTGTGTAAAACAGCTTCACGTAATTTTCGTTGGTCACCTAGCAAACGACGTGCAATGATTTTCGAACGACATCTGTGAAGTGGAGCACCAGTGGTAATACTTCACAGAAATGTTAAAATCTGGGAAAAGCTGCAGACTACATCTCCTGATTGGTGGACTGATTCCTCCACACTCAAACCCTCTTTCGAGAGCTCTTTGTATAAACCCTCAAGTCTCGCGCTGAGGAACCGTTTCAGCCAGGGGCGGATCCAGAGGGGGGGTCACAGGGGTCATAGGGGTCATGACCCCCCCCCCCCCAGGCAGTGAACTGAAAATTGAATTAAATGCTTAAGACCAAAAACTATCGCCGATTCAATGATCACTGATTATCAAGATGTATGAAGGCTACTTTCTGTTTGATACATGCTGGCGACTAGCGTTGCCATTCTCTTGCTTCTTTTCTCGTTATTTTCAGAAAGTCATTTCAATATATATTATTCTTACAATTATTTAATACAAAACACATTCAAACAAGTTCAAAATTGCTTTTCGCTAGTTTTTTTCCTTGTTGTTCGCGTATTTTAAAAAAATTCTTTCACTCTACTTTGCAAGAAATGAGAAATGTTTCACTCCCATGCCGCTAGATAGTGCGCACATCTCGATAGCAAGGAAAAATCAAGAAGCATTGTGCAGGCTCACACATGAAACATTATATCTTCTTTGTTTTGTGTACGAATCTTTGGTCAATCCAGTCAATATTACAACATTCAACATTGCAGTGTGAAGTGTGATGTGTTTTACAAGTAAACAAGTGCAAAACATAAATGGTAAGTTAGTTAGACTTTAATTGTGTAGCTAGCTTAGTTAGTACCAATTATAGAAATAGAATACTAACTGCTCAAAAATGTTTTGGTATGACAATCAACATTTTTTTTAGTACTTAATTTATTCCTTAAGCAAGCAAGAGAAAGGCGGATTCACAACCACATTTAACGAACGTATGAACACACGCACGTATGTTAAGTTTTTGAGATTGGATTCGCAACCTTTTGCCTTTACAAGATGTCGGCAATACATAATTTTACATTACTCTTTTTAGTAGAAGTGATAAAAAAAGATTACAACATAGAGCGAAATTATTTCGCAACTATAATTAATATTATCTTAAGTGTTAAATCTTACGTTTGTAGTACTTGCTGGATTCACAACCACCACTTAGCGCACGTACGTACGAAGTAGAAAAGTTGAGTTGATCAACTCTGTTATGTACGTACGCATGCTACGCGACATTGTGAATGCTTGCATGCATTTTAAAATAAGTACTAAATTTTAGCAAACAAATAAATAAGTTAATGATTTATTGCTATTATTATTCTTATATATTATTATTGCCAACCATACAAGATACAACTATTGTTTTAAAAAAAATCCATACAGACATAACAACTTCAATTAATACTTTATCTCTCCTTGGTTTATTTTAGGGTGATTCCTTGAAGAATGTGACTGGAGCAAAACGTCGTGCATCTGGTAGAACTATTGACAAGTTTTTCAGTAAGAAGTCAAAATCTGAGCCTGAGACAAGAGGTGAATCGTCGTCATTACTACCATCTACATCTGTGGATCAAATTTGCCATTTTGTTCCAGCTCCTGAACCTGTGGCCTTAGTTGTTAATGAGCACATATTGCCAGATAGAAACAAGCCACGGGCACAACCTCAGTTTTCGTCTGATATTGGATATTACACAGGCCAGACCAATTTAAATGATTTCACCAAGGCTATGTTATTAGAGCGACACTGGACACCACCATCAGATTATGTTTTCCCTCACTGTATTGTTACCAAGGAGGGGAAAGAGACAAAGAAGTATGCCCAGAGATCGCATTTGGAAAAATTTCACTGGCTCGTGCTTTCGCACAAAGATCAGGGACTTTATTGCAAGTACTGTGTCCTTTTTGCTGCAGGCTCAGGGGGTGGCCTTCAAACCAACACCCCTCTTAGAAGGATGGTCAAGGAACCTCTGAAGTCCTTCGATGATCTGCTTGGAGGAAAAGGATCTCTTATGACGCACCAGTGGAACCAGTATCACCAGTGGGCTGTTGAAGCTGGAAAAAACTTTCTTTTAACATATCACCAACCATCACTCGAAGTTTCAAATCAGGTTTGCTCACAAAGAGAAGCACAAGTTAAAGAAAATCGAGAACGTTTACGACCAATTGTCAGCACCATCATCTTTTGTGGTCGTCAAAATATTTCCTTGCGTGGCCACAGGGATGATGGAGTCTTACATGAATATGGTGATGGTCCCAGTACTAATGTAAAGCTAAATGCGAATAATGAATAGGCCAGTTCTGTGGTGAAAGATGATGGGAACTTTAGAGCTCTCTTGCGCTTCAGAGTTGACTCTGGTGACTCAAACCTACGCCACCACCTGGAAACTACTTCAGCTAATGCCACATACATAAGCAAAACAACACAGAATCAACTGATTGATATATGCAAAGAAGAAATACAGGAGTCGATTTTGGCCAGAGTGAATGAAGCAAAATTCTTTTCTGTTTTATTTGACGAAACAACTGATGAGTCACACATTGAACAGCTAAGTATCTCCTTTCGTTACCTTCACAATGGATCGGTTAGAGAGGACTTCATCACATTCTGTAATGCATATGATATGATTCGCTCCGAAGATGTTGATGGGGAGACTCGTCTAACTGGCATCGCCCTAGCACACATAGTTCTTGATCTCTGCAAAAAGTTTAATGTAGATATGACAAACTGTGTTGGAATAGGCACCGATAGTTGCTCAGTTATGGTTTCTGGAATGAAGGGTGCAGTTCATGAACTTGCCAAAACAGCCATTCATGCCAAACATTGTCCTTGTAATAACCATTTGTTGAACAATTCACTTGCACGATCGTCTAATGTCGTACATTGCCGCAACACATCAGCGACAATGAAGAAAATTGTGTTATTTGCTAATGCCTCGGCAAAGAGACATGAACTCTTTAAGAAAGTTCTAGGTGGGACCTCACTGCAGGGTATTTGCGAGACACGTTGGGTGGAGAGGCACGATGGCCACTTGCAGTTCCAGGGTGACACACTGGTAAAAATTTGTGATGCTCTATACGAGATTTCACAGTGGAAGGACAGCAAAACTGCATCTGATGCCCAGTGCCTTCGACATGCTCTAATCAGTCAAGAGTTCATTGTTTCTTCCATATGCCTGAGTGATGTATTAGGTAAGTTTAGAAACACTTCATTCCCCTCTTTCTGGTGCCATATTTTATTCGGGTGTGATTTCAATTTTGCAAGTTTTTTTCTTTGTCTTTGTACAGGAACAACTGTGTCACTAAGCCGTTTACTTCAAACACACTCCTTGGATTTGAAGAGGGCTATGGATGCTGTAACAGACACCATTAGTGTCCTGGAGAAAAAGAGACAGGAAGCCGATTTAGTTTTTCAGCAACTATTTGCTGAAGCAGCAGATCTTGCACGAGAGTTGGATGTGGAACTGAAAACACCACGTATTGTTTCACGGCAGATATATCGTGAGAATTATTTTTCTCAACCAAATGTAGCTCAATCCCCTGAGGAATACTATCGAAGAGTAGTTTATATTCCCTTGTTGGACAACATCATAAGTGATTTGAAGAAGAGGCTCAGTCCTGATGTAATGGATATCTTCAGTCTGGGAATACTCTTGCCTCGCACAACCTACACTGAGGAAGATCTGGAAGTTGTACGAAAAGTAGCAGAGATGTATAAGCAGCTCCTAAATGTGCCCGTCTCCACAGTCTTGGAGGAGTTCAAACTTTGGGTCGCCAAATGGAAGCGCGAATCTGGGGGTGTTATTGAAATGCCAAGTGCTCTGCCTCATATCATTGATTTGTGCGACACAGTAATGTACCCTTCTATCAACAAACTTCTTAAAATCCTAGCTACGCTACCTGTTTCTGTAGCAACAGCAGAGCGTTCATTCTCAACCCTTCGTCGCCTCAAAACATGGCTCAGATCAACAATGGGGGAAGAAAGACTTACTGGTCTCGCATTGCTGCACATCCACAAAGAAATTCAGCTAGACATTGAAGCAATAATTACAAAATTTGCAAAGAACAGCAAAAGGCGTCTTGAGTTTATCCTGTAAATATATACATATCAAACCAACATGGCAATCATGGCATAATTATTTATTTACAACCAAGTGTTCCAAACTAATTCAGATTGACATCACAACACAAGTGTAGTGCAGTGTGCTGTGTCCTGTGTAGTTCGTTGCATTATGCATGCTGGACAATTCGTTCTTTGGACATAAGAAACCTTGATAGATATCATTGGTAGTGAATATCAACTTAAAGAATGTTAATATTTCTACCAGCAGTTTATTCAATGTTAAGATACGAAAGCTTCTTAAATTGCACCATTTTGCTCCTTCAAATCCACATTTTTCCGGGGAAAGACCCCCGAACGAGCGCTTCAGTTTTGGGGTTTGGTGATAAATTAGACGGTGGTGACCCCCCCCAAAACAAAAGTCTAGATCCGCCCCTGGTTTCAGCGTATGTACGAATTACGCAGAAACCTCTGGCAACCTAAGGCCTTCTCCAAATTCGCTTGAAGTATATACTTGTACGCACTTGACCCTAGAAGTGAAATGGCCGTCCAAACTCAGTTGAAGAATGCAAGTTTGCAAGTGTGCGAATCGGCGTGATCCTCGCGTATTCGAGTTTAAGGAAAAGTCACCATTCAAATAAAAAATATTTATATTATTTAAGTTATTAATCAATTGTTAGTTATTTTTCCTTTTTATATTTGACAAGTGGTAATAAATTCTATAGCAAAAAATATTTAAACTTGTTTATATGTCAGTTTTAAAAATATACAAACTCACACCTACCAAACGTAACTACGAAACAAATCATTAAGTAAATTAATTGTTAAAATGGACTAATTTTTGTAAAAAGCTCCCCCCCCCCCCCAAATAAAACTTGTTTGTTGGTTAAAAAAACTCTTACACAATATTTAACGCAGAATTCTTTAAAATAATGCCAAGCGTAATAGATAAATGTACGCAAAATGTATTTTCAACTACAATTATTGTCGCGAATAACACGTAGTTTCCGCACCCGCCGCTAGAATTCGCTACCGGAGCAGCTACGTGGACTATTGAACCATTCTATTTGCAGAGCAAAATTTTAAACTATATAGTGAAACGGATCCGATAAAAAAGAGAAAGACTGGCTTTCCTTTTTTTCGACAAAGAATTTTATTAAAATACCACCCATCCGGCTAAAATTCACAAAAACAGACAACACTGTAACGTTTACCTTTGGCCATGTGAACTTTGGTTGTTCGCACCATCCGCCGCAGATGGCAGAACCGTGGTTACACAGTTCCGTTTCATTCGCGAGTTGTGAACAACACGTTAGACTGGCTAATGTCGTTCGAAGAGGCCAAACCTCGAACCTGCTGGGGTCCGGACGAGCACGTACGCCACAAAGGCGTGTGAAGTATGGCGGTGACGCAAGAAAAAGCTCCTTATGGACGGGACAAGAGGAGGTGGCCAGCGCTGAGGGACAGGTACTGGCCAGTTGGTCACTACTTGCCGGTCGAAACTCTGCCCACTAGGCGAGCGCTAACAGCGTGTCACTGGCAGCCGGTGACCCAGCGATCTGTTTGAAATTTGAGATCTACTGTTGCGCTAAAATACTCGCTAAATCTAGTAATTTGCAATCTCACGTTTGGTTTTGTCTACTCAATCACTGCGATAATAATAATAAATTTTTTTTCATTATTTCGGAAAACTTCCAGAAACACCACTATGTCACCAGAGCTCCGATTCACAGTTATGTTCTTCTCCAGACAATTTATAAAAATAGTCTCATTAGAACTCGTGTTGAATTTCGATCAACCACCTTACACACCAGGTACGAACGACCGATTGATGAAAAATCTCGGTTCTTTGGTGGCAATTTCATGTTCAGGGCAGGAAAGTCACGTGTCCGCTGCTATATGAAACAGATAACAGATATTTGGTCATTCATACTTTATATGAAAACAACTGTATCACCAAAAAATAGTGTTAGCAGTAACACCGGGTTCAGAATCTTTACCCGGACATTTGTTCTTTGTGTTGTCCCAGTACCGTCAACAGTTATAGTTAATTGTAAACAGTTCCCTGAATAGCTCTCCAGTATTAACTGCGTACATTAATAAGCATAATAAATAATCAAATGTAATTATTGAATATTACATTTTCTTTTACATGGTTTAGTAATACATTATTATGCTTTAATGAAACACCAATTACAATATAAAAGTATACACAGTTTTTCGTAAAAAAAAATATTCAGTATTATCTCGAAAAACGTATTTCATACCTGAATAATAAACCAAAGCCATGTGTTGCTCAAAGTTGCAATGTCTTTCTTATCTATTTCGCGGCAAATGGTTTCCATAGGAATCTTTTGAGAGAGTGCAGATTTTTGTTTTCCGTGTGGAGAGGCAGTTCCTGGTGGCCTGTACTGGCCGTGACCTCTGGCCCCTTCACTTGAGTACACTCCACTTGCCCTAAAGTCATTCGACCTAAAATGAATTTCGGCTGAATGCCTGTTAGGTCGAATGACTTTTAGGCCAAGTGACTTTTAGGCCAAGTGACTTTTAGGTCAAGTGACGTTTAGGAGATATGACTTTTAGGGCAAATGACTTTTAGGTCAAATGACTTTTAGGTCAAATGACTGAAGGATTATTTTAAAATTTTAGGTCAAGTTACGTTTAGGAGATATGACTTTTAGGTCAAATGACGCGCACCCCTTCACTTGTCCAGTCTGAAAGTGCCTCGATACGCGCGTGGCCTGCGCGAGGGATGCTGGTCAGATCGCAGTTCGTTTCCCTCGCCTGCAACACCGTCTCTCTCGGCTGGGTTTTTTGAAAAGTATCGGAGGGAAATGGAGCAGTTAAGGGGCCCGCCTAGTCAGGGGTGTATGTGTGTTAGGCCCGAATTCAGAGTTGACCTTCGAAAGCGCATCCAACTCTCATTCATCTGGCAGACTCTCCACCTCTCATACTTCAAAAACGCCTTTCGAATTACTTCCAGCTGAAAGCTTGTTCCCATCCACTTTCAGTGAAGATCTGGCAACATGGCACAAAAATTTTCTTAAATCTAGTACTTGGAGTGTGTGTGGAAAAGCGCCCTATTTCATTTCGATTGTATTTTGTTTGCTCTCCCACTGAAAATAATATTTTGTTTGGATTGGGTAAGGGTTACCAGACACTGATAATAAAAAAGGATGAAATTCATCTCGCAAAAGGAGGACAATATATATATATATATTTAAAAAAGCCATGAATTAATTACAATGGAGTACGATATTTTACAATGTTTTGGCATTTAATACAGTTTCAGTATAAAGAATCAAACAAACTACGCATATACAGCATATTAAAAACACGTGCTTCTGCATGTGCTGCTACCTGTCAAGCTGTCATAGAACTACTTACTAGTGGGATGACTCTGCGGACAGCGCGCGCTTTGCCCAGAGTGTAACTGCAGGAATTATCTCACTTTATAAAAAAGCCGGACATTTTGGAGCATTAAGGAAAATCCGGCCGGACGCAAAAAAATACATAAAAAGGAGGACATGTCCTCCTTTTGCCAGACGTCTGGTAACCCTACATGAGGTTGAGAAATTTTCTTAAGATGGATACGTTGCCTAAAATTATAGTGTTTTCTACAAATGAAAAGGCGATTATTTTTTATCTCGTGAGAAAGCACAAAACCGTAATCGAAAACAAAACAATAAAAACAGATGCAGTTTCTTACAGAGAAAAAAAATTGTGTTTCGAACTCTTGATCACGACAAAAATCAAACGGGTCTGCTAAATTTCTTATATACCTTCGCGGAACTGGATTTTCATTTTTAAGATCATCAAAAATTTCAAAAACCTCGTCAATGTGATTTGGAAATTCATCCATATCTTCAGCCATCGCTACAAAACACGTGTCTGATGCACACTTTGCGGGCGAAACGATTTATTTAAAAACGCATATTTAATTCCAAAACATATTTTACATATCTGCCATATGACAAAAATGTTTTAAACAATTACAAACATACATGAACACGTTTTTATGTGGGAATTATATATTAAAACCATCAACTGCTCCGCCAATTTTCAACTGAACAGGCATTCGAATGAGCTTCAGACCACATTCACTTTCAAGTGGTTGGCTCTCCTTATCCAGCAGTCAACCAACCACTGAAAAACGTCTCTGCCGAGCAGCTTCAATGAAAAATCCTTTCGGTGTGTGGATAACCGTCGAAAGAGCTCTCTGAATTCGGCCCTTAGTGAGGCGGGATGATAAGCGCGACGCTCGCTGGTATTTCTAGCGCGGTATAGCCTCTAAGCGCAAGGCTCTGAACTGGCGCGCAGTCTTCTCGTTGTCACAGGATAACTGTGAAATTTGAGCGGTGACAGTTAAATTATATGGTGAAGAAATGAATATAAATGTGTAATGCAAGTCCCTTAAGTGCTTTCAAGAATCTGTACCGGTTGTTTTACGTCTAAAAATCACTCTGAAAACACGCGTTTTAACCATTTTCACTCTTCTAAAAATACAGTTTAAAAACTTAATCCGAAATCAAAAGTACTTTTCGGCCCTCAGCGAACTCTTAAATGCTTTTCGTAAGCAGACCGCACTCGGATATCTTGAGTAGTTTTTAAATCGCGTTGTTTTTCCTGAAGCTCTGCGCACCGTGTGTGTGCCCGGGTAGGCGGGCCCCTTAAGACACACCAGTCCTAACAGTTAAATACAAATTATTGGACTCACGCCATTGCAGTTTTTCACTGTTTGTCACGAAAAAAAAATCCAAGTACTCAAAACTGAGAAATACAAACGAGAACATAAACCCACATAGAACCGGCCTTAATCAGCTGATATCAAACAGATAAACCCAATGATGAACCCAAACAGATATCATGGACAACACAACGACGACAACACAGACGAACACATTAAAACTTAAATATCAGACAGCACAAGAATTCCATGAAAGGAAATTTGTAATGAGAAAAAAAAAATATTAACAACACAGACGAATACAAAATGGCAAACATTGATGAGACAGTTTCAACAATAACAGTAAATGTTGGCAGGCAAAAAAAACCTCGACAATGCAGCAAATATACGAAAACAACGATTAAGATACGCAGATAGTATGGACAGAACGACAGTACTAACGAACACAGGCATCCTATGACAAAAGGATCAATTTGTTTGTGCCTGATGACGGGGATCATAGGCCAGTTCCCGAAACGGTCGTCGTTTACGGACAACTTTAACCATCGTAGGTACTGGGGCAGCACAAAGCATACATAGTAAGTGCCCGGGTAAGAATCCGAATCCAGTATTACTGCTAACACTATTTTGTGGTGTTACAGTTTTTTTTTCCATCTAAATTTTACAAACATTTATAACTTTACATGAGTATTTCTGTTTTATTACACAAAAAAAATCACGTACAAAAATTTTTCGTTTATCAATGGCAACATCCCGCCGCCAATCCACGGTGGGCTAAGCATAATTCTTGCGGCGGCTTCGGTTCTCTGTTGCGAGCAGGGAATGTACATCAGCAAGCCGGAGAACCGCGGGTCCGGAGGGTGTTTGAAGATGACGTTTGGGGGGGGGGAGGGAAGGGGGAGATGCTTTATTGTCTCCGGGTCAGGGTAGGGGAAGGGGGGGGAGAGGTACTTCCCCCTCCCACACACTTCTCTTGCTCGCCTCGGCAGGTGATGCTGCTCCGAGATCCACCACGGATGGGATCAAAGCAGGCGGTGTGGGTGGGAAAGTGTGGTCAGATATACCCCCCGCCGACGGGGTTCGGACGGCGCCGAGACCACGATGAAGGATGGACCTTCCGGGGAAGGAAGGGTCGAAAGGAAAGACGAGGGGCGTCGTCGCGGCGGTTCTAAGCTCCTGGAGGACTTAGCCGTTCCTTCTCGGACGTCTGTCGTCATCTGATCCGAGGCCTCTGGAGTCGCCGCTAAGGCAAGGTTCAGTGACGTCTCCAGCTTTTAAAAAAAGAAAGTAGTGAGCCAGTCTTTCAGTAATCGCCAGAGATGTGTCAGACCTAGCCCCTGTGACGAGCAATTTCGCGTGTTCTCGCGTTGCAGATACATAGGTACTCTCGTAATACGAAACTCGGGACACGAGATTTAACGTGGCGTTCTTTTGAATAATGCCGAGCGTAATAAATGTGTATGCAAACTGTGTTTTCAACTACATGTCGCGAAGTGAACAAACTCGTAGTTTCCCCACCCGCCGCTTGAATTTACAGACCGAAAATTAAAAAATATACATTGATACGGCTCCAATAAAAGTGAAGAAAGACATGAAAAAATGTCTAAATACCGGTTTTAGATCTGGTTTTCGACAAGGAAATTTAACTGAAACACTGCCCGTCTTGTCAATATTCATTAACCAGTTAACACTTTAAGGTTTACCTTTGAAATTTGTGGACTTTGGTTCGCGCCATCCGCCACAGATGGCAGCACCGTGGTCACACATTTCCGTTCCATGCGACTTCCGTTCGATTCACGAAGTAACTTCCACCAAATGCCGTATACTGAGCAGGGCCGTCGAGAGAAATTAACTGCCCCGAGGCAAATAATTTTGACCCCCCTCTCCTCACTATTACTTAATACACAAATCTTCAAACCACCCAGTATTAAAAAAAATCAAATAATTGCAAACTTTCATGATATTATAATGCTGTATAAATAGGACACCACCGAGTGATTTTATTTTTTAAGAAGAAAAAAATATTAAATGTCTCTCTTGATAAAACATAATTTTTATTCCTATATATTTTTTCCAAAAATATTTCAATATTATTAGTTTTAAAAATTTCAAATTACGTTAAACTGAAAATTTATATTATAAAATACTTAATACTGAACAAATCAAGAGCTATTAATAATTTCAAATAATTTATTCGCCCTTTGATATCAGTGAGTGTTTCAATAATAGCCTATGATTAAAATTCAATGTCCACGCAAGTCTTGAAAATATTTGAAAAGTTGTCGTGGGCATCTGAAGTGAGGTTTTCTTGGGAAATCACTACAACCTTAACACCTCCCTTAACATAATACGCTATGTTCCTTTTGCGATACTTCCCAATAATTTGACTCATGACCTAAACAGCAATATCCGAATCATGGCCAAGCTCGATGTACAGAAACTGCAGCCCAAGTCTGTCTGTCGAATCCACATTCACTCTGAAATATATATTTTGAATTATGTGCTCTGTTTGAACACTATGTGGTAGCAGAACAAGAGAACATTATTTTGAAAACGTCGTTAAATATCTGTGTTCAAAGAACTCATTGAAATGATTTACAATATAATGCGTTAATTAACAGTCATGGCAAGACAATGAAAATACCAACTCGGTGAGTAAAGTTCGAACAGAAGATTTTTGAGAGCATTTCGTCAGAAGTGTAGTGTAAATGAAATCTATGTTGACCATGCTCATGCAATTATTATAGTTAGAATAAATATTGTTTGTTCGTCATTATTATTACTTATACAATTTTAACTACACGTGTATTCAAAATACGTATTTGTTGAAAAATATCCCTTCACCGAACTGTATATAAGTAAACAAAAAAATTATAAAAAAATAGATAAGAATAAATTAAGTCCTGCGTGTGACCTATGCGCAGTGACTGAAGTCTACAGTTCGCTATCCACACGCGGTTACCACCACAAGATTTTTCAGGTGATGGCATGGCGTGACGTAATTGGTCACTTCTTTACCTCGCCGTCACCATATTGTTCCGCCTCAAAGCATTGAGGAAATGGTGCTCAACCACGTCTGGCGATGGTTGGTAAGTTTGAATCCGACTGGTCAGGAGGTGCTTCTAGCGCGGTGTCGCCTCTAAGCGCAATGCTCTAAATTGGCGCGCAGTCTTCTCGTCGTCACAGGATAACAGTGAAATTTGAGCGATGATCGTAACAATAGATGAAGGTGAAATGAAGATAAAGTAGTAATACAAGTCCCTTGAGGGCTTTCGAGAATCTGTACCGGTTGTTTTATGACTAAAAGGTACTCTAAAAAAACGTCTTTTAGCCATTTTAACTCTTCTAGAATTATAGTTTAAAAACTTAATACGGAAACCAAACTACTTATCGGCCCTCAGCGAATACTTAAATGCTTTCTGTAAAGGCACCACTCAGATATCTTGAGTAGTTTTGAAATGCGTTGTTTTTCTTGAAGCTCTGCACACCGTTTGTGTGCTCGGGCAGACGGGGGCCTTAACCCCAGGGAAAACACTACACTTCAGCCAAGGTTTTGGACGTCTAACCATAATGGCGTAGACCTGGGGTTTCCAACGTTTTAAAAACTGCGTGCCACTTGACATTTTTAGAAACGTTGGTGTACCACTAGGAATTAGGCCTACTTAATATTTTTTTTTTGTTGTTTTAGATATAAAATATAAAAGCAATGGTTATTTTTTAAATTCTGGAAAAATTAAAATGTGAATTGCAAAATGACACAATACTCTGGAAATAAACAATTATACACATTTACTCATATTGAACAATACTACAAACACACAATTTCAGACAATTATTTCAAAGAGAGTTAAAAAATCAAGATTCATAAATAAAAAAAAACAGCTATGATTAGTGGAAAACTTGCTGTTCGTCCATTGTCAGACTTTCAATATCAGGGACAATGGAACTTAACTTGACAGCACTAATCGCTTACCACCTGAAAAGTTGCCACGTACCACTAGTGGTACGCGTATCACCGGTTGGGAAATCCTGGCGAAGACAATTAAATAAAAAAAAAATGGGGTGTGGCTGTGTCGTAGACACGACCGTGTGTTGTACGTGAATACGTGTACGAAAAAGGTAATATTTTCTATACAAAATATAAAATACTATATTTTTAATTTTAAAACCATATATTCACTCTAAATATTTTACACTGATGTTTTATATATTCAATCTATAGATTTTGACGAGAGCTGACGATTGAAACCTAAACGAACGTCGTAGCTTCTCCGAGTCAAACGTTATACTAAATGGAAAATTCGAAACGCAGCAAAATAACCTCAAAATGGCGGCGCTTCCCCCTCCACCACGCGCGATGCGTCACAGTCCTCACTTAGCGTAACGAATTATTTGATCTTTTAGGAATCCAGTGGTGTAATTAAATTTTGGATGGAGATGATAGATACGTCTCTGTAACACCAAACTGTATCCCCCGATTTTGTTATCATTCGTTTTTACACGCTTTATATTAGCTTCACCTGTATGTTTGTTTGTATGTTTGTAACCCACTCCTTGGCACTCGATTTTGACCCACTTTAAACGGACAGATTTAATCTAAACTTCGTACACTTATCGAGGACCGGTGACAATACGCTAATTTAATAAGTTTTTCTCATTATCCTGATTAGGATCGACAGGATTAAATAATTTCCTCACCCAGCCTCTGTGTGAGAGCAAGTGAGACAACCGTGCAGTCGGCGCATGCGTACCGTCTACCTACTTTCCAGCTCGAGCACTCGGGGTATTAGTATTATTTGAATTGCCTCCCACCATGGAAGCAATTTTAAAGACGTATTCACTTCAAAATGGCCTCTCCCGGTTACCGTGTAATAAGCAGACACGGCCATCCCCTGGTTACCACGATGGTCTTTGGCACGCTGTTGCACCGTGCCGGAGGCGAAATACTGTTTACGTGGTGGAAACTAGGACGTGTTGACTGGAGTAGCACCGTAGAACAGGGGGGGGGGGGGAAGAAGAAGGGGAGTAGGAAGAGAATTGCCTACCAGAGATTTAATATCGGAATCCGATTGAGCAGCAGGGTGGCGGGAGTTTTTTTCCCCCTTCAAACTTGGGTACAATGTTCCCTTCAATCCCTTTCTCTCTCTTTCTCTCATTTTTTTTTGTCTCTCGCGGGAGCAAGATGAATTGGTCATTGAAGCCTCAGTTACGCTGGGCGTATTAAGTGGCTAATTGTTGGCGGGAAAAAAATAACGAGCAAGTCCCTATCTCGGCGAGTGTCGGTTGCACGACCAGTAAAACTAACTTGCTCGCGCCAATAATTAAGGTACTGATTCTTGCATCACATTGCGTTCTAATTATTTCATTCCGGTTTTGCTATTTTACTACAAATAAAAAAAAAATAATGCTAACAATGTTTTCTTTCTATTAACCTACATAATTTTTGTTTTTGATGTGTAACATCTTAGCTATCGATGCACGGCATTTGGTAGGAGTATTTTCGTGAATGGAACGGAAATGTGTAAACAGACGGTGCTGCCATCTGTGGCGGATGGTGCGAATCAAAGTTCTCAAAGCCAAAGAGAAACTTTATAGAACCAACTGCTTAGTGAATTTTAACAAGATGGCCAAAATTTTAATAAAATACCTTGTCGAAAATCAGGTCCAAAAACTGGGTTCGGTTTTTTTTAAAAATCTTTTTAACCACGCTCGAAGCCGTTTCAGTATATTGTTAAAAATTCCGGTGTGCAAATGGAATGATTCGATAGTCGACGTAGCTGCTCCGGCAGCGAATTCTAGCGGCGGGTGCGGAAACTACGTGTGATTCGCGTTCAAAATTGTAGCTGGAAACACAACTTGCGTATATTTATCATGTTCGGCATTAAATTAAAGATTTCTACGTTAAATTTCATGTCCGAGTTTCGTGTTATACGTGTATTTGCAAACATAAGAACACGTGAATTTTCTCGTTATGAGGTTGGATGTTACACATCTCTGGCGAGTACTGGACTCGCTCACAATTTTACGTGACAACGTCTAATAAATCGATGAACGCCGTCTGCACGCACGAAAAAGGATGACTCATTATCCCGTTACGCTCATTGTACGCGTGCGCCGCATCTATCTCTCTTCCACTCGATTGGAACAACCATCGATTTGACATTTATACGAGGCACATTAAACTTGAAACACTCCCATTCGTTTCCTACTTTTCCTATCATCGTCCTATCCTTAACAGAATAACACAGATTGGAAGAAGTTAAATAGCAAACATGTATAAAAGTTATAGTTAAAATAATAAGTTCGATAAAGTAATAAACATATTTGAATTAATGAGTGCAAATAAAAGTAAATTTATCAATTAAATTGTAGATTTCATTTCAGTCCTTCTTTGTATCCATACAAAATAGCGATAATTCAATAAAAATGATTCAATTTTATTCATAAAAGTATGCAATAATTTCATCAATGTTTTTTTATGACGTTGTCACGTTAAACTATCGTCCGGAAACCGACTTTACAGACAAACAATTTTTTATTTTACTTTAGTGACTGAGGACGAGCATAAGGCAGTAAATCTGAGGAAGGGATTTGCCTCTGAGTGACTTAGGGAAATCACTATAACCTAAATCGATTTGTGAGAACTGGGTTAACAAACCCGATCCTCAGCACCGATAATTTAGTGATTCCACCAATAAACCTTTTTGCTTGATGATATCAGCAACACATCATTACATCATTTTACCGAGAAGAGAAATATCGGAAAGCAATTATTTTTCTCAGACGGTAAAAATCATGGTTACCAGCATAATAAACCCTGTTAGATGTTGTGTATGCCCCGATAAGAAGTTTTTTAACTTCAAAGTAATTCACGAAATTATATAACAATATCTAAAATGAAATTAGTTAGATTTCAAAGAAATACTACCATTTGTAGTCGTTTCCACTGTGCGACGTCTGTAAAATCCACTCAAAGTTTTTCGTTTCATGTTTCCTATAGCTCAAAACCATCTTCAACTTAAAAGTTTATGTGTATAACCTTTTTTATAGACACAACTCTCGTAATTTTGCAGAAATTAGTTTCATACTGATAAACAAATTAAATAGATGGAAAATCAAGTTCCCTTATGGCCAGAATCGGCCAAAAGGGATTAAATTTAGAAGTTGTTTAAAAAAACCTGAAACATTACTATAACTTTGTCAATACGGATATCTAGAGAGACAAAAATTTCGCACGTTCATTCGGTGTCAGGCTAAAATTCACAGTTTTATCTATACTCTACCTGCGTGCGCTTTCCTATTGGCCGGTTTCTTACTTAGGAAACTCCTCTTCCTTTCAGTGGATCTACATGATTCGGTCACTCTAATGCTGGCTGGTATTTGACTGGCCCACATTCGTAGTGAGGAGTGTTGAGACAATTGTGATCCAATCATCATGTTTGAAGTATACCTTGTGACTAAAGTAATCCGCAAATATTCAGGGCCTCTATGTATAGCCTATATTTCATACGACCATATTTATTGAAAGACTTCTAAATATCATGTAAAATTTTTGTCTGAAAATATGTTTGATACTACCAAACCAAACTGCAGAAAGTGACTAAAATGAGGCCGCATGACAAAAAGTTCATTACTCCCATAAAAAATGTAATATCTAGCCCGTTCAAAAACTTTGAAAACAATATTTTGCTTCAAAGTTACTTTTTTGATCGCTGCAATCTAAAGCTTAAGATGGGAACAAATTTGTTTAGTGCCTAACGTTTGTGAATAAATGGTTATGTTATTTCTACGACAGTTTTCACTAGCAATAGAACACGGTACTTACCTACTAAGGACTTTGTCATTCATTCTGAGAATATTCTATAAATTGTACAGAATGCTAGATGCCTTAAATAGAAAACATTCCAAACGTTTTGGCTTCAGAGAATTTGCAAAAATTCATTGACCACCCCTTTTGGAATATTGGAGAATATATAATGCACTTTAAAAATGAAGTTTCCAGAAGTTTTTATAATGTTCCATAAGTTTACAGAATGTTCCAGAAGAAACAGTGACTTCAAAATCTAACCACGTCTATAAGCCGCACCGAAATGATTTTTTTTTTTCTACGGAGGTTATCTGTGTAAGTTAGAGCCCGTCATTATAAACAAGTGAGAATACTGTTTGTGCTGATGTATTTCGGGCCTAGAAGACAATTTATTCGATGCTATATCACAGACGATACTACGCTGCAACCCCTACTACTACAACCACCATCTCCTTCTCCAAACCTCTCACGAAAATCCGGAACGTTCCCACGGGCCGTGCTAATTTAATTTGCAGGTTTGCAGGTCTCAGCCCCGTGAATTACGTTCCGCCTGCAGGGGTTGGCTAGCCTGCTTGCCTCGTGTACGCGGGCAATCTATTTTTTTTTTATCGGTTCCCTTGCCTGCACGGCGAAGTTGGCAGCCCGGCCGAGGCGATACGCTTGGGTTGTTCGAGGTTGGTACAACTGGGCCTGGATTTAACAACACCGTTCCCTCGGCTCGTAACCCAACGCAGATTTGTTTAATGCTTTACTGGTTGAGGAATAAGGGAACCGAAATTAATAAGCTTTTTTTACTTCATTTGGTTTGTTGAAAATACATCTGTTGTTTCAAGAAGTCCAATAGAAACGGCGTAGCAGTTGAATTATTTCCTTATTGGGGCCATTTTCGAACTGGCCCTTCAGAAATAACGATCCTTGAAAATGCATCTTAAGGATGCCAGCAATTTATTTTTTGACCTTCCGAATAACCCAAGGATTCTTACAGGATCGCCAATGCAGCCTTTCGAGAAAGGACGAGTAGCACGTGTCCTTGCACTATACAGAATGTCCATAAATGGTATATCATAACAGTTTAATTTAGACTATTTACAACAATTTATACAGCATATTGAAGGTAATCAAATGTTCAATATTTGCATCGTTAAAGCTACTCTCCAAAATATGATGATCCTGCATATGTTAATGGCCCAATGGCTCAGGGCATACGCAACATCTATGGTCGCCAAATGAATGTCTTACAAAATTATGTTTTTTCTCCCTTCTTCAAAATGGAGATTAGTTAGTCATCAACCTCGAGGCCATTAAATGCGGACGCACTAAGCATCACAAGTCAAGGATATTGGAAAATGAATCCAGGTGTATTAAGGATCCATTTGCCTGGACCGAACTCTTGGGAGACCATTAAATACCTAGAATGAAATTTTAGCCCGGGTTCTCCGGAGTGTGTGTCCAGTGTCTCACAGCTGCGACCACCCGCTTCTCAGGCTGCGTGGTGGTCAGCAGTTAACACGAGTCATTGCACAAGTCAAGAACGTCCGTGCCTCTAGATATTTCTATTAAACATAGCTGAAGGCAACTATTTTACAACATCGACGACACCTTGGGTATTTTTCTAAGCTGTAGACATACAAATTTAAAAATGCTTTCACGGCGTATCACCTCATTGTCTGTGACTTCTGAGTACTCAGTTGCCGCCAAGTTGTTGAACCAGCCGTACATAAAAACAACAACATATAAGATATAAAAGATATAACTAGAGACCCGATCAAATTCGCGGGTTCAATGACCTCCAGGTTAGACTCCAATATCCTCTAGACACTCCGGCAAATGTCAACTGTTCATTGGCTGCTGACTTGTGAGACGTCTCGACTGCGTGGTCTGTGATTCGACACTTCTATTAGTGAGGGTCTCTAATTGGCCCTCAGTCCTCCAGATTAACAGTAAACCAATTGCAGAAGCAGCACTAAAGTATAATTATTTGAATTTTAGCAAATCACGAAATGAACCCGCGAATTTTTCAGGTCTCTACACATGAGTAATAAACATGATAGTACCTTAAATAATAATGTATATAACTATAAATTATAAACTAATAACCACCGCAAAGTCAAACTGCAAGATCATATGTCTAATTTTTTTTTATTGTGTAAAGGCCTTTAGTCTAACGTTTTAGGGGGAAAAAAAATTTTAAGCCGCTCCCAATTCTTAATTTTTTTTTTAAAGCTGGTGAGTCGTGAACTTTTGCCGCAACTTCCGCGCCGTGGCGGCATTTCGCTGGTCGCGAAAATGGCGCGCAGACGCCCGTCGCTTCGGGCGCCATTATGCGCTAATGGGCAGCTCATACCCGAGTTACCCCCCCCCCCCCCTACACGCACAACAAACACCTCCCCCGGGTCCTGTTCCCGCCGTGTAATGGTTCTCACGCATCCGGGGAGTTGAAAGAGAGAAGTTGAAGAATACGTACTCCACCTCTGCGCTCGGGCCTTTTTTTTTTTTTTTTTCACGAGCAGCTTTAAAGGGGAGTTGGGAGGTTTTTTTTTTTTTTTTTGGGATTAGGTGGAGGTGGTTTGGAAATTGGAATGCAGGGGCTAGGGTTAAAAGGGGCTGGGGAAATAAATTCCTTTTCTCTCGAATACTGTTACAACGAACGGGGTTCTGGAAAAAAAGAAAAAAAGAAAAAGAAATGTCTCGAGTGCCTAAAAAAAAAAAAAAATAGTTTGAAACTTTCCTGCCTCGTTATCGAACGTTCAATCTACAACAAATGTAAAAAAAAATTTAAAAATTCAAACGTGAATTGGCAAGTGTGGTTTAAGTAAAAATGTTTGTAATTTGGGAAACGTTTTTTATAAACATTGTGGTATTTTTGATCCAAAGTGTATTTCTAAGATGTTACAAATAACATTTATTAATAATTCACATTCTCAAGTAAAATTAACGTCAAAATTTATATTTAAGTAACAATGACTGAATTTTTATGTGGGTGTTAAACGCCAAGTACGTACAGAATGCAAAACTTAGAGTTTTTAAACTTAGGAAACATTAATGAATGTTTTTATTTTTCAGGTTTTATTGCAATGATCCTACAATGATATATTATAATACAGATATATTAGCGTTTCGCACTGTCTAATATGAGTTAAAAATAACAAACTACAGGAAAACGCAACCCACTAAAATCTACAATAATTAACATTGATCCGTGAACCTATGATTTTATAGTGGAATAATACAAATAAAGGCTCATATAAAGTCATATAAAATACCCGTTTCAACCCTTTTTACTGTCAAGAACACGTTTTAAACAAAACCGTTAAGGAAAACAACCGTTTGAGATTTAAACGGCTCTAAATGATATTTGCTATCAGTAGAGTACCGAAAATTTCGCGGAGTCTTCTTGCCTCAGGGTAGAACTCAAAGTAATAGGTGTGCTCAATCCATGTTTGCTTTCCCGTTGGTTGATTTTTTAGCGATAACCTTTTAATCCTTGTTATTTGGCACTACCTGATTCGCTTACTTCTCTCCTAGCTGAGCATCGTTGGCTCACGGGTCGTAGAGGGGCGTGTCCAGAAAACTGCAGTCCAATCAAGAGCGTAGTGCGAGAGTGTGAAGGCTTGCAATCTTTCTTGCGACTAAATGAATTCGCGAAATTTTCGTATATATAGCTATCAAACACCTTTCATAAACACTGGACGGTCTAAAATGGCGAATTAACACCGCGAAATATGTACGCCGTTTGGATGTCCATAAAAACGCCATCCTCCTCCCCCTCACCCAAAAACCGCTTTCTTTGCCACCACGAATGGTTTTCTTGTGACTGTCAATAATTTGGTTTAAAAACGGCCCTCCGCAAACGTTATGTATGTTGCTGCAAACAATATTCTTGTTTGAAATGAATAAATATTTGCACAAAAAAGCAAGCGTGCGTTGTCTTTAAAACAGTGCGATAATTTTCTTGACAACGATGTTGGTTGGATACCTTTAGACAGTGTTGCTATGCGTAAACGTATGGTCACGATTCAAATTATTGTGTAACCTCATATAAACATTAATGTTGACAGAACTAAATATATCAAGATATAGCAAAACATGTTCTTTAGTAATGCGGTTGATATATATAATTTATTAAATTTAAATAAAACAAATATTTGAGAATTTTTTTTTACTGTGAAGAATATGTGGTTTTTACAGCGTTGGCGACGTTTGCTCGTGGGTTTCCATTTCGACCAACGGCTTGGCCTCGGCCGAAGACCTTGCCGCTCTTGACTTTCCCGTCAACGGACCAATCAGCGGCGGGGGCGTATCGTAACGAGTCGGCGAGAAAATTTGTGGTTGGTGGGGGAAGTAGCCGAGGAACAGGGCGAGAGGAAAAAACGGAGTTGGGTTGGGGGGAGGGGGAGAAAATTTGCGAGCAGAGATGATCTAGAAACTGCGCACCCCACAGTTCTGAAGAGGTGACGCTGCAGACCCGTGGAGGGGGAGGGCGAGGGGGGGGGGGGGGGGGGAGTGGCCACTTGGTGCTGGAGGGAATAAAAGATTGGGAGGTGGTGAGTGGGTTCGACGGCTCCGACCTCCGAGAGATAACGGGGAAGGGTGAGGGGAGGAGGAAAAAAAAAAGAGCACGTCTTCGGGAAATTACTCCACCGGGTAGACCCAGCCGGTACAACGACCGCCCCTCTTCCTTCAACCCCATCTCAACACTCCTTTACCTTCCCCCCCCCTCTGCCCCTTCCCATGGCTGCGCGACCAACCACTTATTTTCAGCATCGCTTATTGATCATGAGCTGCGGCGCGTAGCAGGGTTGGTGAGACTCCGACAACGCTCTGGGCTATCTTCCTCCATCCTTGTCTCTTCTCGGTGCATCAAACCCCCCCTGCGGCCATGACAGTCCGCGGTATTTTTCACTGCATTCTACTGAAACCCATCTTAAGAATTTTATCACATTTAAAGTGCTTTTATCCATTGGCTGCAGTTTAAGAGTTGACTGAACCTCTTTTCAGCAATTTTCTTGCTTGTTCGCCGGGGAATGGATTTCGCGTGAAAAAAAAAGGACCTCTGATCGCTCATCGGACTGCAAAAGGGACATGTCTGCGCCTTGTTATTGCTGGTAGTCTGGGCCTTTAAGGACACGGTTGCTTCTTTACCGGATAGCTATTGTTGACGTACTGGCAGCACACATGTACCGGGAATAAACACCAGACTTCAGGTAACTTTTTGGACATACGCCATTGCTAATCACTTTTTCTGTAGAAGAAAACTAAAATCTAATAAATAAATAAATAAATAAAAATACCCAAAAGACAAAAAAACACAAATTAAGCAAAAAATTGCTGTTGTCAACAGGATATAAACACCACAAAATATTCCGTAACAGGAATATTTTGTGGTGTTTATATACTGTTGACAACAGCAATTTTTGCTTAATTTGTGTTTTTTTTTGTCTTTTGGGTATTTTTATTTATTTATTTTTTAGTTTTTAGTTTTCTTCTACAGAAAAAGTGCTTAGCAATGGCGTATGTCCAAAAACTTACATCAAGTCATGCACTCCCATTGCACAAATCTTTCAAAGATAATAAACACCAGCCATTCACGAAACCCAGACAGTGATTCACATTTTACATGCTTTATATTAGCTTCACCTGTATGTTTGTCTGTCCGTCTGTAACTCTGTCTGTCCGTCTGTAACTCTTTCGACTAAGTTTTCTTTTCTTGCAAAGCACATACTTTTACCAGTTTCAATTGTTCCTTCCTCTGTGCTAGCCTTTAAGCTTGCTTAACTATTTTTACATGTTACATGTTACATGCTTTATATTAGCTTCACCTGTATGTTGTTTGTCTGTCCGTCTGGAACTCTTTCGACTAAGAGTGAGTGGCCCATCACTGTAAAGTGTCCCACCAATTTCATTACGTTCGTTAGCAGAGTGGTCTAAGGCGCGCGATTTCTGTGGAGTCAGCTTTCGGATTCAGCGATCGTGGGTTCTACTCCCGGCCACGCCGAAAAAAAAAATATGTATTTTTTTTTTCGGTAAATTCTAAGATTATATCCATACATCTAACTGTAAATGTTTCGGAGAGACTTTACTATTTCTTTGTGACGTTGCAACTCCAAATAGTTATCTCAGATGGTAATAGGTAGTGTCGGTAACTCATTTCCCTATGATAATTATACATAAATATAGTTTAAAAAACAAAAAAAAACATACTTTTAAAGAATATCAAACTAAAAAGTTAAAAATAAATATAGTTTAAAAAACTAAAA
Organism: Bacillus rossius redtenbacheri; assembly: GCF_032445375.1. Lineage (NCBI taxonomy): Eukaryota > Metazoa > Arthropoda > Insecta > Phasmatodea > Bacillidae > Bacillus > Bacillus rossius. Next base: position 45,406,395 of record NC_086336.1, read on the forward strand.
AAAACATGCTTTTAAAGAATATCAAACTAAAAAGTTAAAAATAAATATAGTTTAAAAAACTAAAGAAACATGCTTTTAAAGATTATCAAACTAAAAAGGAAAAAATAATTTTAAAATTTAATTTATGACAATAGTATATAAGCAATACTAGTATAAATGAGAAAAAAGCATGGGGCGCTTAATATACAAAAAATATGGCACAAAGCGCCTCAAGCTTTTTTCTCATTTATACTAGTATTGCTTATATACTATTGTCATAAATTAAATTTTAAAATTATTTTTTCCTTTTTAGTTTGATAATGTTTAAAAGCATGTTTCTTTAGTTTTTTAAATTATATTTATTAACACACAGCTGGTCTGGAGATCCTCTCGGGAAAATTGCACGGCCCTGCAGTTGTTCCCCTCTACCTTTTCATCCAACAATTTTTATTTTATTACTACTGAACCTTCCATTAACACTCTAATTTCTGTATGGTCGATTATCGTCCATCCGCTTTCTGTGTGATGGAAAGTATGGAATTGTACATCTCTTATAAATTTATTATATCTATTCAATTTTGCATGGTATAATAGCATGTACGTCTCTTCACAATTTTGAAGGTCAAAGTCAAGGTAATCCAAGATGGCTGTGGTGAAGTAAGATTTCAATATGGCGGTCCCCATCCTTAATCCTCACTCATGACTCCAGTGCCAGTTCCGGCTATTATGTACTACTGACGTTGGCCACAAAAATTCTCTACAGCGTAGTTCAGCACGCCATGCTTCTATAGTGTAAAATTACAGCTAATCCGAACACATTGGGTTTCATGCTTTAAGTTTTCTCTCAGTCAATGAAGATACTGGCCCTAATACCTTGTCTTATGGAAAAAATACGTAAGATTAACTAATTTTAATCTAAAAGGTCTGTAGACATGTGGCAGGAATAACTGCCAAAGACCCATTTCACTCCAGTATGATTTTGTAACTTAAAAATAATACAAGTTAGTGAAAACATAAAATTGCAAGCTTATAATAATAAGTGAATTTTCACGGGTTTACAAGTGATTTACTTGCAGGTACTTGCAAGCTACCAAAAAACCACAAGTTTGTGACAATTGTAGCTTAAAAACATGGTACTGATACTTTTTTCTTTGTAGTTATTTTGCCAAATTGTGTTAATAACAAAAATACTAACTACTACACTTGTTAAGGACAACTGAAGCTTATACGTTGAGGCCACTTGTGGCAGCCTCAGCCGTCTTGGATATTATTATTATTTTTATTTTGCGTAAAGTTTATTCTAAATGATTTAATTTTTCATAACACTATTTATGTCCTTATATTATTTAATGGTGTACTTTAATATTTATTTATTGTAACATTTTAAGAGTATACTTGGTTTATTTTACGTTAAGTACTCTTACTCTGTAGTGGGACGTACGAGAAGTAACGAGAACGATCTAGCGGAGTGAGGGGTGGTAGCAGAGGAGGGGGTGACGTCAGCTTACGTGACGAGTGGGAGGCGGCTGCCAGCTGTTTTGTGGAGAGAGTGTGTTTTTGACCGCCGGCCGCGGAACTGCTCGTGAATGTAGGAATCGCATCCCAGCTATGGGGAAGTTGTGTTACGGTACGTGAACAAGAATTAACGGCAATAAGACGGTAATGCCATGGCACGTTTGGCGAAGCGAAAAACGTGGTGGTACACTAGCGCGCGATGGTGTGTGGCTAGTGCACGGGCCACAGAAGCATTGCACTGCTAGAGGCGCAAATAGTGAGTGGGGTTTACGCCCGACCCCGGGAGTCACCGGCTTCAGAGGTATGCTTCAGTAACAAGTAAGTGTGAGAACTGGATTTTAGTACTTTATTTTCCCGGCTGGTACGGTTTACAGAAGATGTGTATTGAAAACAGAGTGCGGCGACGGGATTTAGTGGTTGGATTATATAGGCTGAAGAACATCATAATTTCGTTTCCCCCCCCCCTCCTCCGTAATAGACTTTTTTGGGACTTTGGATTAGAATTAATTATACTGCAAGAGTGTCTGTAAACCAATGTCGTTACACTGTGAATGTAATTATACCAATTTAAATGATACCTAGAATTTACCTTTTAAGTCCCTTTGCCTTTTTTACAGTATTTAAGTTTGAGCATCTTTGGTTTGGTAATTCATTATTATACCTATCACGATAGAGTTTCCAGGACTGACGGTAAATTTAGTATGCTAATATATTTTTTTGCGCACTTGCCAAATGTTAGACCAGTCGATGCGCGTCTGTTAAATTTAATTTCTTTACACTCTCAGTATCAGTATGTCAGTGGTGACGCGTACACGGGACTGGTGTGGTGAGTGCGGGCGTGTGCAACTACCCCGGTATAAGGGGAGTTGGCCACAACGTGTCTTTGAAAATTTAACAAATATATGTTAAACACATTTTGGTAATAACTTGTGTTAGCAAGAGCTTATTATTTTACAATTGTTACTAGCAAGACTCGTAATTTTGTGAAATTGTCCCCGCACTGACAATATTATTCACCTTCAATTTACGAGGAATCCTTATTAAAACTTATCCAGGGATCTTAGTAAAATTACGGACGCTGAGTTCACTTACTTTGAAAATGATTTTAAAAGAATACTGTTACGAGTGAGGAAAACTGGTTCTTAGGGTTAGCCCAATTAATTTTTATACAATTTTATTTACTTCTAATATTTACATTAATAATTAAATGACCATGCTTAATGTCTGTTCACAAATCGCTAAGTATCTTCCCAGTACACAGTTCGCACTCCTCACCGGAGCTAGACTCAACAGTGGTTCGCCCCTTACCTCGCGCCTGTCCGCACACAGTCTCGCGCCACTCGGTCACAGCACGCACGGTCCCGTCGCTCCGCGTCGCACCGCTCCAAGGAGGGAAAGGGGGGGATAGGCGTCTCTCGTCCTACTCGCCGAACTCACACTTCACCCAACTCGCACTTCCGGAACTCTCGGAAATCCCGCGGAGGCATGCACCGCCGCTTTTATACACCCCTTGGCAGTCTTTCTGGAACCGACTGGAGTGGTTGTGACGTCACGCTCGAAGCATCCAGAAATGTGGCGCTTATTCACGCCACTCCTGTCGGCGGCCTCTGTAAGCCCGGAATTCCCAGGCCGCTCAGGGATAGATAGCAGCGCCAAGGAAGGTTGGGGCAGTGGCAAAAAAAAAAAAAGAGGAGGGTGTGGCGAGGTCGAGCTACGCTTATCACCGACGGTATGCGCGCGGATGACGTCAGCGACCGTGCGGGACCTCCCACGTTCGTAACAGTATATCATTGGTGTATCAGCAAAAAAAATTCGAAAACTGGTTGAGTCTACAGCAAGAACGCTATGCTTTGTCCACGCGATTGTTTACGCTTGAAGTCGAGATACGGCGTGTAGTTTCCTTCGAAGATTCAATCATTTGAAATCAAGAAGGACGCTGGGTTTATTTGAGTTAAAAAAATCATTCTTTTGAAAAGCCCGTGAATTAACTGCAATTTGAAACGTCGCAGAAGTGTATCCCGAGACGTCGAGCTCGCACGGACTGCATGTTCGCTCCCTGGAGCCGGCCCCGCGGTCTGGCGGGTAGGAGGGGCACCCCAGGGAGCGAGGCGCTGGTAATGGACTGGTAATGGAGGGAAGGCAGGGTTGTAACCCACCGTCCCCCTCCCTTCAACCTTGGTTATGTTTTCCCTCGCTGTGGAGTTTAATGACGTCCTCGAGGCGAAGTGCGTTGCGCTGAACTACGACGCGCCATGCCCGACGAGTGCGTGACAACATGCGAGTCCATTCGTGCGCATTGGACTTGCACAGGGTTAAAAAAAAAAAAAAAAAAAAAAAAAAAATACGGGAATAAAGGCAAAAACCCGAGAACCGCCACGCAAAAAAAATAATTCAATAACGAAGTTTTCAAATTCCCGTATACAGGGGCGTAGCCGGTGGGTTGGGGGGGGGGAGGGGTTGACCCCCCCTCTCCTTAGCACCAATTCTTTAATTAATTTCTTATTCATCACTCAAACAAATTTCATATTAAAATTAATAATTTTTTTACCATTACAATATTTCAATTTAAGTACCGAAAACTGCTAAAATAGCACTATTTTACACCTTAAAATCCAAATTTTCCCGGGGGGAAACCCCCGGACCCCCCCCCCCCCGCTTTAATACGGGGGGGGGCCATGCTTCTTAACATCCCCCATACATAAATCCTGGCTACGCCACTGCCCGTATACAAACTGTGCATCACGCGGAAACTGAACACACGAGGTAACGCAAGCAAAGAGCATCGCCCAACTTAATTTTTTAGGTTCCTTCTTATTCCGTGCGGTGAAGTTGTAAAGTTTGTGCGAAGATTCGACTAAGTGAATCAATCGAACATATATATATATATATTTTTTTCATATTAGATTTGACTCCGCCAGGATATTTGCTACTCGTTTCCATTTGAAGCTTCAGCTCTGACGCGAAGCTTTGCTTCTGATGTGAAACTTCACTTCGCTTTTGTTGCCAACCTTTAAAACATTGGAAGCATAAGATTCGCTCATGAACATATTTAGTTTTTATTTATGTTTCATATGTTTTGCTTCAAATAAATTTGGTTACTAAAAATAAATCAAACGGGTGGTACTCCATTTGCTTTCAGGTATGCTGAATATCAATACTATGCATGGTTATTTCAAGATTTATATTGTTAATAACTTAATATTTTCAAACACTACAAACATCGAACAATAATTCTTTTAAATCAATCATAATTTTATGAAATAATTGTAATACAGCTTCGTCAAGAACCAAATTCACAATTCAATTTGACTTCGCGAATATTTTAAACATTCTATTTGGTGTTCGCTTCGCATCAGTAAACTAGTATTAGGACAGGCCTAGTAAGCGGAGTGAAAACTTACGAAGACGCAGACGTTATATGCATAGAAAACAACGAAGTTATTGAAAATTGATAAACTTTCGCACAGTGAAAGAAAGTAACACTTTTAGTAATAAGATGTTTTCATGATAGACATGGATTCTCAAAACAAGCCAACGGAATAAATTCGTTTTATACTTTTTTTCACCATTTCAAGTTGTAGGGTTGGTGACGTTTTGTGACTTGCGTGCTTTATGAACGAACGTGATTTTCTTTACGTTGTTTGCATGTTGCGTTATTGCGTCGATGCGTTCCTTGCGTGGTTTATAAACCGAGTTTAAGTTACGGTCTCACTCCCAGAGTGCCGAGTTGCTAATTTTGTTTCACTGCCGTTACTTATTACTTCAGTACTTTCCATTTAAATTTATTCCCACAACGCTCTTTCGTTTTATTTTACGTCTCAATTTTCTGAACAGAAGTGTACTTAATACCTTCTTATATTGGTATAAAAAGTCTCGCAAGTCTTCAATAATTATAATAAATTTCGTGAATGTTTACAGCTTGTAAATTACATATTGTGAAGAAATTTGTGACCCAATAAAAACCACAAAAGAGATTTAGTAATAAATATGCAGGAACATGTCCTCAAATAACAACAGGCTAATGACAAGTAAACGGCATAAACAACTTTGCGTTTGAGATGAAGCCTTAAGGCCATATTTCGTTTCTGCTATTTGCAGATATTAAGAAAACTTCTGTAAAATGATTATTGTATAAATAGTAAACGAAGGGTTAGTTATGATAATAACTGTTTTTTTATAAATAGCATATAGTGTGTGGCATTGTGTGACAAAATTTTTAGCTACAAACATGCGTAATTATTATACAGAATGTTCATAAAAGAATATCCCAGCTTTAGTGGCATATTATAACAGTTTAATTTAGACTATTTACAACAAATAAAACATCAAATTAAAAGAAAAATTATCTTATATTTCTAACAAATAATGCAAAAAAAAGTTCAATATGTGAGGGTGACGGAAGACTACCATACTGGAAAACTACCATAATGTCAGTATTCCGCCTGGCCTCTTCGAAAAAGGCGGAAAAGTACCATAACGGAAAACTGCTATAAGTTCAAAGGACGAGGCGGAATTCTGCCATATTTTCTTATACACTCCATGGAATGAGAGCAGCTGCTTTTCTCTCGAAGTAGTGTGAATAATTCATAGTTAGGTAGCGCTGTTAACCCCCTAGTTGTTTCTTAGGTTAACTTAAAAGGTTACAAATAGCGCTTCTGACGGCGACTTTCTGTAGTTCCAGTCATAAATCAACTCAACAGATCGCGCACTAATAGAAACAAATGTTTCCAAAAATGGGTTATAAGAAGCAGTAGGTACTGTATACTTATAACCACGATCTGTAAAAATAAAAATATGGTAGTTTACATTATGACACACATCCTCCTGTCTTGACGGGGGTCGATGGAAGACTGCCATACTGGAAGACTACCATACTGGAAGACTACCATACTGGAAGACTACCATCCTGGAAGACTGCCATACTGGAAGACTGCCATACTGCCATACTGGAAGACTGCCATACTGTAAGATGTGAAGTTTTGATGTTCTCTGAGTTTTGTATTGTTTTCTGTATGTTTGCACATTTAACTTTCTTGTCTGTTATTGAGGTTTCTTATGACATACATTATAATCAGCAATGTTGTATGTCCTAAATCTTTATATATATATTTCTTGTGTGCGTGTGTATGTCACTGAACTCCTCCTAGACGGCTGGACCGATTTTGATGAAATTTTGTGTGTGAGTTCACGGGGATTCGAGGATGGTTTAGATTCACAGTTGGATATTTTATCTCGATTCTGAGTTAAGAAAAACTAAAAAAAAACACACTTTAAAAGCAATAATTGCAACGCATTATTAGAAGCCATTAAGTTTTGCTATTGTAAGGAACTAAGTAGAGAGTAAGAAAAAAATAAAGATCCTGACAGTTTATAGTGTCGCCATATTTGTTTCAATTTTCAATACCCTTTTTGTATATTACAATTTAAATTGCAGAAAAAAATCATGTTTCATAGCCACACAAATAGTGAGGATGGTTTAGATTCACAATTGGATATTTTATCTCGATTCTGAGTTAAGAAAAACTAAAAAAACACGCTTTGAAAGCAAAAATTGCAACGCATTATTAGAAGCCATTAAGTTTTGCTATTGTAAGGAACTAAGTAGAGAGTAAGAAAAAAATAAAGATCCTGACAGTTTATAGTGTCGCCATATTTGTTTCAATTTTCAATACCCTTTTTGTATATAACATTTTAAATTGCAGAAAAAAATCATGTTTCATAGCCACACAAATAGTGAGTGTGTGTCATTTCTCTATGTCCACGAGGTCTCGCCGCGTCAATTTTCTCCTTGGAGCGAACCCGTCCGCTTAATTAAATAAAGAGCTTTTATCGTTGAATGATTTCATGATTTATTTAATGAAAATATGCTCTCATAAAAAAAATTAGTTAGATAGACATTCAATAGGTGTCTTTCTCTCACTCTCTCTCTCTCTCTCTCTCTGAAATGTATGTAGCTTGCTCGCGGGTCAGTAATGCAGACAATCTTTACATTCTAGCTCGAGACGGAAAAAACAGTAAATGTGGTTTACAAAGACATTTTATGAAGTGTCTTCCCGTCATTACATTTGAAAGTAGAAACATATTTACTCAAAATTTAGGTTGTAACATATTTTTATTGCAAAGACTAAAATAGAAGTGAGAAAAATTATCATTTGTGAACATAAGAAAACTACTACAACTGTATCAATTGTTATGTTATAATGTTTAAATTTATAAATGGTGCAAGATAATACAAAATTCCATGCGGAAAAAGTCGTGGGTAGCAGAAACATATAGTTATAGGTGTGGGGCTATGCATGCTGATATTTCATATACTGCATGGATGCGAACATGTAAGAATAATCTATCTATCTTACTATAATAAAACAGTACTTTTACTGTCTGTCTGTTTGTACGCGATTTTGATGAAATTTTGTGTGTGAGCTCACGGGGATTCGAGGATGGTTTAGATTCACAATTGGATATTTTATCTCGATTCTGAGTTAAGAAAAACTAAAAAAACACGCTTTAAAAGCAAAAAAACTAAGCATTGTTGATAATTAGCCTCCATGGCAACGGGATTTTGCATTGTTGTTGCCTTCTGCGTAACCATGGGAAAGGTTTTTGGTAACGGCAGTGGCGTGCCCAAGAGGAGGGCATAATGAGAAGATACAAAATGTCCAGCGTAGAAATACTTACCGCCATATCCATATCTCACAAAAAGTACATTTGGGCAGGACAATGTCTGTCGGGTCCGCTAGAAAGATATATAGAGAGATAGAGATGTAAATAGAAAGATAGAGAGAGTTATAGAGATATACATAGAGAAATAGAGAATTAGAGAGATAAAGAGAGATGCTTAGTATACGTTTAAAAAATTACAGAAAAAATTGATTGAGGCATTGCAATGCATGCCGGGCATTATCTAGTTATATATATATAATCAATCACCCCAATTGCAAGAACCATTAAAAAAAGAAAAATTAAAGTATTTATTTGGTATTTGAAACCCACACGTTTGCAAAAAAAAAGTATTTAAAATAAAATTATATATTATTTCGTAATAATCTAAAATATCAAATGTAGTATGTATGGATTATTTTATTTCATAAAAATTATTATATCTACTTAAGATGTTAACTGAAGGAAAGATTCAAACATATTAATTTAAAACAACAAAATTATAAGAATAGTAAATTCGCTTGTTGTAGGATATTTTTTGTACAAAATATTATTTTTTTAACGAAAATAAACATAAACATACACAACCATTAAATGAACTTTAGATACTGTAACAGTTAAAACATAATACATGTTTTATACTATTACACGTAGAAATATTACACATCCAAAATAAAAACACCGAATTCCAATTTTTGTTACAATTAAATTACAAATAATTAAATAGCGATGTCACTGCGATGTGCACAAATATTAAATAAAAACTTTCTGTAGTTGCGTACTCAAAGAAGTTCAAGTTTAATAATCCCGATGATTTAATTAAGTTTCTGAGGATTTATTTTATGAAATAAAACATTTGTGCTCCTGCTTAACCCTGAGGTAAGCTATTACCAAGCATTCTGTACTCAGGAGTACTGTAAGTTCCAATAAAATATAGTTGTATTGAAATAATGTGAATATTTCTAAATAAGTAAGTAAATCTCACAAAACTAGTGTCATCTAAATTCTTAGTGATCAGAAACTGATCGATTTAAGGTCAGTACTATCATTACCTAAAATTCCGGCTATGTCAGTATTAAATGTATCTTTTAATTTGTCATCTCTAACACTATCATTGATTTAGTACTTAATTTAAGATTTAGGAAATGCCTATTTGAAAACAGTTGTTTGAATAGCTTTCCAGTATTAGCTGCGCATATGAAGCACGGTAAAAGAAAAAATAATAATAATATAACAAGGTAACTTTTCTGTGGCTTTAAAACCAAATATAAAAAATGTTATATAATAACAGCCGGCGTTCATCGATTTATTAGACGTTGTCACGTCAAAAAAAAGAGCTCTGTCATCTCGACCATCATGACCAATCCAACAGTCTCCTTACTTTAAAGCATGTAGCAACTGTAACCGGACGGACTTTAAACGAAACGCACGTTGTGCAGAAATTACCGATTCACTCTTAGCATATTGCAGAACACGAAACGCTTTACGCACAGGAGTCGCCCTTTTGCGAATGTGGCGCTGCAAGCGAGGAAACAACAAAGCAGTGCTCGCGCATGCGCTCATCTAAAATTGTTTGAGTTACTCTTTAATTGTGACCTTCAACCAACATTCTTCAACGCTTACCTACAGTCGATACTACATATTAAAATTTAAATCTGGGACATTATTTTATGGACATACTGAACTATAAAACACTAGTAGATTATCAAACTTAAGGGATGAAGTTGGGCCTGAAAGCAAAAACGGGACGTTCAAGAAGGTTTAAACCATTTTTATCCGTTAATTTGAGGGATGCCTGGTGAGATGACGTCGAACCCACGACCCTCACCATACTAGCGTGACGCGTCAGCGATCACGCCCACATTGTACTATAGTTATTTTTTAAGTTTCTGAAATTATTCATATGCGTCTCATTTCTGTTGGAAAGTACACTCAAATACTAAAATAACCTTTATGATATTAGTCAAAACAGGCTGCGTTTAAGACTGACTTTTCCGCAGTTCTTTAGGGGGAAAACGTCCGTCGTTAAAAAAAAATAAAATCCAGGCTAAAGTCTGTGCAACGTAACTCGTCTCAAATTCGACAGCCATCAAAAGGCACCTTTCCCGACTGTCACTTGCAAAGCATCAGAGCGATGTTCGTTCGTGAACACCCGAGAGCCGCATGAAGGTGTTTGCAAACACTGCTCACCGGAAGGAACTCGCTGAAAATCCATCTATAAGCATAATGCTATACGGGAAACAAATGTGTGCAACGACGTTTGACGTTTCCAATCAGGAGGGTCGCATAAATTAAAACGACATAGAATCGATATATCGAATAACAGTTACGCTTTCTGCCTGATACTTCACGATTTACATGCATCGTACAATTGTCGAGACAAGATTGTGAAAATTCTCTCATGAACTCCTTTTCTCCTGCCACCCATTCAACTCAATTTATTGGCAGCACTTAATAATTATTCACTGCTGCTCAACCCTCCCACGATGATTCCTTAATTTCTATTGGCTGCCCTCTAAGCCTTGTCAAATTAGAGAAAGGTCACGTGACATAGCTGGAAAGCACGGTAAATCTGTTGTCTGAGCGTCGCGGCGTAACTGAGCGGGTGTCATCTTCGCGTTTTCTTTTTTCTTTGCGCCGGAGAAGTTGGCTCTGTCGGGTGTGATAGCTTCGGACGAGCACGGTAACTCTTGACGTAGGGTTAGGGGGGGGGGGGAAGGAGAGGTCGGGAGGTTGTATTGGATTCTCGACCGCTTGTCTCTCTGGCGTCTGGGGTCTGCCCTGGGAGCAATATGACGTCGCATCTCTAGACCTTGCCCTCTCTCTCCGGTTTCTCAGTTATAATAGAAACAGGGGTGCACAGAGCAGGCGCCACACCAACACGTAAACCCAACATTTTTTTTTTTTAACACTCCCAACGAGATCGCAGCAAAAATAAAGTTTTATTAAGGTTTACTTGCTCAACCGAATATTTCCAATCTTTATATTTCACAAGTTAGTTGTAAGGCGTCCGTTGAAAAAAATGATAAAAATATAACAAACAATCATTAAATATTTATTAAAATGTCAATTAATTTTAATATTGTGCAGATATAAATTATTTCTGATATTTACAATGGCAAAAAATATATTTAACAAAAAATTGTGTTTAATGAAGAAGTCTCATTCAATAAATATTTAATGAATTACAACGACATACTCAAGTGATCAAAATTTATTTTCATCGATATTTTGTATATTTACTTAATTTGCGAAGTTAATTATTGAAATTAGAAAAGTAAAAGAATGATTTAAATCTCACAAATTAAATAAAAAAATAAAAGCTCTCCTTTAAATTCTAACGCCATACTTTGGTGACAAATTCAGATGCACTTCTTAAAAGATATTACAAATATGAAAGTGTCGCTGTGTGTAAAACAGCAGAGTGCTGGCCTCAGACTCCTGGTGGGCAACATCCCGCCGTACGCTGGCATTCTGCAGGCAGGCGCTATCTCAAAGCGTCACGCCATCATTAAATCGGTGATGTTTGTGTTTATATATATGTTTTTTTCAGTGTGGAATAAATTTGGTAGAAGAAAGATTATTTGCATTCTTATACAGAATGTTCGCAAATTTCAAGGGAATTAATTTAATTGGTTTCACGAAATGCCAAAACAAGAAACTTTTGTCTAGGAACATGTTTGGAGATGGAGTCATATAAAGTTATAGGCCCAAACCGTTGCGACCAAATTTTAATTATCGGGTGCCTCAGGGGACTTCTCCGCTGGCAGAGAAGACGTGCGATTGCAGTTTTAATTTCTGACTTAGCATAAATGTTATCATAAGTGCATAATGAGCATTCCACACACACACCATGACACATTATCACAAAAACTTTAACATAGAAGAAAAAATGACACAAAAGAAAGAAAACAATTATTTACAAAAGCCTAAACCACATAAATATTATAAATTTGTTCAATGAATTAAAGCTATTTAGTACAAGTAAATATATATATATATATATAATTATTTTTATAGATATAAACTTTTGAGTCTGTGGTATAAGGACAATAAAACCAAAAACTAGGTGAAGTTTTCCGGAAGTCGCACCATGGTAATGGCTGCAAAAAACCATTAAAAGCCTTCTCCCTAACTTTGCGATTGGAAGGTTCTGAGCTTAGTGGTTGCTGATGACGTCCTAGGTGTGTGAGATACGACGCAACTGAGGTTGTCACAGCTGGGTGATACCACAATGGTCCCTCGTTGCCTTCCGCAGTTAGGAGGTGAAGGGACATCACAAACGGCCAGAATCTGTAATCACTGCAGCAGAAAAGAGGCCAGACTCACGACAAATATCACAAAAGTACTACGAACTATCTAAAGCTATTTGTAAGTTTACGCGCCTTGGGCTTGGTTACATTGTACATAAACTCACGAGAATATTCTTCATTTCATAATTTATTATTTTACCTTCTTTTAATATCACTCACATAACTGCACGATGCCTTACAGTAAGTAAATATAACGCTTTGAAAAGCAAGTTTGCTCGCGTGTGATAATAGTGTACTTCATCTCTACGTACAGTATTATTGCAATGTGTAATGTTTTATAATAAATAATAATAATTTTTTTATAATGGATTCATCTTCTTCATTCTGTTGAACTGGCGTGTCAATAACGACAGGTTTACGCACTACATTTTATAGCTGCCCATGTTATTTTCTAACGTATTGAATCAAATGTACCTTCAGTTGTAAAATTTTAGTGTTACAGAAAATTGCTTGGCAACTAGTTTCTGAACAGTTTAGAAATACGTTTACAGTAAAAGCCCTCAAGCAATGGCAATGACGAGAAAACGAAATAAACAAACTGGCTTGTGAGACCGAGACATATCAACCGCAATGTTTATTTTTTTTCTTTAACTCGTCATTAATATTATTTAAGGGCTGGTATGTATTTTTTAACACTATACCTCTCTTGCATTCGTTGTTCTGCCACTGATACTTTTAACAGATATTTACTAAGTGTTATATAATGGGAGTAAAATATCGCGCAACAGCAAATGTGGGAGAGCAATAGTGTTAAATTTACAGAAATAACATTTAACCATTTAGTCACACTATTAAATTTCCTAACAAATAATCTTAATATTTTGAATTTGAACTAAGTTATTTTTTTTTGGTTGTTCGCGAAATAAAATATATTATCGTCATATTACATGTAATATTTATATTTTAATGAGAATAAAAACAATAATAAAATTTACTATCATAGCAGTAGACGATGATGTCATCCAGAATTTTAGTAGGCAAAATATGTAATGACATAAATTTTCGTCAAAGAATTTCAAACCATAACACGCAGTAGTCACCAACATTGCCTTTAAAACCAATCATTTTCAGTTATTCGTTCCCGTTTGGTTCTCCTTATCCATACTGCACAACAATTATTATAAAAATTTAAATTTTGCCAGCTAATTATGCAAAAAATGTATGCACTATATATACATTCATTTTGCTGAAGTTTTGTCAGTTAAAATGTCTGCAAGTTTGACCGTGTCAAACGTAAGAGTAAAATAACGAATATTGGGACAGGACATGCTCCCTTAACAAGTAGTAATGACGAGAGAAATTAAATATATATATATATATGGGTGCGTGTACTTAGGTACGCGCGTGATAAGTTATACTTCTTTGGCATCATTAAAAAAAAATTGTTTTTAATTGCATGCAAATAATTCTCCATGGTAGCGTTATACTCCATGGTAGCGTTAAACGTTTAACGCAACCTTGTTGGAAGTCGCATTAGAAGTACAACTTCAAAAAAAAAAAAAACATGGCGTGCGGGATCCCACCTCAAGGCCGGGTTCTGTGGAACTAGGGCGAGGGGAAACCAGGACGCTCGCCGCCCGCAAATACAATTAACGCAAGCGCGAAGTAATCGGGGGGGGGGGGGGGGGGGGGGGGGGGTCGAGTGCTCAGAAGGCGCGGAGCGTAGTTAATTAATGCAATCAGGAACGGCTGGTGAGTGGCGAGGAAGGAGGGAAGTGGGGGCGGGGAAATTATCTTCCCTTTTTTTTTCCCTTCTTTTACTTGACTTTCTCCTCCAGGAGAAGGGCCGAGATCCGACCGTCTCGAAAGGGTCTCCTAATCACCGGGGAGTGGTTGGGGGGGGGGGGGAGATAGCTCTCGTGGGCACGCTGGCCCTTCACGAGAGGGAAAGTGTCTCCTTCAAATCCCCGGTGATGCTGGAAAGGGAAGAGATGTATGACAAGGGAGGCAGAGCTGGTGAAAAGAAGAGAAGAAAAAAAAAAGGCAGGGGGCCCCGTAAGAAGCAAGTGGCAGGCAAATGAGCTACATCGTGATAGCTGATGCAGGGCGGTGGGCTGAGAGAAACGAGAGGCTATACATACATACACACATATATATATATATATATATATATATATATACACATATATATATAACAGTGTAACGTACGTTGTGGCCAAGCAAACATTTTTTTAAACATTTATATCATCATCAAAACAAGCGCCCTGTTTTGATGATATAAATATTTAAAAAAAAAATGTTTGCTTGGCCACAACGTACGTTACACTGTATTTTTTGTTGTAAATGGAACTGATATATTCGTGTAAAATTACGTACATTGTAATTTGGTACTTTTAAATGAAAACAACTTGTATCACTACAAAATAGTGTTTACAGTAATACTGGGTTTGGATTCTTACCCGGGCATTTATGCTTGTGTGTTGTCCCAGTACCTCCAATAGTTAAAAGAAAAACGTGTTTCATATAGGGTAGTTCTGGGAGAGATGGACCACCGGGAGAGACGGACCACTGCTAATATTTCATAAACCAGTCGCTAGAATGCAGCTGTACCCAGTTTGTTCTATGATGGTGGACGCGTTATTGTTGTGATTAAGTTTTTGGAATGTTATGTAACCCAGTTTATAAGTAAAACGTGCCTATTGTAACGAGGTAGGTGAACAATTTTTTAATGCATTCAGTTCTTTTAATGTGTTGACTATTTTAATACATGATTTTATTATATTCACATTGTAAAGGATATATTTGAACTTTCTGCTTTACTGTAAGCTTATGTAGAGCTTTGTTTTCCAAAGAATATCGTAGTTTTTGACTGGTCCATCTCTCCCATAGTTTTGGGATAGATGGACCAGACACATTTAGGGATAGACGGACCACTTATTTTAGTGGTGTAAATGGTATACTATGTATATGTGTAGTGTGAATAGGGTATTTTGAAGGAAGAGTAGCCTAAATAAAATAATCGGTAGATAAAGATTTTAAAATTATTGTTGAAGCCTGTTGTGGCAGAAAATTTTTGTATATAAAATAACTGGCTTATATACTTTAAATCAAAATAAGAATTAAATATATGCTATTTTAATCATTCATAACTTATTAAAAAAAACACATTTTATTCTGCGGCAAACATTTTACTATTTTAATTATAATAACAATGAATACAGTATTTAACACATTTGTCAGAAAATTATACACACAGATATAGATACTTGTGGTACTTAGGGCACCGTGGTTTGTTTTCCTTAATATTGTTACAGCAGCTAGGCGCATTGCTTCGGAAATTGTACACAAATAAACCCTTATGTGATAATTGAAATAATGTATTTTTTTAAACTATGTGTTCTTAAAACCATGATACATGCTGTTTTTACTAATTTTATCAGTAGACTATAGAAGTTAATTTATTGGGTCTTTTTACCCCCAGGAAAATGCCAACATTTTACCAGCGTAAAGGCATTTCCACTCGAAACCTATGGGCAGAGGAGAGTGTACATAGTGCGGTTGATGCTGTTGGTAAAAAGCTGATGGGTGTAAATGAGGCTGCCAGAAATTTTGGTATACCCAAAAAACGCTAAATCGAAGACTGCGATCCAATAATGTCACGAAGAGATCATCTATATTAGGTGAAGAAAATGAAAGAAAAATGGCTGAGCACATTAAAAAAACTTCAAAAGCATGGATTTGCACCAACAAGAAACAGTGTTCGATCGATGGCCTTTCACTTGGCAGAACGCTTGAATCTTAGCCACAAATTTGACAGAGAAAAACAAATGGCTGGATACGACTGGCTAAAATCATTTTTATCTCGGCATTCAGATCTCACTGTCAGAAAAGCTGAAGGAGTGTCAGTAGCTCAAGCTTTGGGAATGAATAAAGTTTCTGTGACGGAGTATTTTGATTTGGTTCAAGAGTTAATGTCTGAATACCACTTGATTGGTAAGCCCGGGCATATATTCAATATGGACGAAACGGGTCTGCCACTAAACAATAAGCCTGGAGAAGTTATCGCAGAAAAAGGTTCTCGAAATGTATATTTGATCACATCGGGTGAAAAGGGTGAAACCATATCAATTCTGGCATGTGTGAATGGAGAAGGTTCATTCATTCCTCCATATTGTATTTTCAAGGGCAAGAACTCTAAAGACGAGTACACAGATAGAATGCCTCCGGGATCTGTGGTTAAGATGTCACAAAAATCAGCCTATGTAAATTCTGAAATTTTTTTTTGATTGGCTTCGAAACCACTACACCCCAAGAAAACCACAAGGATATGATCTACTAATAGTGGATGGCCATACATCACACACTAGCAACACAGAAATGTTTGAATTTGCAGAGAGCAACAGAATAATTTTGTTGAGTCTCCCAAGCCACACAACACATTGGCTCCAACCATTATACCGGGTATTTTTTAAGTCTCTGAAGTCATACTACTTTATGGCATGCAACAACTTCATGGCAAACCATCCTTCAAGAAAATTAACAAGGCTACAGTTCGGAGAAATGCTGAGTGCTGCCTGGAACAAGTCAGCATCAGTTGAAAATGGCATCTCTGCATTTAGAGCTACTGGAATTATACCTTTAAACCCTAATGTAATCCCAGAATATGCTTTTCTTACAAACACCAATGGGCAGAACCTAACTTCAGATGGGACCCAGCCAGAAACTGAACATGTTGATACGCCAAGTGAAGAAAGTGTCATCAGTTCTAGAACATGTTTTGTAGTAAATTCAGGAGAGAATATTTCGTCTTTCCAAGAAAATTCTCAAAGTTCTCTTCCAGGATCTTTGACAGAGAACCTCTCCTATTTGCCTGTGACTTCTCAAACTTCTCTTCCAGGGACCTCAACAGAGAACATTTCACCGTCCCTTGGGATTTCCGATAGTGAGACAGCTTACGTAAAAAGATGCAATGTTGCTACACCTGAAAAAATACCGCAAAACATTTCGTCGAAAGATTTAACACCCAGTAAAATGTTGTGTGATATTTCTCCAGTGCCCTTGGTAACGAAAGCTAAATTAATACGACGAAGTGGTAAACCAGCACATCTAGCCAAAATTCTCAACTCTCCTGAAAACGTTGCAGTGTTAAAGGAGAAGAAAAAAAAACACGAAAAGAAGAGCAAGAAAAGAAATTGAACAAAAGAGCGGAACGAGAAAAATGCAAACAAGTAAAAGAACAAAAACAAAAGAGAACAAAAACAGGCCAAATTTAACATCAGGAGGACACATCATGCAAAAGAAGGAGAAAATCAATTTTTTTACGAGAAGAGGAAGAAGAAATAAAGGAAATTCAAGTCTGCCTCATTCATCGAAAAGTGAAGACCCTCCAGTTCTAAATGATGAAAGTGACGATGGTCTACCAGAAGAGTGAAATGAAAATAAATGTGTTGGTTGCAGAGAATATTATAACGAAACACAAAAGTGCGACGAGTGGTTTCAGTGTGTAATGTGTCATTATTGGCTTCATGAAGGCTGCAGTCAATATGAAAATGTGTGTCACGAATGTGGAAAAAAATTACTAATAGGAAGGCGTAGGGCAGAGTGAATATTTAATTTGGAAACACAATATTTTAATACTTAGATTTTAGTTTGATTGATAGTTAACTGTAATTTTGATGCCGTTTGCCTTTTCAGCTGAAATTAGTTACTAAAATAATATTTGTACTATTGTTTTAAAATCATATTTAATATTTTGTCACTGTCCCTAGCAATGCCTTTATTGTATTAAAAAAGTTAAACAAGTGAAATGTTGTATTTAGCAAACTGTAATTTTCTAATAAAATTTTATAATTCCTGGTCCATCTATCCCATACCATGTGGACCATCTCACCCATAGGACTGTGGGATAGATGGACCATGCAACCTTTTTTTTAAAAGAGTGAAAGTTATACAAAATATTCTGATTCAACATATTTATGTCCCAAAACGTAAAGGAAACCTCACTGCGCTTCATTTGGACTAATAATATATGTCGTTGAACACAAATATTCAGAATAATGTATAAAACAAAAAACATGGTCCATCTCTCCCGGAACTACCCTATGTAAAATTAATCATAGCCAATTGTTCTACAAGGGTCAATAATTTTTTTTTGTAGTATTACAAACTATTTCTAGGGATCTGGTTCTTAAAGGTTTGTTTTGTAAAACTACAAAAATATTTCTGTGTAGAAGTGAAACTTCACAGAATTAAGAATTTTTTTGTGTATACAAATATTAGAAACATGCTTACAACTACGCTAGTACAAAAGCGTACAGGTTTGTGTACAGGTATGCGAGTGTATAATATTTCGTCAAGTATCAAAGCGAGTATGTGAGTGGCGTATAATGCAAAACATACGTACCATCAAGCGCTTCTGCTGCCATCTGTGTTTTTGGGCGAGTAATGAAATAGCTAATGAAGTGAATAGTGGAGGTTCACTGTTGTGACATACATGGCGACCAAAATCCTGCAAAGCATCTGACAATTGTCTGACTCTCTATTCGCTCAGAGCTTTATCCTTCCCCTTCCCTCAGCGGTAGCGCTATGATGACGTCAATGCTTCGACTTACCCTTCCGGTAAAAAAAAACTTAAAAATACTAAATTTTACTTTTAATTTGCTGTGAATGACTAACTTTTTTTTTCGTTTTTTTTTGTTTCAGAAATTTTTAATGTTTTTTTTTTTCCTTCAGAATACGTGCATTCAAGGAGCACCAATTTTCTTGCCTTAAAGATAAATTCATTTGTTGAATTTTTTTTCAGTCTTGATTTAAAACACGCGTTGACAATACCGAATACTCGGAGACTCATAACCAGGCGAGGAACTCAAGTCTTTATGTCACGATGCGATGGCTAGTTTTCTTTCCAGCTTCGATGAAGTCTTCCGAAGTGACTGCTACCAGCAGTTTCTGTGGAATAAACTACCACTTGATGCTTTACTCACACCTTTTTGCAGTACTTGTTTGAAAAGGGGGGGGGGGGGAACTTGCGCTCTTTTACGTTTTAAAAAAAATATAGTATTTTCGGTAATTTCTGCACAAGGACGTTAAGTTTATAGCAGGTCATATTCCTCGGTTTGTAAAACCATTTTGAAAGGTCTAAACTTTTTATCACTAGCAGAAAACTTGGAGAAAAACTATCGTTGCGCTACAACGTACATGAATTTTCCCAATATCGAATAAAATTCGGGTTAGAAACAGCCGGAAATCGAACCTGGATAGCTTTTTGAGAAGGGGGTGGGGAGGAGGAACGAATTGTCTGACCAATCGACCACAGTACTTCCGTCATCACGGAGATGCGGATACACCCTTCTGGGCCAGTGTTGTCGGTCGTACGATTAACCTGGTACGTGCACCATAATTAAGCTTTCAATACACCCTTCTCTGTGTTTTCTTGTAGGCTAGTGTTGCCGGCCGTACGATATACCTGGTACATGCACCATAATTCACCTTTCGATACCAGGTACCAGACTGCAAGCAAAAAATACCAGAATTTTGATTCTCTGAATAAAAGAAAGTAGTAAAAATTATAAGAAGTCAAATAGTTGCATGTCGAGAGTTATTTATTTCATTCTAACAGGTGTTACGTTTTAGTTTCATTTCCTCTCTTCCCAATAAATTATATTTTTCTTGGTAGAGTAAAATTTTTATTTTTTGACGTGACAACGTCTAATAAATCGATGAACGCCGGCTGCACGCACAAAAAAGGATGACTGATTGTCCCGTTACGCACCGTGTCCCGTTACGCTTTGTCCCGTTACGCTCATTGTTCGCTTGCGCCGCATCTATCTCTCTTCCACTCGATTGGAACAACCATCGATTTTACTTTTTCGAGGCACATTAAACTTTAAACACTCCCATTCCTTTCCTACTTTTCCTATCATCGTCCTATCCTTAGCAGAATAACACAGATTGAAAGAATTTAAATAGCAAACATGTATAAAAGTTATAGTTAAAATAATCTGTTCGTTAAAGTAATAAACATATTTGAATTAATGAGTGCAAATAAAAGTACATTTATCAATTAAATTGTAGATTTCATTTCACTCCTTATTTGTATCCATACAAAATAGTGATAATTCAATAAAAATGATTCAGTTTTTATTCATAAAAGTATGCAATCATTTCATCAATGTTTTGTTATGACGTTGTCACGTTAAACTATTGTCCGTAAACCGACTCTACAGACAACCAATTTTTTTTTTTTTTTTGGGTTATGGCCACCGACAATTTGAGAACTTTAATGGTGGGACACGACAAACATACAAACAAATGATACATTTATATAGAGAAAACAAATACACAATATATAACAAATAAGTGCAAGCACTGCAAGTGACTAGGCATCTCAGGAAGCATGTCAGAACTTACATGCTAATGTTACATCAAGATTTGAGAGAGTTTGTAAGTCTGTCTGTCTTTATGTATTTAGTTCGGGTAGCGCGGATACAGTGGGACCTATAACCGTGAAATTCAGCATGTGTAGGGTGAAGGAGGGTTGGGGGGGGGGGCATTTGCAACTTGAAGAGATTAACAAAAAACTAGGCGTCTTACCGAAAATTTTTAAATTTTCATATTTAAAAAAAACACCCTGATATGTGAATTTCCTCTAATTAAAGGCATATTATTTCTCAGAAGTATTTGAACCTCATTTTATTAACAAAGCAATTCAAATTACTTTTGAAATTAAAAATAGTTATTTAAAGTTATTACTTCAATACTTTATTGCGAACATCTGTTCCAACTTATTTATCTATGAATCTCTTTCTTCCCCGTCAGTTTCTATGCGTGTTTCGTACTTTTATTTTCAGGTCGATACGTTACATTTCCCTTTTGATACATCAACACTTAAATATGTCAAAACGTAATTTTTTTTGTTAAGTGCATTATTTTTTTCAAAGTTATTAAGCTTAAATACCAAATTACACTTTTCTAACTTCAAATATGATGTAGCCTACTTCCCATATTTTAGGAGACGAATTAAAAAAAAAAACGCTGATAAAACTGACTTTTATTTATAAAAAGAAGTCTATATATATATCAGTGGTTCCCAACCTTTTTCAGCTGGCGACCCACCTTTCCTTATATGAATACCTCCACGGTCTATCGGTCCATGGTGGAGTAAAAAACCTTAATTGTATCGTATCCCGTCCTTTTATATATATAATTTACCATCAGATATTACAAAAATATAAATTATATATATGTTTATGCTTTTTTGTAGATACAGATTGATTATTGATAGACAATTTGTGTTCTGATTTGAAAATGGTTGACAAAATATAAGCACTTTGTAGAAAAACAGTTATTTATTTAACAATATATATATAATCGCACACAATCCGATATGTTTATATTTTTCTTATATTTTCTGATGGTTTATTCGATGGTTTTCTGATAGTTTTAGGATCGAGTCGCGACCCACCTGTAACCCTTCGGGTCGCGACCCACCGGTTGGGAACCGCTGCTCTATATAAACCTCAAGGGGAAGAATTTTCAAAAATCATTTCTTAGTGCACACCTGCGTTATATAAAGAAATCCTTTGAATAATTTCACGCTTTCTAGACCTACAGGTTTATAATGTGCGTTGTCTGCAAGTCAGTCTTAGAGTTTAATTAAGCACAATTTGTCTTGATTATTAATTGTTTTAGCGATTTTTGACACCTTTCCCGGATGATCTCCATGACAACGGCCCTAGCAATGTTGATGTTTCATTCACTTACCAATTATTACAATCCAGTCTTTTTGTTTTCATCTTTGACATCATATCGACACAGTAATTGGTTTAATAAATGCGAATGAAAAGACGTTTGAAAACTTTCGAATTCAATATAATGTCTTTAGTTAACATATTTTTACCCGTTTAACTTAGTGCTGACGACTTTATTTGGTTTCATGAGTTGATTTAAAAAAATTCTAATAATTGTATATATTTTATTTTGTTTGTATGTTTTGTATTTTTTGTATATTGTTGTATATTTGTATATTGTTTATATTTAATTGTACATTTTTTCCCGTTCGAGGCGCGGCAGAGGTGTACCCACTAGGAGGGGCATTTATAACGAGCAGTGCGAGAGTGTTCTACTTGTAGACTGCCGTAGCTAAACATGGTCACAAAAGCTAATATTGAAATTTAAAAAAAAAGTGTAAATAATTGCAAGAGAATGCAAAATATAAAATTTATTTAATTTTTATTTGTGTACCAGGGGTCTGCGAAAAAAAAACAGTAAATGCGACACGACAGGGACCAGAACTACATCTGCACTACCTGGCAACACTGCTAAGCCTTGTTCCTGGAACAACCCACGCAGCATCCCGTAAAGGACAGGATCAGAGGCGGGTAATCCCCGACTACGATGAGATACCCCCGCCCCGCCCCCGCCCCGCCCAGGGCAGGGAGAGGAGGGGGGGTTGGTGGTACAGGGCTTTGCCCCTGAATACCCGTTGTAATAACGAGGCGGTGAAGAGTCCTCCGGCGGTTACTTGAATAAGGGGAGGGGAAAGAGGGGAGTTTGGAGGGTGTAATATGCCGAGATGCCTATATTCTGTATTCGATAATAATAATAATAATAAGTGACGTCTGATTGACAGAGTCCTTGAAATTAACGTTATTGTTTGTTGACAGACCAGACTGCATATTATTATGCATTCAAATGAAATTTCCGTTAGTTCATGACCCGAAGGACAATAAATAAAAATAAAACATACCTAAACTCATATAATCCAACCATACACACTCATGACACTAGGCAAAATGAGACAACAGCCAATTACCACAAAGAACGTGTTGAAGTCTTATCTTCGCACCAGATAATAACACGAATTCGAGGTCTCTGTAATGATAGGAAACGTGTTGAAAATTCTCCGCTTGGCTACGTGAACATCTGCAGCTTAATACAGTGACAAAAAGGGTTAAACATTTTTGACATAGATTTCTTAATGTTTTAAATTTGGTTTTTAATACTTAAGAAAATGATTGCCAACGAACCTCACTACTTCAACAGGCAACAACAAACAGCTCGCAAAAAAAAAATGCTTGTATAGTACCATTACGGGTGTACAGCGAGCTCCTGAAAGACTTGGGTTAGGCAAGCCCGCCTACCTTCCACGTAAATGGTTTGCGGGCGATTCTTTTATCAGGCGTTTCCCTCTGACTGCCTCCCACTACAACCTGCTGGCACAGTGATCAGACAGAGAACTCCTGACTGGTTATATATGAAGGTCCGACGTTCGTTTCCAGAGCTGGGTCGAGTATTTTTCAATCTCTGTTCCAGGACTGCGTGTTTCGTTGTCCCTTCTTCATACCACGGAAGGCAACAGAGAACAACCACAGTTTCACATTGCCTGTCACAAGCCAGATTCGCGCCAGTTTTTCATCTCCCTGAGATGAAATTCACACTAGCCTTCTAGCCGATAAATTCATCATCATTACATTATCATCGTTTAAATGAATCAAACTGTCAGTCGAATACGCTCCCCCCCCCCCCCTCAAAACCGAATATGGAAAACGATCATTTAAAAGTTGCCTCGAATCTTAATATTATGGTCTCAAGTGTTTAGAATAAAATGGAATCCGAGCAAAATCTCAGAAATTCGTGTTTTCCAGAAATATTCAAGCTGAATACAGTATTTTGGTTTTTAATTAGAAAAGCATATTTATATGTTTGAGATTAAAAATTTTTTGATTAAAAATGTTTTAAGTGAATATTGTACTTATTGCAAAATACAAAATTTCATCTGATATCTTCTGTAGGAATAAAAAAAATGTAGTCCTTGTCAACTACACAAGTGGTAGTTTTTGAATTACTGCCTATCCTCAAATATAAAGCTTCGTATGAGTTTCCACGAATAACAAATGTTTACGGTGTTTAAGGTTATAAGGTTTTGATTTGGCCATCCTTAATCTAAACCACAAAGAAAAATATATTTTCTGTACTTTTATAAAATATTCCTTTGGAAACCAGTTGCCCAGAAATAATTTGTAATACTACAATAAAGATATCGTAACTTTTCACAGAAAATGGCTGTGATTCCTTTTGCAAATATGAAATACGTTTTTCAAGATAATACTGAGTATTTCTTACAAAATTGGCGCTGCTTAATTTTATATTTTAATTGACGTTTTAGTCAAGCATTATTTTTTTAACCATGGAAAAGATTATGAAATATTTTTAAAAAAATTGGACTTAATTTTGTTGTATCATGCATATTATGTGTGCAGTTAATACTGGAAAGCTATTCAGGGAACGGTTTACAAATATATTGGAAGTACTGGGACAACCCACAGCATAAATGCCTGGCTAAGTATTCGAAACCAGTATTATAGCGAACACTATATTGTAGTGATACAGTTTATCATATAAATGTACGAATATAAATATTTCTGTTACGTTAAAAATAATAATGGTTGCGTGTTCTTATGCACGCTGTAAACAGTCACCAGTTTACAGTATATTTTAATTATTTCCTTTATAGTCTAATCTTTGGCTGTGGACACTGTTTCATAATTTATTTGTCTTGATGGTATTCTTCCATGGATAACATTTCCTTTCATGCTTTCTGATAGTCGCTATGTCTTTGGTTGCTACAACAAGAAAAAAGGAAAAATTCTAGGACGCCAAGGTAGTTGAATTGTGGAATTATTCATCAATTTTCACATTCTATCTGCAGTAGACGCCTTAATGAATCACCTGAATGTCTTATTAAGAGCTGGTAGCACTACGATGAATTTATCTGTTATCTGATCATCAAATGGTGAGAAATTTCCATAACTACTATTTACAGCAGCATCCGGGATATGGAGTCTTCAGTTCCTGAGAACAGCATAACATCGTCGCAGTAGCTTAGAATTCCTTCCGGATACTATTCTACGAGGTCCTGTGATCGCGATTCTATCACCTGGAGGTGTTTTCCCTGAGATCATCTAGAACAATGCCCTACCAAACCCTGAGCTAGCAACGGTAGTGAAGTTGTCCCAAATGATACCCAATGGTAAAACTAATATGAATGGTTTTGAAAGTAATATGAGGAAGTGCGGTATTAGTGTTGTTTTGCTAACTCCAGGTATAAATGATATTTACTTGGTTTGAACAGTCAATTTTAGTTTAGCACTATCACTCCATTAAACATATATCATTGCTACTTTGCCAAGTAATAACGATTTATATTAAAAGGAGTTTAAACTATATTTGTTTGTTTTACTTATTTAATCACTTAAAAGAGTTTAGTTTTACACATAATCACAATACTAGGAGTTTAGGCATAACATCACAAAGTTAACTTAATCTTGACGTGTTAGCTGGGTCAAAACGATTGTATCACAATAGTGATATTATAGAGTATTGAAATAATACAGCACGTAATAAGAAGAGAGTTTACAACGCGCATAAGAAGTTATACTTACTAGGCATAATAAAAAAACTTTATTTATTTTGCATGGACAGAAGTGTTATTCTAAATACAGTTGGTGAAGTTTAAATTCAATCAAATTATTTTTTCAAATAAATACGCCTTATTTATCATAAACAAATGTATAAATAAATTATTTTATTTAGTAAAATAATCAAAAATTAATTTTAATTAATAATGAAAATAAATAAAAACCTGCATGTTTATTCTAAATTATTAAATAATATTTATTTATTAAATAATCATGTAATGATTTATAATTTATAATGAAAATAAATTATACATACGGAAACAAAACATCACAAATACTCCCATGAAAACGGCCAGGAGACTACTAAACCTTCCACATATACACCCTGCCAGTGATAATGGAAGATTACAAGCAACCTGACGTCGTTATACATACGTGAACATAACTTCACTTATATAAATACGCTTGAAAAAGTTTATTAACATTATTTATATCACTTATATTCACAACAAATACATGTTTTTAATTCAATAGACCAGTATTCAATATGATTCAGTAGAGTTTAAAATTTAAAAGCATAGGTTGGATGTGTGATAGAGTTGAGTTTACTAAAAGACTGATTTTGTAGTTCTACAAATATTACATATCATTACTGCTACTGCAATACATTCATAGGCATTCATAATGTTCTGCCGTCGAATGAATGGACAATAAGTAACATGTCCGCGGCTCCACGAAGCGAAAACTAAAAGACACTAACCTACCTCACGGTAATTATTTACATTATAACCATATTTCCACAAAGTGAAAATTAAACAACTGATATTCCAGTATTTGTTCAAACATTTTTTAACTAGCCTATTCTTAGTTGGACTTAGCCTATTCTTAGTTGTACTAACATATTTACACGCTTTTAGGCTCGTAATTATAATACTGTTTGTGATTTAGTTAATCAAATAATAATAATCCGTGACACATAATACCCTGTCAAACTAAAGCGTGAAAAGAATTATACAAGCATAAATTATTTAGTTACACAGCTAAAACAATACTCAAATAACACTCTTTAACAATACCGATATAGGCTACACAAGTAATTAAAATAATACGTACTTGAAAGAACGCCCTTTTCTTTCGAATATGGCCAGTGGCGCGGTGCACAACAATAAGCTCAAACCCCGTTGTGTTGCCCTCTGCCCAAATACTCCCTAAAGTCTGGATGGCGTCAGGCGTAGGTGGGTCCCTACCGCCGCGACCCGCCCATCCAAGCAGACCTGAGCCGTACGTCGCCCCGTGGGGACGTGTTCTCTGCACCGTCCGCAACACATTAGCGTCGGAAATAGAGTTTCACAGCAATGTTTCACGAAAAAAGGTTGCATTAAAATTCGGCCTCGAATTTTTTTTTTTTCCATCGCGGCCCAAAGAAGTTTCGCTTCGAAAAATTTTCAATGGACCGTGTTTGGACCTGCAGGTCCTGCTGTAAAAGAATTTCCAGCTTCAAAGCCGCGTTAAGCCTTTTTGGGCTGGCAGTCGGCACATCTTCTCTGGCTCAGGAGTTGGTGGGGATGACGGACTGCGCGGATTTCCCAGCATCCTTCGCGGCGGAGCGTATCCCGGCGTACCGAACTCCCCCGAGATTTCCCCCCCCCCCCCCCCCCCAACACAATCCCCCACAATCCCCTGCGAGAGCTGCGGCGGCCCTGGTCGAAGAAAAACCAGACGATGGGACGTCACTGCAGCATCGGATACGAAGGGAGATTTACAGAGTGTTGGCAGAAAGTGCTGTTTGAGTCTGACGTTCCTTCAATCGTTGCGGCACAAGGTATTTGCTACATACTATCTAACGCCATTGGATAAGTCACCACCCATGATGAATTATCCAATTAATTTTTAGTAAGAAATACATCACCACTCAATAACTGCGGAGGAATGATCGGAAAACGTTTTTTTCTTTTCTTTCTAAGTTAACATCTTCTAAAAAGAGCTGTTTCTGATATATGGAGCTTATAACTTGAATATTTACATTTATTAACCACCGATATTTTAATATACATTGGAACATTGCTTTAAGAATTAAATATATACAATAATAATTGTAGTATTGTTACATGTTATGTGACACTGATCATAACAAGAGTTACTTTTGATTATGACCTCACGTGCAAAAGAGTTATCTGCACACAAATAAGGTTGATTTTGAAATAACAGTCGTAATATTTATCGTGTCTTAATGCATCCAGTTAGGTTTTGAGGAGAAAAATATGAATTTGCCAGACCTTACTAAGTGTATGATCGTGTGGCAGACTTTGAGAAATGACACTCACTCACTATTTGTATGTCTATGACCTATGATTTTTTTCTGTTATAAAATGAAATTATCACTTTTTCATTCCCTTAGGGATGGAATTTCATATTAATATGTGGTCTATGTGTTATTCCAGGTTATGAGCTCGATGTAGGCCAAATGTCATCCAGATCCGTTCAGCCGTTCTGGCGTGATTGGGTAACAAACATCCATCCATCCATCCAAACTTTCACATTTATAATATTAGTGGTATTTACATTCAAGACTGTTTGCCAAGATATATCAGGAAATTTTCGGTTCTCTGATTGAAGTCGTTTGTAAAAAAAAAATCTTCACAGAAAACTTTGCTGCGGTTGTAACTCGTGAGGTGAGCAGAGGAGATGGCAGAATGTTTGGATGATGACGACGGTGATGATTTCGGAGGTTAAGATTAGAACTTCCCGTGTGTCTGTGCAGGAACGCGCGACGTGATACCTGAGCAAACAAACAAACAAACTCGCGGGTTTTTTTTTCGGGGCCAGCCCGTGGAGGAGAGAGGAGTGTTTGCTCGCCGGAATGCACTTTCTCCATCCGCCTCCCTTCTCTGCCGGGCTTCGGCGGAGCAACACGGCTCTTATCCGCGGCTTACAAGCACCGAGCACGGGGCGTGGTGGCGGCGAGGGTTCGGAGGTTTGTTTGTCTTCTCCGCGTGTTTTTGTCCCCCTCCGTCCTCCTCACTTGCAGAGACTCGGTTTTATGGAGGGTTGAGGGTTGTGGACGGACACATTCCTCATCGACCGGAACTCCCCTCCGCCCGGCAACACCTTCCCTCCATCCCACACGGAACTCGCACGACCTTGACCTCGGCCACCGTCGTGGATAAAAATTGACCCCGGCTACTACCATTGGATCCGACATTTTGAATTATGACTTCAAGCCCGCAATTTCGGACTGCAACTATTAGTTTTCTATAACTTTCAGCAGATATGTATTTGGACCCCTCAATTCGTTTTGTATAACTTTCCACCATCTTGTATTTCACCCCTTGTTTGAAATATGTGATCACAGCCGCCATTTTTAATTATGTGTTCAATGCCACCATTTTGTATTATGACATCATGTCCACCATATTCGAGTCTGACATCACAGCCGCCATCTGGTGTTCGACCGCGTGTTTTCGTCTGATGGAGGTCGCCATCTTGGAGTCTGTCATCATAGCCGCCATAGTATTTTTTTTTCCTGCTGGAGGTCGCCGTTTTAAATGAAGTAATGTTGGCAATCTTCGATTCTTTTTTTTTTCCCCTAGAGTCCGGCAGAAGCCAGACCCGTGAGAAAAAGTGAAGTTGGAAACACGGCACTTATTCGCCGCTTTTGTTTTTGCGCATATAAATAAAATAAGATCCAGTCTACCTGAGATGTCATTTCCCAAACGACCAGCATTTTGGATATAGTGAATGTTAAACATTAAAAATAATTAGTTTTTTCTTTGTTTTGTTTACCGACTAAATTTTTTGCACAGTATCCAACTTTCAAATCTTAGGAGAGGGAAAAGGAGGGAAATTTTTCGTAATTCATTCTTCTTCTTGAGCAGGAGGTTCCATGGTAAAAAAAAAATCTTAAGTCTGTAGTTCTTATGACTTCTCACAGATGACGCAGTGTCTCTATTCCGTTATTAGTTTATTTGAAAGTTACGAAATATCTACAACAAAAATGTTCATAAAGTTTTCAAAAATTTTTCTTAATATTTTTTTGTTGTATTTTGTGTCCACTCCGGATACGTCCTTGAGTCTTGTCTACAAGAACACTTATGCAGCACTGCCTAACTGTTCCATAAAGCATGATACGTTTAATGTAAATTTAATCTTCTTGTAACGAGTGAGAAACATTAGTGTTCTGATTCTCTACGAGCAAGTATAAATCGCAAGCTACTCAGTGCACACCCTTAAAAAAAATGTCAGGAATAGTAAGCCGTCTGCGCGGATCAGCCACAGTCGAATGGGGCAGGTGTTCAATCTTCTGAACAATTTCGAGTCGAAGTTTCCTTCAATTTTTAACTGTTATTACATGTAACACGTGACGTGATCAGCCAACTTCTTCTTGAGAATCACACACGAGCGACTTAAGTCAACATCACAGCGAAACAAATTCAGAACGTCCGGTGTCGTGTTATTTATACCCAGATAAATAAAATTATAAAATTTAAAAAGTAAATTTTATTCGAAGAAAAATATAATTTTAATTTTTATATCTTTTCAATCAGTATATTATTTTAATCTTACAAATATTTCAAATATTACGCATTAAAATTATTAAAATAATTATTTGGATAATTTTTATTTTATGAGAATGCTGTACCCAGACATAAAATACACTATGAGCACTTACACGCAAACTTGCTTTTACGAATGTTATATTTATTTAATGCTTAAAATAGTTTATTTGTATAAATTAAGTAAAAAACAACGAAAGACGACAAATAATAAAATAATAAATACCGTTATTTTTCCTGTTGCTGTTCATGCTACCACCGGGTAGCATTACCCTTCCATTCTAGCGTAATCTCGCAAATGGAATTTTTGCGGAGGAGAAGAAATCTGGTGTGTGGGGTAGCTCTATTGTTAGCGAGTGAAAAGCACCCCCCCCCCTTTTTTCTTTCTCGCCTTTCCTTCCTGCTACAACCTCTGTGTGGAGAAGAGGAAGCAATGTTGTGGGTGTAAGTGGAGGCACGCAATGGGGGAGAAATAAAGCAGCGAACGCACACAGCTTTGTGTAGCACTCTAAACTAAAAATTGTAACCGTAAGGAGGGGGGGGGGGGAATAAACGACTTATGCTCAGTGGCAGTAAAATTCTAGAAAAGTAATTTTTAACACACACATACACACACACACACACACACACACACACACACATATATATATATATACATTTTTTGTAGTGTTCGCCCATTTCCTTAAATTCCGATTGACTTGGAAATTTGCAAATGTGTTTTGTGTATAGTTTAAATAAATAAAAAAAACCTAAATAGGTGTTCAGTAAAAGTAATTTTAAACATACCGCTGAATTTCAAAGATTATTCACAAATACGAAAGTGTCTTCTTCATTAGGATACCACGCTTTTAAAATTAAAATAATGTAGATCACGATGTTTCATATATCGTTTCACTACCTTGCTGAAACCGATTGCAAATAAAATTTTTCCGAGTAGTTGCAGCTTACAAGAATATGTTCGCTAGAAGGAAAACAAATTTATTCCTTTGTCTATACATAACCTACAGATTTAATAACTTTCGAGAATTTTCACCTAGAAAATCGTTGTTTTAGAATGGGTTCAAGTTAATTTGATAAAGAAGTTTTTTTTTTATACGATTGTTGTGGAGGGGGGTGGGGGGAGGGCACATCGAAGTCAGCAGCGGCGCGGGAGAGTTATCGTGTAACACGGGCCTGGAAGTCTGTGACACGCAGTGCGCAGGGAGATGGCAGGATATATGTATGTATATCCACACCCCGTCTCACCCATTTCACGAGCATTTTAATATCGCCGCAGCAGACAGCTATGCCCCCTCCTCTTCCCCCGGCCGCACGAAGCAGGCACGCCGAGCCAGCAACCTCTTTGTGTCGGCTGTCGTCGGGAGACTCCGGGCCGCGACAAATTGCGACGGACAATGCGGCCTCGGGAAGGCTAAGGTTCACTGAGCCCCGATCAGTCCCGAACGTGTCCTGAAGGGGAAGCCTACGATTCACTCGTCCTTCTGGACAGACCCGAATACTCACGTTGGCAAGCCTTCTTTCAACAGACGAGAGAGCCAAACTCCCGATCGTGCATCTTCGGTTTTTTTTGGTTCATTGTAAATAAATATACAACTCATGATAACTAATGGTCAAGTAAGCTAAGCATGAAATTCGGAGAGCTTCGGGTTTGGCTCTCTCGTCTGTGAAAAGAAGGCTTGCCAACGTAAGTATTCGGGTATGTCCAGAAGGACGAGTGAATCGTAGGCTTCCCGTCCTGAAGTTCGCAGCGCTCGTCGTGCGGCTTCGCTGTCGAAATAATAATAAAAAAAACGAAATAGTAAATTTTAACAACGTTTAATACTATCGTAAACGCAGCTGACCTAAAATATCAAAACTTCCATTTTTTTTCTCGTTACGATAAACTAGGTACCTATACGTCAGAAAAACTACCGTCCGCGGGAAAAATTTTTTTACGACGATTTTACTCAGACTGTTATTTATGTAATTGACACCACAACCCAAACCAAGCTTTGGTTTTAATTACGAGCATCTTGATCAGTGAAGGCTGACTTCAACATCTTCGAGGACCAGACATTGTTTTCGAAAGTAATCTGAGGGCCTGAGAGATAAGAGCGATTATTAAATTTCTCACAACTAGTTTTATAAATGTCGTAATCCTCTGTAGAATTGCCAATGAATGTGTTCAAGAAACAAAAAAAAAAATGTAATTAAAATTTTTTCCATAGGCAAAATTACAAAAAAATATAAATAATATATTTTAGTGTGTTTATGCGAGAATGTCGTGGCTTCGGAACAATTTCTGCTGGAATATTCTTTTACATGCATGCAAACAAGGATAAATTATACAAAACAGTATAGGTAATAATATGTATTTGTTTTTTTATGCTTTTTTGAGAGAGTCTAGTTAAACATGACGCGGGTCACATCCGGGGGGGGGGGGGGGGGGGGGGGGGGGGAGAAAATATGAATTGTTGTGCAAATGTTAATTATTAAACAACTATTTTACGTAATTTTTTTTGCAAAAGAAGTAACCTAACATACCTTTTACTTTCACAACTCTCTCTCTATATACATATATATACATATACATATATATGTGAGTGTGTGTGTATGCGCGTGTGTGAGCGAGTCTTTTAGCATAGAAAGAAATGTGTAAACATCTAATCTCGGTAACGAGAAAATTCACAGGTTCTCGTGTTCGTGTTGGAGATGAACTTAAAATACGAAACTCAGACACGAATTTAGAAATCTTTAAAATAATGACGAGGCTGTTAAACACGTACACAAAATGTGTTGCTTACTACATGTATGGACGCGAATCACTCGTAGTTTCCGTACCCGCCGCTGAAATTCGCTGCTGGAGCAGCTAACGTCGTCTATAAAATCATTCGATCTGTAGACAGAAACTTTAAACTATATAACTGAACGGCTTCGATAGATGCGAAAAAAATACTCGGTAAAAAAAACTAAACCCAGCAATTAGACCTGAATTTTCGACAAAGGAATTTCATGAAAACACTGCAGATCTTGTTAAAGTTCATTAAACAGTTAATACTTTTAAGTTTCCCTTTGACTTTGTGAACCTTTGGTTCACGTCGTCCGCTACAGGTGGCAGCACCGTTGTTACACACTTCCGTTCCATTTAACTTCCGTCGCACACACGAAATTTACTCCTATCAAAGGCCAGGGGGAGAGGTTGCCTCGAGGCTGTAGTAAGGGGGAAGCCTTCATTTCACAGACGATAGAGCCACACACGAAGTTCCCCGAAGTTCCCCGAAGTTCATTGTATAAACCGGTGTGGCATTAAATTTTGCGGTCGATTAGGATAGGTTAGCTACATTATAAATACTTTAAAACATTGTGGATGGTTGGTTATATTAGGTAAGTATAGCTGCATTAAAAATACTGTAAAATCATTTTATGGTTGCTTAGCAAATAACTTTTTAATATGTAGCTATCCAGGGCTAGGAAACAGTTTACAGGATTTCACAGTATCTTTAATGTAGCTATCCTAACCAAATAAACCGTCCAAAATGTTTTAAAGTATTTAGAATGTAGCTAACCGAACCTAATTGACCATTAGTTATCATGAGATACAATGAACAAAAAAAAAAAACCGAAGATGCACGATCGGGCGTTTGGCTCTCTCGTCTGTGAAAAGAAGGCTTTCCGTAGTAAGGCAGAAGCAACGCAGACTGCTTTTAACCAGAGGTAGGCGTCATATGGGAGCAGCTCACGACGCCTGTACTCTAAATTATTTTGATTATATATCTTACTGTTACATTATTTTAAAGAAATTAACAAAAAATATGTATGTTTTTATTGTTCACAAACTAATCGTATAGAATATAGATCATCAGGCGTGTATGTGTTGTTTTTGAGAAAATTGAAGGACAGTTTATAAATTTAACATCATCTGAAACAAGAGTACAAATCGTTTAGTATACATTTTCGAATCATCGCAAAAACTCTTTGATTTTAATGTATCATTATTTAATTAAAAAAATTGTTTTTCTCAATAATTATAGATACTTACTCTATCTTTCAAGGGTTTTATGATGAAAACTACTTAAAAACGGTTTGCGCAAAATTATCTGCCACATATTAAACCTTAAAGGTTTTAAAAACTTGAAATAATTATTAATTTGAACTTATAAAGCAGTTGATATAATTTCATATATTGTTATCAGTACCCAAAAATATTAAACACAGAAGCAAAATGATCTAGTAACCTACACCCTCAAGGTGAGAATTAGATAGTCAAAAAGATTGTATCTTTGCTGCACAGAGGAAGCAAACCTCCGTAGCGCATTTTGATGATGCGCGCCAACCGTATGTGTGTGTGTAGGTGTGTGTGTTTATGTGTGTTTGTTTGTTTGTGTGAAGGGAAAAAGGGGGGAGGGTTTCTGGGTTCGAGTCCCAATAAGACGTGGGTGTAACTTTGTATCGTCTTAAGATGTTACTAAATATGTCAACGTCAACGAAACTCGATTAAAACACACGAACACACACACACAATAATATGTGTGTATGTTTGTTAAAAAAAAAAAAAAACAGGCTAAGATAGACTCGTTGGTGATTCAACATAAGGAACCTATTTTTTAAATTGTTTTGTGTTCGGAAACGCGTCGTGCACATGATGCCATGGATTCGAATCACAGCGCCTCCGGCATGACAATAATTTACGATCACTGGGTCTGTATTATCAAAGCAGTTCGGAGGTTTCTACCATCGACCTTGGTCTCTTTGTGTAACCGTGCGAACGTAAATCCCTATCAAACAAACAAAAATAAAATGGGACTGTAAAGTTTTTGTTTGTAATTTATTTTTATCGTTTGCTGTTGAAACGTTGTATTCGTCGAGGCGGAGAGCGTGTTAAGGCACGGCGAGGGCGCTAAGGCACGGTAAGGGCGCTAAGGCACGTCGAGGGCGCTAAGGCACGTTGAGAGCGCTAAGGGATGGCGAGGGCGCTAAGGGACGGCGAGGGTGTTAACAGACGGCGAAGGCGCTAAGGCACGGTGAGGGCGCTAAGGCACGGCGAGGGCGCTAACGGACGGCGAGGGCGCTAAGGCACGCCGAGGGCGCTAAGGCACGTCGAGGGCGCTAAGGCACGGTGAGAGCGCTAAGGGATGGCGAGGGCGCTAAGGGACGGCGAGGGTGTTAACGGACGGCGAGGGCGCTAAGGCACGGTGAGGGCGCTAAGGCACGGCGAGGGCGCTAACGGACGGCGAGGGCGCTAAGGCACGTCGAGGGCGCTAAGGCACGGTGAGGGCGCTAAGGGACGGCGAGGGCGCTAAGGCACGGTAAGGGCGCTAAGGCACGTCGAGGGCGCTAAGGCACGGTGAGAGCGCTAAGGGATGGCGAGGGCGCTAAGGGACGGCGAGGGTGTTAACGGACGGCGAGGGCGCTAAGGGACGGTGAGGGCGCTAAGGCACGGTGAGAGCCCTAAGGGATGGCGAGGGCGCTAAGGGACGGCGAGGGTGTTAACGGACGGCGAGGGCGCTAAGGGACGGTGAGGGCGCTAAGGCACGGCGAGGGCGCTAACGGACGGCGAGGGCGCTAACGGACGGCGAGGGCGCTAAGGCACGGTGAGGGCGCTAAGGCACGGCGAGGGCGCTAAGGCACGGTAAGGGCGCTAAGGCACGTCGAGGGCGCTAAGGCACGGTGAGAGCGCTAAGGGATGGCGAGGGCGCTAAGGGACGGCGAGGGTGGTAACGGACGGCAAGGGCGCTAAGGCACGGCGAGAGCGGTAAGGGACGGCGAGGGCGGTAACGGACGGCGAGGGCGCTAAGGCACGGTGAGGGCGCTTAGGCACGTCTATGGCGTTAAGGCACGGTAAGGGCGCTAAGGGACGGCGAGGGCGCTAAGGGGCGGCGAGGGCGCTAAGGCACGGTGAGGGCGCTTAGGAACGTCTATGGCGTTAAGGCACTGTAAGGGCGCTAAGGCACGGCGAGGGCGCTAAGTGACGGACGACGCCTGAAGGCGCGTGTCGCGCGCTCGGTCGCCGGGCCCAGCCGGCGGTCTGCTCGTCGGGGCTTCCTGGGCCGCGGCGGGGCGAGCCGGAGGGGTTTATTTTCTACCTGTATCGACCCCCGCGGGAACCCGCACACCTCCCCTCTCCCTACACCGCACTCTCACACACGCAGGGAGAGAGAGACAGAGACGCAGATGGACTTCTCGTCGCCGGACTCGACAATCGCCCACTTGTTCGCGCGCGGTACGTCCCGAGACCGGAGAGCGACCTGCACCAGCTCTCAGTTTGGGTTCACAATTAAAAAAAACACAAGCGTGTTCACAGCAGGAAACACGACCTGTGCGAAGTTGGCTTACGATTAAAAGCTCACTGTTAATTTCTGCTAACAAAAAAAAAAATTCTCGATGTATCCGACATCTGTTTGCAGAGTTAGTAAGTAACTATATTAACCACAAAATGGTTATCCAGTCACGCCTGACCAGCAATTTTTGAACACAGTTTTTCAACATTTAAATAAATAAGGGATACATAATTTTTTCAGTTAACCATTCTAACCACGACACATGTTTTTATTTACAAGAATTGCTGCTGACTGATATCTAAATATCAACATTAATTAATTTTTAAAGCAGGAATTACACCTGAGCATTGTAATACCTCTATAATGTTTAGCCACAGTACGATGGATAAATATAAAAAAGGTGTCTAGTCACGCCAATTTCACTTCCTTCTCTACTCTCATTGGCTGTTGCGC
Organism: Bacillus rossius redtenbacheri; assembly: GCF_032445375.1. NCBI lineage: Eukaryota > Metazoa > Arthropoda > Insecta > Phasmatodea > Bacillidae > Bacillus > Bacillus rossius. Next base: position 45,443,483 of record NC_086336.1, read on the forward strand.
CATTTGTCCGTAAGAGAAATAAAATGTATTCATTTCCCTTGTATGCGCACTACCTGTCTCCCTTGCACACGACCGTACTATGCGATATTGTCAATCAGTAGGTTGGACAACATGGCAGTCAAATCTTGTGTTCACGAACTGCTGTTACTATAAATGTATTTATTTTTTAATTGTGCGCCCAACTTAAAAAACCGGTCTCAGTCGCCATTTCCTCGTCATTTCTATTATTCACCGTTTTAACACGATATCTTCCTCGCCATCGATGCTCTGCCACAGGTATTTTCAACAAATATTTACTTAGGGTTGTCTTCCAAGTCGTTCGGGTAAGGTAGCGACCGTGGGCCGTATTCCAGAACGTGTCCAAACCGAATCCCAGTAAGGAAACAAACCGGCAACCGTTTTAGTAAACGGTTCCCTGCGCGAGGCTAGAAACTGGTTCCAACGCATTCTAAAAGACGTTTCGTAACCATCAATACAATTGTATACTAGAGATTACAGCGCTATCGCACAGAAACAGAACCGCCTTTCTAAATGTTACAAGTTAATTTTTATGTTGTGATTATTTCTTGCTGTGACATTAAATTTGCTATCATAAGTATCATTTGGCACACTTACGCGCTTGATACGAACCCCGATGGTAACAAAAAATATTATATACGAGACGCGAGTCCGCCATCTGGACGAAATCAACGGAAAAGTGAGCTCTGCACCTGCACGGAATCTGGGAAACATAACGGCAACGGATATGACACCAAAATATGTTCCCTAAAAATAAGGGGCTGGCCGTGTTTTATCGTGCACTAGGAATACGTTTAGGGAGCAGGTGTAGCATATTCAACACATAAACCCTTATAATTGTGTCTAAGTGTACGGTATCTAATATCTTAAGAGTAAAAAAGGAACGCAAGTCTTCGTAATTATCATTAAATGCGCATTTTTTTTTTAAACTCATGATATTGCACCTAGTTTATATCCTTTGAAAATATATTCGTGGCAGAAAACCATATTCAAGTGAGGTATCGAAATTAAATATTAGAAATAGCTCTTAGATAAAAGTAATTATGAGAAAATGAAAAACTCGTTATGTCCCGGTCTCTTATGCCAAGTTGGAAATTTCGTTTTCTTGTCATTACTATTTAATTCGAGGGATTTTAACTTTAAATTTACAAATTTAATCCGAAATCAAACGTATTTTTCGGCCTCAGCGAATAAAATGCTTTTCGTAAACAGACTCCAATGGGGTATCATTAGTAGTATTCAAATGCGTTTTTTTCCCTAGAGCTATGCGCCTCCTGTGTGTACCCAGGCAGGCGGAGCACTTTAAGGCCCTGCCGCAACTGTCGTGTACATTCGCTTCCCGACGCATTGCGATGGAGTTATCAATGATCGCAGGCTTCCACGGCCATCGCCTGAGGTAGCTTGGCTCGTTGGGTTTCCAGCCGCTCAGTCATTACAGTCGCCGTCTTCAGGGCACAGCAGTCTCGGTAGGAGACCGCAAGAAGATTGAAGACGGCCACTACAACGCCTTCCGAGGTGGCTGCACCCTACCAACTGCGCAATCTTCTGTAGGTCGGGTTTTTAGACCAAGGAAGGAACGCAACGACGCAACACGCAACCGACAGACAATTACGGTCCTTTATAAAGCACGAAAGTCGCAAGACAATACCAACCCTATACGGACAGCCCACACGTTCGGACTGTAATAGACTCGCTAGGTGAACACTCGCAGGACGTTGTAGACGGGCCTTAAACTTTCCCCCCCGGCGCACCAGCTCACTAGGTGAACTCACGCAGGACGCAGATTTGCGCTCACTTCGCTGACCGAACAGATGCCCAGCCAGCGATTCCACGGGCGAAGAGGGACGGCAGGCAAGTATATCCAGAGGCCGATTTTGTCGAAGGGGTGGGGGAGGAGGGGAGGGTGGCGTTAATTGCCGTTAAGAATCGTCGGCGACGCTGCGAAAGCATCTCAGGGGCTTCCGGAAGGGTGTGAAGGGGCGGCGGAAGTCGAGGCTGGGGGCAAAGTTTGAATTAATTGGCATTCCAGCTACTAACTTGGCGTGGCGCGGTTCGCCGGCGCTCATGGTCGGTGGAGGGGGAGACGGGAGTAGTTTCATTAAAGGTTTGCCCGCCCTGCCGACGAGCCATGGCCGCGGTGAGAGGGTTGGCAAACACGCTGACGAAACTCCTCTCCGCCAATTACTTGTGGGCAGGTTCGCCCATAAACACGTGTCCCTCGAGCCTCTGACACACACTAACGGCCCAGACCCTGCTTTCAAATCGCGTTACGTCACCAATAGTAGTCCTCCTTTCCGCTCAGCAGCGCTGCGGTACTTAACTTCTGTAGTGAAAACGTCTTATTTACGCTCGTTACGATGATAGTCGATCGAATTTTCTTTTTTGTCCAAATACCGTCAGGCTTGAATCACTAATAACAACGAGACTAATAATGCGTCAGCAACATGCTGAGCCCAGACCGGATAGATCAGTTTTCCAAAGTTCGAAGGATCCACTTGGATTCGTCTTGAATGCGTTCTCACTTTTCACGGTAATAATACTTCCGTTGTCTTCAGTCTTCCTTAAACACATCAACGTCCTTAAATTCTTATGCAAGTTTTTTTTGTTGAGGTCAGGATACACATAATCGCGGTCAAGACAAGGAAGATTATTTACGTCATGCTTCACACTTTTCTTTAAAATAGTAGCGCCATCGTTGTCCTCTAATTTGTCTATCTTTTAAAGTTGGTTTGGCTTTACAAGTTCTGCCGTATCCTTTTAAGCTCTCTCTTTGCGTAAACGACTTGCTAAACCGATCACAACTTATTATTTTGCGTGGTTTGTTTTTAACAGATTCATTCTTCTCGTGTTGTCTAACTTTCTTTCACAGGACAAATTCCTTACTGCATAAATCACACCTGTGCCCTTCGCTAACGCTGCAGACCTCGAACCGGGATCCATATTAACTTATGCGACTAATAACAGATGAAATCTGAGAGTTTTAAATTACTTAAATAAAATTACAATTACTTAAATAGAATTACAATTACTTAAATAGAATTGTTAATATTTCCTCAGCAGGAGTTAATTTATCTCATACAAGGAACTTGTTGCAAGTTGTTCCTATTCCTTCCAACAGATGGTAGCACGTGTTGTGTTGATTATTTTTTTTTTTTTATTTGGGATGCGGGATGTTCTCTTACCGTCGCAAGGAAAAGAGGGCTTCGCTGGTCAAAAGTAGAAGGAAGTTCGTCTTGCACAATAGTGCTTCTCAACTGTCTCAAGGCATAGTAATCGACTCAGTAATGTATCCTATTTAGTTTGGTAGCAGGAATTCGCCAATTAAACGAAACTACGAATGTCTCATTTGGCAAAAAAAAAAAAAAAAAAAAAATTACGGGAAGCGATTGTTTTTTCAGAAATAACCTGATGCACATGGAGCGCACCAGCAATATTCTTGCCAGAAATAATCGGGATCACACGGAGGACACCAAAGGTAGTATTGACAGGTGTAATCAGGAACACACGAATAAAACCAACAGAAGTATTGAAAATCCAGCCATGTTACATATACATGAATCGATCGAATCACCCAGTGCATTAATGAGTGATTTTTTTTTTTTGGTGTTGTTTCGAATTTTTCTCGAATTTCTAGCTAAATAATTACGAATTTTCAAGGTGGCGGACAAGACAACCGACAAGATGGCGGGCGCCCTGGCTATAAAAACCAATGCACTATAGCGGATAAAAAAAATCAAACCAATATGGTGGCAGCGCACTCTGGCAGACATTGTGTGTACTGGCACTCGTAGTGGCCATATTCTGGAATATAGGTATATCCATCCAATAAGAAGGAAACTTAAAATGTACAGAAATGTTTCATAAAACACAGTTTTTTGTGTCACAATTTTGCAAGCGCCCTCAGTGAGGGGTTTCTTAATTCCGAAGAGGGGGGGGGATGACCCCCCCCTCCCTGGGATCTACGCCCCATACTCGGGACTCTAGAACCGCCCAGGAGGAGCCGAAAGGAAGCGGCGAACTAAGGGCGGCGGGGTTAAACGGAACAGACGGGAGAGATTGGGAAAGCCAATCCAAACCCGCCCGTGAAGCGGATAACTTCCTGGACTAGTCAAAAAAAGTTTTTTTCGGATACGCTGATGCGGTGCTCCTGACACAGACTGATGTATGTTCGTGCCTTTAACCTCCACCTAAAAAAAAAAAAACAAAAAAAAAACTTCAGAAGCTATCTTACGCTAGGTTGGAAATTTCGACAGGTTTTTTTTTGTGAAACTTGCCGATAAAGCGAATTACCGATTTCGAAAGGAACTCGAGCTGTCGATGCTACTAAGTGGTTGCGAAATCCTTAATGTTACCGGCCCGAGAAGTAAAACTACATTCATAACGATACACGTTTCCATCAATCAAATCAACGTTAACATAATATGTGAAATATTTTATCTACGATAGCTGGTTCTAAGCACGCAGTAAATGTGACTATTGTTTTGATAGATGTTAGTAACATTTATCTATGATCTCATTTTTTTTGTAAACACAACATTGGAAATTATACTATTTGGAAAATACTATTCAAAAGAAGTGCGCTGTAGTTCTTAAAATTAATTTGTAATCAGGCGCTTTTCACACTGAGTATTTTTTACGCAGGAAGAGGTCTGATGACCCAGCCAGGGTGGCTAACTAAAGAAGTTTGTATCCAAAATCATTTAGTTTCTATAATATCGAGTTCTTGATCAAAATTATTAATAAATTCCTGATATAACGACCTAATTTATTGACGTGACAACGTCTAATAAATCGATGAACGCCGGCTGCACGCACCAAAAAGTGTTCCGTAACGCACATTGTCCCGTTACGCTGTGTCCCGTTACGCTCAATGTACGCTTGCGCCACATATATCTCTCTTCCACTCGATTGGAACAGCCGTCGCATCGATTTGACTTTTTCGAGGCACATTAAACTTGAAACACTCCCATTCGTTTCCTACTTTTCCTATCATCGTCCTATCCTTAACAGAATAACACAGATTGGAAGAAGTTAAATAGCAAACATGTATGAAAGTTGTAGTTAAAATAATCTCTTCGTTAAAGTAATAAACATATTTGAATTAATGAGTGCAAATAAAAGTAAATTTATCAATTAAATTGTAGATTTCATTTCACTCCTTCTTTGTATCCATACAAAATAGTGATAATTTAATAAAAATGATTCAATTTTATTCTTAAAAGTATGCAATCATTTCATCAATGTTTTGTTATGACGTTGACACGTTAAACTATCGTCCGTAAACCGACTTTACAGATACAGACAACCAATTTTTTTTAGTATAATCTAAGAAAATATTGCAGTAAACTATACTGTTTGAATCAACAGTTCGTATATAACTTTTTTCGTATCATTTTTTATAATACCATTCATAAAATAATCTGTCCTTTTTGAATCATATAAACCAAATTTTCATTGATTTTATGAATTATATACTAATATATAAAAAGACGACGACGACGAAGGTGACATACAATCGGTCAATTAAAAACTGTTTAGGCTCTACCAGATTACTGCATGCTCTATGTTTATGCAAGAATTGAATAATAAGCACGGTCATATAAAGTAAACAATTTTTGATTAATATAAACTATTTGTCAACAACTATAACTGGTAACTGGCTTTGCACAGGCAGATAAAATAATATGTATTTAATGTTATATGTAAATAATATAGGGTGTTTTTGATCTGATAAAAAACATAGTTACTAAGAAAAAGTATAAATTAAATTCCATTAAAAAAAACAACGCATATGAAGACGGGCCTATAGCCTATATTTAAATTACAATAAACATAGCTTGTATAATTGCCCCGTCTGGATTTAAAAATACGTAATATCCTAACTTTTAATTCATCGTAAGCATGGCTAAAGCAATAAAGTGTACGTTTCTCTCTTTTATAAGTTATAAATAATCCTACATATTACGGATTATCATTTGAAAAAAATCGGAACATATCTAAGACTAAATGGAATAATGTAGATTTGTCACAGTGTAAGAATTTTTGAAATACTTTCAGCAGTGTACGAATTTACTTATTATTTACAAGCTCTTACGTTCTTTTAATTAAATTTCAAAAGTAAAAATTTTACAGTATTGATATGTATCGTACCAAACCATTTTTAAATTCACATTCAATTTATATTTGTACTTTCATATATCTTTGGTATAACTTTATTCAGTCTTGACATGTATTTATTCATTATATACATCTATCTATGGTTTATGTTTTACTGTTATGTTACGAAATGATACTATCTCTTTATAAAAAATTCTAAATTTAAAAAGAAACACAGCCTGTGTCTATCTAGAATAATATAGATTTATAACAGTGAAATAACTTCTAAAATCGGTCCAGCCGTTTATAATCTTACTTCATTTAAACACATTCACAATATCTTTTTATAAATTTGGTATAGATTGACTATATTTGTCTAAAGTGTTGTATTATACCAACTACGTGCCCATAGTCGCTCATGAGGCAGAGACTTGGATGTAGACAAGAGAGATGCTGAGAAGATCAGAGCAATAGGAATGAAGTATATGAGGAGTATGTTGGCAGTTCCAAGGCGAGGCAGGATTTCGAATTTGATGATGATGCAAGCAAGAGAATAGGTACTGGACTTGAATGAGAATATTTAAAAAGCAATAATAAGATTGTATGGCCATGTGCAGAGAAAAAGAGGCTGTCTGGGGGAAATGGAGTTGAAGTACACAGGAAGAAGACCCCATGGAGGATGTGGGACGAGCAGATAGTCAAATGAGTGCAGGAGAGAGGAGAAGAATGGAACAAGAGCGGAGGAGGAATGGTGGAAGTACAGAGAAAGATAGAGGATTTTACTTTCCGGCCGCAGGCTGGAGACATTTTATGATAATTATGATCATGTGAATTCATTTTAAACCACGAGTCAAGATAAATGATTTATTGAAAGATAATGTGCAATTAATAGCAATCGTTCGTGCTCCAATAAATGAATAAATAAATATTTTAGGACGTATCATGTGCGTTTTAAATTGCAATAGCTACATTTTTCCTCATCACCTGTGAGTAAAGTGTGGAATTAGCTTGTTTCTCCGATAGGAGCCAATTATAAAAATCACGTTGCAAATGCAGACAAAGTTTATTGAAAGCATACCGAACAGTCAATTCCCCCCCCCCCCTCGATATTTACCATATTACCTGAACCGCGATTAAAACTTCGGGGCAGGCTGTGTCGCGACGCGCCCGCAAAATTTAAACGTAAATACGTCGTGTGAATGGGAAGGTTTGAAACTAGGCCGGACCACGAAAAGTCCGCCATCTTAACTTTCTTCCTCTCTCTGCAAAGCCTGGTCCGTTAGGCGCCGGGAGTGGCAACTTTCAGCAATTGTCACGGACTGTTCTTTCTTCTAATCGTCGTTTCTTGCAATTCCAGTTGCATACACTACCCATATTCTTCAACAGTGAAATTTTTTTTTACACCTATTCTTCATAATTTCGTTTCACACTTGTTCTAATGTAAACGTTTTTTTAAAATCCTTTTAAACATATGTTAAATAGTTCAGTGTTTTCTGCACAAAATGAATTTAAATTGATTCAAATCGGTAAACGCGTGTGTCTGATATCTTGCTTCGAAGTAGATGAATCACCCGGAAGCGAACGTCCCTGAAACTTGCCAATTACTAACAGTGGCCTGTAAATTCATATAAAAAATTCTGTTTATAAAGGCGCATGGGTAATATCCCTTACCCTAACTACATATGCGCAAACTCGAATAAACTACGCCCGGTTTATATTTTGTAACGTCTATACTATTCCCGTTGCATTTCACTTTTAAAACTGGTATCCCGATTTATAAGACCTACCCAGGAAAATGTTTTTTTTCTGTACTTTTGCAAAAGATTCTTTTGGCAACCAGTTCCCAATAAATAGTTTGTAACACTAGAAGAAAGATATTGTAACTTTGCACAACACATGGCTATTGTTGTTTATTCACATATGAAATACGTTTTTCAAGATAATCTTGAATATTTATTACAAAAAAAAATTGGCGCATAATTTTATATTTTAATTGATGTTTCATTCAAGCATACAATTTGATAAAGGTGGTGAAGATAGTCGAATATTGAATAATCGAACCTAATTTTGTTCCATAATGCCTATTAAAGTGCGCAGTTAACACTGGAAAGCTATTCAGGGAACATTTAAAAACAACTTTATCAAAGCATAAAAAACCCAGGTAAATAACCTTTCGGTATTACCACGAACACTATTTTTTGCAGTGATACAGTTTGTTTTCATGTAAATGTACAAAATTTACAAATATCTGTTATTTAACATGAATAATGTTGGTCCATTGTCAAAAAAAGTTATAGTGTATATTCACGTAAAAAAAGGGGGTGTGGCTGTTTCATGGACATCCATACAAAATATAAAATACGCTATTTTATGTATGTTATAATCATGTTTGAACACTAAGAAGTCATCATCCACTTGTATAATTTCAATCGCCCCAGCTGCAGATGTATTGGCACCGTCGTTAATCCGCTCGGCCGCATTCATTATTTTACGTTCCCGGCACTGCTTCACTCGGTCATATGGTGTTTTATTGGTATCATTCGATTGCTTTTGTGAAGCACTTTCCAACCGTATACGATCTCTGCATTTGGATTTGGCTTTTTGACGCGTATAGGCCGGTATTATATATTTTTGAAAATATATAATTTTTTTTTTAATTGTAACACCATATATATTCACTGAAATTTTTTACACTAATGTTTTATATATGCAATCGATAGATTTTGACGATAGTTGACGATTGAAACCCAAACGAACGTGGTAGCTTCTCCGAGTCAAAAGTTACACTAAATGGAAATCTCGAATCGCATCAAAATGACCTCAAAATGGCGGCGCTTCCCCCTCCACCGCGCGCGATGCGTCACAGTCCTCACTTAACGTGACGAATCATTTGATCCTTTATAGCTATCCAGTGATGTAATTAAATTTTGGATGGAGATGATATATATGTAGCTGCAACACCAAACTGTATCCCCCGAATTCGTTATCAGTCGTTTTTTTTTTTTTTTTGAAATTCCTTCACTATGGAAGCAATTTTAAAGACGTATTCACGTAAAAAAAAAATTATACGAAACCACGGAAGGGAAATAACTTAAGGCTTGGGATACTACCATCTCGGCGAACCTGTGAAGGCTTCTGAAACACGAACCAGTCCGGAAGTCGGAGTGGCTTCCGTGTTCCGCGGAAGTCGTAGCGGCCCGTGTGGCCCCCAACGATTGTGTTGGTGGTGGTTGGACGGCCCGAAGGGGGAGAGGGGGGGGGGGGTGGTGCAAGGGTCCGCCATCAATACTGATTCTCTCCCGCCATCCATATTCAGTGCGGGTCCCGTCTGAGACCGCGCCCACGTGTTCGCACGCACAGCGTGGATTAGAGAGAGAGAGAGAGATAGAGATAGAGAGAGAGAGAGAGAGAGAGAGAGAGAGAGACAGGTAATGAAGCGACACAGCCTCGCCGGCCATGAAACCTTGGTGAAAGAAAAGCCTACTCTGAGAAAAATACGAGGGTGATTCGGATCAAATAAAACCCCTCCTCCTTCGTTTGGTGATTCATCAACGACAGACACTCGTAGGTAAAGTAGATGCTTGTATAGTCTTGTGCACTCCTATACTTTTGCGGGTTTTTGTATTGCTGGATAACTTGATATATTCTGATTGAATTCGTTTCGAAATTTTAAAGTGGGCCGAAAAACAGTTTAGGGTCGAGTTATAAAAAAAATCGTCTTTGGAACCAGGGGGTGTCCACGTCTGTAAGATGACATGGTAAGCGCGTGGAACAGCAAATGTTTGCCCCATTTCGGTTAGACGCCCAAAAACATTGGCTAAAGTGTAGTGCTTGCACTGTGGAAACAATTTAAAAAAACTTTTTTAATGAAAGTAACCGTTTTCTAATTAATACTCAATTGCCATCATTTGACGTCATCAAGCACCACTTCTGCAATGTTTTGGAATAGACAATATGACGATGGCCAGGTTAAAAAAAGTGACTTCAACTACATCACAGCATGACGTCTTCTTACAATTCCTAACTCCGTGTTTGAAACAATGGGTTGTTGAGAATAGAAAATGCCACCTCACGTAAGTACACTTTTTTAGCTTGTATAATTAACAAATTAAGATACTGGGTATTAACAAGTAGCCAGTATACTAGTGATAGGTATACGTATGGACAATATAGACACTAATTCTTATTTGATGATTTTTGTTTATGGTCTTTACTGACTGAGGTAGGTACGTATACAGGAACCACCGTGCCACACCTAAACAGACTAGCCAATAAGAAAATTTCGCCAACATGGGAGTGACTTCTGTCTCTCTTCACTTTCTCTGCTGTAAACCTCTTACAGAACCGTCCTGTACTCACTTCTATGCCCAGCGTATATAGGTAGGCACTTCGGTAACCTGTTTGGTTTTCACTTCTGATCCACAGCGACGTAAATATAGACGGACCATTCCCAGTGAATTTCAGTGGAATCGATTTAAAGCAGTGGTGTATAACTGGTGGGCCGCGAGCCAGAACCGGCCCGTCACATCATTTCGCATGGCCTGTCTAATGAATCTTCCAGCAAAGAAATAGTATTCGGTTTACAGTCGTGTATTAACCATTTTGGTTGGAATTCATGTAGAAAAAAATTGTATGCCGACACTGTTCAGAAGCCAAAATTTTCTAAATAATATAGTTCAAAATATAATTTTTAATTTTGAAATATATATATATATATAGTTTGATGATAATTCTCCTTAGATTCAAGGTATTTTAACCTTTGCAAATACTACTTTTAAAATAATTAATTTTTTTTGTTACTTCATCCCATGCCACATATTATATTTGTTGATTATTTGCGGACACAGTAATTAGAGATTTAACAAAATGTGAACGAGTTTTTCCGTACGCGCCAGAGATGTGTTTTATCTAACCTCGGTAACGAGCAAATTCACGTGTTCACATGTTGCAAATAAAATTATAATAGGAAACTCGGACACGAAATTTGAACTCTGATTTCTTTAAAATAAATCTGATCGTAATAAAAATACAAAAATTGTGTTAACTACATTACTGAACGCGAATCACCAAGTAGTTTCCGCACCCGCCGCTAGAATTCGCTGCCGGAGCAGCTACATCGACTGTCGAACCACTCGCTTTGCAGGATGAAATTTTAAACTATATAATGAAATGGCTCCGATTAAAGCGAAAAAGTCTCAAAAAAATACTAAGACATGGCTTTGGACCTGATTTTCGATGATACATTTTGTTAAAACACTGCCCATCTGGTTAAATTCACCAAACAGATAACACCACAAAGTTTCCCTTTGGCTTTGTGAACCTTTTTTTCCACGCCATCCGCCACAGATGACGTCACAGTGGTTACACATTTCCGCTCCACGCGACTTCCGTTCCAACTCCTACCAAATGCCGCATAGTGAGAGCTAAGATGTTACACGTCAAAAATATACGTAAAAAATTATAATGTTATGATTCATATGTGTTCAGCACTCATTTCAATTTCAAAAGTGATACGTGGCTCTCAAAAAAAAGAGAAGTGGGACATCACCGGTCTATAGTAAGGAACCAGCCGGCACTCACGTCGAGTGAATTCTGGAAACGATGGACCGATTGACGTCACCATGAACTCGAACCGGGGTCCGTCGAATAGCGAGTGCAGCGTTACATAGAAAAGTTAGTTACGAGAGTTATATCATAAAAAAACTCGTTTTAAGAGTTTTACGATTTCACGATTCTACGCAATAACCTATTCAAAATCTCGTGATACGGTGAACGAAGGGGAGTGAGGGTTAGAGCTAAAGAGAGAGATAATGTTAAAAAGAGATAGAGAGATAGAGGGATTTTATTTTTGGTCCCAAATAAATGTAATTTTGTCCACTGTTAGTTGCAATCAGAGAGGTTAGGACTGGCTTCAGCTCTTCAAATCCCTAATTCGCTTTCACGTTCCCTCCTTTTCTCTGATGTGCACTAAGGTAGGTATAGTATACCTATATGTTTCGGGTACCACCAGAAGAAGAAGTAAACCTAGGTAAACCTAGCACACCTATTTTTTTTATGTCCAAACAGTATTAAAGTTTAACAGTGTTTTTTTTTTTTTTTTTTTTGGCTGCTAGTTGAATTCGTACACTAAACATTGAAATAATTAAAAAATTAGCCTTTTTTAAAGTTTAAAACTGATTATCAATTAACCAAAATAAATATACGCTTATTCTGAAGCCTAATCTGCATTTTAATATATAATATATTTCAGCACTGTCAAAATTCGTATTCGTTGATTTAGCTCAGTGGTTAGAGCTACTGCATACGAAATTGTTACGTGAGACTGTTTTGGGTTTGGTTCTCCAATAAAAATTGAAATTTTTTAATTCTTTACATTGATTAAGCAATCATTTTTATTAACAAAAATTTAAACAGAAAACAAATTAGGTGGTTTTTAATTGCATTCGGTTAAAGTTTTTCGCGCCTTTATAATTAGTGCAATCTACAATTATTAGGCATGACAAAATAAAACCTTTTTACTTAATTGTTTGAATAAATATGAAGTTTTTTTAACAGAGTTTAAAACAATAAATAATATTTAAAAACGTTAATCTTGAAAAAATTAATTAATATATTAAATACCAAAATTATATCACTATATACAATATTTAAGTATGCTGATAAGGCTGGGCAAGACAATATATACATATATACAATATATACATATTTTAAGTCTTTAATTATTTAAACAAAAATATACGTAATTTTACAAAAAAAAATTCAATTCTTTTTTGGTTGTGGTTATAACTCTATGAAATAACCCACTCTGCCACTCTACCTAACGTGACTTGAAAGTGAAAACTGATTTTAATATACTAAGCTCTATATACTGGGATAGTAGCTAGGTTAACAGAAATACGCAAAAGGTAAATAATTTACTTTAAAAAATAATGTAAGTAGCGGATATCCAGTTTTAACGTAGCTGTAGCCACTACGCTTCCAGGCCGCCATGTTTGAAAGCGAGTTGTCATGTTGTCAGATTCCGTCGGACTCTCCCGAACTGCGGCCAGCGAGAATCGAGAACGCCAAGAGTAATTCGGAATAACAGACACGGAGAAATATTCCGATTATCATCATTTTACGATAGAGAACTCATTCCCGAGTAGCTTAGGACAAAAAAAACCTGGTCTCGAAGTATTTTTTTCACGAGGAATATACATGGCCTCCTACTCGTTCCTTTCAACGGCCTCTACTGCGCATGCCCAGAGCTTGTTAGCAGCGACAGGTGCCACCCACTCGAGTCTCTCTCTCTCTCTCTCTCTCTCTCTGTCTCTCTCTATCTCTATCTCTCTCTTTCTTCCCTGCACAATGACCGAGCAAACACACTCGAACGCTCGAGTGAGCCATTACGGCCGCTAGGGCTACTCAGCTGCCCTCGTATAGGAGCGTACGTAAAAAAATAAAATAAAGGCATGTTTGCCTTTCTCAGCTTTTTTTTTTTTTTTTTAAATTTTTGCAGTTGAAGAGACAGTCCTTAGCATTGCCAACACTGGGGAGATTTTTTACAAGCAATTATTTTTTTTTTTTTAAGGTTTTCTACTTGGGAGGGCCTTGCGCCCATTACTAAACTTTCCTGTGGTCTTTTTTTTTCTACAGGTAGCCTGCCCTTCTGATAAAGTTGAAAGTACCGAGCATTAACTATTTAAATTTTAAAAAAAGGACTGCATGGGTATCACTGTAACTTTTCCAGTCTGTACAATGTTGCACAAAGATACTGCACAATTCACATTATAAAAAAAATAATACAATGCCACAATGGCAGTTTATTACACGAAACATATATATTTATTCTTATCTTTAATTTTGTCTAATTTTCAGTGAGCTGGTGAGCAATTTCCACGTCTTAAAAGATATAACTTAAGCAATGAAAACTAAATTCCATATGTGTATCTATTGATTGTGACAGGGATATTCATCGACAAGAAAAGAGAGAACAGGCAACAGTAGTATAGGAATGGGCATCCGGGGACAGGGTCCAGGGTGTGGATTGTGTGGATTGGGATTGTCGGTCCGCCATCTTGGATTGTGACGTCACGGCGGCCATCTTGGATGGTTGTGACCTTGACCTTTGACCTTGACCCTGGTGGCCATTTTGGATCCGCAATCTTGGATCCGCCATTTTGGATGACGTCATTGTGTTCTCGAACATTCCGACGTTGTGTTTTCCGCCATTTTGAATGATGACGTCACCGTTGCAATTTCCGTTACGGTCGCCATCTTTAACTTTTTTATTTATTATCCGATTTTAATGATCTTTTTTTTAAAAATTATAAAAAAATTCACTTAATAAAATTTTAATAAAATATTTATAAAAAACAAACATTAACGACACGGAGTTCGGAGTCATCGGTTCGAACCCGACGAGTGCAAAAATAATAAAAATGGCGACCGATCCTTCCCCCGCGGTGGACGCAGGCAGACTTACTCCCACCACTTTTTTTTAAAGCATATATTTCGTCACCTAGTATGACGTCATGTCCGCCATCTTGTCTTCGTTGCTGGAGCCAACCATCTTGTTTTCGGCCACTAGAGTGCGCTGACACCATGTTAGTTGAATTCTTATCCGTTAGAGTGCAGTAATCATTTATTATTACTAAGGTGCCCGCCATCTTGAAATTTGGACGCCATCTTGAAAATCCGTAATTATTTAGCTAGAAATTCGGGAAAAATTCCAAAATTCATTAAATAAATCACTCATTAACTTACATATTGATTCGATGGATTCCCGTCTTTGGTTCGATACCCGATCGATGCAATAATGTTTAATTTTATGTAAAAAAAAATAATTGCCATAAACCATGTTCAAAATTCATTAAATAAATTTGTAATCTATATACTGATTGAATAGATCGAATAAGGTCCTTGGTTCGATCCCTGACCGATACCAAACAACAACTTTAATTTTAAAAAATACCACTAAAGTGTAAGGTTTGAGAAAATAAAAACACCACAAGTTCTATTAAAAAAAAATTTATTACATAAATTCTACACTACTACAAGTACAAAAAGAAAATACACAGACAAATTACTAAAGTTTTGTGGATTTCTCGATGTCTGCATCTGCCACCCACGAATTAAAGCGAGGTGGAAAGCCCCACCACTTGACATAGGACAGTCCATTTCTTCGTTTTATAATCTTCTCCACCAAGTACGTATCGGGATACAACGTAGGCTGAATCTCTTCGGCATAGAAGCCGCCACGGATAGGTTTGTGGTCCAAATCTTCGAGGTAGTAGGTCCTGGGCTCTGATTCACGAACATGTGTCACACGGAAAAGTTCAGGACTCCAGTTTGCAGTGAAATCTTTCTCGAAGATACCTTTCTGCTTGGAGATTCGCACAATGTCACCGACGTTAGCTTTACGCTTTCGTGGATCTTTCTTCTTCGTGTTGGAAAACACTGTTTGAAGCAGGCGATTGTCCGTTACGTCCTTTGGCTTCAGTTTCGTGGTATAATGCACCGTGGAATTATACTCGCTTATTAGTTTCGGCAAGATGTCAAGCCACTTGTAATTTCCGTTAGCCGTGAACTGCCGCCACATCTTGGAACGCAAAGTTCTGTTAAACCTTTCGACAACGGAGGCCTTGACGTTACTAAATGTAGAGTAGTGTTTGATGCCATACTTCTTCATCAAAGCCTTGAAGGTCGCATTGTAGAATTCTTTCCCGAGGTCCGTTTGCAGGTGCGACGGTACACGTCCATCACGCAAAATATTGTTCATGGCCTTGGCTACGTCAGTTGCAGTCTTTGATTTTACAGGTCTAGCCCAAGCGAACTTGCTATAAACATCGATGACTGTCAACATGTACTTGAAACCTTTATTCAATCGGGAATACGGTATCATCTCAACAAGGTCCGCCTGGAATAAATCATCAATTCCACGAACTATGACTTTGCGACGAAGGTATTTTCGTCTAGCAGGAGCATGAAGTTCGCGAGCGATTCCGGTTCGACTCATTGTATGTAGCCAGCTTCCCTCAGTTCTTCAAGTATGGAGACTATTTCGTTGATGTGCGAATAGTTTCCTACACTAAGCGAAGCATGTAGAATTCTAAGGCGATCAACTAATTCATTGGGGTCGTCCCAATATACATAGTCAAATATCTGACCACTTTCTAGCTTTTTTAAACCTTCTCCATGTATTGTTAGTTCACTGAAGAGATTAGCGAGAATGTCCATTTTTTCATGATCTACGTCTTTATATACACCACTATCTGGATCGTTATCGCGAAAATGTGCATTGGTTAGCTCTAGCAGTTTTTTGTACTCTTGTAAGTCGTTGTGAGAATATCCTTTAGGCTCCCTGCGAAACAGCAATTCGTACAGACCCGGAGTCCCGCGCGTTTTGAACTCTGCTATGCGCACGATATTTCCTGGTAGAAAGTCTATTTCATTAGCACCGAGGAACCATTTATTATGTTTTCTGTACACTCCGTAGGTCGTGTCATTATTCCGGCTCGTAAACGATATCAGGTATGGTCGGACCATTGCATTAACTTGATGTCCCTTTTTCGGTATTTTCTTCTTGTGCATGGACTCTGTACTTGTTAAGTCCTCTTCTTCTCGATCTGGTTCATACTTTCTCTTCTTTACAGTTGGCATTTCATCTTCAACTTCTGTCTTCACAATGATGGCTGGTTCTTCCTTGTTTTTAAGTTCGTCGAGACGACTAGTGATTGGTTTAAATATCTCCTCATTTGCCATCTCACGTGCAAGTCTGGTTGGTCTAGCAAGTAGATATTTTTCACGAACAGACTGTATAGCTCGATGAAGGTCACTGGCCAGGTCCGACATTGTACTGGCTGAAAACTTATTGCAAGACCTCCTTTTATACTTTTTTATTCGTTCGCAGAAACTTCTTTCTTGTGTTTGGCTGAATCTGAATTTGTTGACAAGTGAGATAGTGATGCTTTCAGACTACTTTGAAAAGTCCTCAGATCGTCCCGTCTTTGTGCATTCGATACTTCAATCATGTTGCGTATGCGAGAATCCGAGGCTTCCACACGCTGGTCGATGGCAACGAGATATTCTAGTAATTCCTTTTTCACACTGTCTACTTTTTGAGCCAGTAGCGAAATGTATTTGCGGATATCGCCGTCATGAGACTTGAGAGCAGTACGTAAGTCTCGACTGCTACGACCGAATTTTGAAATGCTATGACTCATGTTTGGCAATAAACTGATCGAAACCTCGTCTGTACCTGCCCTTATATAGAGGCCAGTCTTTGACTATGACTAGGAATCCGTGTTCGTCTTTCCAACACAAGGAACACATGTCTTTAAATTCCTGACACGACATGTCGGTGTTTACGTGATCGTCATAAGCATGGCGTAAATTAAGTTCGTCCATGCGAAACAAAACTATGACATTCGCGTTGTCTCGTAGGAGATGTTTTGGAATACGACTGTACGTCTGACACAGGTATACGCAGTCTACCTTGGCGTGTCTGCCCATGGAAAAGTACTCTTGTATTATGCCTTGTTTCTCGCACATTACATCGTCGAAAACAAACACGGAATTAGGCTTTGCTTCGTTTGGAGGTACAACATCGGTATTATCGCTAAACGGAAAATACTCCAGACCATCCACAGATTGTAGAACAGTAGCTAGGCGCTGGTACTTTGGCTGTTGCAACGACTTTGAATACAAGTAAACGTTCTCGAACCGAAGACCATTTGGCTCCTCCAGTAAACTCAGTAAAACACACGTTTTACCGCAGTTGGACGGACCCGCCATTATGCATCGTACGGCAGAAGGCAACAGTAAGCCATGTCGTGATTCACGCGCACTAAATACATCGTCTTGCGTAATGCGTACGGGCAAACACACGTCTTGCTTGACGACCTGCATTGTACTAAAGTAATTGTATAAAAGAAGCGTATTTATACTTTCTGGTCAGTTGTGCGTAATGACTCGAAGAGGTAAGAACAAAAAACACATCGGTGCGGGACTCGTAAACTCGCTGATAAACAACCTACCATTCGAGCTACACATTCCCGGCTACAGATTTTGCGGCCCCGGGACTAAACTAGCGAAAAGGTTAGCTCGAGGTGACGTGGGCATTAATTCTCTGGACGAAAAGTGCAAGCAGCACGATATCGCATATTCATTAAGCAAGGATCTGGAATCTAGGCACAGAGCAGATCAGATATTGGCACAGGAAGCCGAAGATATAAGTAAATCGTCGAACGCGGGACTAGGAGAGAAAATCGCAGCGTTGGGCGTTTCCAAAATCATGAAGGCAAAGACGAAATTAGGACTGGGCGCTCAACGAGCCAGCTCCATCAAGTCAAAGACTAACTCACGCAAGACCAAACGCAAGACTGGTGCAGGCGTGCAAAAAGCCAAACAAAAATTACAGACCTTCGACAAGAAGATTATAGGAGGATTTCTTCCTTTGCTTTTGCCTGCATTGGGTGCTCTCGGCGGCCTCATCGGTGCAACGAGCGGTATAGTACGTGCAGTCAACACTTCGAAGAATGAACGCAAGCAGTTAAAAGAAGCACAGCGACACAATGCCAGCATGGAAGCCATTGCCATCGGTAAAAAAAACGGTGCAGGACTGTACTTACGACCTCACAAGACAGGTCGAGGCATGAAAAAGAAACGAGTAAAGAGAAAATCCTAAGTTCTTTGCCGAAACGTCCGCTCACCAACGTAGATTTAATAAAGTACGCACGCAAACTTAAAATACCAAACTTCCGTGGCGTGTTTATGCGAGACACTTTGCCCAGCAAGCCAAACACACGTGAGTGTGCCATAATTAATTTAGACACGTCGGCGGGTCGCGGCACGCACTGGGTGGCGTACATAAAGTCTGGAAAAATGGCCGAGTACTACGATAGTTTTGGAAATTTACGGCCTCCGCCAGAACTGCGACAGTACCTGGGCCGGTCCACTACATTGTTTTACAATTATGAAACGGAACAGAGACCTATTTTTATTTTTTTTGCACTCGTCAGGTTCAAACCGAGGACTCCGAACTCCGTGTCGTTAATGTTTGTTTTTTATAAATATTTTATTAAAATTTTATTAAGTGATTTTTTTTATAATTTTAAAAAAAAGATCATTAAAATCGGATAATAAATAAAAAAGTTAAAGATGGCGACCGTAACGGAAATTGCAACGGTGACGTCATCATTCAAAATGGCGGAAAACACAATGTCGGAATGTTCTAGAACACAATGACGTCATCCAAAATGGCGGATCCAAGATTGCGGATCCAAAATGGCCACCGGGGTCAAGGTCAAAGGTCAAGGTCACAACCATCCAAGATGGCCGCCGTGACGTCACAATCCAAGATGGCGGACCGACAATCCCAATCCACACAATCCACACCCTGGACCCTGTCCCCGGATGCCCATTCCTATACTACTGGCAACCAAAGCAATGACTTCTCAGGTTGATAAAACTGAAGTAAGTACTATTTACTTTGCTGCAGGTCATGACTGTGCAAGCCATCCTTTACTACACCTTATATGCTACGGGTAATGCTAGAAGAAGAAGTAAATCTAGGTTTACCGGGTTAACTTAGCATTATCCAAGTTATCAAAGGTATATGTTTTCCAACCCAGAGGTCCGAGCTGTCATGGTTCGTATCACCGCTGTTCGAATGTACTTTATATGAAATATAAATAAATTGAATATGTCGGTAAAGACCGCAACAACATTGGGAGGTAATCGAACGTCGACCATACGTCCACGAGACAGAGCGATGCTGGCGCTCTTTAGGAATAAACTTCAAAAACAAAGATTTCGGTATCCAAGATGGCAGCCTCCAGCAGAACTGAAAAAAAAAATACGATGGTGGTCGTGACATTATCCAATATGTCGGTCTCCAGCAAACGAAAACAAGATGGTGGTAATGACATCAAAATGAAAATGGGTTGTGATGTCAGATACAAGATGGTGGCCGCGACATTAAAATTCAAGAAGCGGGCATAAAGAAAATTGCTTCGTTTCATAATCCAAGATGGCGGCTCAGGTCAAGGTCAAAGGTCAAAGTAAAATTCAAGGTCAAAGTCGTCCAAGATTACCCTCGGTCACTTCACAATACAAGATGGCGGACTGATAATCCTAATTCTCAAACCAGAACCAATGCCAGGAGTTCCATTCATATACTACTAGCGTTTTGCAAAGGTAAAATATATATATTTTTTAGTATTAGAAACTATTTCTTGGAACTTGGTTTCCAAAGAAATCTTTACAAAAGTACAGATAATTTTTTTGTGGTAACCTAATCTGTTTTCGTATTATTCTTACGGAATACAAAATAAGTTCCGTAATCCTTTGTGATTTGTAATGATAACTTATCAGTCTGTCATATATATATATATATATATATATATATATATATATATATATATATATATATATAGCGAGAATCATGCTAAAAAATAGCCTGATTTTCCTTGATGAGGGAGCAGGTGCCAGTTTCCGAAAAATCGCAACAATGTTGTCATGGACAGCCTACTGTGTTCATCCGAGTTGTCGTGTTGCGTTGTACAGAGCTTAGGTATGTTCAGTTTCATCGCTGGGTTCATCTATGCGTGGCTTCGTTGTTTTTCTGTATTCACTTTTCTTGTTGCAAATGTTTCGTTGTCCAGGCTACGGCTTCCGTTTGTACTGTATTCTTTTTTCGAGGTAGATACTTTATACGGAATTATCTGCTGACATTGGTTATTTTCTATGTGCGTTCATCTTTGTTGTCCATTCATGAAAGCTTTTTTTTTATGACATCCAATGTGAACCAATGATCGCGTATGTCAAATATATCAATATATCAATATATCATTCATTATGTATCAATTTACCACATTGGAAGAATAATTCAAGCTAACGCTAACCTACACGATAATTATATACCTGGATAAGTCAAATTTCAGCATCATTGCAACATATCGAACAAGCGGAGGTTGAGCTCGATTCCTTCAGTTTTATTGGAGTTATTTGGAGGCATAATTCCGGTGTTTGTGCTCGAGTGTTCGTGAGCTCCTAGGGAGGGAGGTTGATGGAAGTGGTGTAGTCAGGAAAATTGCAGGGAATAGTGAGAGAAAGGGAAAAACGCATATCTGGGTTGAGACCGTAGAATATATTGCCTCGGTCTGGGGAGTAGCAGATGCCGACTGCAGGGACTAACAGAGAGATAACAGTGAAGGATAAACAAGTTGTTTGGTCAAATTGGGAGTTATATCTGCTTCGCTATTTACCAACCATGTTTATTTTTTTTAACTACTTACTCCGTTCTACCTGTTCTACTGAGATCATATATTTATTTTCTGAAGTTTATTATTATTATTTTTAGAATATTGGCAAAGAGAAAAATTAAAGAACACAGATACATGAAGAAAAAAACTCGCAATTGTAGTTCAGAAACGCTTGATACAAACACAGACTTTTTAAAAGCACTGACCGCATCCAAAATAGAATATCAAAATTTGATAGGTTTTGTGTTAATCGTTTGATATTTGTGGTACAGCGTTTGTGACGGTGGAAGATTGGCAAATTATCTCTCTCTCTCTCTCTCTCTCTCTCTCTCTCTCTCCTCCTTACATTTTCTCAAACTGGGTTGAATCAGGGAGGAATTTTCATGATAATAATTGTAATGTTACTAGCATGCTATACTGTTTCAGCGTTCGTGATTGGCGACTGGCTATTTACATTAAGGACTAAAGCAGGCATGTTAATCTTCCGAGATACGATAGAATATAGTATGTGTGATGTATCTTATTTCAAACTTGACAGTTATTAAAAGTAGTGCCAGTTGTTTACATTTTCCAAATGTAACTTGCAAAGCATCCCATGATGTGTTTTTTTTTATGAACACTAACTGCTACGTGTATTTGATTACAAACACGGTTTAAAGCTTGACTGCGCTTAACAGCGCGGACAAACGCAAAAAAACTTATGTTCTTGTCACAGAAGAAATTCTCATTGAGGCTCGACTTACTTTTCGCTATTCGGCTGTTAACAAGAGTCGCTAGGGTACTGCACGGACAGAAACAAAAACAAAAACAAAAACAAAGAAGAAAAAAATACGTAAAGAGAGATTTTTACGTCGTAATATTATGAGGACAGAAGGGCTGAAAGCGATTATTCTTCCGTGATGAATTCCACCCTGATCCCCATAAGTACATGTAGTCATGCTGCAGGCATGATGTCGCGTAGGATTCCATTGGCATGGTAAATATCTTACAGTTGATGCTAATAAAGATTTAAATAAAACTTACGTACATTTTTTCTGTGAAGCAACTTATATAAAATACGACTTTTTAGCAGGTTATGAAAAAACCTAAGTTTAATGGATTTTCATTCATATAAGAAATAAATTTTGCTACCCACTGGGCCTAGTGGCAATTATCAGCAAATTTTTTAAAAAAAGATTTAAACGTTTTCTTCGTCAATTTTTAGTTGGAAGTTTACAATATACACGTTCGTTCGCTCGTATTAAGTTAGGTCCGAACTCAAGTCACCTCTACGATAACGAGACGTTAAGCAATTGATTCGTTCAATTAGTTCTGCAAGCCATTAATCACGCTATCTTGAAAAACAAATGTTCGTTTTCAACGCAGCCCTGCCTTCATCCCGTATACGCCCCTGCCGTTAGGGATGCAGTAGACTACAAGAAGATAAATTTCTTCCGGTTGTGCAACACCTGAGCGGTGGCTGTATAACCAAAGCAATAAGTTAAAAAGCCTTACCTGAGGCCGTGTAGCTGTCGTCGAGGAAAGATTTAATGCTGTTCCGCCGACCTTTTAGCCGGAGTAGTTCGCAGAACCGACTTCCAGCGCCACTGTTGGAAATTAGACGTGGCCGCGCCCCTCCCGGCTAAGTTAGACGTAATAGGTTCCAACCGTAGTGTCCTAAAAGTACAAATGTTTTTATTACGACCTATGGGTGCGAAAAAATTATCCAGTAAACATATTATTTTTAACTAACTTTTTGTATGCATTCTTTTACGATAACGTGTTTACATAGTTTTTGGGCATCATTCAATAAATCTCCAAAAACTTTGTTTTCCAAAAATCTAAACACTAGGTTTTTTTTCTAAATAGCAAATTCGTAAATGTTCATGAAAAGTATCCTAAAACTAAACAGTCTGACGACAAATGCTAAACAGGAATGGTTAAACCCAAAAGCCATTTATTAAATTATTACTTGGTCTCAACTCATACAAGATTCGAAACATAAATTTATCTCTAAGGTTGTTGAATTCGTTAAATAAAAAACGTATTTATTTCATGAGACTATTTATAAAACTATTTAACGTAGTTATATTGTGGAATAAACTTATATTGTGGTCTAAGGTTCTTGAATTCGTTAAATAAAATACGTATTTATTTCATGAGACTATTTATAAAACTATTGAACGTAGTTATATTGTGGAATAAACTTATATTGTGGTCAAATACATGCAATTACAGAATATTCAGTATTATAATAAAAAACGTATTTCATTTATGCAAAAATAACCATAACCATATCCAAGTCACAATTTCTTCCATTTCGAATTAAAAACTTTCTCGATATCTGAAGTTTCAAATATTCCAGTATTTCATGAAGCATGTTGATGGATGAGTCAGGATTCGACCAACAAATATCAGCTGCAGGTATATCACTTGTTGCTGACACTTGTTATAAAATTAATTCTTTGAAATAATCGGGAGTAACTAACAAGTCAGAATTAATAAAATATAAAATGAAGATGTTACTTCCAATTTTTTAATTGAAATCAGTTTACTACTGTGACAGGTTTCGGGGTGGTTTAATTACGTTATTTAATTCAACCGATCCTACATGGTCTGTGTCCCATCTTGCATACTTTCCCTAGTACTTGCAATAGAATTTTTTTTCCATTTCTAACTACAAAGGCTTATACCAGCTTTAGAAAGTACCTAAGACCATAAGTATCTTCATAAGTTTTTTGTACATATTTCTTTGTGGTGTAACTGCAGCTGAAAATTGTGAGTCCAATTCTGAATCATCCTGTAATATGGGAGCGAGATTGTTTGGATTGATGACATGCGAACTCTTCCTAAGATGGCGGGTATGTTGAAAGGTAGACGATACAAGTAGGCCTACTTTAACTGTGTAATTTTCGAGGAATCTCACAAATGCGTAAAAAGAAAGGTAGAGTAGTTAGGAGCGTTAATACTGCTGCCCAATTTTTCACACGAATTTTTAATGTATGTTATTCTAATTAAAACAACGGATAAATTTTGCATGTTGGCGAGTTTGGTTTTTTTTATCTATTTCTCTTCTCCCTTCCTGCGTACTTTTCCTACGAGAAGAATTTCTACGGTTTTCACTTTATTTTCACTTTTTTCCTAACCCTTTTAGTTTGCAAAAATGTTTTTAAATTACGATACTGTTTTTCTTAGCTGATTTCATAAACGAAGTATTACCTACATAAAAATTTTGTTTTCTTTCATCTCACAGATAATTAAGCCAGTTTTGGAAAGTCCAAAGCAGAATATTTTAATTAAACGTAGAAATATTCTGTACCAATCAATTAATTAGTAATTTGTGTACCTTAAGAGTTACTGATAAATAACCATGTGTATTAAAAGCCTGCTAACTAAATGGCATAGAGATAAACCACTTGATTATAGTAATGTAATAAAAGTCGGAGTTTGAAGTGGATGAATTCAGTATGTCAAATAAACGTAGATCAAATTAATTAGTAACAATTTATTCAATTAACTACAAATAACTCGGATCCGTGAATTCTAAAGTGATTACAGTAATTTAGAAATGATTGTACTTGAAAGAAAAAGTAGTTTACGAGACAAAACGTGGTTTATACAATATATTGGGCGGGCAGTTTATAAAATATAAAGGCTGGTAAACACCGAAATTAAAATTATATTCTTTTGTCTATTCTGACTGCGCGAAATTTTAAGATTAGGTGTATAAACTGTGTGTGGTAGTCAACTCGTAGTCTGTAAATGATTCTGATTGACGCGTATGTTCGAACGAACGCACTGTGTCGAAGTAACGTCCACCCACTTTTTCTCACTTGAAAAACGTTCTTGGCCCACCCGACCCGATATCGAATCCTGACCGCTCTCGAGGATGAGTTTGACCAATAAGTTTATAGAATTAATTAACCTTAAGAAACTTAGCCCAAAGTATTGTTTTTGCTAAATTTAGTTGGCCTTCAAATATTTGGCCCATAATTAATTTTCCCTAAAATTATGTGTCCTTAAAGTCACTTGTCCTAAACTCATTTGCCCCTAAAACTATTTGGTCCTAAGGTCTTTTGTAGTAAAAGTATTTTACCTAAAGCAGTGCGTAGAAACATTACTTGGTAATGAATATTCGTTGCCAAAAAATATTTGGCTTTAAAGTCTCTTGGGGTTAAAATACTTTGCATTGCCCCTTAAGTCACGTAGAAAAAAAATTTAGCCCCTAAGTATATTGAAGTAAAAATATTTGACCTAAAGATGACCGTACAAAAATTACTTGGTGTTACTCCATGTGGCCGTTGAAAATCGGGTTGGAAATTTTTTACCCAGAGTTGCACTTACAAAAAGAAAAATACGTGTTCCTATATTCACGTGACCTGACATTGAAACTAATCGGAGTAGAAATGACGCATGTCCAGTGAGACGCGCTGAGGCTTCATCGATGAAACGAAGCAGACGCGCTCGATTTCAGCGGTCGCTGATCGAGAACCAGAGGCTGGTATCGCACGTCTGCAATTTCCTCGCCACAACACGACTTTCAGGCTTTTCAACTCTCAGTGCGACAAAGTGCGCTGAATATTATTTTTAACGCTAAACATCCAAGCCATCCATTTCGTAGGAATAATTTCGTGATTGCGACGGAAGTCGCGTGGAACGGAAATGTGTAAACCGTTGCTGCCATCCGTGTACGAAAGTTCACAAAGCCAAAGGGAATTTTTATGGTATTATCTTTTCAATGAATTTGAACAAAATAGGCAGTATTTTAAAAACATTTTGTCGAAAATCAGGTCCAAAGCCGGATGAAGTAGTTTTTAAAGTCTTATATTTTTCGCTTTTACATTTTCTTTATATATCTAGTTAAAAATTTCGATGGTGAGGCTGCATGCCGTCTCTTGACTATTCCCAAACCCATGGCTTCTTCTGTCTTTTAATGGTTGTTCAGGTGCGATTCCTATGCCGCGTCTGACGTGGAACTGTTTCCTCCGATGACGCGGCAGCTACAGCCGCTAGGGCGGCTCAGATCATCCAACTCGTCGAACAAACGTTACTATTGACGTTTCCGGTGACGTCGCGAACCTCAGGTCTTCCTTCGACACGACGTGCTGGAAATGTTTCGGGAGCGGAAAGTTCCAAACAGCGGGACAGGGCCTTTGGAGCCCGTGCGTCCAAGCCAGGCTAGACGGGAGTAGTCGCGCCTTCGAGTCGGACGCTCCGTGACACGACCGTAAACCACGGTCACCGGGTGATTCGGAACCCATCCTCGTGAACGCAGACCTCTGTGAGCGACCGCGAGAGGCTTGACCTTTTTGACGTGACAACGTCTAATAAATCGATGAACGCCGGCTGCACGCACGAAAAAGTGTCCCGTTACGCACATTGTCCCGTTACGCTCATTGTACGCTTGCGCCGCATCTACCTCTCTCTTCCACTCGATTGGAACAACCATCGATTTGACTTTTTCGAGGCACATGAAACTTGAAACACTCCCATTAGTTTCCTACTTTTCCTATCATCGTCCTATCCTTAACAGAATAACACAGATTGGAAGAAGTTAAATAGCAAACTTGTATAAAAGTTATGGTTAAAATAATCTCTTCGTTATATTAATATACATATTTGAAATAATGAGTGCAAATAAAAGTAAATTTATCAATTAAATTGTAGATTTCATTTCACTCCTTTTTTGTATCCATACAAAATAGTGATAATTCAATAAAAATGATTCAATTTTATTCATTAAAGTATGCAATCATTTCATAAATGTTTTGTTATGACGTTGTCATGTTAAACTATCGTCCGTAAACCGACTTTACAGACAAACATTTTTTTTTTACGTTCCGTCTCCGGGGTCGAATTTTTTTTTTCCGCAAGCGTCACGATTAGAGTGAATGCAATCAATGTACATGGAGCTCTTTTGGCAGAGGTGAATGATGTTGGGTACGTATGCTTCGCGAGGAGAAGGGGGAGGGTGGGGGAGCGGGTGACTGACACGAAGCCATTTCCATACAAAAGAGTCTACCTCCTCCCCTTTCCACCCCCTTTTACGAGCCGATGTTCCGCCAACGCTTGCAGGAAAATCGATCGCTAACCGTCGGAATCGTGGTATGGGGTAAAACAATGTAGGGGGCGGGGGAAGTTGAAGGGTTTAGTAAAAAAAAAGGAGGGGATTATGCACGGAACATCACGTGACCAAACACACGCTGTTACAAACAAATTGCATCAATTTTGTGGACTTAAACCAACAAGAAATCTACTTATACTCAATAAACGGACGGTTCCTTAGTAGTTTAAAAATAACTAGATCTTCGTACAGAGACTTAGTTTGAATTCCGACCTCCAAATGATGTGTTCTGTTTTAAACAGGATAATCATGTAGGTATGCGTAGAGACAAGAAAAAATTCTGGGATTCATTTGCGATAGAGTAGAATCCAAGCTAGTTAACCTTATTGCTGTTTCAGTAATTTGACCCTTAATATCTGAAGAAAGGTTCTGTTTTTTTTTTTTGCTTCATACGTTAGATGTTTGTTAAGGATTTTTAATACTGTAAAAAATATTATTTTTAAGTTGAAATGTTAGAGCCAAAACAACTCAGTCCCTATAATTATATGAAGATATCCGTTATTTTACGGATATCAAGAGATAATTTGTTTTGAGTATTTTTGAATAGTTCAAGTTAAATATTTTAATAGTTTGAGACAGAACGAAAAATGCAATAGAGATAGAGTGTTAAATTTACAAAAAATAGTTATTAATCATGACGACAAAATAAAAATAAAAAATCAACGTAGTAACGGGTGAGACCGCACCTTAATAGAAGGAAAGCGACGCCAATGGAAACCAGACGGGATGTGAAAACTCCACATTCCCCTTATCTCTTTTTTTCCCCCCCTTACTCGTTCAACAATCCAACGTTGACAGAAAAACGCCGCCGACATTTCTATTAATTTCCCATTTTACTCTGTGGATGGTGAAGGCGGGTAAGGGGGGAGGGGGTAGCAGCGGAAGAAGAAATCCTTCATCGCCGATGTCCGCCAGTCCTTTCTCTTCCTCCTTCAACCCTCATTCCCCGGAGGCAGGAGGACTTTGCGGACGTATGGTAATTACAGGGATGGCAGGAAGCTATTTTCCCACCACCTTCCCCTCTCCCTGAAACTCCCCCAACCAACCCCTTTCCCACTACCCTTCCGAGGTCCGTCTGCTGCGCGGAACGCGAGGCAAGAGCGCCCCTGCACATGAAAAAAAAAATTCTCTGAACTTTTACAATAGATTCCTTTGGAAACCTATTGCTATTTTCTGGTACCAGGGTAGACTCCACACACAAGTGACTGTAGTTTGTTTATTGTCTGTTGCCACATGTAAGCTTCCTTATTTAAACATTACATATGGTTGGATCATATAATTTCAAGGTATTTCATAATTGGTTTTTGGGTTTACTGGGAGTGTAAAACAACTCCTTGGTTTAAGGACCGGGAAAAATCGCGGTTTCAATAACCTCTAAGATGGATTCCACTACCCTCTGTGTACTCGAGCAAATCACACCCGCTCATTGGCTACTGACTCGTGACACCTGCCAAACGGGCTGATTTTGATACGATACTTCTATTGTTGAGGGTATTTCATTGGCTCAGAATCCTTCAGATAAACAGTGTTCCAACCACTGCAGCTGCGTGAAGGTGAACAAGTTTGTGTTCTAGCCAATCGTGAAATTATGCCGCGAATTTTTCCGGCCTCTGACCATGAGCTAGTGAAAATGACATAAATTATAATAATGTTTCGATATATGTGAGAAGAACTGGGTTCGTAAGGGATAGTCCAATTACGTTTTCCAATTAAGTTTTATTAATTACTTATATTTACATTACAAATAAATAATTGTACTTAAAAATGTCCGATCGCAAGTCACTTGCACTTAAAAATGTTTATTCTCAAGTCACTTAATATCGGTCAAGTTCCACAGTTCGCACTCCTCACTGGAGCTAGGCTCAACAGCAGTTCACCCCTTGCCTCGCGCCTGTCCACACACACAGTCTCGCACCACTCAGTCGCACTCTTTCTAAGGGGTCTCTCACCCTCTTTGCCGATGTCGCACTTCACTTTCCTTCACTCGCGGAACTCACCGAACTCTCGGAACTCGCTCGGAACTGTCGCGGAACTCCCGCGGAGGCCGGCGTCGCTGCTTCAAGTGCCTGTGGCGCTCTTCTCAAACCGACGAGAGCGTTCGTGACGAGTCGCGTCATCCCCGGGGCCGACCCGACGCCCGAACAGTCCAGAAAAGCAGCGTCAATTCGCGCTACTCCGCGCGGCGAACCCGCAGAATTCCCAAGTCCTCTCACCGACAGATAAAAGACGCCGAGGCAGTACAATGTGCGGGGAGCGGAGGGGGAATGGAGGTCGACGACCCTTGTAATCCGGCCAGGCACGCGTGGCATGCGTTACGTCGGTGTATGGCACGTGACTCAAATGGCCGTGCAGGGCATCCAGTCAGATCCGAACCTGGTGCGTGTCTCAGTCCTGCGTTCGCTACAATATAATATGTTAATTATATTCTATTGCGTTACATTAAGTATATCTATTGCATACTTACAGACTAAACACTAGAATTACTTCCAAGTGTATGATTACCCTTTTTGGTGCTCGTGCCGACGAGATTATTTTGTACCTATTCGTGATGGCATGTGTTTGTGGACGTCGCCACGACGCTGAATTCCGGAAGAACGTAAGTTACATGCATGAGGAAGAGCGTACTTTACGAACCAACACCAGAAACCAAGATGACGACATCCATAAGATCGAAATAATATGGCTGCTTCCACTACGATGGTACAAATCTAAAATAGCTCTCTCCAGCAGACGAAATAAATATGGCTATGCCACTGTAACTAAAAGCGCAAATTTCGAGAGTGCGCGCGCTGGATGGTAATATAAACCTAACGATAAGTGCAGCTCTCAGGAGTGGGATACTCGATGGCGATGCCGCAGTAACGAAAAGTCCAAACCTCAGAAATGGGGCGTTCAATTCCAAGATGGCACACGGAAATTATGTAATCCAAGGTGGCTGCCGGAAATGACGTAATCCAAGGTAGCCGTTGGAAATCTAATGCAAGACTACCACCGAAGTCAAAGGTCAAGGTCAAATTCAAATGTTATGTTCATACTGGATTGCTGCTGTGAATCCCTGAATCCCTACTCACCACCCAGTGTCGCAGGATGAACCAAACCCAACTACTTCCGAATGATCCATCACGTCGCTCAGGTTCTCCGCGAATTTCAGCGCATCTCTCCAAGGCATCAACAGTCAACCCGAAGATTAAAATTTTATTTTTGAATATCTTAAAAAAATAATAATAAACCATGCCATTCGCTGAGGTCAAACTATTAAAAAGATATATATATTCCTTCACACTATGTGCTTATATATCTAGCAATCACATTAAAACAATTGTTCTGACTTACCTTTATCCTTACGCAACGTTGGCAATCCTGAAGTCTTGTTTTCGCATCTTCGGCCATCTCCACTGGGACGTACGAGGCGAGAGGAAACTGCACTGGTTTCCTTTGCCTTCCTAAGTGATCAGGTGAAGGAACAACAAAATACACCCAGTCCTGATGGCGAATACTGAGAGAGACGAGAAAGGTTTTAGTACTTTATCACGCTCCCCCTTTATCAACTACCAGTTTTAATTGATGGGCGAGCTCTTTGTGTTTGCTAATAAAGAGGAGAATCCTTTTTTAGCGAAATGATTTCTAGACCAGTTGAGTGTTACAAGTTTGTAACATTGTGTTTCGTGGTTGGCTGGTACATGTCTACTGTGAAAATTTAAATCATAGCAATAAATTGCGGAATTAAACGTGCCTGATTGGCTAGGCCAAACAGGGCAATGGCTTCTATTGCAGACGGCCGCCAATCACAAGGAAACTATGGCTAGCGCGGGCCTACCTCATTGAAGTGTAGTAAGCGAACATAATTTTTTTCGCGAAAGATACACGTTTTAACTTTTAAATAAGTTACACCTCTTAAGTAAATTCTATGAAGTTATTTAAAACTAATTGCATATTTAAATGCAGTTTTGTGATGAAATAAATTTTCTCAATGGTCATTTAGCGATAGTTTCTTTAAAATTTGAAATTCATAATTTCTGATGCACCTATGTTGGGGAAGTCCCATCATTACACAGGTGGAATCCATATTACTGTTTTCTGCCTTATGATATTACAAAGTTTTGAAACACTGTCTTATTACAAAATCCTAGATCCACCACTGATCAGTCAACGAGAAAAAAAAAACAGGATCTCCTGTCTCACCAGCCAAAAAAGACTTTGACACACGACCAGCAGGTCAAAACCGTTTTTTGGGGTTACGAAAGGTTAGAATAAATAAAATGCACCAAAATTTCAAATGTGACACAAACATTCACGTTTATTACGTTTAAAGTCAATGTTTTATTTTTACATAAAATTCGCAGTCAATGGAAGAGGATTGCAGGAACCATTTCGAGAACGCCAGACGCGCCCTGAAGTGGAAAGTAAATCGACACTCACAAAACAATACACACTGCTGTCTCTTTATTCGATCGTCAACCTTCGGCTGCAGATTAATCACGAGAAAATAAGTTGAAAACATCCTAATGACTTATGGTCTAAAGTTCTTCCCAACGTTTTTGAAGTTGGAGCTGAACAGAATTTTCATTGTAAATAATAGAGAAACTATTTAAAATTAAAAAAATCATAAAATTGTTTATTTGTACAAAGTTGTGCGAATTCCGCGCATTTTTTTTTTTTCGTTGTAGCAAAATTTTCAAACAACTGGAGATGTCACCTTTATTTTCAACCTTTTTTTTTGTGGCGTGTAACCATCCCCAATTATTTCAACGAAATTATTTGGCTACAGGGACAAAATATAGGCTGGTTGCAGAACTTTACTCAATTAAACATAATTCAGACGCTCAGTGATCCACCTTAAATACTTTTCCTATCACTTACAATAAAAATGTTGTTCAGTCCCAACTTTAAAGACGGATACCAGACTTAGGAAGCACTTGATACCATAAATCATATATACATATATGTTTTCAATTTATTTTGTCGTGTTGAACTAGCAGTTGAAGTATGTCGGTTGAACTCAGACCTATCCTGTATATAAGGTAGAGCTCTGTATCACCATAAATATAAAAATAGTCGAGATACCAACACTTTTTTATGATTGATACTTTATACCAGGTATCTTCCATCTCTGTATCGCAAACCGATAGCCTTAAAAAAACATGAGTGAACATAAAGGAAACAGTGATGCCCAAATATAAATACTTAAATATAATCATTGTTTAATTTTATCCAGCAGTGAAGACAGTTTGATAAGAAATAACCCGTTTGCTCTGTAAATGATGAGTCTACTGATTTTTTTTTTTGTTTCGTTTGGCAGGCAATGAAATCTGCATACGAATTAAAACCGTTATAAAAGAAGTAAGAAAGACCAAGAAAAAAATTTTGCACAAAAATGTTTAAGAGAATTGAAGGAGTTTGTCAATATTTAGTGTAATTGGGGGAGTCAAAATGGTAGTTTTATCGTGGATGTGATGCGGCATGTTATATATAAAAGCTTATTATGTTTTGCACAAATTATTTCCACGTAACCTATGAGAAAGCGTGGTAGAAGCTGCGAAGTGTGCCAAAGCGGCCGTTTAAAATTGTTACAGCGTTTAATTATAACGGAATTCCATTACCATTAAAATCTCGTCCAGAATACACTTAGCTTGACCACTTTATAATTAACTGCAGAATATACCTCAATGTTTCTAAGTATGATGACCTCAGATTAGTTTTCAACATTAATTATTTAAAAAATGCATGTTTGTCACGCGTTTATTAAATAGATATGCTGATGTATATGTCTGTTTGAGAAACTTTAAAGTAAAATTAATTATAGTTATTTTCTGTAAGTTGGGGAGAGGGGAACATCTACAAACGCAAAACTTTATCTCTGGGATATACTTTAAGCCCATCAAAGAGAAATTTCACCTTACGGATACGTAACAAGCAACTTTAAAGAAATACTAAATAAAATAAAAAGTTTCCGAAGTATATCTTACATCCACTTTTTTTTTCTCTCTCGGGCTGGACTGATTTACTACGAAACTTGTTAAAAGTTAACCAGTTCGAGGAATGGAATTTTTTTTAGTGAAATTATGTTTACTGTCAGAGTAGGGTCTACGTCGTAATTTACAGTATCGTGCATGCAGTGAAAAAAGTAGCAGCGGATATAAACTTGAATAAGTTTGGCAAAGTAGTATTTTACTCCTAAAAACTGGCTTTCTCTAGGGTTTGTGGCATTTTATTTCTAATGGTGGGATTATCCGTGTGTAAACTCCAAGTAAAAGAAAATTTATAAAATACATATAGTGGGAAAAAATTATGTGAATATCGCGCCCTTAAAAACGAAAATACAAAATGCATTTACAATAATGATTAACTAAATGAGATAAAAAAAAATAAATTCCAAAATAGTTTTTTTTAAGGAAGGTTTGAAACGTAATATAATTGACATAATGTAATTGTAGTTATTAAAAGTAGACAAATAGGGGTTGTCAAATTATTTGGTGTAGCATACAGGTAGCAACCCTGGGGTTCAACGGAAGTATAAATAGTGATTACTAATGCTCATGGAAAGAATAAAGTTAAAATGT
Source organism: Bacillus rossius redtenbacheri (assembly GCF_032445375.1). Taxonomy (NCBI): domain Eukaryota; kingdom Metazoa; phylum Arthropoda; class Insecta; order Phasmatodea; family Bacillidae; genus Bacillus; species Bacillus rossius. The sequence continues at coordinate 45,477,505 of NC_086336.1, forward strand.
CTGATCTAGTAGTGTAATGTTAGTCGCTTCTGTTAGTATAGTGGATACATTTTATTTCAAATGTGCGTAGTATTATTGTCTGTTGGCTCTGCAACCAAGCCAGTGTCAAAACGGGCTTGTAACTTACAAGAAATTACTTTTCACTGCGTTACCACGGTTCCTTTAAGGAGCTGCGTCACATTTTAGGTCAGGTCATTATATTTAATTGAAACCCTGGTAAACATATAGTTTTTTAATTGGTTTTTCTTCCATGAAATGAAGAAATACTTAAATCGTCTATTTTTTGTATAGTTAGTTACCAAAGTTAAATTTCTACGTATTTGAGACGTACAAATAAAGAGAATCAACTGTGAAACAGGACTAAATAAAACCTTTTTTAGGTTTAACAGTATTGCTACTGGCTACTTCAAGAAATGGTTGGTATTTCTTTCAGAAAATTTGGTTTAATTTTACTGGGCTTTTCGAAAGCGTCAAATTTGTGAGAGATTTGAACAGCTTAGTAAAAAAAATATGTTTTTATAATATACATACAAACCCTATCATGAAGAAACCAGTATCATTGCCTTTCAATATAATAAGTTTTAGTTCTGTTTTCCAGTTGGTTCTCTTCATTTGTACGTCCCAAAACAATCAAAATGTAACTTTGGCAGGAAATAATGCGAAAAAAGGAACTTTTGGTTTATTTTTACATAGTTTCTAGTAATTATTTTACACGAATTAGTTTTAAATTAAATTTCCAAGGGCTCTTATATAAAGGACTTAGAACACTAGAACACTAAGCCATAAGTCGAATATATATTTTCTGTTTCTTTTTTGAAAATAATCAATATCCACGACGTGTAACACAAATTAATAAATAGACTGTTTATATATATATATATATATATATATATACATACATACATATATATATAGTGTATATGTGAGAAACCCGTGAATTAACACTGAAACGTTTAAACGTACAGGGAACAATTTTAATAGATCGTTTGTAATTATTTAAAAATATTTTTAGAGGACTGATTAAATATGGCATTATACTATTAAAAGCCAGCAAAGTATACAAGTTTGAGTGGTTTGTGATGATAAGCAAAATTGAATTGTGAAATAAAGATTTAATCGCAGCCCCGGTGAGAACTTAAAAAAATAGTAAATTTAATTTGCATAGCAATTATTTATGTCTTCATATTACTAACATTGATTGAGTTTCAAAGTTTATAGTTGTCATATTCTCACTGTATTTATTTATCACCTACATAATTTCATACCTAGGTATTATTTAAATGATAAAATAATGGAATTAGCCAATGGCCGGTTGTTTCAAAATAAATCAACCATTTAACAGGGAAATTGTAACTTTTCTGATTTAGATTATTCCTATAACATGTTTTTGCATACAAATAGATTACAGAGAACTGAATTATTGTGAACTAAGCGCGTGAATAATAATTAAATCAGTTTCCCTGCAGGTGTTTAATTATTGGGAATTTTTTTTGCTTGCATTAATTTTTACTAATATTTTCAACATTAACTTAACTACCACGAGCTGAACAGTTTTTAAAGTTAATTTAACTAATCTGCTTTACTAAGCAAGATTAAGATTAATCTGAATATTTTTAGTCTGCATTTTGGAAATAGTTTTCTTTGTCGTTTTTTCCTTGTTTTAATACACTTTTATCAGAACTTTCATTGGCGTTTCAAGCAAGTGCATAAAAATATTTTTCCTAAACCTTTCAGTTTCTACTCTAAATTGAGACAAAACAAGTCTTGATTTAAATACTCTTCCTTTCCGATTTTCTATCGGTTGGAAATAAGTTAAAATTGCTGGCATAGGGACTGGGAGGGCACAGTATTTTTTAAATGTTTAAAATTCCTTTAAAGAGCGACAATACTCGTATTTTTTAAAAATAATTTTTGTTTGACTCCGTACTAACACCAAGTTAACAAATTTGATACGTGGAAGTTTCAAGTTAAGTTATTCAGTATTAGTCTAACGTTAACATTTAATATGTTGATTGCCTTTAACATAGTTTATTCTTGTTTCCTCTTATACAAAATGTGTTGCTTAAATCATTTTACTTCATTTTACAACCATGATTGAATTTAATTTGGGCTTACTAATACAAGCATCTGAACAAACGTCTAAAAAGTAAGTAAATGTTTAAATAGTATTATAACAATGTACCAAATTGGTCTTTAAGCTTTCAGCGTGTTATTCTCAGATAACAGTTTTATCTAATTAAGATACGGACCCTAAAAAAAAACCCAGGATGCTGTTTTTGCCATCTGATGCCAGTACAAAGTTATAATATTTATTTTAAATGACTGAAATGATTATTTAATTTCCTATAGTATAATTTCAACAGAAACCAACCAAAAAAAAAAGAACCATTGAAAGGAATTTCATATTAATTAATTTCCACGAAATTAAGTCAGTAATTGTGATCACAGTTGGACAATAACACACTTAACTAAAATTTATGAAATATCAGTCAAATCTCTTTTAATATAAAATATACTGTCTTAAGATTTCCAGAATCTAATCGGTGTCGGTTTACATGAAAACTACAACATACAGTGATTCCAGCCCACGTACATAGCTACGGCAATTCATGCGCGGAATGTTTATTTTGGAACACGACAGACAGAACATTATGAAAATAATATTTTGAAGCGAATTTTCTTCTCTTGTTGACACATTGCGTAACGTACATCTTACCTACAGTGTGTGACGTTTTCATTTAGAATAAATCTGATACCGTCCTCAAAACGCGCGGATAAAATCTAGGCTAGATATCTCTGGAAATAATGGAGATCGAAGAAATTCGAAATTCACATTTCATTTAGAATTGTTTCAATGTCGTATGCAGTTAAAGGTTACCTACATTTTTCCAACGTTTGGAAAAAGGTTCGTCGCACCCGGTGTGTGCAAGAACATCTGATATTCACACGCACCTGTCCGGTTGACCCGTTCACTTTAAAGCAGCTTCACGCGATGGCAAATTGATACGCGCCTGCGGCCGCTTCCTCCGCTGCTACCTGGCGGGACGCCACGTCTGGTTGCGGTAGCGGCACAGCAGCACCTTCTTGAAGGCCTGCCGGAACACCTTGTTGAAGATGGTGTAGAAGATGGGGTTGACCATGGAGCTGGCGTAGCCCAGCCACGTGGCGAAGTCGAAGACGCCGTGGTCGATGCGCCGCTCGCAGTCGGCGCACACCGTCGGCACCAGGTTCAGCACGAAGAAGGGCGCCCACAGGATCACGAACGTGAAGAACACCACGCCGAGCACCTTGGTGGCCTTCTGCTCCAGCCGGATGATGCGGCCGTGCCTGGAGGAGGTCCGGGAGATGACGCTGGAGTTGCGGCTGTGGTGGTTGCGCACGGTGCCGGCCCTGCCTCGCGCCAGCAGGCACGCCACCGGGCTGCCGCCGTCGAGCTTGTAGTGCCGCAGCGTCGCGGCGCGGCGTATCAGCGGCGCCTTGGGCGAGGTCTTCAGCGCCGGCATCGCGGCTCCTCCGAAGCTGGAGCCCCTCCGGTGCGCCCGGCGGCCGCCGCCAGAGTCCCATTTGACCACGAGGCCGTCCCCCGGGTTGAACCGCGCCTTGGCGCTCCTACTCCTGCCCGGGTCCGGACACCCCTCGTCCTCCCCCCGGGTCGCCGGCAGGCAGAAGTGCTCCAGCTTGCCGCCGGGCGTCGCCACGATCACCAGCTCCGTGGTGGCGGTCGCCGCGGGCCTCGCGTCGGCGGGAAGGTCGCCGAAGTAGGGGCAGCGGCAGGGCGGCGGCAGAGCGAAGGACAGCGCAGACTTCCTGCGCTCCTGCGGCGGCCGGTCGGCGCACAGCCCCGTCTCCTCCTCGCCGGAGGCCTGCTCGTCGTCTCCCAGCGCGTGGTAGCGGCCCGCCTCGCCCTCGCCCTCGCCCTCGCCCTCGCCCGCCGGCTCCTCGGAGCAGGAGGAGGAGGAGGACTCGCTGGCGGGCCGGCGGCGGCCGTGGAAGCTGGCGCCTCGCCGCGGGGCCGGGGGCGGGGGCGGGTCGCGGAACACGGGCCGCTCGTGGAAGGTGGAGGGCCGCCGCTCCAGCCGGTAGCAGGTGTGCGTGGGGGTGGCCTGCAGCGAGGTGTTGGAGCCCGCCAGGCTCTCGGGGGCGCTGTGCTCGCCCGACCTGCGGCACCGCACACCCGCATGCACTCTTACACGTACCTATGGCCACTCATATATTTTGCACAAAAAAGAAAACTTGTAAGATACTCGTAAAACTAGAGAACGTATTAACTTTTCCAAGTAATTTTATATATTAATGTTTTTTTTTATATTTAAATCACTTTACTTTGTTTTTTCAGTAAAATATGAATTTTTTGTTTCAAAATAAACCAATAACAAACCAGGCCATGTTTTTTTTTTAAACAATCTTATACAAACAAAAAATATGAAGTCGCAGTATCGTATTTTGTTCAGTTTACGGAAAACCACGTGTTGGTTTTGCTCGAGAATTCTTTCAGTCTAGGTGTTATTTTTGTAGGTTTTATATTTAAACAAGTAACCTTGAACCCAATAAAACACAAAATGTAAAATATTTTTTGGGTAACTAGGCAACTTATTTCAGTTGTTTCAGTTGTGATTTATTTTCCCTCTGTGTGTGTATATGTGCATATTTTCTTCCTTGTTTCCAAATTGAAACGTATTCGATTCCCGGTGTGGGGAAAATCCGTAATATTTTTTTTTCAATTGGATGTGAGCTCCCTTGGGGGTGGGTAATTCGAGTCATTTCCGCCCCCCCCCCCCCCCCCCCTAAGCATCCCGTCGCATTTCCATCGCACCACTCTTCCGTGTCTAATCATCTTGACTTGGAAGATACGTCAACTCCGATGGATTAAAATATATGGAGAGATACTTAAGCTGCATGAGGGTAAACAGGGCCTGAAGACTTTAAAGGTTGTACAAACAAGGAGCTTACTTTAGTTGAGATCTGGGGCTCCGCCCAGAAGCCGAAGCCGTACAGCGCTCTGGCGGAATCGAGAAGAGATGGCTATCGAGGGGTTTCCTGATTTGGTGAAGAGTGGTGGTTGGAGCCCAGAATGCGGGGAGGATGAAGGCAGAAATAGCATCTCGACGCCGAAAGTGTGGACCTGGCCCAGTGTTCGATTATCGAACGGTCTTATCACAGTTTTTGCTGCGACGAACCGGCGAGCTTTCTCGGGTGTTGGTATTCCATCCACTATTTACCTACCCACAGTCATCTCGCTCTTCGTCCGTCTCTAGTAACATGAGAAGCCGGATTCATATATAGAGATCCACTACCTCATAATGAACATGGATGGGGAACTTTAACGAAGTGCCGAAAGGAAACCTTGTGCTAGAGTAGGTCCGGTGTTGGACCCAGAACAGCGCTCTGGCGTGGTGAGTCACAGAGGTCGGACTGACCTGGTGATGAGCATTGAACTGGTGGTTCTGCCTGAATGATCAGAATTCCTAGCGGTAACAACCGCAACGAAACGGTGGGCTTTCTCGGGGGTGGGCTCTTACCTCCCCCTCCCCCCCTCCCCCCCGTAATTTGCCCTATCACCAGCAATGCATTCCGTCGCTTCTCAATCCCGCCTATCTCTAGTAACCTCTATGTCAGCGTCCTACTGAGAGTTCCTCCAACTGCAATTGGAGCAATTGGCTGGAGACTTCAACGCACATTAGAAAGGAAACCTTCAGCTGAGAACAGCGGGAGGGGGTCGGGGCTGACCTGGTGATGAGCGGGGGCGGGTCCCGGGGCGCCGGCGCCCCCACGCCCTCCAGCCCCTTGGACAGCTTGAGCATCTCGACGCCGAACTGGTGCAGCGCCGACATGGTGGAGGGCGCCGGGTCGGCGACGGCCGAGTCGGGCAGCCACAGCTCGTGCGCGTCGAGCGTGGTGAGGTCGGTGTCGGTGGAGCCCGCCGAGTGGTGCTGGTGCGGCGCCGGGGCACGGCTGCTGAGCGGCAAGAGCAGGCGCCGCCACGTGCTGTTGCGGTCCGCGCCGCCTGCCGACACGCACCGGGCCGTCAGCCGCTCCTCGCGATACTGTCATCCGGGTCAAGCCTCAGTCTCCGGGCATAGCGGCACATCTGACGCCTCTCCATGTCGCGTATACGGCGCATCCGCATCCGTGCCCACGGGGGCCCCAGCCTGGAAATCCTCCTTTAGGATATGAAGGTTGGGTTATCAATAAGGAGGAGAGATCCTCATAACTTGTCATCCGAGTCAACCACAGGCTGGATAAGTCCGCCTGGCCAGGCCCGCCTCGTCAGGGGTGTATCTTTGTTAGCGAGGCGGGATGATAAGCGCGACGCTCGCTGGTGCTTCTAGCGCGGTATAGCCCCTAAGCGCAAGGCTCTGATCTGACGCGCAGTCTTCTCGTCGTTACACGATAACTATGAAATTTGAGCGGTGGGCGTAACATTATATTGCGGATAAATGAAAATAAAGGTGTAATGCAAGTCCCTTAAGTGCTTGAAAGAATCTGTACCGGTTGTTTTACGCCTAAATATTACTCTGGAAACATGCGTTGCAGCCATTTTAGTTCTTCTAAAAATATAGTTTAAAAACTTAATCCAAAATCAAAAGTACTTTTCGGTCCTCAGCGAACTCTTAAATGCTTTTCGTAAGCAGACCCCACTCGATATCTCGAGCAGTTGTTAAATCGCGTTGTTTTTCCTGAAGCTCTGCGCACCGTATGTGTGCCCGGGTAAGCGGAGCCCTTAAAGTGTCCGCCTGGTTAGGTCATCCAGCGGCTTACAGAGCTCTGGGGGTTAACTCGTTATTAATAAACCTTTCTACATTTATTTGAAGTGTCTAATTGCAAATAGCATTTTAAAGCCATTACACTTGCCTATAAAGGTTTCGTTCCATAGTGTTAGCTATAACGTGTACTTTTAGGACAGGAAAACAAAATACTAAAACGAGTGTTTTACGGACATTTTAAGGGTTTGTTCCATAATTATATAGGGAAGTGCAAATATCCATTATCTTTAAAATACATATTAACATATAAATCTGTAGCGTCGGCCTGTACATTTGAGTAATTTTACCAATTTTGCGTGAAAATAGTCATTTTATGACTGACTGAACCCAATCCGGCAAATTTTGAAATTTTTGTGTCTGTCTATATGTGTGCTTACAACTAAAAAAAGGGGGGGATATGGAATACAGTAAAATCATGCGGTATCGGGCGGGTATTGGCTAGTTTTAGAATAAATGTATAAGACTACTGTGTTTCATGGTGTCATAGTGGCCGAGCGGGTAAAGGCGTATGCTCCAGTTCTACCACAAAATTATAGGGTCACCACTTAAGGCCCCATAGAGATGTATTGCCGACGCGAAGACTGCACGCCAGTTGGGTGCCTGGTGCGTAGAGGCGAAGAGGCGTGTGTTGCGGGAGCCAGCATCGCCCTTAGTGACCCCGCGCTATTAGAGCTCGTGGACCCAGGCAGGCGGCCACCTTAAGATTAGTGGATGACATTGATGCTGTGACGGTTAGCCTTAGCCTCTCACTGCCTCTCTTCCTCGAACAACTCTGAGTCGCGACCAGGGGTGCCGTGTCGGTGGTGTTAGTTTCAACCTTAACGTGAGTCACAAGCCATCAGATCCGGAAAGCAAAAAATTTTAAGCAGCTGTAGCTACTGAAACAATTTCCAAACACAGCAGAGTTCACACGACTCTTTAATTCCCTTAAAACATCCTTCATTTTATTTTTGTTGCTTGTAAGCCCTTAAGTGTCTTGAAATTTTTACCATGGAACGTAACAAACTCCGGAATAAACAGTTCACTGTTTTTATCGGATGTTTCACTCCTTCGTTTCGGACTCCGGCAGCAAGAAATGTTTCGCACAAGAAATTTGGGTTTTTTGACTCTTTGTAATTGCATTACTTTTGTCAATGTTGAAACAGAGGATTTTCATGTTTAATTTTCGATATATAATAATTTTATTTATTGTTATTGATGATTTAAATATTAAATTATTATTTTCAATTTATATCTCCAACTTACACCATTGCAGGGCTAATAAAATTTTCCTGAGTTTTTATTCACATAAGTAGTATAGGAATGGGGCTGCGGGGACAGGGTCCAGGGTGAGGATTGAGGAGTGTGCCGACCGCCATCTTGGATTGTGACGTCACGGCGGCCATCTTGGATGGTTGTGACCTTGACCCTTGACCTTGACCCCGGCGGCCATTTTGGATCCGCCATCTTGGATCCGCCATTTTGGATGACGTCATTGTGTTCTCGAAAATTCCGGCATTGTGTTTTCCGCCATATTGGATGATGACGTCACCGTTGCAATTTCCGTTACGGCCGCCATCTTTAACTTATTTATTTATAATCCGATTTTAATGATTTTTTTTTTAAATTTATAAAAAAATAACTTAATAAATTTTTAATAAAAAATATTTATAAAAATCATACATTAACGACACGGAGCTCGGAGTCCGCGGTTCGAACCCGACGAGTGCAAAAAAAAAATTAAAAATGGCGACCGATCCTTCCCCCTAGGTGACTGCAGGCAGACTGACTCCCACCACTTTTTTTCAAAGCATATATATCGTCACCTAGTATGACGTCATGTCCGCCATCTTGTCTTCGATGCTGGAAGCCATCATCATTGTATCGTCGGCTAGAGTGCGCTGACGCCATGTTAGTTTAACTCTTACCCGCTAGAGTGCAGTAATCATTTATTAATGTGACGCCCGCCATCCTGAAAATTGGCCGCCATCTTGAAAATCCGTAATTATTTAGCTAGAAATTCGAGAAAAGTTCCAAAACTCATTAAATAAATCACTCATTAATTTACATATTGATTCGATCCGCTCCTGTCCTCGGTTCGATACCTGATCAATGCAATAATGTTTAATTTTATGTAAAAAATAATAATTTCAATAAACCATGTTCAACATTCGTAAAGAGACTCTAAATCCTCTACGACCATCATCCTATCAGACATCAAGACCACCATAATGGAAATGCGTAATTATTTAGCTAGAAATTCGGGAAAAAGTTCAAAATTCATTAAATAAATTTGTAATCTATATACTGATTGAATAGATCGACTAAGGTCCTTGGTTATATCCCTGACCGATACCAAACAACTTTAATACTTTAAAAAAGTACCACTAAAGTGACAGGTTTGAGAAAATAAAAACGCAGCAAGTTCCTTTAAAAAATACTTTTATTACATACATACTACACTACTACAAGTACAAAAAAAATACACAGACAAATTACTAAAGCCTTGTGGATTTCTCGATTTCTGCATCTGCCACCCACGAATTGAAGCGAGGTGGAAAGCCCCACCACTTGACGTAGGACCGTCCATTTCTTCGTTTTATAATCTTCTCCACCAAGTACGTATCGGGATACAACGTAGGCTGAATCTCTTCGGCATAGAAGCCTCCATGGATAGGTTTGTGGTCCAAATCTTCGAGGTAGTAGGTCCTAGGCTCTGATTCACGAACATGTGTCACACGGAAAAGTTCAGGACTCCAGTTCGCAGTGAAACCTTTCTCGAAGATACCTTTCTGCTTGGAGATTCGCACAATGTCGCCGACGTTAGCTTTACGCTTTCGTGGATCTTTCTTCTTCGTGTTGGGAAAAACTGTTTGAAGCAGGCGATTATCCTTTACGTCCTTTGGCTTCATTTTCGTGGTAGAATGCACAGTGGAATTATACTCGCTTATTAGTTTCGGCAAGATGTCAAGCCACTTGTAATTTCCGTTAGCCGTGAACTGCCGCCACATCTTGGAACGCAAAGTTCTGTTAAACCTTTCGACAACGGAGGCTTTGACGTTACTAAATGTAGAGTAGTGTTTGATGCCATACTTCTTCATCAAAGCCTTGAAGGTCGCATTGTAGAATTCTTTCCCGAGGTCCGTTTGCAGGTGCGACGGTACACGTCCATCACGCAAAATATTGTTCATGACCTTGGCTACGTCAGTTGCAGTCTTTGATTTGTAGGTCTAGCCCAAGCGAACTTGCTATAAACATCGATGACTGTCAACATGTACTTGAAACCTTTATTCAATCGGGAATACGGTATCATCTCAACAAAGTCCGCCTGGAATAAATCATCAATTCCACGAACTATGACTTTGCGACGAAGGTATTTCCGTCTAGCAGGAGCATGAAGTTCGCGAGCGATTCCGTTTCGGCTCATTGTATGTAGCCGGCTTCCTTCAGTTCTTCAAGTATGGAGACTATTTCGTTGATGTGCGAATAGTTTCCTACACTAAGCGATGCATGTAGAATTCTAAGGCGATCAACTAATTCATTAGGGTCGTCCCAATATACATAGTCATATGTCTGACCACTTTCTAGCTTTTTTAAACCTTCTCCATGTATTGTTAGTTCACTGAAGAGATTAGCGAGAATGTCGATTTTTTCATGATCTACGTCTTTATATACACCACTATCTGGATCGTTATCGCGAAAATGTGCATTGGTTAGCTCTAGCAGTTTTTTGTACTCTTGTAAGTCGTTGTGAGAATATCCTTTAGGCTCCCTGCGAAACAGCAATTCGTACAGACCCGGAGTCCCGCGCGTTTTAAACTCTGCTACGCGCACGATATTTCCTGGTAGAAAGTCTATTTCTTTAGCACCGAGGAACCATTTATTATGTTTTCTGTACACTCCGTAGGTCGTGTCATTATTCCGGCTCGTAAACGATATCAGGTATGGTCGGACCATTGCATTAACTTGATGTCCCTTTTTCGGTATTTTTTTCTTGTGCATGGACTCTGTACTTGTTAAGTCCTCTTCTTCTCGATCTGGTTCATACTTTCTCTTCTTTACAGTCGGCATTTCATCTTCAACTTCTGTCTTCACAATGAAGGCTGGTTCTTCCTAGTTTTTAAGTTCGTCGAGGCGACTAGTGATTGGTTTAAATATCTCCTCATTTTCCATCTCACGTGCAAGTCTGGTTCGTCTAGCAAGTAAATATTTTTCGCGAACAGACTGTATAGCTCGATGAAGGTCACTGGCCAGGTCCGACATTGTACTGGCTGAAAACTTATTGCAAGACCTCCTTTTATACTTTTTTATTCGTTCGCAGAAACTTCTTTCTTGTGTTTGGCCAAATCTGAATTTGTTGACGATTGAGATAGTGATGCTTTCAGACTACTTTGAAAAGTCCTCAGATCGTCCCGTCTTTGTGCATTCGATACTTCGATCATGTCGCGAATGCGAGAATCCGAAGCTTCCACGCGCTGGTCTATGGCTACGAGGTACTCAAGTAATTCCTTTTTCACCCCGTCTATTTTTTTAGCCAGTAGCGAAATGTATTTGCGGATAACGTCGTCATGAGACTTGAGAGCAGTACGTAAGTCTCGACTGCTACGACCGAATTTCGAAATGCTATGACTCATGTTTGGCGATAAACTGATCGAAACCTCGTCTGTACCTGCCCTTATATAGAGGCCAGTCTTTGACTATAACTAGGAATCCGTGTTCTTCTTTCCAACACAAGGAGCACATGTCTTTGAATTCCTGGAATGTCATGTCGGTGTTTACGTGATCATCATAAGCGTGGCGTAAATTAAGTTCGTCCATGCGAAACAAAACTATGACATTTGCGTTGTCTCGTAGGAGATGTTTTGGAATACGACTGTACGTCTGACACAGGTATACGCAGTCTACCTTGGCGTGTCTGCCCATGGAAAAGTACTCTTGTATTATGCCTTGTTTCTCGCACATTACATCGTCGAAAACAAACACGGAATTGGCTTTTGCTTCGCTTGGAGGTACAACATCGGTATTATCGCTAAACGGAAAATACTCCAGACCATCCACAGATCGTAGAACAGTTGCTAGGCGCTGGTACTTTGGCTGTTGCAACGACTTGGAATACAAGTAAACGTTCTCGAACCGAAGACCATTTGGTTCCTCCAGTAAACTCAGTAAAACACACGTTTTACCGCAGTTGGACGGACCCGCCATTATGCAACGTACGGCAGAAGGCAACAGTAAGCCATGTCGTGATTCACGCGCACTAAATACATCGTCTTGCGTAATGCGCACGGGCAAACACACGTCTTGCTTGACGACCTGCATTGTACTAAAGTAATTGTATAAAATCAAACACATTTATACTTTCTGGTCAGTTGTGCGTAATGACTCGAAGAGGTAAGAACAAAAAACACATCGGCGCAGGACTCTTGAACTCTCTGATAAACAATCTACCATTCGAGCTACACATTCCCGGCTACAGATTTTGCGGCCCCGGCACGAAACTAGCGAAAAGGTTAGCTCGTGGTGACGTGGGCATTAATTCTCTCGACGAAAAGTGCAAGCAGCTCGATATCGCATATTCATTAAGCAAGGATCTGGAATCCAGGCACCGGGCCGACGAGATATTGGCACAGGAAGCCGAAGATATAAGTAAATCGTCGAACGCGGGACTAGGAGAGAAAATCGCAGCGTGGGGCGTATCTAAGATCATGAAGGCAAAGACGAAATTAGGACTGGGTGCTCGTCGAACCAGCTACATCAAGTCAAAGACTAACTCACGCAAGACCAAGAAGCGCAAGATCAGTGCAGGCGTGCAAAAAGCCAAGCAAAAATTACAGACTCTCGATAAGAAGATTATAGGAGGATTTCTTCCTTTGCTTTTGCCTGCGTTGGGTGCTCTCGGAGGCCTTATCGGTGCAACGAGCGGTATAGTGCGGGCAGTCAACACTTCGAAGAATGAGCGCAAGCAGTTAAAAGAAGCACAGCGACACAATGCCAGCATGGAAGCCATTGCCATCGGTAAAAAAAACGGCGCAGGACTGTACTTGCATCCTCACAAGACAGGACGAGGCATGAGAAAGAAACGTGTGAAGAGAAAATCCTAAGTTCTTTGCCGAAACGACCGCTCACCAACGTAGATTTAATAAAGTACGCACGCAAACTGAAAATACCAAATTTCCGCGGCGTGTTTATGCGAGACACTTTGCCCAGCAAGCCAAAGACACGTGAGTGCGCCATAATTAATTTAGACACGTCGGCGGGTCGCGGCACGCACTGGGTGGCGTACATAAAGTCTGGAAAAAAAGCTACTTACTACGACAGTTTTGGAAATTTACGCCCTCCGCCCGAACTGCGACAGTTCCTGGGCCGGTCCACTACGTTGTTTTACAATTAAGAAACGGAACAGAAGCCTAATCAAACAAACTGCGGACACTTGTGTCTTCGCTTTTTAACAAACAAAAATTAGCTGACAAATAAAAATTGCTACTTAAAGGTTGTGCAGTGATGTTAATTTATTAGTCATGTCGATAACACTTACCCTGACAGGTCACGCATCTGAGCTGCGGGCGGTTCATTTCCCGCCTCTGGATTTAGACGGAGAATGGAGCATCGGGCTCGTAGATTTTCAAACGTATAATGCCATACCTAATATCGACGAAGAAAATTGCAAGATCTGCTTCCTGAAAAGTGATGGGACCGCTCATGAAATACGGTTACCTGTTGGCTCTTACGAAATTGACGACATTGCAAATTACATCAGGGATATGTTACCACAGGATGTAGACTTTCAACTGCGTGGAAATCCAAACACTCAAAAAAGCATTCTAACATGCAGTGAAAATGTCGACTTTACGAAACCTGGTACCATAGGTACGATGCTCGGATTCGAATCAAAGGTTTATGATACGGGAAGAACGTACGAATCTACACGCGCAGTAAACATTTTGCCTGTGAATGTCATAAGAATAAACTGTAATTTGGCAAGTGGAACGTATCTCAACGGAAGACTAAGCAACATGTTGCACGAGTTTTCGCCGATGGTCCCGCCAGGATATAAACTGGTAGAAGTACCGCAAAGTATCATTTACGTTCCAGTCGTCGTGAAGTGCGCACACGAAGTCGTCGTCCGAATCGTTGACCAGCGAGGACGATTGGTGAATTTTCAAGACGAAGAAATTACATTACGTCTGCACTTGAAGCGATGGGCATAAAGTTCGTAACACCGAACAGTTATAAAAGAAATCGTATTGGCGTGAACAAGAACAGTTCTCTACCAGACATCGGTGCATTAACACCTGAAAACATAAAGTATCTTCTCAGTATTGGACAAGTGCCGAATAAATATGGAAGACGAAATCCTCAACGTGGAAGATCCAGTCATTTTTGATGACAGCATTACGAAAATGGAATTGCACGAGTACCAGCCTTTCCTGCTCGGACGGTACGCACTACCATCGGAAGTACGCATTGCAGTACAGCACCAAGATATTTGTACTTTACCTTCGCAGTCATTTCTACGTATAAGAGGCACGCTTACAAAAGCGGATGGTACGCATCCGACAACGACGTCAATATCCTGCAATGGTATTCTTCACCTAATCGAGCGCATTACTTATGTACTCAATGGTGTCGAGGTAGACCAGACGAGAGATGTAGGCATAACATCTGCTATGAAAAATTACCTTTCGCTCACGCCAAATGAACTGTCTGCTGCAAAGATGGCCGGTTGGGCTCTCGAGGATGAATATAAGCTTCCGGTTTATGCCGAAGGGAAGTTCGAAGTTTGTGTTCCTCTGTCCATGCTTCTTGGATTCGCTGAGGACTACAAGCATATAATCATTAATTCGAAACAAGAGCTCGTACTGCTTCTAGCCAACACGCACATTAATGCAATTGTCGCCGCTGCAGAAAACCCTCAAGATGTCTCGCTAACACTACAGTCTATCGAGTGGATGCTGCCCCACATCCAAGTGAGCACCGTTGAACGAGTCAAGATGTTGAAGAACATAGAAAATGGCAAGAATTTCGATGTGCCATTCCGATCCTGGAGCCTGGAAACTTATCCTGGCTTGCCTCATAGTCAGCGTATCAATTGGATAGTCAAGTCCAGCTTCGCTACGGAAAAACCAAGATACATCATCGTCGGGCTTCAGACCGGAAGACAGCTCAATGCAGGAGTAAGTCGCTCCGTATTCGATAACTGTCAAATACGTAATGTAAAAATATTTTTAAACAGCGAAAGTTATCCGTACGTTGACATGAACATGGACTTTGAAAGTGGAAGATTCCTTCTAGCATATCAAATTTATGCCAAGTTTCAGCAAGCTTACTATGGGCGGAGACAGTCACCGATACTGAGTCCCGACAGTTTCAAGAACAAGGCACCGTTAATGGTGTTTGACGTTTCCAAACAGGATGATCGAATAAATTCAAACATCATCGACTGTAGGATTGAGATAACGACTAGCGGAAATATTCCACCAAACACCTATGCTTTTTGTCTGATACTTCACGATCGGCTTGCTTCGTACAATTGTCGAGACAAACTTGTGAAAATTCTGACATAAATACTGTTTCGTTTTCGATAATAATTTAGTTACGACCGAGCATTGCTAGCGACAAGATGTACTGCAACCTGCAAGGTTTCCAGAGTCAAAATGGATTCGTGCTCAAGGAAATTAGCGTCACCTCTGGAGACAAGACTCGAACCCGCAGCTTCAGACCTCCGTATCCGTGGAAACTACTAGACGAAAAAAGTAAACGGTCGAACGAATGGCTATGTAAATATTATCACGGACTAGAGTGGGACGAAGGAAAAATTCCGTACCACCAAGTGAAAAACACTATTGAAGATTTACTAGTTCAAAACGAAATAATCTACGTTGCCGGACCCGAACAGAAGAAATGGCTACGAGAACTGTGCGACGTTGGAGCAGCTGAAATCGTAGATATACAGACCGACTACGGCTGTCCTTCCCTGCGCAAGCTTAGTACAATATACGACATGCAGCCATTTGACAAGTTTGAACGTGTCTCTGCCTGTACAAACTCGCAGCTAATGCAGAAATGGCACACACAATGTTAGTAGGAGCCTGCATATATAAATGGCGTACATACGTACGTGCCTTCAGTTGACGTTCGACCTGCAAGAAGATGTTTACGTTTCATCCTGCTAACGTGTACGTGAGCGCAAGACCTAGCTTCAGCAGTGTCGAGTACAGCTACTGGGATTCCGGATATCTACGTACATATACAGAAACCTGTGATGGAGGTGCTCAGCATTGGCGGTTTGCGCACTTTCCTGTGTCCTACGAACCGACTCAGCAGCTGGTAGCTTGTTGCGAACCTGGAAACTGTGCCGTCTATCACATGAGACCACACACAATCCTTCCTGCCAGCATCGCTGAGGTAGTCGCCTCGTCTGCACGTGCAACACCAAACATGGACGTGTTGCAACCTGTTGCGACCTGTGATGCTTCTACGCAGACGTCCAAACGGTGTGTGTCTCGTCGTCGCAGTTCAGGCAGTGAATCTGTCCCAACTAGCACTGAGCCAAAGCCCAGGCGTAGACGTGGTCACAGACGTCATCGACCATGTCTTGTCGGAGTTGTCAACGTCACAGAAGATGACCAGCTGGAAACCTGTGTTCCTGATCCCGTGGCCTGCGAACCAGTTGGAACCGGAGTCAACGAACTAGTTGGAACCGGAGTCAACGAACCAGTTGGGACCGGAGTCGACGAACCAGTTGGGACCGGAGTCGACGTGTCAGTTCGTGCGGCATTAAAGACTTTGCTTGTGAAAATGCTTGATTCCTTAACCTAATATGTATTTGTGTAATTTTTATAAATAAATGTGTAAAACTTGAACTCATATGCTTTTTATTTCTACAATTTTTAGGTACCTAATAGGAAAAAAAAATAATTTTAAATACAGACATTATTTTGGCTCATGAGGTATACCAGTAGACCACGGGTATATAAGCGAGGTTCAGACGACTGGACCCGCAGTTCACCTCTGGTCGCGGTGCAGTACGGACGTGCTCTCTCCATTAAGTTTCGTGAGATTTAGTTATGTCGACCGGAATAGAATGTTTACCGACAGCAGCTGGGACCTCGATGGCAGCAACGATGATGGAGTCGGAGATCCCGATACCGACTGCAGAGGAGACCACGGCGGCGGTGGAGATCCCGATACCTGCTGCAGAGGAGACAACGATACGTGCTGTTCCATCATCAGCTGAAGTTTCACCATCTGCATTCCAGACATCAATTAATGAAGAGCGAACAGCGCATCAATGCAAATATTGTGACGCATCTTTTACTAAACCTACGAATGCGCGCAGACATGAAAGAAGCAGCTGTCAGAATAATGCTCAAAGAATACAATTTCAGTGTATAAAATGTAATAAACTAATTTCACGTCTCGATAGCTTACATCATCATTATAAAAAATGCTATCGAGAAAATTAAGTGCGAGTATAATTCCACTGTGCATTCTACCACGAAAATGAAGCCAAAGGACGTAAAGGATAATCGCCTGCTTCAAACAGTTTTTCCCAACACGAAGAAGAAAGATCCACGAAAGCGTAAAGCTAACGTCGGCGACATTGTGCGAATCTCCAAGCAGAAAGGTATCTTCGAGAAAGGTTTCACTGCGAACTGGAGTCCCGAACTTTTCCGTGTGACACATGTTCGTGAATCAGAGCCTAGGACCTACTACCTCGAAGATTTGGACCACAAACCTATCCATGGAGGCTTCTATGCCGAAGAGATTCAGCCTACGTTGTATCCCGATACGTACTTGGTGGAGAAGATTATAAAACGAAGAAATGGACGGTCCTACGTCAAGTGGTGGGGCTTTCCACCTCGCTTCAATTCGTGGGTGGCAGATGCAGAAATCGAGAAATCCACAAGGCTTTAGTAATTTGTCTGTGTATTTTTTTTGTACTTGTAGTAGTGTAGTATGTATGTAATAAAAGTATTTTTTAAAGGAACTTGCTGCGTTTTTATTTTCTCAAACCTGTCACTTTAGTGGTACTTTTTTAAAGTATTAAAGTTGTTTGGTATCGGTCAGGGATATAACCAAGGACCTTAGTCGATCTATTCAATCAGTATATAGATTACAAATTTATTTAATGAATTTTGAACTTTTTCCCGAATTTCTAGCTAAATAATTACGCATTTCCATTATGGTGGTCTTGATGTCTGATAGGATGATGGTCGTAGAGGATTTAGAGTCTCTTTACGAATGTTGAACATGGTTTATTGAAATTATTATTTTTTACATAAAATTAAACATTATTGCATTGATCAGGTATCGAACCGAGGACAGGAGCGGATCGAATCAATATGTAAATTAATGAGTGATTTATTTAATGAGTTTTGGAACTTTTCTCGAATTTCTAGCTAAATAATTACGGATTTTCAAGATGGCGGCCAATTTTCAGGATGGCGGGCGTCACATTAATAAATGATTACTGCACTCTAGCGGGTAAGAGTTAAACTAACATGGCGTCAGCGCACTCTAGCCGACGATACAATGATGATGGCTTCCAGCATCGAAGACAAGATGGCGGACATGACGTCATACTAGGTGACGATATATATGCTTTGAAAAAAAGTGGTGGGAGTCAGTCTGCCTGCAGTCACCTAGGGGGAAGGATCGGTCGCCATTTTTAATTTTTTTTTGCACTCGTCGGGTTCGAACCGCGGACTCCGAGCTCCGTGTCGTTAATGTATGATTTTTATAAATATTTTTTATTAAAAATTTATTAAGTTATTTTTTTATAAATTTAAAAAAAAAATCATTAAAATCGGATTATAAATAAATAAGTTAAAGATGGCGGCCGTAACGGAAATTGCAACGGTGACGTCATCATCCAATATGGCGGAAAACACAATGCCGGAATTTTCGAGAACACAATGACGTCATCCAAAATGGCGGATCCAAGATGGCGGATCCAAAATGGCCGCCGGGGTCAAGGTCAAGGGTCAAGGTCACAACCATCCAAGATGGCCGCCGTGACGTCACAATCCAAGATGGCGGTCGGCACACTCCTCAATCCTCACCCTGGACCCTGTCCCCGCAGCCCCATTCCTATACTACTCACATACAATATTACGAAACTAGGCACGCTTCAAGTTCGGTCTCACGTACCATGTTAGTTATTTCATTTTTTTATTACTGTTGTTCGATGGGCTTTTCTTGCAGATTCATCACGAAAACGCTCGCATTTTATGTTTCCTCTCAAATTATCTCAAAAGATGATAACCAAATACTATCTCATAGCGCTAAATTTCCCCATTTTTTTTTTATTGTGTTAATTTTTACTGCTTGAAAATAACGTCAAGTAAATATCAGGTGATTAATTTGCGTCCAATCAACAAATGAAATCGGAATAACACTTCAGGAAAATATCTTAATCAATAACAATGAAGACAAAAAATAACCAATTAGATATGCCATAGGTACACAATAATTTTCATTATAATCGCGATAATTCGACCTTCGAGTTTTTCACGTTCTGATTGATCCGACACCTTCTCTAATTAAAGGTAAATAAAAGAAGACCTAAAAAAAGCGTTAATACAAAATGGTTAAAATCTATTTCAGGTAACTGGTTTCATATTTGACGGTTCTCACAAGTATTAATAACAGTATATTTATCCTTTCGCCACTGTTGTCCTGTTAACAGTGTTTGTAAATAAACTTCATGTGAAGCTTTTGCACCTACTCCACTGTTATTCTGTCAACATTGTTTGTAAACAACTTCATGAGAAGCTTTCACAAATTGGTAAACGTGCACCCCTGGTACACTTCTTTTGAGAACTGTCAAATTTTAGACATGTTTTATGAGACAGACGCGAAGCAAAAAAGAATAGATGTTGTGCCAATATGGGGGCGAGAAGACGTGATTCGGCAAGCAATCTAACAATATCCGAAAATTCATTTTCAAACATACCTAGTTAGTTATGCATATATCTTGTAATATATTGCATGTGTTTTTAAAAAAATTATATTTTGTTGGAACGCACAGAGAGTTAAATCAATTATATTGTTTTTTTAACATTAGTATCTATTTTTTTATCCGTTTTTTCTTACACGACTTAAACTCGACCCATGAAGGACAAATAGTCTTGACTCTATTATAGGCGTATAGAATAAGATAGTTGATTTAAATACATTGTATATTAGTATCATACATATAAAAAAATAGTAAATATTAAAACTATGTATAAATATTTACATACATTTTTTATATCAGGGTTTTTCAACTCGTTGACAGCGAGGTCAATAGAGATTAAAGAAGGTAAGCACAGGACACAGGTTAGAGATATTTAGTAATGAAACTGGCCGTGGACTATATGTTATAAACTAAATGAACCATCTCAGAATTTTCCCTGAGTTATTTGGGTAAACCATGAAAAATTTAAATCAAATACAACTGGACTAAGAGTACAATCCCGCTCCGATAGAAAATGAGTCCAGTGTCGTACCATTAGTAATGGTCCATTACGCCATTAATATATATATATATATATGTGTGTGTGTGTGTGTGTGTGTAGACAAAACATATATCTATACACATACGATATCGCAAAGCGACTCGACTGAAAGTTTTCGAAGAAATAGCAGAAAACTCTTATGTTTAAATCGTTTATAAATTATCTTTAATGGCTTTATTGGGTATATTAATATTTTTTATAAGAGAAACCTTGCAAGCTGAAGCCTGTTTTAATCAGGACACGGAAAAAATCAGTTCCAGCATTGCACACGGGACTATTAAATTAGGAGACAAATATTTTTTGATAAATAATTATTATTACATACTATGTATGTGGTCTCCGAATTAAATTTTACCAACGATTTTGGCGGCAATATCGCTATAATCATCGACGAGAAACATAATCATGTTGATTTCTGCTGACATAAAAAGTGAACTATTTTTGAAACTGCTCTAGTCATATGTTCTTTCCTAGGTATTAAACAATTAAATTTATGTTCATGAAAAATTCCAGCTCCATTATAATGAAATAGTTTTTGCGTGAAAGAATAACACACACATATATCGGTTTTTGGCTGTTATATTTATGTAAATGTATACATAACACAGGTTTTTGTCTGTCAGTCTGTTTCTCGTCTATGTTTATAGCGTTTTGCCGCCAAAATCATTGGCCAAATATAAATCTGAGACCACGTATACAGTTTGTAAAACTAATGTTGTTACCAAATAATATAATTTATCTCCTAATTTAACAAGTCAGTGTGCGATGTCCGTGTCCTGACAAAATTAGGCCTCAGCGTACAAAGATTTTTCTTGTAAAAAATTAATAATCGGCACCAAAATAACCCAGTATATACATATTTATATAAACGATTTAAAAATACGAGCATCCTACTACTGCTTCGAGAAATTTCAGTCGAGTCGTTTTACGATCGCATTGCTTGATCGTGTTATGCGTAAACACTTCCAAAGCTCACATTCGAGAAAAGTGCTTCAGAATGCTTTTAAACGAAACTGATATCCAACTCATTTACTTGAACACTTCATTTAGGGTAGGTACACCTATTTATTCCAGATATCTCAATGTGAAAGTTTGGTTTTTAACTTTCTTGTGACTTACTCGTAACAAATAAGTAAAGAGTTATTGTAAAAAATGTTCTTGAGCGCTATGTAAGAAATTGTGAGAAAATTGTAAAAAGTAATTATTTTCGAGAAAAATATTTACTTTTTTTAAGTGTTGAAGTTTCAAGTTACAAGTCAAGACAAAATGTAATTATTTAATCCTAACAGATTCTTGGCAATAAGTATTTTTGTCCCTTATTAAGGCAGTGAAGTACGCCCCATTTTTTTAAAATCAAACTTCCCCATTGAAAAAAATCATCAAGACAAATAAATATATCTGAAACACAGAAAAAAAACCTCTGTACATTTATGATTCCTTTGGAAACCAGTTGCCAAGAAATGCTTATATTGTACCTTTGTACAACACATGGCTATGGTTGTTTTTGCACATATTAAATACGATTTTCGAGATTATACTGAGTGTTTCCTACCAAAACTGGCACATAATTTTATACTTAAATTGATGTTTCATTCAAAAATAAATTTTCTTAAACAGTGGAGAAGATAATATAATATTCAATAAATGGACTTTGTTTTATTAGGCTTATTAATGCAAGCAGCTAATAATGGAAACCTATTCAGGGAACGGTTTACAAATATCTTTAACAACACACAGCATAAATGCCCGGACAAGAATCCGAACCCAGTATTATTGCGAACACTATTTTTTAGTGTCTGTAATGTCATCTAAATCTACAAGCATCTGTAATTTTACTTGAATACTTCTGTTCCGTTTACACAAAAAAGATTTACAGTGTAAGTTATAATTAGATATATCAGGAAGAAGTAGCCAGTACAACCAACGTGTGAATGGGGGACGCACCACAACGCCGAACGTACAATAACGCCGAAAACCATAACGCCGAATGCCAAATTGACTACAACGCCGACAGCTAGAAAAATGCTGTGTACCACAACGCCGAAATACATTAACCCCGAAAAATGTCATTGCAGGACTGCCACAAAGGTTAGGTTAGGTAAGGTTAGCACACAAATTCATTCAGTTGTTTTTCATTTTGCTCCTGTGCCCCCCACCACGCAGCAACATTTTTCGGCGTTACTCTATTTCGGCGTTGTGGTACACAGCAGTTTTCTAGCTGTCAGCGTTGCGGTCAATTTGACATTCGGCGTTATTGTACGTTCGGCGTTGTGGTATTTCGGCGTTGTGGTAAAGACCCGTGTGAATGTACCTGAACTTGATAAAACAAAAATTTTTTGGCAGCAAAGAAATATTGTGTTTGGTCTGCAAGACGCGTGTTTTTAATGTATCTCGTGACGAAGCTCGAAGGGGGTGAATTCTCACCGCGACGGGAGCGACACCGGAGCAGCAGTGGACACCGGAGGACTTTCAGCGCATCGATCCATCGACCCGCCGCCGCCGAATAAAACATTCATGGCTCGCGGAGTATTGCGACCGCGAACGGCTGTTTGTTGGGCGCCCCAACGGTCGATATGGAAGTCCTTTTTCGCGCCCCTTTCGACTTGGGCGCTCGTCCGGGGGGGGGGGGGACCCGTGCCAGCCCTCCCCGGACCACGGACTCAAGCCTGAACGGGCGAAGCCCCCGAAATTCACGAGGCACGCCCGTTGTTGCTCTTTAGCCGGACTCAAAATGTCCGTCCGTTAACGAGCCCGAGCGATTCACAATCGTCCGCACTTCCGTCAAAACATTTTTTTTCTACTTGGATGCTGCCAACTAAACTATTAAAAAGTCTTAAATTTTTGAAAGAAAATTTGGTTGTCTGTAAAGTAACGGTTTACGGACGATAGTTTAACGTGACAACGTCATAACGAAACATTGATGAAATGATTGCATGCTTTTATGAATAAAATTGAATCATTTTTTATTGCATTATCACTATTTTGTACGGATACAAAGAAGGATAGAAATGAAATCTACAATTTAATTGATAAATTTACTTTTATTTGCACTCATTAATTCAAATATGTTTATTACTTTAAAGAACAGATTAATTTAACTATAACTTTTATACATGTTTGCTATTTAACTTCTTCCAATCTGTGTTATTCTGTTAAGGATAGAACTATGATAGGAAAAGTAGGAAACGAATGGGATTTGTTCACGTTTAATGTGCCTCTAAAAAGTCAAATCGATGGTTGTTCCAATCGAGTGGAAGAGAGATAGATGCGGCGCAAGCGTACAATGAGCGTAACGGGATAATGAGCGTAACAGGACAATGAGTCATCCTTTTTCGTGCGTGCAGCCGATGTTCATCGATTTATTAGACGTCACGTCAAAAAAAGAAGTTTCTTCTGTAGAGGTTTACCAGCTTGACGTTCACGTACGCAGTATGTATTAATTTGTTTTTTTTTTTTGGCTACCAAAATTGTCTCGAGAAATATTTTTTCTTTCCAATATAAAAATGAAAACGTGTTCTCAGGCAGTTTTGAGAATTTTTTCGGTGGATGTATTTATCCTGACAGACGGACGAAAATTTCAAATTGACTTCTAAAATAGTTTATTGGTAACCTTGCAAGGTTCGGTATTCGCGTATAACAAGTTGCAAAGACTAAACACACACACACAATTGTACATGAAGTAATGAATGACCTATAAAATTATTTGCTCCCAGGTCTTAAGTGTTTCTCTTGGCGGTCTTGCCTGTAACAGGTAGGCGCCATATTAAACCGCCACTGACCCCATCTCCGCAGATCTTCTTCTCTTTACATCGACACAACGACTTGTGAGAAGAGTAGGATGATCACAGACGTACAAGAGATAGAGAGCGTCGAACATTAAAACATCAAGAATCGGAAACCTGTTGCGATGCCATTTTTTTTTCTTATACTTGGCATTAAATTATGGAATTTGAGATGGTTGACGTATTTCTTTGACGTGTTACGCGCAGATCCGTGAATCCTTTATGCCGCATTCCGTTACTTACTACACGATGGCGCGCGCGCGCATTCTTTCTGAGAGTTATCGTTCCGTAACTCAATGCTCAGCAATTTTTCTTCCTATTATGCTATTTTTTTTAAATCTATTGAAGTAAACTGAAAATATGGCTTGCTCTTCCGTATACAACTAGACACACACTAACACTCGTTAAATATAGGGCACGTATTCATTAATTCGCTGACATAAAAATTTTTTTTTTGCCTCTCCGACCAAACCTTCGCGGCTTTATGACGTCAGCGCCTGTGCGTCGGGCCGGAAGTATAATGACTAGAGACCTGCAAAATTCGCGGATTAATTTCGTTATATGCTAAAAATTCAAATAATTATACCTCAGCGCTGCTTCTGCAATTGGTTCACTGTTAATCTGGAGTAATGAGGGCCAATTAGAGACCCTCGCTCAAAGAAGTGTCGAATCACACAGACACTCGGTCGAGACGACTCACAAGTCAGCAGCCAATGAACAGGTGGCATTTGCCCGAGTGTGTAGAGTGCAGTAGAGTCTATCCTGGAGGTCATTGAATCCGCGAATTTTGCAGGTCTCTAATAATGACGTAATAATAACAGTGATGCTCCTGGTATAGTTTCAGAACCCGCACCCCTGCGCGCAGGCTGCTAGAAGACAGTCACGGAACCTGGACCTACATTCACTCCGCGGTTAGGCCGCCGCACTGCTGACCATTTTCGGCGTGCGTGACTGTGTGGGAACCTACTACATATCCATTGAATCCAAGTCAGGATCCAGAATCTTCCCATTTTTTTCCCTCCTACGTTCTGAAGGTAAAAGGTGGGTTAGGTTATGAGATTTTGCATGGATAAAACTCTCGCGAAATTTCCAGGTGATCGTAACTAAAATGAAAAGTTTGGGTAGACATTTAAAATTCTTGAAAATCGTGAAATTGTATGAACAACGGCTAATTTTTTTCTCCCCATACCAACCACTTAAGTTTTACGGGCGTACGGCGAATTTCTGGAGGTCAGTGAATCTTAGGCTTCCCGCCTGGTTGTAGACAGTTCTGCTTCCGCATGTGTGGCTTGTCTCCGCATAGACATTATCCTGCGGCATCTTTCCTCGGAGCACGCGTTGCTGGATCCTGCCCTCCTTTGACGGATAAGGCCGAATGGCGCTCAAACACTCTGAATAAGTGCACTTCAATCGATTGGCGCCCTGGGTCCGTTTGACTTCACGCCAACACTTACCTGTGGCTGATTGCCCTCCTCCACTCTCTACCAACTAATTTAGATCTTCTCTCACGAGATCGAGGACATAGTTAAACTGAGCTATGTTTAGCCTGAAATACTCCCGAAATTTCTTGTCATTTTTAAACAAGTGCTGATTGATGAGTTGTTCAAAACAACCTTCTTCACCTCTTGTTTTGAAAATCGGTTGTGTTTCAGCATTTCCCTCACACAGATGCAGTAATATTTCTTTATCCTCAACTTCTTCTAACATTCAATAACGCAACAAATTGCGATCAGCCATCGTTTCAGTGACGCAAGCGTCAGCCGCAGCATAGGAATCGCACCTTAACATTTGTTCAGCCGAGTGCCGCTATGAGATTTTTTTTTGTTGTAAAATCACGCGTACAGTATCATTAGTAACTTCATATTCCCGTGTGTTCTTTAGAAAACAATTTAAAATTCATGTTAATTTACAGAAAATGCTTGGAAAACCGAATTAACTTAAATTTTTTTTGGAAAATTAACATATATTTATTTGTTTATCAATAAATATTTTTATAAATTACACCTATAACTTATGTAACTACACGTTATAAGTACCTAGTTACTTTTTTCCGAGCTTTTCTGGGTTTTGAGAATGTCAAATATTTATTCATATTTAGTTAAACTGTAAACCTTGCGATTTCATGCTCTCAACTCATGCTAGGATTTAAATATAAATTAGTATTTAAGATACTTAAAATATTAAGTAACACTTAATTAATAAATTATTATTAACGATAGTTTTACTATAGAAACTTAAACATGTTCTTCCATTAATAATTTTTTTCTGAATTAATTCAAATACATCCACGGAATTCTCTGCATTGTTCAATCATGTAACTGATGTTGGGTAGTTTTACGTGTGTTAATGCATTTGTCTTTATTGTCTATTCCTGATGTTTATTTCCATGACAACCACCATAACCCAGCAAAGACTTATGCGCAAAATAGTATGAAAATTTAAGATCATAGTCATATAATGCATTTATATAAATTCAAGAGTAAAATAAAAAAACGCAAGCTCGTCTTAAATACAGTGGAGCATCGATTATCCGAACCTCAGTCGACCGAACGACCCTTTTGACCGAACGCGTTCCAGAAGGCAAAATTAATTCAAATCTGCGCGCCACGCGCTGCAGGATTTCCGCACGCGGCGGCCGCAAGCCCTTGCTAAAGCTTGGGATAAGCTTCCTCCATCAGAACCGGCTGAGTTGGCTAAATAAACCTGCAGGATTGGTAGGATTGTGAACGGGAAAACATTCAAGAATGGCTCGAATGTGATGTTGATGACCACCAGGTATTGACAGACGATGAAATCCATTGTTACTTTCGTGGAAGACCAAAGCCCTTCAGAAGACCATGGCAAGGAGCAGTTTAGTGACGAAGAACAAGTTAAAATAGGACTATCCACTGAGAAAGCCTTTCAGTGCCTAGAGACCACCTTTAAGTGGCCCGAGCAACAAGAAGAGTGTGTTTATATTCAACTGCTTTCATTAAAACGAATAAGGGATTTAGCAGCAAGAAAGAATATGTCCTCTCTGAAACAAAATATACTTAATATTGGACTTATTTTCTTAAAATGTACGTAGACAGCACTTTTAATTTTCTGCATATTTCTTTGATCATTTTATTCCTTACATAATTGATTCTTCGTTTCGTTGTTCCTTTGTTTATGTGTTCCTTTGTGTACTGCAATTTGTTTACATATAAGTTCTTGTGTGAGAATTGTAGTACAAAATAAAAACATATTTGTGTTTATTATCACTGTTTATTTGTTTCACGTGCTCATATAACCCTAGCACGTCTTTTCTTCGAAAATGATCGGTTATCTGAAATATCGTTCACCCGAACACCCCCAGTTACGCATTGGTTCGGATAATCGCTGCTCCACTTTACTACCCCCTCGAGACTTCATGTAGTTCCTCTGTTATAAACAATAAAGGTGTCATGTCACCATGGAATTTTTTAGAACGTTCCTTGGAAGCATCCACTAACATAGGTATAGATGTTCTGTGGAAGGTTTGGCAAAGCTAAAATAAAAATAATAGTTAAATTTTAATTCTTGAACACGTTTTTAAGTACCGAATTACGTGAACACGTAAAATAATTTTTTTTTGTGAATATTTGTTTTTTCCACGAATAGAAGTCATTTAATCCGCTGAAAAACGAAGTTGACATTTTGTATCGCAGAATCCGTGGGGGTTAAAGTACAGTGGCATATGTTACGCCGTGGGAAAAAGTCCACGCCCGAAGCCGCGGAAGCGCATGCAGCGCAGCGGTTTAGTTCGAAGCTTCTGGCGGAGACTGTACGGGTATCGAGCAACGGGTCTTCCCGTAGCGGCGTGTCTTTGTCCAAGGAAGTCCTCGAGAGACATCACAGTGGTTGGCAAGGGTTGGGGGAGTGGGAGTGGGGAGTGACGTCACGTTCCTGATGCTCGTTTGTTATCCTCGCCAGTAATAATTCGTCCTTGGCGCGTCCCGGCGACTGCCGGATCGCCGTCTGGCCCCGACCACTCCCTCGTCATCCCGGAGGGTCCGTGGGTCGGCTCTAATTTGATTCTCGGGCTGCCTCCTCGGGGAGACGACACCCCTGGTGAGTGCGCCGCGAAGGAGTTTCGACGGTGCGACCGTTCTGACGATACCCCTGTCCCAGTGGGCTGTCCTGTCCTGTCGGGCCCATGCGCGGCTCCAGAAGGGGGGGGGGGGGCGGTGTGGCCGATAGCCCCTCCCGAGACCAACTTTATTGATTAGTGTATATTTATGTTTACTTAAATATCTAATTTAATACGTTAAACTTTTTATCTCTCATCAAAAGTTGCATGATGGAGCTATACTAAGGTTCTGTATTCGAAACCTGTAATTCGTAAATAATATTCCCAAGGCCAATAATATCTGACTACTTACATTTTTTTTTTGCAACTACGACCTTTCTTTGTGCCAATGGCCCCTCCCGAAAAGTCATCCTGAAGCCGCCATCGGTCGGGCCCCCGTATTGTCCGACCCGCCACGCCGCGAGTGCCTTTCCGCCCGAAGACACTACAGTCCGTCAACAAGCCGGGCGATTGACAATCACCTGCACGTGCGTCGTAATATTTTTTCTACTCGGTTGCTGCCAACTTACAATGAAAGGCTTAAATTTTTTGACGAAATTTCCCTTGTATGTATAGGTTTACCAGTTTGTTTGTAAATTATCAAAAAATCTCTAAATTATTTAGTTGAACATTAACTTCGAGTTACCGTGCGTTATTAATTTCTTACTCCAATGTGTACTCTATTGTTTACCTCTTGTGGCGGCTACACATTTTTTTTAAAAAATTGATTTGTTTATTTTCACTCATTCGTGTTGTCCAGCTCATTGCAGCTACACAGATTTCCAGTTAATTAATTAATTCTGTGGGAATAACCGGGTCGTATAAACTGTCCGAAACTCCGGGAACTCAGGCGCGGTCTAGCCTCCCCAAGTCGGACACGGTGTGGATGGCTTGCCCCCTCGCAGGTCGAGGAGGCGACGACCCGCCATGCATTATGCATCCCTCTCCGCGGGCTTGACCCCTCAGCCCCTGGGGCCGGGGGGGGGGGGGGCAAAGGGGGGTCACCCGGGCGACCTCTCGGCCTGGCCCGATCGCTGTCGCAGCATCACCTCCCCCCCCCCCCTTTCCCCTCTTGAAGGACAACCATCTCTTAGGGCCGGCGGAGCGGCGCTTGTGATACGCCCGGGCTTCAGGAACTCCTGCTCGCCTGCGGCGCAATTGCAAGTAAAGCCCACCGCACACGGTACAATATTTTCTACTAGTTTGCTTACTAGAATGGCTCACTGGTTTCTTTAATGTGTAGGCTACAAGCTGAAACACTAGGTGCGCTACAAGTTTCTGCTGCACACGATTCTAGCTGCCTTACTAGTTTTGTTAAGAGAATGTTCTCCACAACAAAATTTGTATTATGATAATTCACATTTTTTTACTGCATACAAACAAGGCTTTTCTTTGTATGCGTTTATTAAAACGAGGAGTTGGTTACTATTCCACTTATTTCCGTCTATGTTTATCACGACATGCGCGCTTAAAAATGTAAACAACCCCTCGTGCTTTTTTCGTGAGTTCTGATTGGTCGCTCCTTAAATATTGGAACACATCAAGCAACGGAAATAGGACGCAGTCTATTACGCAAAACCAGTAGCCCAGCTAGTACAGCTACTAGTATCCAGTTTGAATTCGAGTGAAGAAACTAGTAGGAGAGCCAGTACGACTCCTAGCTTACAATATTGTAAGGAATATTGTACCGTGTGCGGCGGGCTTAACACAAACGATTTAAAATCCCTCGGTCGAGAATGTTGTTTAAAAGCAATAGGAATAGCCCGAAAAAAAAATGCTATCTCAGTTTCAACCATTTAGTTGAGACCAAAACATTTACAAACGTTAACATTTTCCAAATTAGGCTTCTTTAAAACTCCTGTGTAGAACTCCCGTGGAATGCCTGAAGTTTATAGTAACTGGTATCTGAAAATAGATTTCTAACGTGTTGAATTATTGTCCTAATGTGTCCAGTATGAAACTGATTTATGTTATTCTTTGTACGTGTCTAAATGTTTCAACAATGATTTAATAAAGATAAATTTTCAACATTAAAAAATTAATAAAAATATTGTTATATCCCAAAAAAAAAAAATTTAAGCCAATTTGACGGCGTTTCGGTTCCTATCTCTCCTCGTAAAATTTATAAATAAATAAGATGTTGTCAATCAGAATAGTTACAAGCCAAGTCTGTACTCAAGTCTGATGACTAATGGGTATAGTTTAAAATTAAATACCATTGGCAATTTAATCGCGAAATGATTGCTTCAAGAGTAAATTATGTGAAGTTAATTTGGTGTCAAAATTCCTAACATGTAATAGAAATAAATCATTACTAATTCCATGTACAGAAAAAAAAAGTTCGTCGTGTTAGTAATGTCGTGGTGCTGTACCCTACGTCATTAACTCTGTCGTGCTGGAACGATTTTCGACGCCAATCGAATTTTGTTGTGTCGTATCCGTCGAGGCATTTGCGACTCCAGTTTTGATATTGAGCCTTAAGCGATAATGAGTCCTGATTACCGCAGTTACTATCTCGGCGCCCAGATAACTCTGTGGTTGTGGAAGTCGTAGTGCAACGGAGATTTTCGTGTGGTTCTGACAGGAAAATTGAAAATGGAGTACTGTGCTAAAATAAAGTTTATATATGTGTATGTATATATATATATATATATATATATATATATATATATATATATATATATATATTAGCTGAAGTATCCGTGCTTTGCTACGGCAGTCTACCCGCAGAACACTTTTGCACATCTCATTATGCCTCTAATGAGGGTGTACGCCACTGCCACGCCCCGAATGAGTATATACATATTGACACTCCTTTCAAAAAACTAATTGATTTCAAAGAGTACTTCAGCGAGATTAAAACGCTTATTTTTCAACCTAATGAAGTTTTACGAACAAAAAACGTTATTATTATTTTATATATATTATATGTATTATATATGTATGTATTATATGTATGTATATGTGTATATATGTATTATATATGTATATATATATAATCAGCAGTAGCCATGGCCGTGGAGACAATGAGAGCATCGAAATGCAATAGCGAAATTTGATCAAGAAGTCTTTCACAATTCTCATTTAAGGTTTATTTTTCTCTCTGGAAATCTCGTGTAGACAGTGACCTTCCTCGTATTTCGAAGGTTAAGATGCAAAATTTCATCGTGATAGAAGTAAAACTGTAGATTACTCTAAGTAATAAACAAACAAACGAACGAACTGCTGATTCGAGCTTGAACGGACGTTTTAGTGGGAGCTCCTTGAATCAACTTGGAGTATTTTTCCGCCCCTGCAACGTAACAGCTTTGTGAACGGGCCGCGTGAGCATGCGCTGAGCAAGGCGAAACTGTCACACTGTTGTCCGGGCTAAACGTCATTCTAATGCACTTAGTGAACAGAATTTTTCAAAAACCACTATTTTAAGACAAAGAACAGTAATGCAACAGACGAGCTGCTTTTCTGGGATTT
Organism: Bacillus rossius redtenbacheri; assembly: GCF_032445375.1. Taxonomy (NCBI): domain Eukaryota; kingdom Metazoa; phylum Arthropoda; class Insecta; order Phasmatodea; family Bacillidae; genus Bacillus; species Bacillus rossius. The sequence goes on from NC_086336.1 coordinate 45,509,072, forward strand.
AAAGCGAGTAATTACTGAAGTGAAAAGTTTTTTAGTTAAAGTTACGTAGGAATAATTAAATTATATATTAAATAAGTATAAATAATGTAAGTAACCAATCAAACCTTTCACTTTATTTATTTTTACATTTTACTTCTCATAAGCAGCTTTACACCATAATCATCAATATTACTTTATGTTCCCTTTTAACAAAATGAATTTTTTTTATATAAAATGCCAACCTAATTCGGTGTACACCAGAGACGGAGAACTTTATTTAATTTCCGGTTAACGTGTTTTTTTTATGACGGCTGATTTCAAAAGTGTAAATATCTACCTGATTAGACTGTACAAGTGTTTAATGAACTATACACACACAAAATAAAATCTTTCTGGTGATCACCAAACTCAGCGTAACTAGAGAAGAATTTATTGAAAATTTCTCTCTCTATATTTGAATACGTAAATTTAAAAAATCATGATAAGCAGATTCAAGCAACTCATTTATTTTTTTCTAATTAATGTTAACTACATTGTCAAGAGAGTCGTTGAAGTGATTTTTTGACAACGTTTCACAAGGAAGTTCAGCGATTTAATTATTTAAAAAAATATAATCTATTACATCACTTCTATGGTTTCTTAAATTGGAAATTCGCAGTTCTAAAGCCTATTGTAGTGATAACGTTTTTTTTCTCGATAAACTTCATTGGGTTGAAAAATAAGCTTTTTAATCTCGCTGAAATACTCTTTGAAATCAATTAGTTTTTTGATAGGAGTGTCAACGGAGGATTATTAGGAGCGGGAGGAGGCTATGGCATTGACCCAGTAATGTCTGGTTGGTAGTTCTGCTTGTCACCTGCATGCAAGATCTGACAACAATTCCACCCTTATAAAACAATGAATTTAGACTACACACTACGCTTATTCTGCGTAAAGAAACGAAAAAAGAAACTCTTATGTATAGTAATTAAACTTGCTCGAATTAAAAGTCCCATGATTGGTTATTAACTTATATACATTTTTTAAAGTGATAACTTGCATGAATAAATTATTTTTTGTCATTTTCGATCCAAGACGTTGTTTAAAATATTTTCCCTCATACTTAGTTTGCCATACTGAATTCACGTCGGAAAGTTTGCACTTTTTTTTTTTTTAATTACTGTCAAATCATCCCAGAGAACGCTACGTATTAACAAAAATAATCCCTTTCGGCAATACTTACAGGCGTAGGTAGATTTAGAACGACCCATTTTTCCTGGAAATATTTTGAAAGCTTCGACGAACATCTGGAACGTTTTAAGAACTAAAAGTACATAACATATTTATGTTCTCCAATATTACAAAATGATCGATTAAATATTTTCTCATTTTCCATGCAGTGAAATTATAACAACTATTTTTTACTCAATGTATTCACCATTGAATATCTTATAACGAATATCATATTAAATGCCAAAAAAGGTAATTATTTAATTGTTTTAACCTTCAAACACTATTCTTCATCCCTTGCACTAATAACGTGGTCCTATAAAATTTTCCATTGTACCAAGGTTTAAGATATTATTAAGTTGGTGTAAAATAAATTCGAATAAATATGATACTGATAAAATCTGATTTTTTAAATTTCAACCCCTGTTTTTACGGTAGTAATTCGTTTAATCAAAAATTGTTTCAGCCAAAGTTTTAGATGAAGTTTAGGATTCATACAATAAATTATAACGGATTTAATAGTAAATCTATTTTTAAACATTTATGTTAATTATTGACTCAATGTATCCACCATTTAGAAAGTTTAAAAAAAAGATTGGATTCGATAGTTTACATGGTAGGGAAGATTATTTATTATCTTATTCTAAACCCAGGTTTTTTCATCCACTTGCTATAATTGTTTGGTTTATAAAAAATTGTATCAGACAAAAGTTTTAGATAAAAACAAACCATTAGAACGGATTTGATAGTGATCCTAATAAGGAAGATATGATTTTTTTGTCATTCAACCACTGTTTATTAAATACCTTGCAGACATTGTAGGTCTTATGAGAAATTATTTCCGACAAAAGTTATAGATAAAAATTAATGGTTTTACAATAAATTAGAACGAATTTTATAGTGTACATGGTACGGAAATTATGAATTTTTTTTAAATCCTCCCACTGTTTCTTTCAACCTTTTGCAGCAGTGGCTCATCTTATCAAAAATTGTTTTAGACAAAAGTTTTGGATAAAAATGATAAGATTTACAAACAAATCGAACAGATTCGACTGTGTCCTTACTAAGGGAGTTATGAATTTTAATTTTGTCTTTCTACCCCTGTTATCTTCCAAACCTTTCAGTAATGGTTGGTAATATCAAAATATTTTTGGACGAAAGTTGTAGATAATATTGTTATGTTTTATAATAAAAATAAATGTATTTACTAGTTTAAAAGGTACGGATTTATTAAAAAATATTTTTTTCAACAACTTGCAACAATGATTCGTCTTATCAAAAATTGTTTCAAAAAAATGTTTCGGATAAAAATTATAAGATTATAAGATGGTGTACCTACGAACAGAGTTTTGATTTGTTTTTGTCCTACTACCCTTGTTTTTTCCAACCCTTGAAGTTATTGTTGGTCGTATCAAAAATGTTTTTAGACAAACGTTTTTGGTATTACTCTTACAAGTTATAATACGTTCAAACTTTTGTGATATATTTCATGTTAAAGGAGTTACAACGATTTATCTTTTTTTTAAAAAAAACTTCCTAATTTCTAACCTTTGTTCGGAAATTGCCTATTGACGAACTCGACCGAAATTTTCCACGATTAGATTTTATGTATCAGTTTGTAAGATATTTGTCAAAAATTGCGGCAGTTATCTTGACCACAAAATTCTGATATATTTAGATATAAATACATATACATATAAACTTTTCAGTTTACGATGTTTTGGGGGTTATAGACCATGAAACGAAAAATGATGTAAAACTTTTCCGGAAGTTACACCATGGTAACAGTTACAATAAAAAGTATTTCTTCGAAATTTACCTAAAATCGAAAAACAAGATATATGATTTTTTTTTTGCCAAGAACAAAATATTTCACTTCTACTAAACGTTCGAAGACAAAACTAAGATTTATGATTTTTAACTGTATTTAAACCAATTATTTTGAGACAAATATAAAATTTCGCTGACACGTTTATTTTTGAAGATTGTACACATGTTACTAGTTACTTGCAATAACAAATAAAATTAATCAAATTATTTTTCGTAACATTACATTTTATATACAGAAACAAGGGACGATTTTATTGAAACTACAAATCTATACATAACTTTGTTAGCAGTCGGGAATTAATGTGTTGATTGAGTTTTAATCTATTTTTAGTGATAACCTAGATTTTATCATCACAATACTATACTATAAATCAGATAATTAGTAGGTAATGTTTTAAGCCTAATATTTTTCGCAAGGCTTTTACTCAGACATTAGCTACGTTTTTATTTCCTTATTTGTTAATTAATTTGTTATAAAACCTTTTTATGATATTTATTTTTTTAATATACTTACAAAAATAACATACACTAGAAATTAAATAAATTGTTGCGCAGTAGTAAATGTTTATTTTTATTTAGCTACTAATAAAAGACTAAAGTAAAAAAATAAACATTATTTTTACATTTTAATAAAACATTTAGGTAATCGAAACGTTAAATTTCGTGTTCTGTCTTTGCTTTTTCGGCGTAACGCGTTGTATTTTACTGGCTTTCACTTCGGTGTTATTTCGGTTTCGTCGCTGTCCACCGTGTAATCTAGGCCTCTGGATATAGCCTTCGAAAGGGAAGGACAGTCTGTTTAAAAATAAAACACTTTGGCCGCAAGGTCGCAAGGTCAAGGCCGGCTCGTGCCCCCTGTGACCCCCCCCCCCCCCCTTACACTTCTCACACTCCCGCGCTACGCGACTGACCTCCCACCCTACTCTTTGTTAATGGGGGAGGGGGGTCAATGTCTTTCTTACGCGGAACTGCTCAAGTATTAACCGGGTAGCGAGTTGCGCCCAAAATCAACGTCTTATTATAGAACAAGTAAAGGCCTATTTCGCTCCTACCGAGGGCAAGATATTCTTGAAACTAGTACGAGGGCCAGTCACGCATGCCGATTCCTAAATTGATAATTTAATTAATTTTGAAACAATCTTTTTTTAATTTTCTGATAAAATGTAGCTATAATTATAGTATAAACATAAAGTTATTATATAATACTGAGTAAAATTATAAAAACAGTTTTGTTTTTCGTGGCCATGAATTATGATGACTATAATGTACATGCACAATGACTCACACATTCAAAGTTTGATATGCTTCATGTATCGCTTAGTTATAAATTCTCCACTTCAGTGGACGAAAACACAGAAAGCGTTTGTATTAAATTTATTACAGCTCTTTTTTAAGTCGTATTATTCTGGTGAGTAAAAAATAAATGAAATACAGGGCATGTCTCGAAGAAAATAGTTCTCTTAAAATTGATTTTAAAAAAATATATAAAAAGAATTACCACGAAAAGATTACATATAGGACCCTATTGTTTTTTTCAATATATTTGTGAAAAATCTCATGGCTTTATAACGGTGTCTGCCAAAAACGTATCGAGCGCATGCAAACAAAGACAGCTTATACATGACAGTACCTATTTATTTGCTGAAACATACAGAGTGTCCATTAGTAATGTCCCAGTTTCAATGGTATATTATAAAAGTTTAATTTAGACTATTCACAACAAATCATTCATCAAATTGAAGGTTAACTAACCTAGTTTTTCTTTCAAATGTTAAAAATGTGCAAAATGCGAACCTTTATTTATACAGTATACATCCACCCTAAAGTCCAATTCTTCTCACACTTTGATTATCAAGTCCAGAGAAATGGAAGCAATAGCCTTTTCAATTCTGTGTCTCAACTGTGGAAAATAATTAGGTAGCGGCGGAACGTAGGCTCTATCTTCTATAAAGGCCCAAAGAAAAAAATCGCATGGCGTTATGGCAGGTGAACGTGGAGTTCAGCGAAAAACAGCTCTGTCGTCTCGATCGTTATGACCAATCCAACAGTTATCTGGCTTTAAAGCACTTAGCAACTGTAACCGGAATGGAATTTAAACAAAACGCACGTTGAACTGAAGTTACCGATTCACTCTTAGCAAATTGCAAAACACACAACGCTTTACGCTCAGGATTCGCCGTTTTGCGTAGATGGCGCTGCAAGCGAGGAAACAACAAAGCAGTACCCGCGCATGCGCTTGTCCAAAACTGTTTGAGTTACTTCTTGATTGTGACCTTGAACCATCATTCCACAACGCCTATAGCTGATACTATTGAAATTTATAACTGGGACATTCTTTTGTGACATACTGTGTCTTAATCGGGCGGACGTAGGAGGTGGTTCTCTAGTTATTACTAGAGACCGGAAAAATTCGCGGATTCATTTCACGACAGCCTGAAATTATAGTTATAGCTCAGTGCTGTCTCTGCTATTGGCCCACAACTCACCTGGAATACCCGGGGCCAGTGAGAAACACTCAACCGTAGCTGTATCGAATCACAGGCCGCTACGTTGGGACACCTTCACAAGACAGCAGCCAATGAGAGGGTGACATTTGACCGAGTGTACGTATAACTATAAAGTTCATCCTAGAGGTCATTGAACCCGCGAATTTTTCCGGTCCCTAGTTATTACTGACGGCAGTGTTCGTTCTAAGGATAGCCATACACGTACAGAAAGTCCTCAAGTAAAAACACTTCAGGGATTTCCTTCGGGATATCCTCTCCCGAACCCTCACCCACGACTGGAGAGGACTTTCTTGAGGACATACTCATCATGAATCGTCCGTCGACTGCCGTCAAAGGGATACACGCCGCACTTGACTGTGTAGTTACAGCCTCTAGCTGTAAAAATAATTGTTTATCCATTGCGTGTCCTGTGTGTGGTTTTCGCGTGTCCAAAGTGTACTGTGTGTCTATTGCATGTCCCGTGTGTGTGTACTGTGTTAATTGCGTGTCCAGTGTGTGTGTATTGTGTGTTCCATTGAGTGTCCTTAGTGTGAATTGCGTGTTTGTTGCGTGTTCATTGCGTACCCAATGAGAACTGTGTGTTTGTTACATGTCCAATGCGTGTACTCTGTGTCCATTGCGTGTACATTGTGTGTATAGCGTGTTCATTGAGTGTCCTTTGTGTGAATTGCGTTGTTTGTTGCGTGTTCATTTGCGTGTCCTGTGTGTATTGCGTGTCCTTTTCTTTTGTTGACTGTGTGTTGTTTCGTTAAATTTGCGTAGTTAAGACCGAAGTCAGGTCAAGATATACCGAGTGGTTTAGAGACGTTATCTTTAAAAGATTTGTGCAATGGGAGTGCATGACTTGATGTAAGTTTTTGGACAACGCCATTGCTAAGAACTTTTTCTGTTGAAGAAAAACTAAAAACTAAAATAAATAAATAAAAATACCCAAAAAAGACAAAAACACACAAAATTAAGCAAAAAATTGCTGTTGTCAACAAGGATATGAACACCACAAAATATTCCGTAACAGGAATATGGTCAACAAACAAAGAAAATTGAAAAAAGAAATTTCGTTCTCTTAGTACAATTGTCTTTGTTTTTCTTTGTTTGTTGACCATATTCCTGTTACGGAATATTTTGTGGTGTTCATATCCTTGTTGACAACAGCAATTGTTAGCTTAATTTTGTGTGTTTTTGTCTTTTTTGGGTATTTTTATTTATTTATTTCTTTATTTTATTTTTTAGTTTTTCTTCAACAGAAAAAGTTCTTAGCAATGGTTTAGAGACATCTGGTCTATACACCTGACGTTGAACATGACCTGTTTAAAATGTTGGTCGAGTATCGTTGAATAATACCTCTTGGTTCGGAGACGCGTGGCCTATACGCCTAGCATTGTACATGATCTGGTTGGAAGCTATTCCATGCATCGAAAAATTAGACTTCAATGGTAGGCACAAATACAACATATTTGTTTCGTCGGTTATGTGTCTTGTATAGAGTCGTTTTTTTTAGAGAATGATTAAAAAACTCCTCGACATTTAATGTTAACAGAATTTCATTTTATTTGAAGCTTTAGTTACTCCTATGACTGGAAGAGAATCGAACCAAGGATAGGAATCGATCGAATCAATAATTATTTTAACAAGCTATATATTTTTTAAGAATTTAGGATTTTTTACGATTATCTAGGTCAGTAAATACGAATTTACAAAGATGGCGGCTATGTCGGCTTACTGGAGGCTGGTAGATGATGAACTTAAGCTGCTTTTAGGATTAAGTTGTTTTAACCTAGAATAAGCATTTTTGCATCAGTCAGGTATCGAAGCAATTACTGTAATCGATCTATTCCATCAGTAAATTAATTGATGTTCTTTTTGTAGATTTTTTGGAATTTTCCCGTAATATCTAGGTTAATATTTACTAATTTTCAAGATGGTGGCCAAGATGGCATCGGCAGCTTACTGGCAGCTGGTGGATGGGGAATTGAAGTCGCTCAAGGATTTTTCACAACTTCTTTTAAGTAAGTGTTTTTTTTTGTATCAAGATTGGACAAAGATTCAAACCCAAGTCCTCGCTCCTTATGCAACAAGAACTATACCCACAAAAAATTATGGGGGCTTGTGACTATGTACGCGCGTTATAACTTATACTTACTTAAGGGTAATAAAAATAATCTAGCTTTAATTTGCATTGCAAATAATAAATAGATATGAAATTGTCAAAGTACTGAAGGGATTTTACAAAATACGATTGATAAAGAATAAATTTCTATAAAATGGAAATTGAAATAATAACCCAGTATTCAATATTAATTTACACATGTATTTAAAATGTGTTATTTAACTTAAAAAAACAAACAAATAAATTTAGATTAATAATAAAAATCAATACATATTTCAATGTTTGATCTAATTTATTAATTCTAACTATTTATAAAATAATATTGATTTAATTACTAATGAAAATCAATTGTACATATGGGAATTCATACACTTGAAAAAATTTATAAACACAATTTCTATCACTAATATTCACAATAAATTAATATTTTTAATGATACGGACCAGTATTCAAAATCAATCACAAAAGTGTAAGATTTAAAAGCACATATATAATTTTTATTTGGTAATAACTTTTTGTATGTACCTATGTAGCATTTTTTTTTTCTTCCTGTGAAAATTTCGTTGCATTGTGCGCGCGCATTGTGAAAATTCACTCTCATCGTTTTTCAGTAACACGCCTAAAGAATTATAACTTCAAAAATGTAATAATTAGCATTTCAGTTGTGTGCAATAAAAAAATATTGAGCAATTAAGAGAAAAATGATATAAAATAATTTTCCGGCGAATGAGTAAAAGATTTAAATTGGCAATAATACAGGAGGAAAATATTTAATACCTTTGTAAAATATGCACAGCAGACGAATTTTGACAAAAACAAGGTAATTATTACACGTATCTGCTGAAAGATCTCTCACTTAAATAAATCAAGGTTGTAAATAAGTAAGGAAATGAAAGAGCTATGTCGTGCAGATTTTTGAAATATTGCTTCTGTCTCACACTCTTGACAAATTACTCTCACTCTCACACTCTCTCTCTCTCTCTCTCTTTCTCTCTCTCTTTCTCTCTCTCTCTCTCTCGGCAAGATCATTACTACCTGTGTCTCATAAATTAGTCACAACTTAAAGAGCATAAATGGAGAAACCTGCACCAGCCAGGGCATCTTTACCGGTTTTTACGTAATTACCAAGAGTTGAAATAAACTTGCTTCCTTTATTTTTAATTTAGCCGTAACGTATTCCGTTTAACTGCGACAGACTCCCTTGAGGCTATTTTATCTTTAGATATAACTGTTGAAAAAACACTATGGGTATATTTTGTTTTATGTAGCTGGCCTTATATTTGGCAGCTATCGAAAGTAGTAGCGGTATCATTCCGCCATTATTTGTTACGTTTACGATGTTTGTCGGTTACAACTATAAGGCAACTACATCCAAGTACATTGTTGTACCTCGAGAAATAGTCTTTGGAGGATTTACATAGCTTTTAGCGTTGTCTTGCACTTATCTGCTTATTATTAAATATGTTGCCAGAAAGTTTGATATAGTTGTCGACTGATAGGTTTAAATTAAATACTACTGGCAATTTTATCGCGAAACTCTGATTTCTTTAAAATAAAATTATGTAAAGTTATTTTGGTGTCAAAATTCTGAACATATAATAGAAATATACCAACACTAATTCTATGCACAGAAATAAAATGTTTAAAAACAAGGGTGCGTGTACTTATGCACGCGCGTTAGAAGTTATTCTTATGTGGTGTTTTAAAAATTAACTTTAATTTTGCATGTAAACATTTAATTTAAATAAAAAATAGAAGGAATAGGATGTTATTATAAATATTGTTGGTAAATTATGAATTCAATAAATTAAAGAATTTTAATAAATACTCAGTATTCGATGATGATGATAATAATAATAATCAGTGTATAAAATTAATTATTTAATTTAGTAAAATAATGGAGATTAATTTTAATTAATATCTAATGAAAAATAATAAATATGCTGAAACTTTATTCTAATTTCTTGCTTTTAATTGTTTATTAAAAATAACATAATAATTGAAAATCAAATAATTTAAACATTTGGGAACATAACCTCACTTAAGTATATTACTACACTTGAAAAAAGGCTATTAACCTATTTATATTACTAATAATCACAATAAACAATTGTTTTAAATTATCTGGACCAGTATTCAATATCTATCACTAAAGTATGTATAAGATTTAAAAGCACATATATAATTTGTATTTTTAAGTAGCCTTTTTTCATCCTGTCATTTTTTTTGCATGCTGCGCGTGTATCGTAATAATATATTATCACAATTTTTTCATAATGTTCCTAAATAAGTATAACCTAACCTCACTTAGCATTTATAAATACACGTGAAAAAACACTTGAAAATGTTTATAAACACAATTTCTATAATTAATATTTACAATTAATAAATGTTTTTCATTAATTATTAGACAAGTATTCAATATTAATCACTAAAGTATAATATTTAATAGCAATATATTTAATATTTAATATTTAATATTTTAATATTTAATATTTAATATCCTGACAAGAGCTGGGATGGTTCTCTACTGTGGTCCATGAGATGATTCCTTCCCCAGTTTCCTTGATCCGTGTTGTGGAACCTATCCTTCTCTGACGAATGACCTCGCTGTCGGCGAAACGTTGAGTAGAATTAGGTCTAGTCATGTTGCAATTTCGAACATTTACATAACCGCTTGCAATGAAGCGTCCGTGCTACATTTTTTTTTGGTCTGACATGACAATAGGACCTAGCTTTGGTTACTTGTTGAAGTCAGCACTTGTGAACCGGTGTGTGATTATCATGGCAGTTGTGGTCGCCCGTGTGAAATAAGTTGTTTTCCTTGCGGTGCTTACAGGCTACAGCTTGTTAGTAAACGCGTGGTTGCCACAAGGAACAGAAGGTCTGGGAGATGTGATTCATGCCTTGACATGCCAGCAGTGGACTACTTCAAATGGGGCTACATACAAATAAAAATTATATATATAATTTTTATTTGTATGTAGCCGTTTTTTTATCGTGTGAAAATTTCGTAGCATTGTGGGCGCGCATCATCAAAAATTCACACTACTCCTAATGTTTCATAACGCGCCTAAAGAAGTGTAACTTCAAAAATATAATAATGAAACAAAACACGACGGATAGTTTTAGGTCTCTGGTTGGTTTTAACAGCTGCAGCTTCAGGGGACCGTGTTATTTGTTGGAAAAGGACATTGGTTGGAAAAGGAAGAATTGAATTGTTTTTAGCGTACAATTTAAACTGATGGTTAATACTCTTTCGATTTCATCTGAGTTTACATGATTTCGTACTTAAAAAAAAAACTTTCGAGGATTTAACTGCTTCGTAAAATGACGCGTTTTCGCGGGATCGTATCGATAGAAGTTATAAAACTAACTAAAAAATAATTTTCTAGGAAAAAATTTGTAACATTTTCTTAAGATGATTTAGCATAGTACATAGTCGGAATTTAAGTTACAGATTGAATTAAAATCTGACATTTAAAGAGTTTAATTTTCATATTTCCCCAGGGTAGGGTCCATATTCTATAACACACTCCTCCAAGCCCCTTGGTAAAGCTCCTATCCAAAAATATTAGTAAATTGCTCAGAACCATGAACATTCTTAATCGCTATTGGTAACATTTTGATGTGTGCGTTTGAAATTAATATTTTTTTTTTTTTGGTCTTTCATATAGGTTACACGAAACGTGGTTGTCGTTATTGGTAAAAAAAAAATAATTTTATGATTTGCAAGTGACTGGAAATGTGTACCACTTTGAGAAAGGTTTAAATTTGTTTAGTCAAGTTGCGTGAAACAGACTATATGCGCAGCTCGTCATTTGTGCTCGGTGCAATAAAGTGGCGGAGAGTCACGTTTTGTCGCGCTGTGAAAAACTGTGTAACACTATCGTACTGTTGGAAAACCCCGCAGAAAATTTTTATTTGGAGCCCTAAAAAGTCACACACGCATTCAGTCGGTATTAAATTTTAATGTTTGAAAAACTAGCTGGATTCGCGTTCTATTAGCACAGTAGCATGCGAATTAATTTCATCTCTCAACCCCTCCTCGTTATTTTTAACGACCTTCAAAAAATGAAATTTCATCGCGGGCGATAGCTTTTTTGTTCTGGACCATGTGAAACTCTTAATCCCGAGTTATGTCTAGAAGCTAATTTTGGAAAGTCTGCGCGAACTCTGTTGTGACGGTGTTAACGCGTTATTTGTTGTGGAAGGATGGACGACGGAAGCGGGCAGCGAAGGCTGTAACTTACAATTCAGAGCCACCTCATTCCAGTAAATAATATGTCACCGCTTGTTCTTCCTTTCTCTCTCTTTCTCTCTCTCTCTCCCCCCCCCCCCCCTTTTTCCCTGTTAAACCGCGCTACACGTATCATAACTCACCGTCGAAATATGTTTCTAGTAGTCACCGGCGGATGCTGTACTTCTTCCCTTTGCCCTTTGCCACGAATAACTAACTGCCTCTGTTACTGAAAGCTGTGACTACAAAATTTATATACTTCACAGTGGCGTTTCGCGGTTATGTGGAAACATTTTAAATCAATGCATTTTTAAAATCGTTTCCTCGTAACTGCGTGAAAATCTAACTAAGCATTATGAATACATACACACGCACTCAATTTGGCAGCACTGATGATAATGAGCAGAGAATAAGGAAAACATTGCAGTTAAGTAAGACATAGGTTCATAAGGTTACAGTCAAAAAAATGTACCACCAAAAAAAAAATTATTTGTTAACACAATAATTATCAAAATTAAAAATTACGAAAGTTATGTGTTTTGCAGGAAACATTGCACAACTACAAGGCAACTAGAACCAAGTCTCTGAAGGATTTATGGTACAAAACTTTTGCGTGGGTACGTTTATGTAAATCAGGGCTGCGTCTGGCACATATCTGATTTATTATTTAATATTTGCGAGAAACTCGTAGATTTATTGGTTTAAAGTAGATGCTACTGGCAATTTTTTTCCAAATACTATTTTTGCTTTAAGATAACCATATAATGTAAATGTATTTTGGTGTCGGAATTCTCAACATATAAATTAAACATCCCTTATTGTAAGTCAAGAGAAAAAAATATTCTATGTTGCCTGAGAATGTGTTTCGGAAAGAAAATTAAAATAAGTAATAATAAAAAATTGGATGGTTTTAGGTTTCCCGGATTATAGCTTTGATGCGTGTGTCTGAAAAACATTTCTGTCATTAACTAAGGATCCACGCATAATCATTTTTTATATTAGCCTATATCAAGAGGAGACAGCGTTTTGGATTGATCTCACACGGGAATATGGTAATTTAATTTTTATTTCCTTGCTCTAATGACTATCTCTATAAACATCATCACAAAATCTCTCTTGCATTTGCAGTTTTGCGTCCATTTTTGTCACCAGATAGCTATTTATGAAAAGTTACTTGCGGAACTCCGCTCAAGTGATGATAATTATGAATAATCTAGCGTTTCTTTACACCTATTAGCTATGTTATACTTCGTGAATATCAGTTGGAAGTATGACAGGAGAAGAAATGCGTCGACATGCAGAGATATTAACCTGAAGGTTTATATTCATAAGTGTTTAGACACGTGTGCAACCTTCAGCCGCGCCCACACGTGTATCAGATCTCCGCACCTATATGGTTATCGGCCTGTAAAAAATAGTTCTGTTTCGAGCGCGCGGTATCAGAAATGATACAATGATCGGATCGGACCTGAACCCACCAGGAATACGTCTTTCGCCGACACGTCGAAGGTAAGACACGATACCTGTGGACAGTTACACACCGTCTTTTCGCGACAGCTTAGCACTGTTCTTTCGTTACGTTCTTCCTCCCGACATTCTTTAAATCAAATTGCTGTCGAGATACTCCCTTCAAAGATGGATTACATAAAATAGGTTTCTCCTGTACTAAACATACTGTTACGACCTATGTGGGGAGAACTGGTTTCGTAAAGGGATAGCCCAATGAAGTTTTATTACAGTTTTATTAATTACTAGCATTTAAATCGCTAGTAAATTATTGTACTTAAAAAAAGTCCGATCACAAATCGCTGGTACTTAAAAAAATGTTTATTCGCAAGTCACTCAATGTCTGTGAAGTTCCACAGTTCGCACTCCTCACTGGAGCTAGGCTCAACAGTGGTTCGCCCCTTACCCCGCGCCTGTCCACACACAGACTCGCGCCACTCAGTCGCACTCTTTTGAGCCCGTCGCTCCTCGTCGCGCCACTCTCGAGGGGGTCTCTCAACCTCTTCGACGATGTCGCACTTCCCTTCACTCGCGGAACTCTCCGAACTCTCGGAACTCGCTCGGAACTGTCGCGAAACTCCCGCGGAGGCCGGCGTCGCTGCTTAAGTACCTGTGGTGCCCTTCTCGAACAGACGAGAGCGGCCGTGACGAGTCGCATCATCCCGGGCCAACCCGACGCCCGAAAAGTCCAGAAAGGCGGTGCCCATTCACGCCACTCGACGTGACTCCTGCTCCCCAATAAAAACGTTGGACCAGTGAGCTCCTTCAGAAATAAATTTAAAAAAAAAATACTGACTCATAAATACGCCTATTTTTTCAGCCATATGCAGGTTTTCAAATCTTATATTTTTAAAAATACAGAGAATAACATCAATAAATTATACACTAGAATAATAGCTCAGTGTATTTGACCAATATCGAGCTTATTTGACTCAATATTTATATACTAATAACTTAATCTTGTGATTAGATCGGACTAAGTTATTAATAACTAAACATCCGTTTTCGATGAGTTTACAAATCTTACACTTAAAAAAATTTCCAATTGGAAGGTAAATAACGTCAGTGTGTTTCACGAATTTGAGTTTAATTGACTTGACATTTATGTATATACTAATAACTTAGTCTAGTTATTACATCTGGACTACGTTATTGTAACTAAACTTCCGTATTTGATAAGTATTTTTTTTTTTAAAAAAAAAGCTCATAAATTTTACTTTCTTCTGGTGTCCAGAACATCTGCTTACTCACATCGCTGGGTTCACCTGTGTATATCTGTGTTGTCATTGTGATGTCCAGATTATCTGTTGTTTAGTACCTTATCTACTGCTTGTCTATGTCTACTGCTTGTCAACGGTCTTTTTTTTTAAATTTATTTACCGTTCTTGTTGCAACTCTCTCGTCCACCGAGCTCGTGTGTGATTTTATATTTTGTGCTGCCCACACATTCAACTTTAGACGTCGGCTGATTTTGGCTTGTTTGGGAATCCATTTTTATTTTATTTTTGTCCGTTATGAAAGTAGGAATGTAACCAGCAAATGGAGTAAATTAAAAATTTTATTTTAGAATTTTTCCAATCTGGTGAATGGTAAATAAATCCTTCTGGGTAGGGGTAGCGGGGTTGTGTCTCCCTCGCCTATCGACCCGCCTCTGTTAAGTTCCAACATTGATGGTGTTTCGGCGTGTAGTTGTTCTGTCCTCTTGGCCGCCTCCTGATTGGATTACTCGAGCCGATCCTCTTCCTGGGAGCGGGGATGGGGGGGAGGGATGGTAGCTGGCTGTCTGGTGGGTAGGGGGAAGGGGGGGTTCATCGCCCTGAGGCACTTCCGAACGGAGCGAAAATTCGACTAATCGCGTTGACCCCTCTAGAAGGTCAACAACAGCGAGCGAGGAACGTCTTTGCCCTGCTCGAAGCATCTTACACCTTCTCCAGTCTCTCCCAGCAGGTCGGCGGGATGTTACACCGGGGCCATGATAACCGTTTGGTTCATTACCTAACTAACTTAAACACGTCTTGACGAGCCGTCAAAAAAAAAAACACCTCATTAGAAAAATTACAGTTTGCGCGCGCATCGTAAAAAAAATAATACTAATATTTTTTAATATACCTCACGTATATTAATACACTTTGAAAAAGTTTATAAACACTATTTCCATCACTAATATTCAGAATAAATTAATGTTTTTAATTTGATGGACTAGTATAATATTTTATAGCACATTTATTTTTTATTTGAAGGCAGCTTTTTTTTTCGCGTATAGCCTTTTTTTCATCCAATAACAAATAAAAATTTCCTTATATGGTGCGTGCGCATCTTAAAATTTCACTTTCTTAATATTTTTCATGACGCGCCTAAATAAGTTTAACATAAAAATAAAAAGATTAAGGTACACTCTGCTCAAGAAGAATACAGGCTTTCTAGGTTGAGACGCGTCGACGTTGTAGATTGCACCTACGTTTCGCTCCGTATATCGGCCGACATCTTCAGGGTTGAAAATCAATGTACTTCTGCGTTAGACTAAGTTATTTGTATATACATAAATATTAAGTCAATTAAACTCAACATCGTGAAATACACAGACGTCATTGACGTTCCAATAATTTTTTTTTTAAATATAAGATTTGCAAACTCATCGAAAACGGATGTTTAGTTATTAATAACTTAATCCGATCTAATCACAAGACTAAGTTATTATAATATAAGGACAACGACAGGGATTTGATTCCAAGGGAATGCTATCAAACTGAGCTGTGTTTATTCTGAAATGATCCATTTTCGTTTAGATTTAGACTTCATGAACTCCGTTTTTTTTTCTTTTTTTGACGTGACAACGTCTAATAAATCGATGAACGCCGGCTGCACGCACGAAAAAGTGTCCCACTGCGGATGTGTCCTTTTTTCTCATTGTACGCATGCGTGGCATCTCTCTTCCACTCGATTGGAACAGCCATCGTTTTGACTTTAAAATCATATTTTCGTCGTTTGAATTATTAATATTATGTAATTTGACGATCGTCCACCGATTTTCAGCACAATCGGTACGGTTATTTAAAAGTAATGTTGAAAATTCAAATACCAATTGAACCAACAATAGTGTTTTACAGTTACACATAATAATTCAAATTACACCCGGGATCTTTTGCACAATGTTTTAAAAAATATTGTAACACATTATAAATAAGTTTGGTGTATTTGGAATGCGTATTTGTTATAAAATCGTGTTCATATTATTCCCCTACCGTGAACAAAATTTTTATAAATCTATATATATATATATATATATATATATATATATATATATGTATATATATATGTATATATATATATAACATCTGAAACTACGTTACGTTAAAATGCCTCGTGGGCGTGTGGTTAGCGTACCTAACTAAAGATTGTCGGTTGAAAACCCGGCAGCTGCGAATTTTTATTTGGTACTTGTAAAAATAAATACGGCGCACGTAACATTTCAAAAGTAATAAATATATTTGAATTAATGAATGCAAATAAAAGTAAATTTATTAATTCAGTTGCACATTTCAATTCACTCTGTTGTATCCATACAAAATAGTGATAATTCAATAAAAATGATTCAATTTTATTCATAAAAGTATGCAGAGGTAGATTTTATCATGCAAAAGATAGAAAAATTAAAAAAAAAATTTCCTCAAAGAATATAATATTTTTAATGCCTAAATGGTTTGGTTGCAAAAACCTATTACGTCTCAGTCTCAGGCCTAATATGATATTTCCTTTTCTTCTGGATCAATAATTTCATCAATGTTTTGTTATGACGTTTTCACATTAAACTATCGTCCGTAAACCGACTTTACAGACAACCAATTTTTTACGTTCACGCACTGTGAGAGCTGGCGGAATGCAATCATCGTCGGAATCGTCACTGGAATCCCACGGCAAACGTAATTCTCCGACGTCGCTAACTGAACTATCCTGTGTGGCGGGGATGCACCACAACGCCGAAATACACTAATGCCGAAAAATGTAATTGCAGGACTGCCACAAATGTTAGGTTGGGTTAGACTAGGTTAGGTTAGACTAGGTTAGGTTAGACTATGTTAGGTTAGGCTAGGTTAGGTTAGGCATGTCTTGGATAGGTTAGGTTAAGTTAGGTTATATTACGCTAGGTTAGGTTAGATAAGGTTAGGTTTGATTGTGGTATTTCGGCACATTTAAGAAACACACACAAATTCATTCAGTTGTTATTTCGGCGTTGTGGTACACAGCAGTTTTCTAGCTGTCGGCGTTGTGGTCAATTTTTGACATTCGGCGTCGTGGTATTTCTGCGTTGTGGTAACGACCCCTGTGTGGCCACCTGGGCGCGGCCAACACGCAGCGTACACCGAGAACGTAGCGTAGCTTTCTGCGTGGCCTCGGCCTTCAGTGTTTCGGTTCAGCGATGCGGCAGATCGTGTGACGACTCCGACCTCCAGGAGATGAGCGACCGGCCAAGGCAGACGTGGGGGGCGGGGGAGAGCAGTTCTCGAGGCGGAGTTCTCCACGCGCCGCGCAAGTAGGCGGTCGTTGAAGAGTGTTAGATACCGGGAAGCCCAAGATGTACATCAAGTTCTGTCCCTGCCTGAACGCGCCCGAACATTCACCTTCGGCCAACCTCAGGGTTTATTTATATATATATTTATATTTCTCTGTTTATTTTAATGTAGCTATACTAACCTAACTAGCCGTCCGTAGTGTTTTAAAGTGTTTTAATGTATCTAACCTAACCCGACAACTTTTAATATTTGTATTCATTTTTCCTGCGCAAAAATAAAACAAATCCCGAGGTTGGCCGAAGGTGAATATTCGGCCGTGTTCGGGGAAGGGACAGAACTTGATGTACATCTTAGGCTTCTCGTTCGATACCAGGCGGTGCGCCTTCAGGGACAGACGGAAAAAAAGTGCGTTAGTTACTGTCAAGCCACACCCCAGAATGTCATAGTATTTACTGTTTAATGGATTTGGTCGAAAATCAGGTCCAAACCCGGGGTTTAGTATTTTTTTCGAGCCTTTTTTTATCGTAGCCTTTGCATTATATAGTTTTTATCTTTCGCTATGCAAATCGAATGATTCGATAGTCTACTTAGGTTCTCCGGCAGCGGATTCTAGCGCCAGGTGAGAAATCTACCAGTCATTCGCGTCAATAAATATAGTTGACATAATATTTGTCGTATATTTATGACGCTCGGCATTATTAAAAAGAATTTAACGTTAAATTTATTTTCCATAATTACGTATTATAAGTGTATTTTCAAAATTTTAATTAGCTCATTACCGAGGTTAGATGTTTACACATCACTGGTGAGTGCCGACAGACTCGCTCACATTATTATTTTTTGAACAGACTTTAAACGGAGATTTAAGAGTGAGGCATAACAAGGCAGTGAAAGAGATTCTTGTGTAAACATTAATTATCAGATAGTTATTCATAAAAACGATTAGGCACACTATAATTAATTCCCACTCATGGTCGTAGATCTCGGGCAGATGCTCACTGTTTTCTGGCCCGCTCCATTGAAATATATTATCCTTCACTTTTTATAGTCAACGATAAATAATTGTACAACCTCAATGGTGCTCTACTATTTTTACGTAGTAAGCAGAACGTATGAGCTAGGCAATTTTATTCTAAGTAACAACATGCAAGCATCCACTATCCAAAGACAAGTTGTGTCAGTTAACCCTATGCTCGAAGCACTTTGGTTACAGATTAATCTCCATCCACCCCCCCCCCCCTCCCCGGTCCAAATTCTTCCAGTCCTACAGATTTTCGTCCCCTGACATGCCACTAGGAATGACATGTTGAGAATACGTTCTGGGGGAGCTGAGTCCGGCTCGGTCGACCCGTGGTGAGGGTCTGCTCGTCCAGACACCACGCGTCGTCGCGCGCGGCGGATCTCTCGGGTAATTACTTGGCGAGGGGCGTGGGCTGCCACCATCCCTCCCTCCCTCCCTCCCTCCCTCCCTCCCTCCCGGAGGCCATACCCCCTCCGTCCCACGAGATCCAATTACTGCTGCCGCGCTGGAAGGATGCCCCTGCCCACGACGCGACGGACGAAGAACAAAACAAGGCACTAACTACGGCTGATTAAATCTTTTGTTCCCCCACCGGAACAATAACTTGCGAGACGATGCAAATTATTTATTTACTTTTTTTTTTTTTCTTTCCTCACTCGCTCTCTCTTTCTCTCCACTAGGGACACGTCTCCAGATTACCTGCAAGGGCTGGGAAGGAGAAATAATAACAATTGGGGTAGGCTGCGTCGGGGCACTGCCGCAAGCTTTTTTTTTTTAACGTGAATACGTCGTGAAAAGGGTGAGTTCAGAACTAGGCCTGGCAACGTCCGCCATCTTGGCTTTCCCCCTCTCCCTGCAGAGACTGGTCCGTTCGGCTCTGGTGAGTGGCCACTTTTTTTTTTTTTTTTGGAATCGTAGCAAGCTGTTATTTCCTCTGGTCACCGTTTCTTGCAATCCCGTTCGTATATATTCGCCAGATGCCTAAACAAAAATGTTTTTGCACTATTTTTCGTAAAATTATTTTCAAAAAACCTTTCATACTTTTTTCTGCACAAAATGAAAATTGTTTGATTAAAATTATTTTTAAAGCGCGTGTCCGGAAAAAAAAATCTCTCAAAGTATACGAGTCACCCAGAATAGAACGTCCGAGGAAGATGCCCATTACTCGTAGTGACCTATAGATATAAAAAATAATCTGTATATAATGGCGCATGTGTAAATCAGTTCCCTGCCTATACAGAGTGAGTCAGAATTTCAATGACGGACTTTTGCTGCTGGTTCGTCACGACAAAGTAAGTTGAAAACATATCTACGACTTGTCGTCTAAAGTGCTTACCAAGGCTGGTGTACGTATTTGAAGACATTTTTATTGTAAACTAGCTGCAGTACCCGGCGTTGCCCGGGCTAAACACATGGAGCTTTATTGTCTGCGAGTTAAAGCAAACTGGATAGCGGTATATGACAGTGTGTTGGACATAGAGAAATGTCACACAATTACTGTTTGTATGTCTATGACCTATGATTTTTTGTTTACCCATGGCGATCGGTTATTTATTATTTATTATTAATTATAAATTATTAATACCATTAATCGAAATAAAAACCATCCTATCTCTCAAGTTGGAAAAAAATTACACATAAATGCCAATTTTCATCGAAATCGGTTGACTTGGTAAAGAGTTCACTGGAAACAAACATCAGGACACTGGATTTACATATATATTAAAGATAAAGATAAGATAACACAGAACATATTTAAAATTGATCACTAATGGTTTGGATTAAGTTTAATTGAATGATGTTCTAAAATCACCGCAAATTTTCTGGCTGTAGGAAATTTATTTCATTAAAATAATTAGGGATAGTAAAATGTCACCAAAATATCTAGAAAAATAAAGTTTATATTCCCCAATTGTTTCCATGAAGTATTTTTTTCTGCAGCCACAAAATTAAATTATACATCATCCAGACGTTCAGTGTTCCATACTAAATATTGTCTGTATTATTTACAACTAGCGACCCACCCCGGCTTCGCACGGGTGCAATGCTGATACTAAATATACTAATTATAAATATAAATATAGACTAAAAACAAAAGATAATCAACAAATATCAACAACAAAAGATACCTATTCTATTCAGTTCTTTTTTGAACTTAAATACCTTACCTTAAACTACTATTTTCGATAATTAAATAAAAATATTTTACCTACTATTCGTTAAACTAAAAACAAAAAGATCATCAACAATTATCAACAACATGATCTATCTCTTAGGGTTCAGCCACCGTTTGCTATGTAAGCGCAAAAAAATGTTTTTATTTACATCACATTAGAAACCTCTAAAATTATCAGTTTCTCTACTATACTATTCATGAAACCTTCCTCTTGAATTACTCTATATATTAAAAAAAAACGCATCAAAATCCGTTGCGTAGTTTTAAAGATCTAAGCATACATAGGGACAGACAGACAGCGGGAAGCGACTTTGTTTTATACTAGTTAGTGATAAAATGTTGTTAATCTGCAAGTTAAAAAACGTACACAAGTATTGGGAAGCAATTTATGCCATAAGTTTTGTAGATGTTTCAACTTATTTTATCGTGATAAACCTGCAGCTGAAGTTAGTTGGTCGAATTCAGACTCAACCAGTTTAAATGAACAATTTGAATATTCTAGCCCAGGTGTATATTTAATTACTTTTAAAATTCTATCCTATTTGTGTTACACTCCACTTTACAAACTGACAACCCGATTTATAAAACGTATTCACATCAAAAAATAATAATTGTTAACGTACCTACCTAACGACCGTTTCGCAGACGTCCTCATAAATACGCAAACAGCTGTGTTAACTGATAATAATAGGCAATATTTTGTTGTAAAATTTAATAGCGGTACAACCGAGAAAAAAAATTCAATGTAAAACACAAACTGCAAGGAAATTCGCTTTAATTACACAATTTTGTCTATTACAATGTAACAATCAATTCTAAAACCTTTAATTAAAGCATTTATATAGACAATTTCAGCAATTGTGTGATATGTACAAAAAATTATGAAGTTTCCATTACATGGTTTACTCCAAGCAAATCGGTATAAGTGGAAAGTTAAAATAGTGTGAATTAAAATCTGAATTAACAGTTAAGTAAATAAAAACGGTTTTTTATCTAACACGTCACAAGGAAAGTCAAAAGGAATAGAGGCTTCCAGCATTACAAATATATTTTTTTTTAAATTTCAGTTAATAGTACGGTAATAACAAGACAATGACAAATAGTAAAACTCAGATTTAAAACTATGTCTGCGCCAGAAGAAATTTAAGCCACACATCGATGTAATATTTTTTTTTCCCCAGTAGGCCACTGATAAAATTGTAAAATAAGTTTATTATCTCCAATAATATAGGGTATTAGTTTGATACTAAAATGTGATCTATGCCAAAATCAATTATATTATTTATTTCTGCACAATATTAGTGAACTGCTCAAATTTCGTAAAAAATAAAACTATCAGAGCAATTTTTTAAAGTTAATTTTGTTAAAATATAAAACCATAAAATATTGGCTCAGCTGATCATATTTGGATAACCCCGAATATTTATTAGATGGATAAGTAAACAATGGGAATAGCAATAAAAACTACTTACTTTTGTATATTTAAAATAGAAGTATAAAAAGTCATAAAATATTGCAGTAATTCTATTTTCACCTTCGCCGTTTTCAAGAAAAAGTAGATTTTTACGCTTGCTTTCTGTCACCAACGTTATTCGTAAAAGAATATGATTTATCGCTTCAATATGTTTTGTAAAGGTATTTTGCTTTAAAAGAACTAATAATGTCAATGGAAGGCCCGATCTCAGGAGAAGGGAGGGCAAGTCTTCATTCCATTAACTTTATTTATTCTTTTATTTATTTAGTATAGCTGCTCCAGTTTAAATTTTGAATAATGGTAAGACGTAAATAGACTGGTTTTTATAAACTCCAAGAAGAAAAACAGATAAAGCTGCTTTGTAACGTAGAAGAAAATGCATTATTAAAATAATCATTCACAATTAAAAGCAAGATATTATATTGTTGAAACTATCACAACTGGTTTATAATATACACAACAAGCTAGCATGGCTCACATAAATATTAAGGTTTAACGGAGTAACGAAATAAACAGTAAAGTTTACAAATTTTGGAATCCTACCTAGATAAAGGGGTGATTGTATTGTCACTTTTCTTGAAGATATTTCTTACATGTCTTATGTCTTCCTTAAACTTTCAGTATCCATCTATACAAGTGCCTTGTCGAGATCAGGAGAGCTATTGGCATAATCACGTTCAACACTAGGAAAATCATTCTCATAATAGAGCAAAATCTTCCTTAGGAGGTAGCTCCATCACTATTCTCTATCTTTTAATTGGTCTAGTCTTTAAAAGTCCTGTCGTGTATTTTCAAGCTCTCTTTGCGCGTAAACAACTTGCTACACATATCACAATTTAGCCTTTTGCGTGGAAAGCTTTTAGCACATTCATTCTTCTCATGTCTTCGTGCATTGTAGGTTTTACCAAAATACTTGCTCCAATAATTGCATCGTTGGAAAGCGATGGAGTTATCACGTATTACTCATCATAGCAGCACACATTCATTAACGAATAAATTAAAACTTAATTGTTACTCAGCCACATTCTTTTTATATTGTACCTAGTGGAGAAAAAACATGTCTGGAAAGGATGGACCAATAAATAAAAACAATTTTATTTATTACCTAATATTTACACTATTCCTTAAGTCATAACAATTTAACTTTCTGTCCAAAAATTAATCACCCTTTCATCAAGTTCACAATTTACTCTCCCTTTCGAAGCTCAGCTCGACAGTGGCTCTTTATATGCTCGTCTCTTACCACACACATCTGTATCTACACTGCCTCCCACTACTCACTCTTCACCACCACAGATGTTTCGTTCCCAGATGCATTAATCTTCTCACGCGTCGCTCACCAAGGGGTCATTCACAATCTTCACTTCACTGCGCCCGCAAGTCAGTCTCTCCGTTTGTATACACCTGCCAAGTCCGCCTCTGGAAAGGCCTTGTAACCCTCCAAAGTGTCGCGTCATCAGAATTCCTGACTTGACACTCTAAGTTCCGTGAAAAATGGCGTCCTAGTTACGTAAAATTCACGCAGACTGGGCTCTGGAAACGTGTCGAACCCTCGAGATCCGCAGAGAATTCTCCGGATTCAATGGGAAAGCGCTATGGGAAGGGTGAAAGGGGTAGTAAAGAGCCGCTCTAAATCGGATTATCACGCAGCGGTTATAGAGGGTTTGTCGCTACCTTAATCGTGCTGGTCAGCCTCGTTGCTAGCTTTCGTAACACTGCCCCCTCCTTGAACATAATCGTTTCGAAAAGCATCTCTCCTCGTGTATTCCCCAATCTGCAAAAAATGTGCCACTTTTATTTTGTCCTATATTTCCTATATGGATGCAGAAGACAACATAATTTAGTAGTTTCAACACTTCATATGGACCCTCCCACGCCATTTGAGTGTTAGGGCGATTGCCTTTCTTACACTGAGGTGTTTTATTGCCACGTCAAATCGACTTCCTGAAATCCCGTCGACTCATCGTCAGGTCGTACCTTGTCTTCATTCAGTTTGTCGCTAATCGAAGAGTTTTGAGGGGCCTCATCTTGTATGACTGCTATATGCTCCTCGAGATAAAAGGCATAGTCGGTTATGTTGGTTGGCTCTTCACGAGGATGGCCGAACTTTAAATCACAGGGCAGACTCAACTACTGTCCAAACACAATACTCGCAGGGGTCTGCCATCAGGAATAATTTTATCTGTTGATTTTACTCTTTTTCGGTGGTACGTTACAATTCTGGCAAGGTGTTCCTCTGGGGGATTTCTTTAAAAATCTTTCCAACATTCCATCACATTGAGGATATAAGACTGTATTCCTGGTTTTCTTTATCACCAATACCTGACACACCTCCTGGAATGTAGTATATTCAAAATTGCGACCCTGGCTGAATGCAGCACCATCGGTACCCTGAATTTGCAGATGTCTGCGATTATTTCTTTGTCATCTGTACTTTTTCAATGGTTGCAGTGCATGGCCGGTGAGAGAGGGCTTCAGCAGTGCAGTGAGCTTTTTCCTTCCTGCGGTCGATTCGGCAATCATTCTGCTTTATCTGCTCGATTCATCTAGCCTCTACCTCTGGCTTCTTGAAGTGCCACATCCACTTGAGTGCAGCTGTGATAATTGTTTTTTTAAATATGCATGTATAAAATAGTATATGCATTCGTTGTAGTAGGTACCACATTTTTAAGCTTATTGTAATCTAAAGTCTTATTCATATTTTTGACTATTTTCGAAGCCCATGCAAGTGCCTTACAGTTTCACGGAACACAGGTTGGTAATCTCTGTTCTACAACAAGGCATTAAAAATAAATGTATATATTTATAAAAAAAACTGGATTACTAGAGAAGCAGAGTAAAGATTACAAAAGAAAAAAAAAGACAACATGGGAGCACATAAAAACCATGTAGGATGTCTTTTGAAGGAACCACGAAAATAACCCTCGCACTTGCGACGTACTTCTTTCTCATTGTATTTTTCTTCTTCTTAGAAACACGACCGTAATAAAGCTCAGAGGAGTACAGGCTGCGAGTCATAAATACTTTTGATTAGTTTCTGGACTCGCAATATCATCTTAGAGTATGAGGGAGATGGAGAAGGGGGGGGGGGGGGACTATGACAGCGATTTGCGATTCCCAGCCTCTTCGTCCGGCCTATTGTGGCGCGGGCACAAAAGAACGGATCGACGAGGATATAACCTAGATGATGACAGCAAAGACTACCATAGAACTGCGATTCCCTCTCGCGTTTGAGTAACGCTGTTTGCCGCCTTCAATATAGAGTTGTAGAGGCCTTCTCTCAGAAATCATGTTTGAATAAACTATTGACATACCACAATGAAAGCAACCAACTGCATACCATATCTAAAACAAGACTGACAATAGATATTAATAATAAAACAAATATAAAATCGCAATATTTGTGATTTTAAAATTATTGCATGTTAATTTTTTTTCCTTGTGAGCAAATTAATCATCAACTAAATCTAACTTAAAAAGAACTGTACGCACGAAAAGATATAACTTAAAAGCTATTAATTATATTTTCATGAAATTCAAACGAATTTCAAATAATAAACCAAAAACTAATTTAGACTTGTATATAAATTGTAATACCTCAGGTATTTCGCTTATACGATACAATTTATACACCAAAATTTAATAGCAGACATAATTAGTTCTTTTTTGATTGTAAAATAAAACAGAAAATGAATGACGATAAAATTAATTCAATTACTAATATATAATACCAAGTTTGAGAAATAAATACCATGCAATAACGTAATAAGTTTGAGCAGTATGTAAATGCCAATACCAGGTCTGGGTTCTGGGTATAGTGGCAGTGGGTACTGGGAGTAGTGTGTGTGCTGATTACCACCATCTTGGATTGTGGCATCATGTAGTATGTAAATGCCAATACCAGGTCTGGGTTCTGGGTATAGTGGCAGTGGGTACTGGGAGTAGTGTGTGTGCTGATTACCACCATCTTGGATTGTGGCATCATGCCGTCCATCTAAGTGTCATATTTCATCAAAACTTCTTAAGGGATTCATTTAAATTGATACCATGGCTGGCAGAAAAATTGGAGCAGTGAAACTGACTATGATTCAGAGTTTGATAATATATGATTAATCCATCAAAAATAAAGGAAGGTAAAGTTTTGGAAAAATTAGAACACATTTTTTTTTTTAAAAAAAAAGGAATTCATGGAGAAATTTGCATTAACAATAATATTCCCTGATGAAGTGCCACACAAATAACACACTAAAAAGACACAAACTGAGATATGAAGAAAAGCAGGTCCACAGGTGTGATGCAGTCCCTGTGTCTCAATTCACGATGTTCCCCTTCCAAACATGAGTCATAGGTACTGCCTGCAAATACGCCTAGCCTTACTGGTGGCTAGAGAAGACCGCCAATGTCGGCCACTACTGACTGCTGGAGCATACAGCCAATGTAAGCCATTAACTGACTGCCAGGTCGAAACATCCAGGGATAACCCCGCACCGACTGGTGGACACCAACAATGCTGGGCTTCTACTCATTTAATGACATTGTCTTGGCTGATCAAAGTTACCAGAGCACAGAGACATGTTCGCTCACGGTGACTGCTGGAGCATAGAGCCAATGTAAGCCCTTAACGGACTGCCGGATCGAAACAGCAAGGGCTAAACCCGCACCGACTGATGGACACCAACTGCGCTGGGCTTCTACACATTTAACGGCATTGTCTTGGCTGGTCAAAGTTACCGGAGCAAAGAGCGATGTTCACCCATACTGACTACTGGAGCAGACAGCCAATGTCATCCACTAATGACTGCTGGAGCAAAGAGTCAATGTAAGCCCTTATTGACTGCCAGATGGAAACAGCAAGGGCTAACCCCGCACCGACTGATGGACACCAACTGCGCTGGGCTTCTACACATTTAACGGCATTGTCTTGGCTGGTCAAAGTTACCGGAGCAAAGAGCGATGTTCACCCATACTGACTACTGGAGCAGACAGCCAATGTCATCCACTACTGACTGCTGGAGCAAAGAGTCAACGTAAGCCCTTATTGACTGCCAGATGGAAACAGCCAGGGCTAACCCCGCACAGACGGATGGACACCAACTGCGCTGGGCTTCTACTCATTTAACGGCATTGTCTTGGCTGGTCTAAGTTAACGGAGCACAGAGCGATGTTCACCCATACTGACTACTGGAGAAGATAGCCAATGTAATCCACTACTGACTGCTGGAGCAAAGAGTCAACGTAAGCCCTTATTGACTGTCAGATGGAAACAGTAAGGGCTAACCTCGCACCGACTGGTGGACACCAACAATGCTGGGCTTCTACTAATTTAAAGGCATTGTCTTGGCTGGTCAAAGTTACCGGAGCACAGAGCGATGTTCACCCATACTCACTACTGGAGCAGACAGCCAATGTCATCCACTACTGACTGCTGGAGCAAAAAGTCAACGTAAGCCCTTAACTGACTGCCAGATCGAATCAGCAAGGGCTAACCCCGCACCGACTGGTGGACACCAACAGTGCTGGGCTTCTACTCATTTAATGGCATTGTCTTGGCTGGTCAAAGTTACCGGAGCACAGAGACATGTTCGCTCACAGTGACTGCTGGAGCATAGAGCCAACGTAAGCCCTTATTGACTGCCAGATGGAAACAGCCAGGGCTAACCCCGCACAGACTGATGGACACCAACTGCGCTGGGCTTCTACTCATTAGACTGGTCACGGTTACCGGAGCACAGAGCAGTCAGCGCCGGCAACTCACCGAGGGACGGCGTGCCGGGAGTGCCCAGCCAGCCGCTGGACCAGCCCGCCTGACGCCCTCCCAGGTTCTGCTGCTGCACGGCGAGCAGCCTCACGGTGAGCGCGTACGTGAGCAGCATCACGCCCAGCGGGATGTAGAAGCACACGATGGAGCCGATCAGCTTGTAGAGCGGGTCCGGGATCTGGCACGTGCCGTCCACCAGCACCGAGTCGTGGTCCTGCCGGCCCAACCGGGGTCGCCAACTCATCATGCTTGACCAAGTCTCCACTTCCAAGCATCAAAAAATATAACAGAATCACCAGATACATAACCTAAAAAAAAAATTATAGCACAGACACTTAGTCCTGTTGGGCCTATGCTTGTAATTCATCAAGAAAAAGCAATTCTCCAATGTTCCAAGAACCAAAAATCCTTGGAAAGTCTCCAGATGTGAGCAAAAAAAATCTTGGTACTGAATCGTGGTCCTGTTAGGCCACTAAGGTTTCCAACTGATCAGAAGAAAACAACAGTGTGACTAAAACGGAATCTTGTAGGACCCAAATTTGGGCACCAACAACTCATACAAAAACAGTTAACTAATGGTTATGCTGGTGCAATAAAACTGTTCCTGAAACACATGAAAAATACTGTTTTTTTTTTGTTTTGGGTCTTTTATGTGTACAGATTACTATTTTTTGGTACTGATTTTAATAACTGCTATTCCTTTTAAACCAATGACAGAACTATTTCCTTATCCATTCTCTTCTTATTTATTCTCATATTTTTCCTAGTCGGGGTCCTTCCATGCCCAGTGTTAGTAACTCGTCAGAAAAAAACCTTATGTCTCCACTTTTAAGCACAAAAAGGCACCCAAGTTACTCCAGATGTTTACAGTAGTCCTGGCGATCCCAGAGCTGACATTTCGTCAGGAAAAGTATGTCTCCATTTCTGAACACCAAAAGGCACCATAAAATCACTTCATTTACTAACACTACAGTTCAATGTACATACAATATTTTTTTTACAACACATTTTTCTATCTGGCTATGCTGAACTGCCAAATATAATCATCATTCTCAACTGAAATCACGAAATCAGATAATCGCAGATCCCTGCCCTGCTTCTTAATACTATGTTTTTTTTACTTCTTCGCTTCATATTACAGTCTCATCTCAGTTTCAGAAATCATAATCCCATCAATTATTTTTGCATTCACGGATAATACCAATAAAACAAAATTCCTTATATTTGAAGGAAATAAATAAAGCTTGTACTAATGAACATTCAACAAAACATCGCATTACATTCGTTATTAAGATTTAATCAAAATGCTTAGTTTTCGCTTTGTCATTATATTTATGTCTCCACTACTGGATCTGATGTCAAAGTTTCCAAATTGACAACATTGCCTTCCTAACATCGGCATCAAACAAGACACTGAAAAAATTTTTTGGAAGAATGCGGATTCGAACCCTAGTTAGTTTTCCCACAGTTTTCTGGGTTTCTTCCTTGAAATGGTCATAAAACATTCCTTCCCCATCTCCATTAATTTTTCTTATTATTGAAGAAAAAGCGTGCACCTTGAGAAAACTTTGATCATAGTAAAATGTGAAATTCCTCTCGAGGAAATATTTCAGATAGCAATAAGTTCACGCATCCCCTTGTAGGGCAAAAAATAAAAAATTAAGTTTTCTTTTTCAGGCAGATATCTCATTGAAATTGTTTTAGCTAAACTAAATTTTAATGGGTACAGTAATAAAAGAACTCTTGATTGTAGACCTGAGAAACTAAAATAACAACTTGTTATTCAGTGTAGATAATAACATAAAAATAAAATAATGTAATGAACGACAATATACCCTCTTGATTTCTTCCCGGGTGTCCTCACATGAGATTAAATATCTTTTCCTAAACTGGGAGTATATGTCAACTCGCCTGGGAGAACATTTCACCTCCTCACCACGGAGTACATGTCCCCTCCTCACCAGATAGCACTTGTGCCCTCATCACAGAGAACACATGTCCCCTCCTCACCAGGTAGCACATGTCCCCTCCTCATCTGAAGGCATATGTTCCATCCTCACCTGGGATCACTTGTATCCTCATCACCTGGGAGCACATGTTCCCTCCTCACCTGGGAGTACATGTCCCCTCCTCACCAGGGAGCACATGTCCCCTCCTCACCTGGTAACACATGTTCCCTCATCACCTGGGAGAACATGTCCCCTCATCACCTGGGAGCACTTGTCCCCTCCTCACCTGGGAGAATATGTCCCCTCATCACCTGGGAGCACTTGTCCCCTCCTCACCAGGAAGAACATATCCCCTACTCACCTGGGAGCACATGTCCCCTCCTCACCAGGGAGTTCATATCCCCTACTCACCTGGGAGCACATGTCCCCTCCTCACCAGGGAGTACATATCCCCTACTCACCTGGGAGCACATGTCCCCTCCTCACCTGGGAGCACATGTCCCCTCCTCACCTGGGAGCACATGTCCCCTCATCACCTGGGAGCACATGTCCCCTACTCACCTGGGAGCACATGTCCCCTCCTCACCAGGGAGTACATATCCCCTACTCACCTGGGAGCACATGTCCCCTCCTCACCAGGGAGTACATATCCCCTACTCACCTGGGAGCACATGTCCCCTCCTCACCTGGGAGCACATGTCCCCTCCTCACCTGGGAGCACATGTCCCCTCCTCACCTGGGAGCACATGTCCCCTCCTCACCAGGGAGTACATATCCCCTACTCACCTGGGAGCACTTGTCCCCTACTCACCAGGGAGTACATATCCCCTACTCACCTGGGAGCACATGTCCCCTCCTCACCAGGGAGCACATGTCCCCTCCTCACCTGGGAGCACATGTTCCCTCATCACCTGGGAGAACATGTCCCCTTATCACCAGGGAGTACATATCCCCTACTCACCTGGGAGCACATGTCCCCTCCTCACCAGGGAGCACATGTCCCCTCCTCACCAGGGAGCACATGTCCCCTCCTCACCTGGGAGCACATGTTCCCTCATCACCTGGGAGCACATGTCCCCTCATCACCTGGGAGCACTTGTCCCCTCCTCACCTGGGAGAACATGTCCCCTCATCACCTGGGAGCACTTGTCCCCTCCTCACCTGGGAGAACATATCCCCTACTCACCTGGGAGCACATGTCCCCTCCTCACCAGGGAGTACATATCCCCTACTCACATGGGAGCACATGTCCCCTCCTCACCTGGGAGCACATGTACCCTCCTCACCTGGGAGCACATGTCCCCTCATCACCTGGGAGCACATGTCCCCTACTCACCTGGGAGCACATGTCCCCACCTCACCAGGGAGTACATATCCCCTACTCACCTGGGAGCACTTGTCCCCTCCTCACCAGGGAGTACATATCCCCTACTCACCTGGGAGCACA
Source organism: Bacillus rossius redtenbacheri (assembly GCF_032445375.1). Lineage (NCBI taxonomy): Eukaryota > Metazoa > Arthropoda > Insecta > Phasmatodea > Bacillidae > Bacillus > Bacillus rossius. The sequence goes on from NC_086336.1 coordinate 45,540,786, forward strand.
TGTCCCCTCCTCACCAGGGAGTACATATCCCCTACTCACCTGGGAGCACATGTCCCCTCCTCACCAGGGAGTACATATCCCCTACTCACCTGGGAGCACATGTCTCCACCTCACCAGGGAGTACATATCCCCTACTCACCTGGGAGCACTTGTCCCCTCCTCACCAGGAAGAACATATCCCCTACTCACCTGGGAGCACTTGTCCCCTCCTCACCAGGAAGAACATATCCCCTACTCACCTGGGAGCACATGTCCCCTCCTCACCAGGGAGTACATATCCCCTACTCACCTGGGAGCACATGTCCCCTCCTCACCTGGGAGCACATGTCCCCTCCTCACCTGGGAGCACATATCCCCTCCTCACCTGGGAGCACATGTCCCCTCCTCACCAGGGAGTACATATCCCCTACTCACCTGGGAGCACTTGTCCCCTCCTCACCAGGGAGTACATGTCCCCTACTCACCTGGGAGCACATGTCCCCTCCTCACCTGGGAGCACATGTCCCCTCCTCACCTGGGAGCACATGTCCCCTCCTCACCAGGGAGTACATGTCCCCTACTCACCTGGGAGCACATGTCCCCTCCTCACCTGGGAGCACATGTCCCCTCCTCACCAGGGAGTACATATCCCCTACTCACCTGGGAGCACTTGTCCCCTCCTCACCAGGGAGTACATGTCCCCTACTCACCTGGGAGCACATGTCCCCTCCTCACCTGGGAGCACATGTCCCCTCCTCACCTGGGAGCACATGTCCCCTCCTCACCTGGGAGCACATGTCCCCTCCTCACCTGGGAGCACATGTCCCCTCATCACCTGGGAGCACATGTCCCCTCCTCACCTGGGAGCACATGTCCCCTCCTCACCAGGGAGTACATGTCCCCTACTCACCTGGGAGCACATGTCCCCTCCTCACCTGGGAGCACATGTCCCCTCCTCACCTGGGAGCACATGTCCCCTCATCACCTGGGAGCACATGTCCCCTACTCACCTGGGAGCACATGTCCCCACCTCACCAGGGAGTACATATCCCCTACTCACCTGGGAGCACTTGTCCCCTCCTCACCAGGAAGAACATATCCCCTACTCACCTGGGAGCACATGTCCCCTCCTCACCAGGGAGTACATATCCCCTACTCACCTGGGAGCACATGTCCCCACCTCACCAGGGAGTACATATCCCCTACTCACCTGGGAGCACTTGTCCCCTCCTCACCAGGAAGAACATATCCCCTACTCACCTGGGAGCACATGTCCCCTCCTCACCAGGGAGTACATATCCCCTACTCACCTGGGAGCACATGTCCCCTCCTCACCTGGGAGCACATGTCCCCTCCTCACCTGGGAGCACATGTCCCCTCCTCACCTGGGAGCACATGTCCCCTCCTCACCAGGGAGTACATATCCCCTACTCACCTGGGAGCACTTGTCCCCTCCTCACCAGGGAGTACATATCCCCTACTCACCTGGGGGCACATGTCCCCTCCTCACCAGGGAGCACATGTCCCCTCCTCACCAGGGAGCACTTGTCCCCTCCTCACCAGGAAGTACATATCCCCTACTCACCTGGGAGCACATGTCTCCTCCTCACCAGGGAGTACATATCACCTACTCACCTGGGAGCACATGTCCCCTCCTCACCAGGGAGTACATATCCCCTACTCACCTGGGAGCACATGTCCCCTACTCACCTGGGAGCACATGTTCCCTCCTCACCAGGGAGCACATGTCCCCTCATCACCTGGGAGCACTTGTCCCCTCCTCACCTGGGAGAACATGTCCCCTCATCACCTGGGAGCACTTGTCCCCTCCTCACCAGGAAGTACATATCCCCTACTCACCTGGGAGCACATGTCCCCTCCTCACCAGGGAGTACATATCCCCTACTCACCTGGGAGCACATGTCCCCTCCTCACCTGGGAGCACATGTTCCCTCATCACCTGGGAGAACATGTCCCCTCATCACCTGGGAGCACTTGTCCCCTCCTCACCTGGGAGAATATGTCCCCTCATCACCTGGGAGCAATTGTCCCCTCCTCACCAGGAAGTACATATCCCCTACTCACCTGGGAGCACATGTCCCCTCCTCACCAGGGAGTACATATCCCCTACTCACCTGGGAGCACATGTCCCCTCCTCACCTGGGAGCACATGTCCCCTCCTCACCTGGGAGCACATGTCCCCTCCTCACCAGGGAGCACATGTCCCCTCCTCACCTGGGAGCACTTGTCCCCTCCTCACCAGGGAGTACATATCCCCTACTCACCTGTGAGCACATGTCCCCTCCTCACCTGGGAGCACATGTTCCCTCCTCACCTGGGAGCACATGTTCCCTCATCACCTGGGAGAACATGTCCCCTCATCACCTGGGAGCACTTGTCCCCTCCTCACCAGGGAGTACATATCCCCTACTCACCTGAGAGCACATGTCCCCTACTCACCTGGGAGCACTTGTCCCCTCCTCACCTGGGAGCACATGTCCCATCCTCACCTGGGAGCACATGTTCCCTCCTCACCTGGGAGCACATGTTCCCTCATCACCTGGGAGAACATGTCCCCTCATCACCTGGGAGCACTTGTTCCCTCCTCACCTGGGAGCACATGTTCCCTCATCACCTGGGAGAACATGTCCCCTCATCACCTGGGAGCACTTTTCCCCTCCTCACCAGGGAGTACATATTCCCTACTCACCTGAGAGCACATGTCCCCTACTCACCTGGGAGCACTTGTCCCCTCCTCACCTGGGAGCACATGTTCCCTCCTCACCTGGGAGCACATGTTCCCTCCTCACCTGGGAGCACATGTCCCCTCCTCACCAGGGAGTACATATCCCCTACTCACCTGGGAGCACATGTCCCCTCCTTACCTGGGAGCACATGTCCCCTCCTCACCTGGGAGCACATGTCCCCTCCTCACCAGGGAGCACATGTCCCCTCCTCACCTGGGAGCACTTGTCCCGTCCTCACCAGGGAGTACATATCCCCTACTCACCTGTGAGCACATGTCCCCTCCTCACCTGGGAGCACATGTTCCCTCCTCACCTGGGAGCACATGTTCCCTCATCACCTGGGAGAACATGTCCCCTCATCACCTGGGAGCACTTGTCCCCTTCTCACCAGGGAGTACATATCCCCTACTCACCTGAGAGCACATGTCCCCTACTCACCTGGGAGCACTTGTCCCCTCCTCACCTGGGAGCACATGTTCCCTCCTCACCTGGGAGCACATGTTCCCTCCTCACCTGGGAGCACATGTTCCCTCCTCACCTGGGAGAACATGTCCCCTCATCACCTGGGAGCACTTGTCCCCTCCTCACCTGGGAGCACATGTTCCCTCCTCACCTGGGAGCACATGTTCCCTCATCACCTGGGAGCACATGTTCCCTCCTCACCTGGGAGTACATATCCCCTACTCACCTGAGAGCACATGTCCCCTCCTCACCTGGGAGCACATGTCCCCTCCTCACCTGGGAGCACATGTTCCCTCCTCACCTGGGAGCACATGTTCCCTCATCACCTGGGAGCACTTGTCCCCTCCTCACCAGGGAGTACATATCCCCTACTCACCTGAGAGCACATGTCCCCTACTCACCTGTGAGCACATGTCCCCTCCTCACCTGGGAGCACATGTTCCCTCCTCACCTGGGAGCACATGTTCCCTCATCACCTGGGAGAACATGTCCCCTCATCACCTGGGAGCACTTGTCCCCTCCTCACCTGGGAGCACATGTTCCCTCCTCACCTGGGAGCACATGTCCCCTCCTCACCTGGGAGTACATATCCCCTACTCACCTGAGAGCACATGTCCCCTACTCACCTGTGAGCACATGTTCCCTCCTCACCTGGGAGCACATGTCCCCTCCTCACCTGGGAGTACATGAGGCTGAGCGGCAGGCTCATGGCGACGGACAGCAGCCACACGAACACTATCTTGAGCGTGACGCGGCGCCTCGTCTTGTTGCGGCCGAACTTCATGGGGTAGCGCAGGCTGAGGTAGCGGTCCACGCTGATGGTGCACAGATGCATGATGGACGCGGTGCAGAAGAGCACGTCCAGGCAGATCCACGCGAGGCAGTACACCGACGGCAGCGGGAAAAAGCCTGCGCAACCACAGTGCCAACTTGAAATTGAAACTCACCCTACCCAAGACAATGGAGTTAAATATGTGGTTGTTGAACTAATACTCGGCTGCAGTCTGCAGATACTTGAGCCGCTGTACCAGAAAAACACGGCTAGTGGGTGCTTTCTCCGAATGACGTCACAGAAATTCTTTGGATGGCCGATAGCACAGGAATGTTAACCCGTTAGCTCTGTGCATAGTTCTAACTTACAGAACATGCATTTATTGACCATTAAATAACACTAATATAAACGTAGCGTTTTCTTAAGTTGTAGCTTACTATATTTTTTTTTTACATAATTTAGTGTTTTTGCTCTTTTTTGTTAATAAGTTCATAATATAATAATCTTCAATTATTCATAAAGTGTTTCAAAAAATTAATTTTTATCTAATAGTTATCAGACCCTTAATGTTAAATTATTATGACTACCTTAGCATGAATTAAGATCATGCAATAATGTTTTATATAGTTGAATTTTTTTTTTAGCATTTCACAAGTATTACTTTAATTTTGTTTATTATTCTTAAATGTGGAGAAATTATAATTTACCAATACCTTGATAATCTCAGGTTTGTAAGTTTTTGGGAAAATCATTTTTTTATTGGTTTATAAATGATAAAGAAATAAATTTAATAATACTTTTCACAAACTTGACACAAATGAATAATTTAAAGTGTTATACATAATGTTCTTTGTTAATTTTCATTAAAGTTTATAAAAACAATTAAATAAATAAATATTTAATTCATAAAATATTTTATAACCAAAAATACGGATAGTAAAACAACGAATTTATTTTAAATAATCCGCAAAAAAATACGAAATTATGTAAGCAAAATAATTAAAAATAATATATCCTGGTTACACACTTCAAGTTTATATAATATAATTTTTTTTTCGGAATTGCTTTTTTCAAGGACTATTTATAAACATTTAACTCCTATACATCCCTTTCATTTGTTCTTCTGATACAATTATAATCAAACTATATTCACTAAGTTTAATATTGTGTGTATAAAGTCGCACAAGTGATAATGATTAAAAGAAAAAAAAATGAAAAAAAAAATTACCAAAATTGCGTATGAGACACAGCCTTCACTTTCAGACAACAGGATCTCCGTAAATAAAAATCTTCATTTGGTCCAGTCTTCCAGGTTTTGTGTTCTGTATCCAGATGATTCTCGTGAGTTCATATCCGAAATGAGTTGACATCATTACTTGTAAATTAACGAAGACATCCTTAAGTTCACGAAGATCACACTGGACAATCCGTAACATAGTTTTTATCGTAAATTGAAGTATGCATGTTTTTAATTTCGTGAATATTATAAATGCTTTGGGGTTATCGTCCCATCAACGTCGGGAACATTGGAGGCGACCAGGGATGGTGAGATAAGGGAGCTCTGACGGAACGAATTGGTGTAGAGTTTTGTTTGTGAGGAAGGAGGGGGAAGAAGGATGTAAGGAGGGGGAGGAGGATTTAAGGAGGGGGAGGAGGATGTAAGGAGGGGGAGGAGGATGGAAGGAGGGGGAGGAGGATGGAAGGAGGGGGAGGAGGATGGAAGGAGGGGGAAGAAGGATGTAAGGAGGGGGAGGAGGATGTAAGGAGGGGGAGGAGGATGGAAGGAGGGGGAGGAGGAAGTAAGGAGGGAGAGGAGGATTTATGGAGGGGGAGGAGGATGTAAGAAGGGGGAGGAGGATGGAAGGAGGGGGAAGGAGGATGGAAGGAGGGGGAGGAGGTTGGCAAAAGAGAGGAGAGAGAAGGAGGGTGGAAGGGGAGATTGTAAGGGGAGTGGAGGGGAGGGAGGGGAAAAGTGGGTGGAAGCAGGGGGGAGGAGAATGGAGGAGTGGTTACGGATGGGGAAGAAGGGGGAAGGAGGGAGGAGTATGGAGAAGGGGGATGGAGTGAGAAGGAGGGGAAGGAACGATGACGGGAGTTATGGAGGGGGGAGGGAGGTTTGAAAACTCCCCACTGGCACACGGCAATTTCCTGTGCTGTATTATTTTTTTTGTAAATATAACAGAAATATTTATGTAAAATTACAAATACACATAAATTTGTACATTTACATGAAAACAACTGTATCACTACAAAATAGTTTTCGCAGTTAATACTGGATTCAGATTCGTATACCGGACAATTGTGTTTTCTCAGAACCTCCTTTAATTAAAGTTATTTGCAAGCCGTTCCCTGAATATCTTTTCAGAATTAACTTCGCAGATAAGTAAGCATAATAAAACAAAATTAAGTCCATTTATTTAATATACGACTATCATTCCCATGGCTTATAAAACGTTTTCGATTAAACATTTATTAAAATATAAAATTATGTGTCTTTTTTTTTGTAAGAAATGCTTAGTATTATCTCCAAAAACGTATTTAATATATCTAAAAATAACCATAGACATGTCTTGAACAAAGTTATGACATCTCTTTTGAAGTATTACGATCTATTTTTGACAACTGGTGTACAAAGGTAACTTTTGTAAAATACATAAATTTTTATTTTCTGTGTAGAAAACCAAATTATAATTATGATTCAGATAATATAATCGTCTCTGCAGGAGCTGATGTCGAAACTAAGGGAGGCATCTTATTTTATAACGCGATGAAAGCCATTAGTCTGGACCTACCACTTGCAGTTGCTTCATCTCAAGACGGAGGAGTTCGTAACCTAATTAAACCTTGAGGTGGGGGGGGGAGACTGCAGGGGGAACGTTAATGAATCTCTGCGACAACATTAAAGCCCGCGCTACATGCACTAAATGTCTTGGGAAGTCTTCTTAAAACGTCTACCACATCACTAAGAGCATGTATTGTTTATGTAAAAAAAAATTCTGAACGCTTCAGTCCTGACTCAAGACTCAGTGACATACAAATCCTTTAATTCCGTGATAAACCAAAGTGTAGTAGAGAAATTTCCTCCTGAATTTCTTAATTCACTCGACGTTACCGGAATACCTTCACACATTCTGAATTTGATAATTGGAGCGCCAATTATATTACTCCGAAACATCATTCAGCCAAAGTTATAAAATGGCACACGATTAGTATTTTAAAAAAAGAACACTATAATTGAAGCAACAATTCTGATTGGAACTCATAAAGGTGAAGTACGTACTACTTCCACGAATACCACCCATTCCGACCGACATATCGTTCGATTTCAAACGGCTTCAATTTCCAATGCGCCTTGCGTTCGCTATGACCATCAATAAAGTGCAAGGGCAATCTTTGCAAGTGTGCGGTTTTAATTTAGAAAAAGAATGCTTCTCTCTTGGGCAATTATACGTCGCATGCTCAAAAGTCGGTAAACCATCTGATCTTTAAGTTTATGCAGAAAATGGACAAACAAAGATTGTAATCCATCCACTAGCTTTAAAATTAAAAAAAAAATTGTAGGAAAAAAATGTTTTATTCCTTTCCTTTCATTCCACAGCATAGCCACAACAACGCAAAGCAGGGTACTAAGTTGAATTATGTGTTTCCTAATTGAATTTATGTTCGCTAGAATACTAATATAAGTTACTTTCCTGAAACGTGTCCGGGTTTGGCTGGTATGAAAATAAAAGCCCACAGTCTCATTCGAAATGAGACGTGTAAAAACTCCAAACGATCGGTTGAATAGTTTGGCGAGAAACTCAATTTGAACGGACCCAAAATCAATTGGTGTCCAGCAGACTTGAAAAAAACCTATCTTGTTTTCTTTGCGTGGTGGTGGCTCGTGGTAGATCGTTTCAAAGAGATGCATTGTCCACCGTGATCAAGCGAGCTCTCCAATCCACGCCTTAAGAACGCTAAGAGTTTTTTTTCTTTCATATAAATGGGGGAAAATTAAAAATATCGGATAAGACCCGAATAAAAATACGGGAAATGATATTCAGTTTCTGATTGTATAGATTAATTTCATAACCTTCATAAATATATGTTATTTTAAACTAGTTATGACAGGCAAAAATTTTGTTTGGTTTTCTTGAATGGTTTTCTATAATATCAAAACGAGGAAATTAATGGTAACGTAGTTACGAAGTATAACGATTTGAAATGTGCGTGCCATAAGTTTGTAGCTACGTCTAGTACATACTAACAAATCACTTACGATATTATTTTCCTAAATGAGTTTTTTTTCTATAATTGCGTGATTTTGCTCATTATTTTAAATAATTGCATACATTAACTATGATTAGTTGTTTCATAAATAGCTATATAATTAAAACATTTATTTTGTGGTTATTATAAATCTTAAAGGCACGGTTATATTTCAACTCTGTTATTAACGTTATTTTAACGGGTCTTGCATTGGAGAAGATTGATGTAAGATATTTTTGCGGACATACACCATTCCTCGTCACACCATATGTCATAACTAACCTCAACAATAGACAAAGAAGATGAAAACACAAAGCAATTAAATGTGCAAACACATAGGAAGCAAGCCAAATCCAGCCGATGTCAAAAATTAGTCTGTCTGTGCGTGAGGACGGGAACAGATGTCATTTCTTGAAACCTCGCAACTGTTTTATCTTAAGAAGCCTACTTTATTTGTCTAAGTTTTCTTCGTTGTGTTGTCAGAATATTATTTTCATTTCATCGTTCGCATGTGTGTCGCTGTATTTTTTTGCTGTCCGTATTATCTTTTTTTTAAATCGTAGTTGGATTCCTCTGTTTGTCCCTGTGTTGTCCACTAAAATTGTTGTTTTGTTTGTATTCAGTGTCCTTGTCGCAACTGTCTCGTCTTTGGCAGCGCCCCTGTGTGTGTCAGTGCAGTAATATTACATTTATATTTATTTGTTTTTGACTAATTCCTTCCAGAAATTTCCTGTCCTGTGTTCTTCCATTTTATTTAACATCGGCTGATTTTTGCTTGCTTTCTGTTTGTTTTCACGTTAATCTGTTTTGTATATTAATCTTCTCTGTTTTTTATTGAGATTCCTTGTGACACACGGTGTAACCAGCAATGACATATGCCCACAAATAATATCTTAAAACTGGTATTAACAATGACATGAAAGCGTTTGGTAAAGAGTTTAAATTAACCTTTCGAATGAAGATTTAGCTTTAAAACTCTTTATTTTTTTTTAATATCATTCAACAAAGAATACAAATTTGGCTTTACAAAATTCATAAAAACTTTAATTTTACAGAGTCCTGGGAAAGCCAAATGTTTAATTACGAATATTTTACTAAAAATTAAGGATTTTACGATGAAGGCTACACGAAAAAGATTAATTAAAAATTTACATTCCTAATGATTCCTCGCTGTCAATTCATGCAAGGATTGAAATATGAATTAGCGTCTATGGTTCTAAATCATTTGAGATAAATACTTATTTAAGTAGAGTAGATTGTATGCTTTCGCGGCCATTTGGTTACTACACCCTCCTGCATTCCGAGGTTGAAACGCGTCGAAATTGTAGATAGTACCGACGTTTCGCTCTGCATTTCAGCATACATCTAGAGCACTGAGAAATTAAATGTTTATTTAATAAAATTTTATAATCATTTATAAATAGACACCCGGAAATTTCGCGAGTTCATCTAGCGTCAAGCTAACCTTCAAAGCCTTATGTTTCTTCCAACCAACGTTTGCTTCTACATTGGCTGATTTCTTAGCGAAAAAAAAATATATAATATTTTTTTATCTTATTAATCGGCTCTCTCTGATTCGCTTACTTCTCTCATAACTGGACGTCGTTGGCCCAAGGTCGCAGAGGGGCGTGTCCAAATAACTGCTGTCCAATCATGAACAGTGCATGAATATGAATGTTTACATTTTAGCTTGCGACCAAATGAATCCGCGAAATTTTCGTACCTCTATTTATAAACTATTAACTTATGTGACATTATTGACTCAAACTAGATCACAGGAGAGGTGGAAAAAAAATTGTGGTAGGCTTGTGTCGGGATTCGCCCGCCAGATTTTTTAGTGAATACGTCGTGTAAATGAGAAGTTCAATAAAATATCGTAGTTCCAATCAACTGTTTGTATCAGATTTAGAGTTAGTACTCATATCTTTGTCGGTACCTAATACCTGCACTCGTATTAATCCTAGCGACGTCCGCCATCTTAGATTTCTTTCTCTCCCTGCAGAGTTTGGTCCGTTTAAGACAATTGTATGGCGCTTTTTTTTTTTTTTTTTTTAATATTCAAAAGCTTTTCTTTCTTCTAATCGTCGTTTCTGGCGAATCCGATTTGTATAAATTCGCTACGTGCCTCAACATTGTAATGTTTTCACACTATCCTTCGTAATTTCGTCTCACAGTTGTTATACCGTAAATTTAAAAAAAAAAAATGTTTTAAAAGCTGTGTTAATAGTTTGCTATTTTCTGCAGAGAATTAATTTTATTAGTTTCAAATTGATTAACGCCTGTGTCCAACTATCTGTTCTCAAGGTAGATGAGTCACCCGGAAACGAACGTTCGAGAAACTTGCATGTTAACAGTAGTTAACTTTCGTCGTATTTACAAAATTCAAATGACGCATGCTTAAACACTTACACTACCTACCGATATATGTACATATGTGTGTGTGCGTGTTCAGCTCTGAAATACTAAGCCTGGTTTTTTTTTTTTTTTATAAAGTTTCGAAATATTTCCTTTGAGACGTTACACTCCAATTTTACAAACTGGCATATACCGATTTGTAAGGTGTGATCGCGTACAAAAAAAATTACCTCACTGGAGGTGTCGTGTAGCCTGGGTCGACTCTTGAAATTCGGGCTCGCGCTGTCTGGAAGGACGCGGAACACGTAGCGGGGAAAGAGGGGAGGGAGAAAGAGGGGAGGGAGAGAGATAGAGGAATGGAAGGGGGAGAGTACGAACGCGCGCCCACGACTGTTCGTCAGCTTGTCTAGCGCTGTTTTCAACCGCCGGGGCGCGACCGCGGAGCGAGGTTTGCGAGGGGTCGAAGAGAGTTTGGGTGAGTAAGGGGAGGGAGGCGTAGCGTTGGATATCGACCCGTACAACCCGCCCGGCTCTATTAATAACGAAGCCACGCCCTCGGTTACCGCTAAAAGAATGAAGGAGTGGGTGGTAAAGGGTGTGATGGGGGGGGGGGGGGGGGTGAGAGGTGGCGTGCCACTTCAAACCCATTTCCCGTTCGGAAGGGGGGTAGGACAACCGGCTGTCACTCCTCGTTAACTGGACCACGGGCCAGCCCGCCACTTCGCCGAGGCTGAGTATGAGCTTTGAATATGTATACTGTATAGAAGTCGCGAGTGGATAGGATTTACTCTACGTTTTTCAGAAGCGTATAATGAGCAGCTTGGGAACTTCACCGCTGCAGTGCGCTGCCGTAACGCCCTGTATCGTCTTAGTTGTTATTTACGCGTTAGAGCGCAGCTCTGTCGCCCGCTGTCATTCCCCGCACCCCCCACCTATCATTCACTGCAGCTCGGACCACCACAAGTCGATGCCCTAGAGATGGTGGCGATTGCGGCGGTGAATCAACCAACTACCTCAAACCGTATTAGAAATTTTAACCTGGGCTGGCGACTTCCATACAGTATATATATTCAAAGGTATGACTGAACGGATGAATGACTAAATGAATGATTGAATGGGCTATTTTTTTTCCTGCAAGTATTTCGAGACTAGCTGAGAGTTGTAAAAACACCGTAGCATCGCCTGAGTTCAGTTTCTTTTCAAGGAGCAATGTTTCACCGTCGGTGCGCGAATCATACGGAGGAAACGCTTCCTGAATGCCCCCGGTTCTGATGAAGGCACAACGGCTTCTCTTGCAGGCGGTCGCCAATCACGAGGAAGAAATCGTTGGCGCGGGGACAGCTTATCGCAGTCTATTAATTGAGCGTTCAGATTTGCTTGTATTTTTTTTTTATTCGCGAGAAATACATGGCCCCATGAATGAATTACGGCCACCAGCCCCGCCTATCTGGGCACACAATAGATAAGCAGAGTTTATGAAGAAAGAAAAACTGTTCAAGATATACAAATAGTTGATGTTTACGAAAACAAATAATTAATGTTTGGGGGCTAAACAAATCTTTTTGAGTAGGTTTCATTTACACGACGATTTTTAGAACAATTAAAAAATGGCTAAAAATTGTGTTTTCAGAATAATATTTTGTAAATGGAACCCAAACATTTATTTTTAAATACAGTTTTTTCTACATTTGTACATTTAAATGAAAACAAATGTATCACTACAAAAACATTTTCGCAGTAATAATGGGTTCGGATTCTCACCCGGCCATTTATTTATGCTTTGTTTTGTCCCAGTACCTCCAAATAGTTAAAATTATTTGAAAACGTTTCCTGATAGCTTTCCAGAATTAAATGCGCACATTAATAAGCATAATAGAACAAAAAATAGTCCAACTAGTTTAATATTCGATAATCTTTCCCACGTTTAAAAAAAAAAGGTTTGAATGAAGTTTCAGTATCGTTCTTGTAGTATTGCAAACTGTTTCTTGACAGCTGGTTTCCAAAAGAATATCTGTAAAATATACAGAAAATTATTTTCTGTGCAGATTGGGAGGGGTTTTTTAATAAGATTTTTTTTTTTTGCGCGTGAAAGAATTTTGCATAAGTTGGGGGTCTTGCAATTTGTTATTCCGTAAAAAAAAAGTCAAAAGCTGCTTGTGTACAAGGCTCTGTTGGAGGTTTTTTTTTTTTTGGAAATGGGGAGGGGGGGGGGTTGAGTGGGCCCGCATGAAAACTCTTTATCGTGAGGCGCGAGCTTTAGAGGCACATATCCCATTTTACACCCACGACGCACTTCCCCCCACCCTCTCCGAGGTTCGGGCGTACCGTTACCTCATTAAGAAGAGATCGCGTTAATTGGCGGCCCGCGGGCCAACCAGCAGCCGGGGAGTCAGTCGTCAACGGTTCGGCCGTGAAGTGGCTGGCGGTGGCTGCACAACAGCTGACCCGGGCGCCTGAGTTGCCCTTGCCGAGTGTTTGGCTTTGTCCGGCAACTGTACACTGCTGGTGGTCGTCACATGTTGGGACAGATGTTAAAAAACCTGCCGAGTTCGAGTTGTATTGCGTGCAGTTGTTGGCGCGGACGTCTGTAACAAGTTTTTTTTTTTTGACGTGACAACGTCTAATAAATCGATGAACGCCGGCTGCACGCACGAAAAAGTATCCCGCTACGCACAATGTCCCGTTACGCTGTGTCCCGTTACGCTCATTGTACGCTTGCGCCGCATCTATCTCTCTTCCACTCGTTTGGAACAACCATCAATTGACTTTTTCGAGGCACATTAAACTTGAAACACTCCCATTCGTTTCCTACTTTTCCTATCATCGTATAACACAGATTGGAAGAAGTTAAATAGAAAACATGTATAAAAGTTATAGTTAAAATAATCTCTTCATTAAATTAATAAACATATTTGAATTAATGAGTGCAAATGAAAGTAAATTTATCAATTAAATTTTAGATTTCATTTCACTCCTTCTTTGTATCCATACAAAATAGTGATAATTCAATAAAAATGATTAAATTTTATTCATAAAATTATGCAATCATTTCATCAATGTTTTGTTATGACGTTGTCACGTTAAACTATCGTCCGTAAACCGCCTGCTCTGTGATACAGAGTGATTCTGAACTATAGGTACAAACTCAAAGTAGGGGTAATTCGAACTGGCCTGCTGGCTTGTCGGCTGGCTCGGGAGTAGCGTGATCCATTAGCGCGACATTCCTTGTCAAATTAGCGGCAGCTACCCACCACCCTTCTCCTCCCCCCCCCCTCCCCCCGCTTCCGCGGCGCTTTGTCTTCGACCCCACTGTCCCTCTGGATTCTGCCGCGTAGAGTGCCGTAACTATGACGCCATTGTTCTGGGAGCTTCAAAGGGGTAACAGACCATTCCAGAAGGGGTCTGAGAGGTATAAAAACGGCGAAGCCAGCCGCCGAGGCAGTGAAGTGAGGAAGGCGAGTGACCTCCGTGGTGAGCGAACGCAGAAGACAAAGTGACGTGTGTGCAGACTGGTGCGTTTGGACTGTGCTGTGCGCGACGGACGAGAGAGTGGTGCGAGGCAGTGTGTTGGGACAGAGGTGCGAGGAAAGAGACTAGCAACAGGGTTTCATTTCGTTAGAGTAAACGTTGACTAAATGGATGAATGATTAATTTGTAGACAGACATTTTAAGTGTTCCAATTTATTTAATAGCGCAAATAGTTAATAAATTAAACTGTAAACATTTTCGAACCCTTTTTTTTTTCACTCCTAACACTGTGATTCGGGACAGGAAGAATTAATTGGTGGATTCAGTGATGTACAGAACAGCCGCAGCAATCCTCTGCGGGCTTCGGGTTAGCGCCTCCTATTCGTTGGTTGCTCGAAAGTTGGACTTCTCATCTGGGCAGCCTGCTGAGAGTTTTCACTAGCCAAGTGCGCTCCAGACTAACTGAGAGGCAATGGCAGAAGCAGCCCAAAAATCAAAGTTTTTTTTTTTGCGTCATGGAATGAACGAGCTAATTTTTTTAAAAAACTCTCGCTACCTTAGATTTATGACCCAGGTTGGATTGCAACAGAACAATTTTCGCATCTTCGAGTTACGCGTGGCTTAGCGTCATCGTCCTATCGTCCCCCTCCTATCCCCTCCCCACCGAGACGTATGCCTTTTTTTCGTTGGAAAGGGGGGGGGGTGGTAGTGTTTGTTTTCCCTCTCGTACTGTGCGCCTGCACATTGCTCGAGGTCCGCTGGGCATAAAAATCTCCGGAGGAATCATAGATGTCACCCTTGTTCTCTTATAATTCTCCTCGGGTATGAATCACATTCAGTGTACGGCTACGTGACCGTGGGGCTACATAGTGTAGCCGTGAAAAAGCATCCGTCACAGTCTTTTTAATCGACAGTAGATGGTCCTGTCTGTAAGTGTGATCAGAGAGCGAAGTAATTATTCACTGCAATCTGAATTATTTTTCGGCTGCCACCTTCATTTTTTTTTTTTTTTTTTTTTTTTTTGCATTTTAGTGAGTTCGTTGGTGTTGAATGACGACCTAATGTGGGAAGAAGTTTTGCTGTTCCCGTGGCCTTGTGGGGTCGCGACGTGTCCACGTAAGCTTACTCTAATTTCGCGGATCTCGATAACTGCACGATCCCTTAGGTATTGGCTCGATTTCGTGAGCGGCTGGTCCGTGAATTTTCTCAGGGTTGCACGCATTTAAGTAGATCAATATTTAATACGGTTGTATAACTCTGAACTTGCCATTGATAGGGGCAGGCATTTTTCGCGAATAAAGCTCAACGCATACTAGACTGCAACAAGGTATAGGCGCACCAGCGGTTTCTTCCTTGTGATTGGCGGCCGTCTGCGAGAGAAGTAGTTGCCTTGTTTGGCTGAGCCACTCAGGACGCATTTGCTTCCGCAACGAATTACTGTGATTGGTATTTTGACAATCGTCATGTACCTGAAAGAAACTCGCCCAATCACGAAACACAGACGATGCTACAGTGCCTTAACTTTCAGCTAGTCTCGGAATCTTTTCGCGAAATATACATGGCCCTAGCCATTGATTATCTGTATATAGGCCTATACTTTCGATTGTATTTGGGATTTTTGCGCGGCATAGGTATAATTGGTATATTGTGTATGCAATTTAAGTATTATCAATTGTAATATTTAATGATGTTTTACGTATTTGACATGTATAGTGTGTTGGTAATTTTGACAGCTCTACGTAATCTAGTCTGTTAGTTGTATGGCGATAGAATTTTGAAATGTGTGACGGACAAGTTAAGTATTGTCTGCATGTAAGCTTTGGCATTCAGAAAATCTGTGACAATACAGCCTTGTTGCGACTTACTTCATTTTTCCATGCGGTCTAACTGCGTTTTACGTGTCCTGTTTCACTTACCTAGTTTCTGACAGTAACATAGCTGTAGGTATATCGTATGTTATTAATATTTATACGGTTAATGTGCACGCTATACACCTGATACTCTTTGCTTGCCTCATGTTTGCAAACTGACGTGTAATGTGTCATACACGGAATATTTTTCTCCCGTCGCCAATGAATTACTGATTCCAATTACTAATTACGAATTTGTATGAGCACACTGATTGATGGTAGTTAAACGTCGGAACTCAAAGCACTGTTACATCTGATTAACTTTTTATTATCTAATATATAAAAATCAATGTTTTTCTTGTTAGTTCGTTTTTTATGCGCTCACGCATCTTCATCCGATTGAGTTGTAACTTTGCACACTTGACCTTCGAAACAAGGGGAATGTCTCTGTCAAGGTGTGATTTCGATAAAATCAACCCTCAAAGCAGAATTTAATTATATTTGATGGAATTTCGTCATTTTATTGGTGACGCTTTATTCCTCTGCATGACAACGGGATTTTTCATTGTTGATGCCTTCTGCGTATTCGTGGCAATTTAATATGATGGCGTCAGTAGTTTCTGATAATTACCAGTAAGTATTTTATGACAGTTCCTATTTTCTATGGCCCGAATACAAATGTAGTCCAGTCATCTTAGTAAGTTCAGCTCGGAATTTGAGATACCCAGCTATAAGCTCGTATAAACTTGTGTTTTGACATCTCAAAACCTACATATGGTAGGGTGTACGCGTCTATTAAAATATAAGGTCAAACGTCACAAAAATAGATTATTTGCACATTATTTGCAAATATCTCGTTTCCTATGGGTTTTTCGTTATTTTTATTTAGGTAAAAATGTAGAGGATTAAATTACCTACAACTTTTGTTTCAAACATGTTTTTAAACGTTGGATCGTTTTCGAGATAGAGGGTGGAGAGAGCGCGGTTAGAGCATAATTTAAGGTCCACCAGTAGTCCCGGTCAAAAACCCGCCATATAAAGTTTATTAATTATTGATAAATAGATTATTAATAATAGATACTTATCTAATTTTGACTAAGATGACTGGACTAATGGTAGTATGCGAGTCGAGAGAGAGATAAAGATAGATACATATAGAGAGATAGAGTGACATATAGTGAGATATAGAAGTATAGAGAGATAGAAAAACACAAAGAGATATAGGTAGAGATGGACAGATATAGAGGATAGATATAGAGAGAGCGATGAAGAGATATAGGGGGACAGATGGAGAGATAGAGGATATAGAGAGATAGTGCTATGAAGAGAGATATAGATATATTGTTAGAGATATGGAGATATATACAGGGAGAGTATAGAGAGAAATATTGAGATATATACAGGGAGGTATAAATAGAGATATAGAGATACTTTTTGTATGTGTAACTACTTAAAACTAATTTTTTTTAAAAAAATAATGAGGCGTTGCAACGCATGCCGGGCAGTAGCTAGTTAGCCTATTTATAATATTTCTTATTGTTAGTAAAATTCCCGCATTTGTCAGGTGAATTATGTTTGATTAACTTTATGGTAACTTCCTCCCGCTGATTAGTTGCATGTATACCAAACACACCCCAACCTCTCTGTCTCTGTTCTTGCACAGAGCTATTTGTTTGTTTTTTTTGCTTCCTTATGAAGCGCATTTGGAAGCTGCTTGGTTCGTACCTGGCGCCAAGAAGGCTTCAACTGCGCTACTCTGCTGCGGAGCTGGTGTGTTCCGTGTGTGTGTGTAATATGTAACCACAGCAAAAAAGATTAACCTTATTTATGCACTGTTGATTATTAGTTTGTAAATAATACGTAGGATATTTTTAAACTACTTCTTCTTGTGTGCTGTTTACGAAAAACACATTGAAACTGTGAATGCTTAACATGGCTAACCCATTTAACCTATTTTCAACATTCGTGCTTCTTGGCCTTTTTTTGATAAACAACAAAATTAAGGATCAGCAATAAAACCTGAATGAAACATTTTGTTAAATTTTGTAATTATTTTGTTTTTCCCCCAGTCCACTTGTGATCATCTCCACCGTCGTATTACTACCCAGTTTTAACACGGTAATTCTATTTTGTGAACTGAACAGACATATTCATATAAAATGACCGATATTTGTATATTTGTACATTATACGAAAACAACTGTATCACTACAAAATAGTAATACTCGGTTCGGATTCTTACCCGGGCATTTATGCTTCTGTATTGTCCCGGTACCTGCCATAGTTAAAGTTATTTGGAAACCCTTCCCTGAATATCTTTCCAGTATTAACTAAGCACATTAATAGTGGAATGTTAAAATATGAGATTATATTTTTCGTGGTTTAATAGAATCATGCGCCAGTTTTAGTGATAAATGCTCAGTATTATCTAAAATAAAAATACGTACTTCATGTATGCAAAAAAGTAACCATAGTCATGTGTCGTACAAGTTACGATATCGTTCTAATAGCATCACAAACTATTTCTAGGCCACTTGTTTGCAAAGAAATGTTTTGTATGAGCACAGAATGTTTTGACGTAGCAACGTCTAATAAATCGATGAACGCCGGCTGTACGCACGAAAACGTGTCCCGTTATGCACATTGTTCTGTTACGCAGTGTCCCGTTACGCACATTGTTTCGTTACGCGGTGTCCCGTTACGCTCATTGTACGCTTGCGCCGCATCTAAACGCTTTAAAATTATATACAAGTTATCTACACGTGAACTGTTTCGTCAACTGTGTATAAAGTGAAAAGTTAATGTGGTTTTCATTGCTTATTACAAAAACAATTTCAGCAATAAAGGTTAGGCCTAATTATTCTTGCATTTTAAATATCTGATTACTAGTATAATTTCAAGTATTTATTCTTTTATTATTAAAATAAAAATGATTCAATTTTATTCATAAAAGTATGCAATCATTTCAACAATGTTTTGTTATGACGTTGTCACGTTAAACTATCGTCCGTAAACCGACTTTACAGACAACCAGTTTTTTTATTTTCCTCTCTCTCCGTGTGGCGCGCTGCCGCGCAAATTCCGCTCCGGAAGAATCGATGCCACCCGCGGTCTGCACGTCGCCCGATCAATCACCCAATCAACGCTTCGCGCATCATTAAATCGCCACGCGGTGTTCGCGTCGGGGCCAGACCGCGGCCAATGAAAATGACGCATCGCGCGCCGATTCGACGCGATGTTTGCCGGGAGTGTGTTTCATGGCCCGAAGAGGGGAGTGAGTGGAGAAGGGACCAGTATTTAGCAGGCCTTGTTCACAATAGATTCCTTTGGAAACCATTTGTCAAGAAAAAAAATGTTTGAAACACTACATGAAAGCTATTTTAAATTTGTACTTCACATTATGTATTTTTTTGTATATATAAAATACTTTTTTTTTAATTTACGCATAATTTTTTTTATTTTAACTGATGTCTCATTCAAGCATATATATAAATTTTTAAAACATGGAAAAATATAATAGAATATTTAATATTTGTACTTCATTTTTTTTTAACGGAATACTATCCCGGGAATGGTTTACAAATAACTTTTAACTGTTGGAGACACTATGGGACAACACAAAGTGTAAATTCCCCGAGTAAGAATCCGAACCAAGTATTAATACGAACAATTTTTTTTTGTAGTGATCCAGTGTGATGTATAATTTTGCAAATATCCGTAATAGAGTCGAACCCTGGACATAGTGAAGTTTGTGTTGAGATTGCATTTGTCAGATACAGAACAAGTTTCCCGAAGTAAATTATGTTAATACTTTTTTATAAAATTATTTTTATTATTATATGATCATTATTTTTTGAACTTTCCCTCCAATTATTTTAAATCCAAGACGGATGAGTATAGAACTACCAAATGACAGAATAAATACTGGTAGTACACTATTTTCTGCAATCCAATAGGGTTGATCTTAGATGGTGGTGACGTTATACCAAGATGTTGGCCGGGGTCAAAGTCAAGAGTAGAGGGTGTCAAAGGTGGTGGCAGTTATGTCAGTCAAGATGGTGCATAACGACACTCGTGCATCAGACCTACTTCATCGCTAGAACCTGCTTCATGAAACCAATTTGAAATCCATCTTAGGATAGCGATGCTTCTGCCCGTAATACCTGGTGACATTTTTACCCAGGAATTAACCGTAGAACTCCTACATATGCTGATGTAAGCATGGTTCTTGTGTTCATACTTACGGACGTGCAGTTTTATACATGCACTGTTAAAAAATGTTCACTTTCAAATTAATAAGAACGCTAGTTATCCAGTTATCGTAAACTTACTAACATCTAACATTACGAACACTGAGTTCGCTTGTTTAGAACATGAATGCAAAATAACTTTCTTGGTGTATTAACAAAACATTCAAAAAAGTTTATGTCTATAGCCAGAACTTTCTTTTTCCTAGGCGTGTGTTTACTTTTTGTTAGAACCGGACATACAACTCGGAAGTCGAAATATGGCATAGTTTCGACGAAGATTGTTATTTGAAATTAGAAAGAACTATTTATTTAAGGTAACTTATTCATTAAAATATAGGGCAATATATATTTACTGTAATTTATAACAGTGGAGTTACGAAGTTACTGAGAGTGTATGTACAGTCTTTGGTTTGTTACTAATTGACGTCAAAATGAGAAATACCCTCCCCCCTCCACCACAGCTAACACCACATTTCCTTGCTCTTCCTTGCATATATGTTGTTATTAAGTTTGTGGACAGTACTCACTTCATAAAGTAATTTGTATTATTCCTACTGGCGAGTTCATTTCAAGGTATTAATCAAACTCCTAGCGCATTATCCTTTACATGTCCACCATTTGCCAACGAGAGTGACTTCAACTCTAGAAAAGGCACCAGCTCCAAGGTTTCTATGCATGTTGTTGCATTTTTTACTTCCAACATGCCGGGCATGATTACTAGGGGCATGCACATTTCGCGAAAAGATTCTTTGAGTAGCTGAAAGTTAAAACACTGTAGCATCGCCTGTGTTTCGTGATTGGGTGAGTTTCTTTCAGGTGCATGTTCAGTGTCACAACACCGATCACAGTAATCCAGTGCGGAAGCAAACGCGTGCTGAGTGGCTCGGTGAAATAAAGGCAACGACTTCTCTCGCAGACAGCCGCCAATCAGAAGGAAGAAACCGCTGCTGCGGGTATACCTTGTTGCAGTCTAATAGGCGTTCAGATTTTTTCGCGAAAAATGCCTGCCCCTAAAGATTACTCAAGTTTAAAGGCGCAAATAGTTACTGTGACAAAAAAATGAAGTTTATTCACAATGAGACTAACATGCGGTTTGTATACGTTATAAAGATGTAAGCACATATTTCTAGGGACAGGAAAAATTCGCGGGTGCAATGACCTCTAGGATGAACTCCATAGTTCTACGTACACTCAGTCAAATGCCACCCACTCATTGGCTGCTGTCTTGTGAGACGTCCCAACGTATCAGCCTGTGATTCGATAAAGCTTTGGTCGGGCGTTTCTCATTGGCCCAGAGTCATCCAGGTGAGTTGTGAGCCAATAGCAGAGGCAGCACTGAGGTATAAAAATTTGTAGTTTAGCCTATCGCGAAATGAAATCGCGAATTTTTCCGGTCTCTACATATTTCAAAGCTCAAATTAGAAAATTTCAAGAATGGGCGATTTCGAAAGATGTCCAGATTACGCACAAGCAACATGGCCACCCGCTGTCGAAGCGCGCGAGATAGATCGATAGGTCGCATTCCAAGTGCCGGGTGCTGGGGGTTCCCCGCTGTCTGCCGGAGAATTCAATATCGCCGCGGCCTGCCTCGCTTCGTCGCGTCGGGGTAGCAGCGACGACCCGTTATCTTTTCTACTCGGCGGAGAGAGATACTGATGTTCGGCAGTTCGCTGTCACTATTTACCTGCTCATGCCCGGCATGCGTTGCTATGCCTCTTTCAGTACTTTTTTGTAACTGGTTTGGAGTATGTATAGATGAACAAAGCATCTCTATCTCTCTATACATGCCCTATCCAGGGAACGATTAACCATTGGAGGTACTGGGACAACACACAGCCCGCGTAGGGAATACGAACCCAATATTACTGCGAGCACTGTACAGTAGGTTTCATGTAAATGTACAAAATTTGCAAATAGATGTGATTCTACATGAACATGTCTGTTCCATCCACAAAAAAAATTTTTTACAGTGTGGGTCTATTAACCTGGAGGCTAAATGGTTTGTTAACACTTCCTACCCGGACACACATACGGTGTGCAAAGCTTCAGGAAAAACAACGCGATTTGATAACTGCTCAAGATATCCGAGTAAGGTCTGCTTACGAAAAGCATTTAAGAGTTCGCCGAGAGCCGATAAGTACTTTTGATTTCGTATTAAGTTTTTAAACTGTATTTTTAGAAGAGTTAAAATGGCTAAAAACGCATGTTTTCAGAGTAATTTGTAGGCGTAAAACAACCGGTACAGATTCTTGAAAGCACTTAAGAGACTTGCATAACACCTTTATCTTCATTTATAGGCCATATAATGTTACGGTCACCGCTTGAATTTCACAGTTATCCTGTGACGACGAGAAGACTGCGCGCCAGTTCAGAGCTTTGCGCTTAGAGGCGACACCGCGCTAGAAGCACCGGCGAGCGTCGCGCTTATCATCCCGCCTCACTAACACAGATACACCCCTGGTGAGGCGGGCCTCTTAAACCCCCCTTTTAACCACGATAGGGAAAACGCATTGGGGAGATGGTCGTGTGGAGACGGGCGTGTGGTGAAGGTCGTGTGGAAATTGGAACGTGGTTAAGCGAGACAATAATTCCGTGTTTCTGCACTGCCATCCGCAATACAGATGAGTGTCGTGTAACCAGGGCGGGAAACCTCCACGAGTGAAAAAAAACAAAAAAACTCCGGCCCATCCGCGCATCCAATCAGGCACCTTTTTTTCTCGATTCCTCACCGCAGCCAGAAGCTATAGAGATACAGTTGTTTTCATTTAAATGTTATAATTTACAAATATATTTAATTTTACTTGAATATTTCTGTACAATTTACAAAAAAAAAAAAAATACAGTGTGGCTCGTGAGTTACACCGAACGGAAATGACAGCGATTGTTTATGCTAACGCTGCGCTCTTTTCCTCTCCCACAACGCAGACGGTAGGTCGTAATAATCAGCCGACTGTATGTGGTAGGACACGACAACGCATTTGCCTCTCTGAGGCTTACAGTTAGAGCCATAAATTATTCGCGAAAAGATCTCCAAACCAGCTGTGCTTTGAAACTCGGTAGCATCGTCTGTGTGCGGTTGGATGGGTTTATTCCAGGTGCATGCCTACTGTCGGCACGCCAATCGCAGCCATCCAGTACGGAAGCAAACGAATCCTGGATGTCCCCGGCCGAATAGGGCAAAGGCTTCTCCCGTGTACGGCCACTAATAACGAGGAAACATTCTTAGCGCTGGGTATCTGTACCTTATTGCTAGAGACCGGAAAAATTCGCGGATTCATTTCACGATATGCTAGAATCTAAACAACTGTACCTTTATATTGCATCTGTGATTGACTTACAGTTTATCTGAAGGACTTTTAGCCAATGGAAAACCATCAACCAAAAAAGTATCGAATTGCAAGCGTCCCAGTTGACGGGTATCACGAGTCAATAGCCAATGAGAAAGTGGAATTTGCCTGAGTGTGTAGGGCGTTGTGAAGTCGATCCTAGAGGTCATCGAAAGCGCGAATTTTTCCAGTCTCTACTTATTGCTAGAGACCGGAAAAATTCGCGGATTCATTTCGCGATAGGCTAGAATCAAAATACGTTTGCCTTTTTACCGCATCAGTGATTGGGCCACAGTTTATCTGAATGACACTCGGCCAATGATAAACTTTCAACAAAAGAAGTATCGAATCACTAGTGTCCCAATTAACATGTGACACGAGTCAGTAGCCAATGAGCAGACGTAATTTTCCCGTGTGCATAGAGGATCATGGAGTATATAGTACAGGTCATTGAAATCGCGAATTTTTCCGGTCTCTACTTACTGCAATCTAACGATGAGATTATTTCGTGAAAAAAAAAAATTATGCTTGTCCCTACTTCACAATAAGAAGTTATTAAAAACAGACGATATATACATTTTCGTTATAGTTAAAAAAATGTTATATACTGGTACCCATACGGTACATAACTAGAATAGATACAGTAACGGTTTTAATTCCCTCTAGAAAAGGGGAACATTTTCTCCCGCTTATTCCCTCTGACGTGATAGTTGGTAAACCAACTCACAATCTACGGATCTGTAGAAAAACCGTTCTCTCAACAAACGCTGGTCCGAACATCGGCTGAGACAAAGCTCATCCATGCGTCTTTGAACCAACCAATGAGAGCATTCATCATGCATTAAAGAAAGATAAGAATAAAAAAAGTTATGAAGGCATGCTGTTCCCGCGGAGAGCATTGCGATTCTCCATCCCGCGGGGAGTTTCGTACTTTTTCACGAGGAAGTCGGGCGAAAAAGATTTCAATTCCCAAACACTCCGTACTTTTTTTTTTTTTCGCAACTTGCAAAAAACCACTGCATCCAGGATGTAATTAATACATTTCTGGTGAAAGGGAAAACCCAAGCATAAATCTTTGTGTTGGGGCCAATTAACCGAGTCTGGGGTGGGAATAGCCGCGGAACTGGTGATTACCCGGAGATACTTAGCCTCCACGTCTGCTCTCTCCACCCGGCGAAACTACCCTTCTCCGTCGAAAGCCCGCAGGAACGTAAAACAAAAGGAAGACACGAGACAGAGAGAGAGTGAGAACTCAACTCAGGGGGCCGGAAAATTGCCCTTTGTCCCGCGCGATTGCGGGGGGGGGAGGGGGGCAGTCCGCAGCCAGCGTGCGGAAGCGAGGGCCCCGCGGCACGACGGAGACTGGAATAAGCAGCCCACCCCAATCTCTCTCGGTCCGGGTCCACGCCACCAATACATCCTCCGCGGCTGCTGCCCGCCGTCGCACTCGCGAGCGAACCTTGTCCCCCGCTCGCTGTTTTGCGTGCATGACCGCTAGTTCTGGCGTGCGAGGTATAGCAGCGTCGCTAAAGAGACCGGTGGGAAACTCGCGGATTCTTCCGGTGTTGAAGCAACAAGGCGAGGACGGGATCGGGAATGAGATGGTGCAAAGCAAGAGCCTGAGCACAGGACATCGTCGCCTGAGAATTGGAGTGTTCTATGTCCATTGAAGTCGGAACTGAGATATAAGCATTTGAAAGTTCAAATAACTATGAATATCATGACATAGAACAAAATAATATTGGTCTTAAATTAAGAACAAACATTTTTATGTGCGTAGACGTGTGTAGATATAGCACAAATGAATACTAATATTAATTTCGTGTCCAAAGCATAGAAAACCTAAAAAGTGGACATAGAACACTCCAATTCTCAGGCGGCGACTTGGAAAGAGATCGACGGAAAAAGGAAGAATGAGATTGCATGGCCGTGTGCAGAGAAATAAGGGAAAAAATGTAAAATGCCTAATAAAATTATGGATTTGAAGGACACAGGAAGGATGCCTCGAGGTAGACCAAGTGGGAGATGGGAAGAGCTGATACTTAAAGTAGTGCAGGAGAGAGGAGAAGACTGGAATAAAGTGAAGGATCAGGAATGGTGGAGGGATTTTACTTTGATGACCCAGCCACAGGCTGGAAGCAGTTGATGACGATGATGATTTTGTTTTGGCGATTTGCTAAAATTGTGAATAATTATAACTTTGAGTTGATTCTGCTATTGATTCACTGTTAATCTGGAGGACTCTGGTACAATAAGAGACCTTCAATCAAAAAGAAACGAATCACAAGTTACCTGGTTGAGATGCCTCACAAGTCAGTAGCTAATAAACAAGTGACGTTTGCAGAGGATCGTGAAGTCTGTCCTGGAGGTCATTGAAATCGCGAATTTTTCAGCCCCAAAATGAAACCGTGACGTTTTCCGATTTCTAGTTAGTGGTGTAGATCGAGAGCTGACCGTTAGCTTGAACAAAGTCACGGCAACTATAAGGCGAGAAAAAAAAATCTGATCGCTCGTTCGATTGCATTAGGTTATGCCCACGCTAATGTTGCCTTGCAATTGGCAGCCGACTGCGAGAGAAGCCATTGCCTTGGCTGGGGCCATTCAGGATGCTGGATGGCTATGATTGGTGCGCCGACAGCAGACATGCATCTGAAATAAAACCCAGCCGACCACGAAACACAGACAAAGCTACACAGTTTTTAACACACAGCAGGCCTGGAAATCTTTTAAGGAAACTTTTGCATGACCACCACATATTGGATTACCTTGACAATCTTGGAAGACTTTTAGCCCGGCTGCCATCTTGGATCCTGAAAAATATCTTATATGTTTTAATATTTCTAATTTTTATTGATTTTTATTAAATAACTAGTGCTACAATCATTGATTTATAACCAAATACATAGTTCGAAGTCGATACGGAAGCGCATTTATAATTTAAATAATTTTTAGTGCTTTTTGTATACGTAAAAATATTACATACTTTTATTAATTTAAAAAATTCTAGGTGGCTTTAAATGAGAAAATTTGTAATCTGTAATTTAATAGAAACTCATATGGCGCCGGGAGTAGGGTTATCAGACGTCCGGCAAAAGGAGGACATGTCCTCCTTTTTATGTATTTTTTTGCGTCCGGCCGGATTTTCCTTAATGCTCCAAAATGTCCGGCTTTTTTATAAAGTGAGATAATTCCTGCAGTTACACTCTGAGTAAAGCGCGCGGTGCGCACAAATGCGCTGTCCGCAGAGTCACCCCACTAGTAAGTAGTTCAATGACAGCTTGACAGGTAGCAGCACATGCAGATGCACGTGTTTTTAATATGCTGTATATGCGTAGTTTGTTTGATTCTTTATACTGAAACTGTATTAAATGCCAAAACATTGTAAATTATCGTACTCCATTGTAATTAATTCATGGCTTTTTAAGAAAATATATTGTCCTCCTTTTTAGTGAAATGTCCTCCTTTTGCGAGATGAAGGTCCTCCTTTTTTATTATCAGTGTCTGGTAACCCTAGCCGGGAGTGAATTCAATCCAAGAAGGCGGTCGTGACTCCAGACATTATGAAAAGTGGTTACCGTCTTGGGTTCCACACCCTGAATCCAATTTTCTGAACCTTGCAGAGACCGGGAAAATTAGCAACTTAATTCCACGATAGTCCAAAATTCAATTAGGTATAACCTTTAAGCTGACTTTGCTATTGGCTCACACTGTTCATCTGAACGACTGTGGGCCAATGAGAAACCCTCGACCAAAGAATTATCAATTCGCAGGCAAACCAGTTGAGACTACTCACTGGCGTTATTTGTCCGTTATTTGTAAGCAGGGGACTGTGTAGACTGTCTTGAAGATAATTGAAACCGCGAATTTTTCAGGTCCTTAGCTATAAACAGTGTTAAAAAAAACACACACAAGTAGAAGCAAGTAATTGTGTTTTTGCATTGATCTTAATCTTTTTTTTTATGTTTTGTTTATATTTTGGTGTTATTCTTGTGGATTCACGTTAAAAGTAAACGAAATAATTACCAGTAAATTTACAAAGATTTATTAAATTTATGAAGATCCCTGGATAATTTATAACAATCGCTCTTCGTAAATTTATGGTGAAAAATATGTAACAGTGTACTTTTCATTCAAGGTGCTTTGATGTTGTATTTATTATTATTTTTGTTTGAAAAGAGTATTGTATCTCAAACCGGACATTCCTCACAGTTAGAAATTACAGTAAATAAACAGACATTTCATTGAAGAATCCGCCTAAAATTAAGGAAGACGTCTTCGTAATTTAAGATAACAAAATCGTCGTATAAACTACGCCGCATTTAAACCTTTGAGGGTTTTTTTCTTCTTTATAGACAGGGTAAAGATACACGTGGAAAACACAAGAGTGTTCTTGCAAGTAGTCTTTACAAGTTTTTGAAGTTTTTATGGTAAACTAATAACATTCTTGTAAATCCATGCTCAATGTAAGTGAACTAAGTACCCGCAAATTTACGATTGAAACGGTAAATTTGCGAAGAACCACGGGTAATTTTAACCAGCGGTCTTCTTACGTATATAAGGTCAAAAATTTTAACAGCGTGTCTGAACACCCGCTTAGACGAAAGAAGAATGTTTTGATGTAGACTTAGCAAACTTATGAATGTTTTGTTAATACTCACGAGTATTATTGATGTGCGTTGATGTTCAAGGAAGTGAATTCAGTCAGTACGTGTAAATTTTTGAAGATAATAGAAAACTTACTAATATCTGCGCATAATATATATTTTTTTACCAGCGTTATTTGTCAATTTAAGATGAACATTTTTAACAGTGTACACGCCATGCTACACGTGCGAAAACACCCGAGTCGTGAGATAAAAAAATAAACCTCGTTTTAGATGCATGTATACAAAACGCACTGAAGTACAATTAGGAAAAAAATAATAATTTTGCAACCCTGCCAAAAAAAGATTTTCTCATAAAAGCAACGGCCAGAGGAGAAAATCCACATCTACTCAAAAGAGGACAAAAAATACTCTTTCAAACAAGATTGTCGACAGATAACGCGAACCACGAAAGTTCCTAATATCATTTATAGAGACTGGAAAGTTTCACATTTTCGATTACCTCTAGGATAGACTCCACAATCCTATAAGTACTTAAGCAAATAACACCAGTTTACTGCCTAATAACTCATAACACCTGTCAACCGGGATGATTGATTCAACACTTCTTTTTTTTTTGTTTTTTTTTCACTGGCTCAGAGTCCTTCGGGTAAATTTTGGTCCAATCACTGAAGCAGCATGAATTTAAATGAGTTTGGATTCTGGCCTATCGCGAAAGGAATTCGCGAATTTTTCCGGCCTCTTATCAATTTAAAAAGGTTCTGAAGGTGAAGGGGGATAAGTATTTTTCTTTCAGAGAGGTTTTTAGCCGCCGAATGAAAAATCCATTTGATGGTAATTTATTTATGAGACAGAAAACCCCGAACTGTGGGCGAAATAACATCCTCTCTAATTTTACGCGTGAATATTTATTTATAAAATGGGACGAAAGTGTTGGAAGGCTCTCTGCTTATTACTATGTTTTAAAAAGCACTCTATGGGAGGCATGCTACAAATAACACCCGTAAACACAGGAAATCGAATAAAAAATTATATGCATATTTAAGTGAACAATATTGGAATATCTGTAACACAATTTATTTAGAGAAACGTACGTACATGAAACTTTTTAGAATTTTCATGCTATTGTTAACGTCCGTGTTGTAGATCCGCTGCATCTGACGACGAGGCGTTAGTGCAGCAGAACACCAATCAGCATCCAGAATTTTCAATTTAAGGAATTCTCAAACTGTTTGAATTAACGACTCTTCTTCTAATGGCGTCCCTAGCTTGATGATGTAACAAAGAAACTATACGACAACTCTTGAAGTGTTAGCTATACAGCTAAGCATCCAGTCATTTCCTGGTCCTAAACACTTGAAATAAAGTATGTGTACGTAAATAGATAGGGTAAATACTTCAAAGTATTGCACCTATGAGTGTCTATTTATATGTGAAATGTACGTAGTAAGTCACAAACACTAAGTACCATTGTCAATCAGAGACGAAAAGTGTTTCAACGCAAAAGACATTGTTTAAATTGCGCCTTCACCAAAGAAAGGACAATGAGTAATTGGAAAATACAACGAACTCAAAATGATTTGTGTATTATGAGTATAACTTAAATAACGAAATTTCCAATAAAATCCGTATTTAACTTTAAAGGATTTTCAACTCAGTGTCCTGTTTGAAAGTTTCTCATTAACCAAGAAACTATCTAGCCTGAGGAAAACACCTAAGATATCTGTGTATATCTTTAAGAGCTGTGCTAAAACAAATTTTGACAAAGTTAACATTTTCATAAAGACAATTTTTCGCAACAAACACACCCAACGTGACTCCATTTAACTATGAAGAACCTCTGTAGCGATATACTTAAGCCTAGTGTGTGTTATTAAATGCGCAATTTATGAATTGATGTATGTAACTGACATTTCAAAGAGACTATAATTATAATTCGGATTCAAATATTGTGTTAATTAACTCCTACACAAAGAGTGTAGAGTATTGTATTGCAAATTGTCTATGGCCTATATATAGGGGCAGGAATTTTTCGCGAAAAGATCTGGACACTTATTAGACTGCAACAAGATATACCCGCACCTGTGGTTTCATCCTTGTAATTGGCTGCCGTCTGCGAGAGAAGTCGTTGCCTTATTTGTCCGGGCCACTTAGGACGCGTTTACTTCCGCGATGAATCACTGTGATTGGTGTTGTTACAATCGATATGTACCTGGGAGTAACTCACCCAGTCCCGGAACACAGTTGATACTATAGTGTTTTAACTTTCATCTATGTAGTCTCAAAATATTTTCGCGAAATCTGCATGCTCCTACCTATATATCTTGTTATCTAAAACATTAAAAACTTATTATTATTTTCGAGTTTCTTGGCTTCTGGGTCGTAGCCGCGTCGCAGGTGAAGATATCACCGACGTTTCGGTCGAAATTGGCAATCGCCATCATCAGTGTCGGTGATATATTCGCCTTCGACGCGGCTTCAACCCAGAAGCCAAGCAACTTGTGACAATGGTCGCGATCTTTACTGCTCATTATTTTTATGTATATTTTCCCACGTTTGATAAACATAAGTGTATGTGTGTAGGCTACATTAACGATATTTGCAGCACACACTTGATTTCTACCTATCAATATAATTCCAGAAAACGTAAAAGTAAAGTATTGCAGGATTTTGGAAGTACAGTACACAGTACAGTTACACGTACAGTGTGTACACAGTACAGAGTGACGTAAACATAGAAGTCTTATGTCTAGTACTGGGTGTGAAAACGCTACAGTTTACACGAACGGTGAGCCAATAGCAAAACCAGCTTCAAGTTATATGTATTTGAATTTTAAGGTTATCGTGAGATGAATGCGAATTTTTTCCGGTCTCTAAGAGCACGAAAACAAGATGGAAGTTTGAATCCCTAATGCGTAGAGACCTGCAAAATTCGCGGATTCATTCGGTGATAGGCTAGAATTCAAACACATATACCTCTTAGATAATTTTGCTATTGGCTTACTGTTCGTCTGGACGAATCTCAACCAGTTATAAACCCTCAACCAAAGAAGGATCGAATCACAGACAAACCAGCTGAGACTACTTACAAGTCGGCAGCCAATGAACTTGCGTTATTTGCCCGTGTGTACAGGGGTATGTGCAGTCTATTCTGAAGGCCATCGAAACAGCGAATTTTGCAGGTCTCTACTAATGCGAGTCAATCCAAGCAGGCATCTCGGGAAGCTTACAGAGCGACACCCGAACAGTTCGCAAGTTAACCGTTCGCTCGTGGAAATAAAAATAAAAATATTGGAAGGATTTATATATTTTACGGTCATAGGTAGGGGCATTCATATTTCGCGAAAAGATTCCGAGACTAGCTGAAAGTTAAAACATTAGCATCGTCTGTGTTTCGTGATTGGGTGAATTTATTTTAGGTCCATGTCGATTGTTACAACACCAGTCACAGTTATTATGTGCGGAAGAAAATTCGTCCTGAGTGGCCCAAACAAATAAGGCAACGACTTCTCTCGCAGACGGCCGCCAATCACAAGGAAGAAACCGCTGTTGCGGGTATACCTTGTTGCAGTCTAATAAGCGTTCATGTTTATTCGCGAAAAATGCCTGCCCCTAGTCATAGAGTATTTCAAATAACAAAAACTAAACCAGACCAAATTTTTTTTATTTTTTTAGTTACGATAGCCCAATCTAACCTGACCTAGAACTCCCCGGAAAAAATAAAAGAACTGTAATTTATTACGTTGACAGAACCTAACCTAACCAAAACCTTTTACTTCGTTAACCTTCGGAAATGTTCGGGTTGTGGTTGCGGCTTTCAATCCCTGTGAACTGTAGGCTGTCCGGGCTTCTCGGCGTTGCATCGGGCATGACGTCACGTCGATAATGGATGCCGGTAATGGCAAGGTGTTGGGATTTGATTCGGACGAGAAGGCAAAAGGTTGGTGGGAGGAAGGGGGAAGGGAGGGGGAGCAGGAATGTCACGGGAGCAATTAGCAGCATTAATCAGGCGTAATTGGCGACATTCCAGTCCGACGACCGGGGTTTCGGACCGCGGGCCGGATCCCCCTCGCCGAGAGAGGGTCGTAAGGGTCAGCATCGCTCGGCACGCCACGAAGGGAGCGTGGCGTGGCGTCGCGTCGCCCGCGAACTTGTGTCCAGCGATAATAGGCCTTATCGGCACACGCGTCCGCTGCGCGCGGTCCAGCTCTCTCGAGTTTCAGCTCACGCCACACAGTAAAAAAAATGGGTGCGTGTACTTATGTACGCGAGTGAGAATTTATAGTTCTTTGGCATCATTAAAAAATAGTTTTTGATTGCATGCAAATAATAATTACAACAAAATAATAAAAGGGCTGAAAAAGATAGTCAACACAGTCAATAAATTTCAGTTTAAATTTGAAAAATTAAATAAATAAAATTTAGAGAATAATAAATATATATGACATAATGTGTACTAAATATTATAAGATTCTTAATTTTAAATATGTATTATTGATTATTTAATATTTAAAAAGAATAAAATAAATTTAATAATAAATTCAAAAATTTAATTTAAGTTTATTCTTAAATATTTATTATTTTCTTAATTTAATATTCACTTTTCTTTTTTATCAAAAATTGTCATCAAATTTGTTAATTTATTTTTATAAATATTTATTATTTATTCAATTTAATAATAAATATTAAAAATTAATATTTTAATTTTATGTTCGATTTTAATTTTTATCACAAATTTTTTATTAAATGTTTTATTATTTATATTTCTTTATTTTGTAAATATTACATAACCAATAATAAATATTTAACATCAATAATATTAAGTATTAATTATATTAAATAACAATTATTAATTTATATCAATAAATAATACATACGGAGAGTTAACCTCAATTATTTTGGAGCACTTGAAAAAGTATATAAGCAATTTCTTTTTACTATTATTTACGAATAGTAAAAAATATTAATCAAAATATTCAATTTAAATCACTACTGAATATAATTTATAAGCACATATATAATTCGCAATTGTATGAAACTAAAACACGTGTTGTGAATGTAGAAACTAAAAACATGTGGATAAATATTATAAATATGAAAACAGTGATCAGAGGCGACGAGCGTGCCATCATGCGCGACTAATAGAGGTTATATTTCTATTTTGTTGGTAGCTTTTATTCGAGACATAATGAGCGCTTTAGCGGGCAGCTTCAACCTGTTAATTTTGTGTTACAGTGATGCGCGTGCATCTTAAAATTTCACTCTGATCATTTTTTTCATAACGCGCCTAAAGAAGTATAACTTCAAAAAGTAAAAAAAAAAAGGCCTTTTAGCATATTGACCGCGCAGTATAACCATTGCTCTGACAGAGGTGTACGAGTAATATGTGTATTATATTTGATGTAATACAAAAATAATGTGGTTTTTTTTTAAACCTTGGAATTTACTCTTTACTGTGACTATTTTAGTTTACTAAAATAAATTCCATGGTAATTTCACTATCATAAAGTTTCATTTGGCACACCAATACGTTTGGTATGTCCCATAATGTGGATTTATGTTCATAAACGTGGGTCCGCCATCTTCCTGTGAAAATGTCGTCACATGTCGTTATATGCGCGCGCAGCTTCAACCTGTTAATTTTGTGTTACAGTGATGCGTGCGCATCTTAAAATTTCACTCTCATCATTTTTTCATAACGCGCCTAAAGAAGTATAACTTCAAAAATTTTTCTGTACTTATATAAATTGACAAGAAATAGTTTGTAATAATACAATATATTATAACTTTGTACAACAAATGGCTATGGTTATTTTTTGCATGTATGATATGATGCGCAGTTAATGCTGGAAAGCTATTCAGGGAACGGTTTGCAAATAACTATAACTGTTGGAGGTATTGGGATAACACAACGCATAAATGCCCGGTTTAAGAATCTGAACACAGTGTTACTGTGAACGTTATTTCTGTAGTGGTACAGTTGTATTCATAATGTACAAATTCTCACATCTCTGCAATTTTCCATGAAAATTCTGTTCCAGTTACAAAAAATATGTTTCACGGTGTACACCACTGTAAAGAAATTCCCCTACTCAGGGCAAATGTTATTGGGGTGGCGGCAGTAGACCGAAAATCGATTGAGAGATAGGCACTAGACCGAAAGTCATATTGCCGAAAAGAATTTAACAGAAAAGAAATTTGACCGAAGGTCATTTGACAAACAGTCGTAACTCCAACATTTCCGTTGAATGACTTTCTGTCTACTGAGTGATACCTTAAAAAAAATTACTGCGAGTTTTCAGAACTTATTTTTTTTTTTGTAATATATTGAGGCGGAAAAAAGCCTCGTTGACGCTATAAATATTCTGAAGAAATGTGTAAAATATTGTTTTTTTTTTTATTAAAAATAATCTAAGTTAACTACGTTACCAACTAGTATAATTTCAAAATCACACTTAATTCAAATGCTAAAATAAATTATTAAATGCCTCTTATTTTTATAAACCGGAACGTAGTCGTTTTAAGCAAAATTTCTGTTTTATTTGGTAAAAGTTTCCTTCAATCAATTAGTTAGTATAGCGTTGAAGAGTAATGGTTTTATTTAATTGTTAATTCATCACCGAGAAAAGTAAATATGTGACTTATTGTTTTTTTAATTGTTTGAACTCATATTTTGTTGCTCAAAATATGATTTCTTTAGACCAATATATTTGGTTAACAAAACAAAGTCAATTTTTACTAGTTGGTAAAGTTTTGATAATTCAAGATGATTATGATTAAATCATGAGAGTAAATAAAATTCAATTTTTTAAGTTTCGTTTTAATCCGAAGACTGACAGTTAGAAATAGTAATAGACAATTTATGTGAAAAATAAATTATTACTTTTATGTAAAGCAAGCAGCCATTTTTTTTTAAATCATGCTTCTAAATAGTTAATGTGAACGTTGTTTTTAATGTTGTATTAATAACCGATGCCGTCATGTCTTGGGGCCATTTGAAGGAATGTCACCCTTGTGGATGAAAAAAAACGGGCGTTACTAGGACGAGGTCGTTACGCACGAAGCATCTGCTCTTCCTGCAAACTGCGGACATAAGCTTCCCGATTTCCAAAACTGCGAAGCGATTTGCTTGAAATGTTCGCTTAAGCACGCAGTTTGCACAAGGAAGACACCCTTAGCCCAAGGATATTGTAACCATTTTGATGCTCGAGGAATTTCACGTGAAGATTCCTTCAAAGATTTTCACTTTCGAAAAAGGCGTCGTTTACTTCAATTTAGTTTTCCACCCCACCATTCGATTATGCTTAAATGGTTTAGGAGTAATCGACTGCATCAAAATTACAGTTCGAATTGCATTGGCGTAATGCTTTTAGGTTGAAATTTGTTCAAGAAAAGGTCATGACAACCATTAAATTTGTATCTGTAACAATTTTTCTGTTTACTGTGCAATTTTCTTACCGTAATATATTAGGTATAATAAAAATAATTTCACTTCAAAGAATAAATAAATGCTTATCTTCTATGAATTGCTAAATAAAGTATTCCAGGTCATTACTTGGTTATTACATGAAATGTAATATAGTTAGAATTACTTGTTTTAAGAACATTTTCTTCAAATTAATAATATGGTCTTCGCTGTTAAATACTTCAAAGTATTTGAATATTTTAATTTTTACTGCGTACTTATAGTGGGAAAATATCTTGTATCTATTACCTACAAGCTTAGCTACAGAAAATAACGAACTTAAAATTTAATATGTTCAAAATAAAACTAAAATATATCCTCCTCCCACTTCCGTGCGCCGCTTTGCCTAGTTGAGTTTTCGTGTATCCTAAT
This sequence comes from Bacillus rossius redtenbacheri, assembly GCF_032445375.1. Lineage (NCBI taxonomy): Eukaryota > Metazoa > Arthropoda > Insecta > Phasmatodea > Bacillidae > Bacillus > Bacillus rossius. The sequence continues at coordinate 45,576,683 of NC_086336.1, forward strand.
TATTTATATTTTATTTTTTAAGGAGTTTAAGCCTTCTGCGGATGTTTTAATACATAATCATTGCATATTATACTTTTCTGTAAATGCCATTATCTGGCACTTGTGAAAACATCAGCCAAATATTCACAATTAATTGATAAACAAAGATGAAAGACATCCAGTTCTGTCACTTAAAGTTTATTTCCTGTTATTCCGAGGCTGGGAAATGCTTGCGATTTAGCTTCGGCAGCCACAATTTCAAGTATTTTTGACGTGAAAACGTCTAATAAATCGATGAACGCCGGCTGCACGCACGAAAACGTGTCCCGTTACGTACATTGTCCCGTTAAACGGTGTCCCGTTACGCTCATTGTACGCTTGCGCCGCACCTATCTCTTCCACTCGATTGGAACAACCATCGATTTGACTTTTTCGAGGCACATTAAACTTGAAACACTCCCATTCGTTTCCTACTTTTACTATCATCGTCCTATCCTTAACAGAATAACACAGATTGGAAGAAGTTAAATAGCAAACATGTATAAAAGTTATAGTTAAAATAATCTCTTCGTTAAAGTAATAAACATATTTGAATTAATGAGTGCAAATTAAAGTAAATTTATCAATTAAATTGTAGATTTCATTTCACTCCTTTGTATCCATGCAAAATAGTGATAATTCAATAAAAATGATTCAATTTTATTCATAAAAGTATGCAATCATTTCATCAATGTTTTGTTATGACGTTGTCACGTTAAACTATCGTCCGTAAACCGACTTTACAGACAACCAATATTTTTTTTTTCTGTTAGAAAAATTTGGAACTAGCAAAAAATAAAAATAAAAACAACCCAGGCGTGAAGCTGAGCATTAATTCATTATTTCTATCGCACGGAAGCCTTTTATCCGCATTGTTTGCGTAATTTATGCTGCTCAGTTTCCGAACATAAATGTCAGACCTGTGTTGCCGGATCCTAGCAAAAGTCAAGTTAAGGAACACCAGTGGTAGCATCGTCCCAATTACCCTCCCCCCTGTGGTTGGTCGTGTCGTTTATTAGTTTCACCGCTTGTCACCGAAATCACAACAGCGCTACAGCAAAATGTCGCGTTACTTGTGAACACGAGGTGTTCGTTCACACAAAAGAAAAGTAAAATAAAATAAACAAGATCAGTATTTTACATTTCCTGCCGTTACATACGCAGAAGACCAACGTCAGCCCTCAAGTTTTTCAAAGTGTTTTTTTTTAAACGACATATTTTCATTTAATTGTAACTTTCATACTGAAAAAAAAAATTGTGCGTGAACACATTTCAAACATTCCACAGATAAATTTGGTTAACAAAACGTTAGAAAATTTTTCATACGGTTTCGATAAGTTGTCACAATAATAAAAGTTACAGCAATTTATCTGTTTTTCAAAATAAATTTTCCGATTCAACCCTTTTGGTCGAAAATTTCCCATTAACGAAATCGACCAAGATTTTATATTACTTTATTTTATATATCAGTTTGGAAGTGTTGAGTGCAAAATTATGGCAGTAATAGGGGCCATAAAAATTGTGTTATATTACGAATGTATAAATAAACTTTCCAGTTGACTATGGTTTTGTGGTCTATGAAAATGAAACGAAAACTATTTAAACAATTTCCTGAAGTCGCGCCATGGTAATGGCTGCAGTAGATAGTCTTTCTTCGAATTCTACCTAAAATACACAAAAATTACTAATTTTTGTTAATGCGCCGGTCCAAACATTTTATGAAAGCAAAATTCTGACGGTCGTGTAAGTTTGAATAAAACTTTCGCTTTATCCGGAGAAGTCTGTACTGCCCGTCAGTTTCGGTCGCGATGAAGTCACAGATGTGCCGAACGTGATTGGTTGGAAAGTTGTTCGAATCGCGTTGAGCCAATCTATTGTGATTGCTCGTGGTGAATTCTCGTGGCAAAAAGAAATAATAATAACTCAAACTTCGCTAGAGCGACAAAGGGTTGTGCGTATTAGGTGAGGGAAATTATTTCCTTAAAATCATTTTATAAATATTATCTCCTGCACAGAAAAAAAAACCTTTACTTTTACAAAAGATTCCCTTCGAAACCAGTTGACAAAAAGAAATATTTTGTAATAACAAAATATATTGTAAATTTTTTACATCACATGACTATGGTTATTTGTGAATATTTGAAATACGCTTTCCTAAATATGCTGAGAATTTCTTACAAAAATTCCATTTTATATTTTATATTTTTCTGATGCTCCTTGAAGCATATTGTTTAAACAAAAATATATATACTCAAATATTCTATAATGGGACTTTATATTGTTTTATTATGTTTTAATAATGTGCGCAGTTAACACTGGAAAGCCATTCAAGGAACGGTTCACAAATAACTTTAACTACTTGAATTACTGGGACAAAAAAAAAGTATGTATGCCCGGGTAAGAATTCAAACCCAGTATTGCTGCGGACACTATTGTGGTGCAGTTTTTTTCATGTCAATGTACATATTTAAAAGTATCTATAATTTTACATGAATATTTCTGTTCCATTTACAAAAGTTTACAGTGCGTGCCATACACCGAAAATTAACATCGTTTGCAATTCAATTCCCCGTTTCCAATTACATTAAAAGGTGGAACTATTTATTTTTCAACGTTTGGAGTGAATAATTCATAACTGTAATGAATATCGTTTTTAAAAATCGGCTAACTGAAATACTAAACGATAAGTGCAGCAATACGAATAAAATAAATAAACATAACTTTACTGTGGCTCACGTTTCTTTCTAAATAACTAGCCTACTTTGAGGCTGACTGCACATTGGGGTATTATGATCCTCGCACTTACGGATTTAACTAAGGCTACGTGGCAACAAGCCGTACACAGAGTGCGACGGTCCTAGCAGACAGTTCAAAACAAAACGGTGTCGCCGCCTGGGACTTATTCTTGGCGTAGGGCCTACATTACCCGCTAAGCAAGTGCATTATGAACTTCACGTATTTATTAAATTAATGTGTTAATTTGTAGCCAGTTTACAAAAAAAATCGTGTTACACTAAAAATTATCGTACAATTATTGTTTAAAAAAATAGGAAAATAAACATTTCGTTGAATTAGTGATGTGTCGAAAACTATTTTTCTCAAATCAGACATGGAATTATATTCTTGAAAATAAAAAAGTTCTTCAAATCGAATGTAGTTCAGTGTAACAACAAAAGTTCCAAAGAAATAGTCAAGTCAATAAAATTTTCTTTTTAGAATATAATTAATATTTATTTACATATTTAGAAAGTATAAAACTCCGTTTTTTGTAACAAATGGTCCCTTAAGTGTTAACAAAACTATTATCAGAGCATTTTAGTTGGTGAAAAACACAAACCCTTCTTAATAGCTTCTATAGAAAAAATAATGTAGGCCTTGTTAACTACACAAATTACTGAATTTTTCTTCTTTAAATATTATTCTTAAAATCTGTTTCTTCCAACATGTAATGTTCCGAACACTAAATATATGTTGGTATTTGAAGACTTAAGGATTAGTTTGGCCCATTACGAATTTCACTACATTACAATAAAATAGAAACACACGTTCGTAACCGAGGCTGCCGCGAGGAGTGGCGTGAATGCCGCGCCGCTGTTCTGGATGCTTCGAGCGTCGGGTCGGTCCGGGATGACGCCACACTTCACAACCACTCCAGAAAGACGGCCAACGTGTACGAAAGCGGTGACGCCGGCCTCCGCGGGAGTTCACAACAGGCGAGTTGAGTGAAGTGTGAGTTCGGCGAGTGGCGTGACGTACAGCGACGGGACCGTGAGAGAGCGACTGAGTGACTCAAGACTGTGTGCGGACAGGTGCGAGGTAAGGGTGAACCACTGTCGAGCCTAGCTCCAGTGAGGAGTGCGAACTGTGGACTGGACAGATACTTAGTGATTTGTAATCAGACATTAAGTGTGATGATTTAATTAGTACTGTTAATATTAGTAGGAAATAAAACTGTGTAAAATTAATTGGGCTATCTTTACGAACGCGATTTCCTGTACTCGTAACAATATAGTGAAATGCTTAAAATTAATGAGTGACTTGCTAACACAAATATTTCCCCGTATAAAGTCATTGGCGTTTAGTATTGAAATAATACCAAGTATACACTAGGTTAAAGGTTATGAAACTCCCTTGAATGTGTGAGCTGTGTCTTAACGAAGGCAAAGTTTTTTTTTTAAAAAATATAAACATAATAAACGAATCGTTACGGCATAAAAGGTTTTTGAACTATCGGTTCTTATCTCTTCCCATTTTAAATTCACGTTATCCTCCATCCGCCAAAACGATCAGGGTGAGACCTGGAATTTTCGCGGTGTCATAAACGTGACAGGCATAGTCGTGAGTCAATGAGTTTTCTCTTGGTACTCCCACTCCCCCCCACCCAACCCGTAATTAATCCCGCCGCTGCTCCAGGTTATAGGTTTTTCCGTCGAACATCCATAATGACAGCAAATTAAGCCCTTGTTTATTTATTCCGTTTCACATTTAAAATTATATGATGTCAATTTTGTGCTTCAAAAATTTTTCTTATCCACACTATCAAGCTGACAGTTTAATATTTCTAGGGCTTTATAAAATTCCTCCCAGCCCCCCCCCCCCCCCAAAAAAAAATTTATTTTAATACTTAACTGGTAAGTCTTTATAAAAAAAAAAAATATATTGAAAAGTTTTACCCAATCCTTGAATACACTTGATACTGTTCATACTAAGGTATATTTACAACTTTTATTTTGTTTCTTAACACTGATATTTTTCCACTGTTTGAGATAATGGTTTGATTTTATATAAAAAAAAAAATCTACAAAAGCTTTTGTACTATTCTTCGGAGGGATAATCAACTTTAAAAGGATGCAATAATTTTTTCACGTTAAGGGAGATATTTTAAAATTTACATTTATTCAATAAATTTATCATATATATATCCTTTCTTGTTTTTTTTTATAAATAACGAGCTCGACGAATGTTATAAATCTCGTTATTTTAAGAAAATTCCAGGTGTCGATGGTTTTGGCGTCTACAAAGCATGGAATTAAAACTATATAAAAAAACCTCTTCTGGAAGTGCCACCATGGTAAAGACTGCAATGGGTGATTTTTCTTCGAAAGCTACCTCAGAAAAAAAACTATTGTCGTTCGTGTTGTTTCGTTCAAAGGGAAATACAAAGACAGCACAGGCCGCTGGTTGGCGGGGGGGGGGGGGGGGGGGGGGGGGTGGGGTAGGTAGAAGAAGAAATATCGATTCTCAATACATAGAACGCCAGTCACGAATGGAAGGAAGAGAGGGTTTGTGGAAAAGGTGTTGTTGGGAGGGGAGGGGGAAAAAACGGCTTATTTCAGACGGCGCGAAGATAGACGCTCCCCGGAGTTGCGAAGTGGAGATAAGAAAGGGCATTCAAGCGTCGTTCGCTGGCGTTGAAAAATTCACTCGCTTCTCCATGCTTTGCGATATGCAGGATAGCGCACGTGACTATAACCTCCTTCCTCTACCCCCTTCCCCTCTCTTTTTTTTTTTTTACGTCGGCCCGTTGTTCGCATTCCACTACGTCCCGCTACGTCCCGCTACGTCCGGCTACATCCCACCGGTTTCATGGCACCGTTTCGATAACGCGGAAAGTTTACGCTTACGAAAATCCCTAGAGTAAAAAATAACCGAATGTATTTGGAAACCACTGCTCTTTATCCATCAGGAAAAAAAAAGCCAGCTGTGTGCCATTGCAGCATTCAGCTGGGCGTACACTCGTTTTTGCTTAACTATTTGTGTGTTGTTTTTTTTGCTTTGGCAAACTGAACGCTGGTTTATTTTTTTTTAAGAATTTCTGTTATGGGGGTAATTTATTTGTAATTTTGTCTTTAAGTGAAGGTATGTTTTGTTCTAACTATTTGTATTGTATTTTATTATCACATAATTATTATCCAATTTAAGTGCATCAAGAATCAAAGAAAAGAACTCTGAACAAATTTAATTATTTTAAAGTTTAATTAATTATATTTTCGTCAAGGCAGTGTGCTATTCAGTTTTCGGAACTATTTTTTAAATTGTGCATTTGTAACTATGTTTGGCTAACTGTGTTATGCCATCTATGGTCACTTCCTTCTTCTTGGTGACCATCATGTGAAAAACTGTATTAATTTCTGCTCTTTATTTATCCACCGCATCCATGCGATAGTTTCAAGTTTGGGTAGCCGCCTATTGGGTGAGTTTTCGCAGATTTCTCTGGAAATCATGCTGGACATTTATTTTTAAATATTTCACCATGTAATTAGTCTTTTGAAATGTTTTTATAGCGGCCCACGAGTCATGGATCTGGAGTGCTTCCCTATGCCGGCCATGCTATGAACTACTTGTAACCCTTTGTTTGGAGTAGAGGATGTTCTCCTCTCTTTTCTGACGGCTACGGGATTCACTCACTCATGAATTCAGGAAAGTGATTCTTCGTTTTCATACTTCGCATGAAGCATGTGTTCGGCAGTAAATGTGGACAACCTACCTAAATTCATTTTATAAATTTTTCATCGTTTGTTTTTATTTTGTTTTGCTAACATAAATTTATGAATTAAAGTAACGTTAATAATTTATTTATTGTCTTGGGGCCCCATAGTTTTTTTAATTTAAGTAACAAATGTAACAAGTAACAAATGTAACAAGTAACAAATGATATTCTATTTATTGTTTATGAAGATTTATAAATAACTAAGTAATACTGTAATACTCATAAAGTTTTTTTAATATATCAAATATAACTGATGGTCTGAAAATGAGTTAGTTTCTATTTTAAAATATTACCCCCAAGTTAACAAGAAAATATTTCTTATTATTTTGTGAGCTGGTTGTTCAGTCGGCCTACCTTTGTGCTTAACTTCTTTTTCAACCTTGAGGTGGGACACCATTGAGCCTAAGGTTCAGGGCAACTTCCACTGCTAGCCTTTCTCAAAATGGTCAAACCTAACCAGGCTGGGAAAGGTTGGTAGAAAGTTTGGTAGCAGAGCATGGTTCTGGTGTTTTATCCTTGGGTGTTGTGTTGTGCATGCGTAGCTTTTTTTAGCTTGCATGTGTTGCTCCCTTGGAACCTTGCATGGCTTGGGGGTGACAGCAGTTTGGTAGTTCTTTTGGTGTTTTGTATTAATTTTTTTTGTTTGTTCGTTATGGCTACTTTGATTCCCGAGTTTCTCCTTAAAGATGAATTGGCATTTGAATGTCAATTGCGTGGTGTTCCCTGTGAGGACACTACTGCTGCCGTTTTGCGCAAACGATTGCGCACGGCACTTCAGAGTAATTTGACTGTTGATTGTGACAAGTTGGTCAATTTGAATCCCAATGATGAATTTAATCTGTGTGCCAGTAAAATTTTGGTACTGCAGGAATTAGTGTCAAACTTGGATGATGAAAATTTCGTAAGCACCTTACCTCGTGTCAAAAACCGTTTGGCCCACTTAAACAGACGTGTCCAGTGCCTTTTGGACATTCATTCCCCTAAGTTGTCAGAGGTGCAGATTGCATCATTAGAAACTATACTGATTGAGATTCAAAAGTTAGGTGATATCCTCAATAAATCTGAAACTGAGTTTTCGCTTTTGTGTGACCTAACCCCTGTGTCATCTATTGCACAAGTGTGTGACCAACTTGGTAGGTTGGCACTACCTACTTCCTTACCTCAAATTCCAGATGTTTCTCCTGTTCCAGGTCCTTCCAAACAGGATGTTGAACCTGTTTGTAGTATGACAGGTAACCTTGTCACATTACCTAACCTAACCTATGTTTCTGCTAAACAGCCCGCTAGTGCTAACGCACACATTGTTTTCAGTGGTGTACCAAGTACACATCAAGCAACAGCGCTGAGTAATAAAGTTTCATTTTCCAATGTGTTTGGGAAGTTAACCCACCCTTTAGAAAAAATGTTAAAGGATTTCCCAGCTACCGATGGTCTGCATATACCTAAGTTTCTTCATTTTCTTCAGCTCATTGTGAAGCTACGTCAAAGCAACTCCTTACATGAAGCTCAGTTGCTAGAGATTATTTACCCTTTTACCTTAGGTCCTTTGGCAGAGCGAACAAATTTGGCCATTTCTCAAAATCTTACCTTTGACAAGTACCATGAAGATATCCTGAGTTTTTTTATTCCCTCTAGGTTATTAACTCAGCTTCAGCTGAGCCATTTCAATCGATTACAAAAACCAGGTGAACCTCTTGCAGTTTATGTAAACGAAGTGAAGGAGGCAGCTGCCATTTTTCGTTTACAAGTCTCAGAGCAGGAAGTGATAAATACCATTTTAGATGGTTTGTCTCCTGAAGAGCGATCTAGACTTGTCTTTCTGTCTAAACCCTCTTCCTTTTCTGAACTTGATAGGATGTGCATCCATTCCCAGAATGTCAGATTTGCGGACTACCATCGCAATACACATTTTCCTCAGTCATCAAGTTTCAAGCAATCCAAGAACCTTGCTGGTTCATTTAGTCCTACACAATCTGATCGTGTTTATGTCAACAGTACTGCTAGTGGACAAAAGCAGTATAAAATGCCTGCAAATCAGGTGAACTTAGACCAGAAGCCGGTCTGTTATTTTTGCAAAAACCCTGGACATAAAATTAAAGAATGTAGGAAGTTGCAACAAAAAAACGCTCAGAGCAGGGACGCGAGGTGAGCCGCTTACCCTGCAAACCTAGCCTAAATAATGCGCAATATAACGCTCACCTGTTTCGACAAACCAAATCAGCTCTTTCTTTTCAAAAATACTTTGGAAGTAAAAATAAGCCTTACCCTGTCTCTAACATAAATTCTCCTAATTTGGTGGGGATAAATCCAGTTCCAGTCCCTCGGATTGTAGTCTCCTTTGGCACTTTTGAAGTGCAGGCTCTTGTAGATTCAGGTTCCACACGTTCTATTATTTCGCATGGTTTGTTTTTAAGGTTGAAAGAGGCAAAACTAGTTAAATCGGTTGAGAAAGGTCACTTTAAATGTTATACCGCCTCAAATGATGTGTTACCGATAGTTTGTTGTGCTATCATTAAGCTGAAAATTGCAAATTTTACATGGAAGTTCCCTTGTTTAGTCTCTAAAGATATTGGTTTAGATTTTATCCTTGGAGCAGACTTCATGTCTAAGTCTGGGCTTATTCTCGACATGCAAGAAAAAAATATTTCCTTTAAATTTCAAAAAAATCTCAAGATATGTTTTACAGATAGTAATCAGAGTCAGGATAATCTTGCCGAAATCAGTGTTGACCAAAACGGTAGTAATACTTGTGATCCTTTGAGCCATTTAAATGATGAACAGCGTCAAGCACTTAAAAGTGTATGTGAACAGTTTCCCAAAGTTTTAACTTCAGATTTAGGCCTTACTAAACTTCTGGAATATGAAATAAAACTCCATGATAAAAGCTATGTTAAAAGTCATCCTTATCGTCTGACACCTCCACAAATGGATATTTTAAGAAATGAGGTACAACAACTTTTAGACAAAGGAGTCATTGAGCAATCTACCTCACAATATGCTAGTCCTGCTTTCTTGGTCCCGAAACCCAATGGTAAACAAAGAATGGTTGTTGATTTTCGTCGTGTTAATCAGAAAATTGAGATTGAGTCAGTGCCTTTGCCAGATTTACATTCAGCATTTCATTGGTTTTCTAAAGCAAAATATTTTACTACCATTGACTTAAATTCAGCGTATCATCAAATTCCTCTAAAAAATGAGTCTAAGCCAATCACAAGTTTCTGTGTACCATGGAACCTTTATCAGTTTACACGTGTGCCTTTTGGTCTCGCCACGGGTGCACAAGTTCTCACACGTTTATTAGATCAAATTTTCCATGATGTAAAATTTAAGTTTGTGTACAACTATTTGGACGACCTGGTTGTGTATTCAGAAAATTTCGAAGAGCATCTTCAGCATCTCAAAGAAGTCTTGTCTCGCCTGGAAAAGGCTGGTTTAACAGTGAATCCGCAAAAGGTTAAATTTGCTGTTCATGAAATCTCATTTCTTGGCCACAATATTTCATCTAAAGGCATATCTATTGATCCAGAGCGCACTAGAGCTATCAGAGAATTTCCTCCACCACAGGATGTTAAGGGCATAGCCCGATTTATTGGCATGATTCAGTTTTTTGGCAAGTTCATTCCAAATTTAGCTGAAAAGGCAGTTCCCCTTAACAGTTTACGAAAGAAAAATGTTAAGTTCGAATGGGGAAAGGAACAGCAAAAGGCTTTTGAATCTTTAAAAAATGACATTATAAGTCCACCAATTCTTCGTATGGCAGATTTCTCAAAACCTTTCATCTTACAAACCGACGCTTCAGGTTCAGCAGTAGGAGCAGTCTTGGCGCAAGAATTTGATGGTTGTCGCCAACCTATTGCATTTGCATCCCGGACTCTCACTCAACAGGAAAAGAAGTCTACGATTTATGAACTTGAATGTTTAGCTGTTGTTTTTGGTATCGACAAATTTAGGCCTTATTTAGAGCATGCAGAGTTTTTGTTGGAAACTGATAATCAGGCTTTGTCTTGGCTTTTGGCTCATCCCCGACAGTTAGGAAAAATTGGTCGTTGGGTCATGAGAATATCCTCTTTAAAATTCAAGGTGCAGCATATCCGAGGAACGCAAAATGTTGTGGCGGATGCCCTTTCACGTATGTTTGATACAAACCAATCTAACAAACCTTCAAGCGAAAACTTTTGTAAAGTCCTCGTGACTGATTTTCCATTGGCATTCAAAAACATTCAGTCTTACCAGGAAGAAGATGAGGAATTGAGTAATATTGTTAAAAAAATTAAATCTGGAATTCCACAGAAACCTTATTTTTTATCTAAAGACATCCTTTATTCTAAAATTCGCCATAATCAGAAACGCATTGTGCTACCTAAAGTCTTGAAACCTGTGGTGTTTGAATATTTTCATTCTTCACCTATTGGAGCCCACCTTGGTATTTACAAAACTATCGAATCTATAAGAAAGCATTTTGTCTGGAAAGGTATGCATGGTGAAATTTCCAACAGAGTTAAGCAATGTCGTCTTTGTGCCCTCAGCAAACCTGCTCAAAACACACAATTGGGATTCCTGTCGTCTGAAGTATCTGAGAAACCTATGGAAAAATTATTCATTGACTTTGTAGGTCCATTGCCCAGAAGTAAAAATGGAAACAATATGTTATTGGTCTGTGTTGATGCTTTTTCAAAATTTGTTTGGCTCATTCCCTTAAGAAAGGCAGATGCACCATCTACAATTCGAGCTCTTCAGACTCGTATTTTCCAAAACTTTGGCGTTCCGACATCTATCGTCTCTGATAATGGTAGCCAATTCACTTCTAAATTATTTAAGAGCATGTGTTTCACCCATGGCATACGCCATATTACCTTGTCACCCTACTACCCTCCACCTTCGCATGCGGAAAGGTTCAATCGTAACCTCCGATCAGCGTTAATCGCTTTCCATGCGCAAGATCAGTGTAGTTGGGACAAAAATTTAGTTTGGCTTCAAATGGCATTCAATTACTCCCGCCATGAATCTCACAAAACTACACCGTTCAATTTAATGTTCACTTTTGCTCCAAACAACCCATTATCTAATCTTTGGTGTCTGAAAGAGTTATTGCCAGAAAACCCTAAAAATATTAAGGAAGTTTGGGCCTCTGCCCTTAAAAATCTCAAACGGTCTCACGAAAGGAGCCGCTTAAAATATAATAAGAATAGAATAGACAATCCTTTTCGACGAGGTGATCTAGTTCTTTGCAAGGCTCATCCCACAAGCAAAGCAGTGGATAAAAAAATGGCAAAATTGTCATTTCGTTGGTCAGGTCCTTTTCAAATCCAACGCTTTCTCACGCCAGTCACAGTAAGCCTAGTTAACCCTGACTCAGGAGCATATGTGACTAGAGCACACATTTCACATTTAAAGAGATGTTATTCTCCACCTCCAGTTTGAGTAGACATTGTTTAGGTGCTGCAGAACCTAACCTTGTGCTCACTGTTGGTTTGCTTTTCATTCGGGTCTGTGACTCAGTTGATCGTGGTCTGATCACCCACCGATCCTAGTCTTGACAACCCAGGAAACTTTAATTTACATGTATAGGCCTATAATATTCACTTTGTTAGTTAATAAAGTAACAAGAAGAGATAAGTAAAAAAACCCATGGTACTAATTTTAAGTCGGTTGCAACCTTTGATATATTTGTTATGTAGTTTAAGGGAATAAAGTTTTTTTTGTTAGTTTTTTTTATGGTATAAGGGTAATGAATTTGGTTTGATAGTAGATGTTATGTTAAGTAATTTTTTGTGTCATTTATTTACCACCTTGGTCCCTTTTGGTTTCATGTTCCAGTGTCCCTGTGTTTATTTCCCGTCTGACTCACAACGTTGTGCTTCTGCGCCATGATTGGGCGGTTGTGCATTCTCACATGCATCCACGCCTTGGTTGCCAACATCACGGTAAAACAATTACAATCTGGTGTTCTGTTTGAGAAAGGTCAAGAGATACATTTTTCGGATAGTTACTATTCTGTTGTGCTGAGTTTTGATCTACTTAATTTACACGATGAAAGTGCACAGTTGGAAACAACATTGAATCAAGTTCTTCTACTTAATAACGAACAGTCTTCCAAAAAATCTTCTATGAATCAAGATTTTGCTTTTGTCATTCCGCAGCTCAGGGAGAACTTTTTAGCATACAAAACAGAAATTTTAGCATTAACCTCACTTTTGCCCCGAAGGGACACACGTGAAAGACGTGGTTTATTTAATTTTGGAGGTACAGTGCTCAAAACAGTTTTTGGAACTCTAGATAATGATGACCTAGTGATGTTAGAAAAACGTTTAAAATCAGTAACAGCAAATCAAGAAGATATTGCTACCAGTGTTTTCCACCATATGATTGTTGTCAAGGATTTGGAAGAGAGAGTGCTTAATAATACTAAACTCATTAAAAATTTAGCAGTGCATTATTTGGACAGCTACAATGAATTTTTTAAGTTGTTTAACAGCACCGTTCATGAAGTTTGGGATAAGATGATGATGATAAGTCTCAGAATTGATTTAAATACCCTTCTGTTTAGAGTCAGTGAAACCCTCTCGAGCGCACGACTTGAGCTGTGTGACTTACGTCTAGCCATTGAAAATAGTGTGCATGGAAAGTTAAGCTCAACCTTAGTAGTATCCAATGTTTTCCTTCAGCTATTAGATAAGATTCAGCACTTGATTTCTTTGCCATTGTATATGTTGGCCCCAGTTTCTATTGAAAATCTTCACTTATTTTATGGTCTTTGTCATGTTCAAGCGGTGATCTATAATCATTCTTTGGAAGTTATTGATAATGTACCCTTGGCTACTAAAGACAGCAGCTTTGAATTCTATAATGTTTTTAGTTTTCCCTTTTTCTTTTCTAAATTACATCATTATATACTTCTTAATGTTCATGATATTTTACTGGTTAGTCCTGATAGGAAACTTTTCGCACCAATTAACTCTAAGTTACTTGCTGACTGTAAGGAACATGGTATAATCCTGTGCCCTCCTACTTTTCCGTTTTTTGATTCCCACATGGATAACTGTGAATTTAATCTTTTCCTCGGCAGATCGTTTATGGAATTTTGTGATAAGTCCATTGTCCCGTTGGACCTTCCCTTTTTTCAAAAAACTAACTCCTTATGGATCTTCACTACCAACCACTCTATTGATGTTACGTTTCTGTGTAGAACTTCTACCATGTCTTTTGAGCCTTTCACCATGTCCATAATGGGCAGTGGTTATATTAGCAATGCTTCACACTGTGATATAGTAAGTCCGTTCTTTCGAACCTTTGGATCTGTTAGCTCATCCCTACAGTTGAATTTATCACTACCTTCTGTACACGTTCCAAAATTTAACTTTAATTTAAGTCACTTAAGTTTTCCCATTTTGCCTAACCTAACATTAAATACCTCCTTGGTTAAGGACATAAATAATTTGCTAATTTCTCAACCCAGTGGTGTTTCTTTTAAAGATGTTGCTAACCTATTGCGTCCTCACACGGTTGTTGAGTCATCGTCCTATATAAGTTCTATTGCTATAGCCTTTTCTTGCCTAGTTTTGGTAGGTTTTTTTATTCTCAGTTTGTTTATTTGGTGGAAATCGCGGACCAATGCGACTACCCCACCTAATACTACTCCAACCATTCCTTCAGGTACTATCCTCATTCCCCTAGCTTCATCCTCCTCGGTGGAATAAGTTTTTGCTGTGTGCATGTAATTTTGTTTTGTTTTAATTGTCAGGTACTTAGTAATGTTTTGGGGGTTTTAGTGATTGTTGTCACCCACCTGCTATGTTGTGGTTTGAGGGAGGGAGTGTGTGCCATTGCAGCATTCAGCTGGGCGTACACTCGTTTTTGCTTAACTATTTGTGTGTTGTTTTTTTTTTGTTTTGGCAAACTGAACGCTGGTTTATTTTTTTTTAAGAATTTCTGTTATGGGGGTAATTTATTTGTAATTTTGTCTTTAAGTGAAGGTATGTTTTGTTCTAACTATTTGTATTGTATTTTATTATCACATAATTATTATCCAATTTAAGTGCATCAAGAATCAAAGAAAAGAACTCTGAACAAATTTAATTATTTTAAAGTTTAATTAATTATATTTTCGTCAAGGCAGTGTGCTATTCAGTTTTTGGAACTATTTTTTAAATTGTGCATTTGTAACTATGTTTGGCTAACTGTGTTATGCCATCTATGGTCACTTCCTTCTTCTTGGTGACCATCATGTGAAAAACTGTATTAATTTCTGCTCTTTATTTATCCACCGCATCCATGCGATAGTTTCAAGTTTGGGTAGCCGCCTATTGGGTGAGTTTTCGCAGATTTCTCTGGAAATCATGCTGGACATTTATTTTTAAATATTTCACCATGTAATTAGTCTTTTGAAATGTTTTTATAGCGGCCCACGAGTCATGGATCTGGAGTGCTTCCCTATGCCGGCCATGCTATGAACTACTTGTAACCCTTTGTTTGGAGTAGAGGATGTTCTCCTCTCTTTTCTGACGGCTACGGGATTCACTCACTCATGAATTCAGGAAAGTGATTCTTCGTTTTCATACTTCGCATGAAGCATGTGTTCGGCAGTAAATGTGGACAACCTACCTAAATTCATTTTATAAATTTTTCATCAGTAGTATAGGATAGTATTTTCTGGAACATGGCTTCTGGCTGTGGTGCCTGTGGTGCCGACCGCCATCTTGGATTGTGACGTCGCGGCGGCCATCTTGGACTCAAAAATTCCTCAAAATTCCTCAAAATTCCTCAAAATTGACTCAAAATGACTCAAAATTTCCCGTTTTAAGAAAAAAATTCCCGTTTTCGAGGGAAAAATTCCCGATCCGAGGGAAAATTTCCCGTTTTATTCCTTAAAAATCCCAGCGGCTGAAAATTCCTAAAACTGGCTTAAGCATCCTTAACTCAAGCCAACGTTAAGCCATTTATAGGATGATGACGTCACCGTTGCAATTTTCGTTACGTCCGTCATCTTGAAAATCCACAATTTTTATGTTAGAAAATCGGGAAAATTTTTAAAAATCGTTAAAAAAATTATTTAATCGAATAAATAATAAAAATCTTAAAAACCACTGTTGCAGTTATCGTTACGGTCGCCATCTTGGATTATATAAATGTTGCATATTTCGTAACACCCGCCATCTTGGTTGAGTACTATACCATCGTTACACTTTATGTTACGACCACCATATTGGATCCTATTAATGTTGCAATTATCGTTATGGTCGCCATCTTAAAATTTAGAAGCCATCTTGAAAATCCGTAATTTTAATGCTAGAGATTCGGGAAAAAATTTAAAAATCATTAAAAAAATTAATCAACATAATGAAATAATAAAAAAACCTTAAAACCACCGTTGCACTTTTCGTGACGACCGCCATCTTGAAATCACCCGCTGGAGATCATCATCTTGTTTTCGTCCGCTAGTGTGCTGATACCATGTTAGTATAAGTATCTAGTCGCCACACCTTTGTCCTTGACCTTGAACTTTGACCTTGACCTTGAACTTTGACCTTGACCTTGAACCTTGACCTTGAACTTTGACCTTGACCTTGAACTTTGACCTTGACCTTGACCTTGAACTTTGACCTTGACCTTGAAATTTGACCTTGAACTTGAAATTTGACCTTGACCTTTAAATTTGATCTTGACCTTGAAATTTGACTTTGTCCTTGAAATTTGACTTTGTCCTTGTCGACCATCATGGATCCGACATTTTATGTTCAGTACATGCTACCAGGAGCTACCACCTGCCGGAGTACACCATCTTGTGTGTACTTGTATTATGGAGTACATTTCCATCTGGATAATTTTATTCTAACCCGCTACAGTGCAGTAATCATTTATTACCGAGGTGCCCCCACCATCTTGAAATTCGACCGCCATCTTGAAATCATGTAATAATGTAGCTAGAAAAGCGGGAAAAAATCCAAAATTCATTAAATAAATCACTCATTAACTTACATATTGATTCGATCTGCTCCAGTCCTTGGTTCGATCCCTGAATGATGCAAAACATTTAATTTTATATAAAAAATAATAATTTCAATAAACCATGTTCAAAATTCTTAAAGAGACTTTAAATCCTCTACCACCATTATCCTATCAGACATCAAGACCACCATATTGGAAATTCGTAATTGTAATGATAGAGATTCGGGAAAAAGTTCAAAATTCATTAAATAAATTTGTAATCTATATACTGATTGATTAGATCAACTAAGGTCCTTGGTTCGATCCCTGGCCGATACAAATCAACTTTAATTTTAAAAAAGTACCAGAAAAGTGTAAGGTTCGAGAAATAAAACACCTCAAAGTCTTTTACAAACATAATATTTATTACACAATTTCTATCCTACTACAGAATCACTTGCGAAAGCCAGCAATCTTATAAACATTTAGCCCAGCATAGATGTGCAACGACTACTTCTTAACTCCAAATGGCTCCAAATGCTCCAAACGGTCTTCAAATGGCTCCAACAGCTCCAACAACCTCCAAATGCTTGACAGCTCCAAATGGCTCCAAATGCTTCAAAAGGCTCCAAAAAAAGGCTCCAAATGCTCCAAATGTCTCCAATTGGCACAAATGCTCCAAACGGCTCCAAATGCACAAATGTCTCCAAAAGGCTCCAAATGCTTGACAGCTCCAAATGCTCCAAACGGCTCCAAATGGCTCCAAATGCTCCAAACGGCTCCAAATGCTCCAATTGTCTCCAAAAGGCTCCAAATGCTGCAAAAGGCTCCAAATGCTCCAACAGCTCCAAAAAAAGGCTCCAAATGCTTGACAGCTCCAAATGGCTCCAAATGCTCCAAACGGCTCCAAATGTCTACAAAAGGCTCCAAATGCTTGACAGCTCCAAATGCTCCAAACGGCTCCAAATGGCTCCAAATGCTCCAAACGGCTCCAAATGCTCCAATTGTCTCCAAAAGGCTCCAAATGCTGCAAAAGGCTCCAAATGCTCCAACAGCTCCAAAAAAAGGCTCCAAATGCTTGACAGCTCCAAATGGCTCCAAATGCTCCAAACGGCTCCAAATGCTCCAAATGTCTCCAAATGGCTCCAACAGCCTCCAAATGCTTAACACAGCTCCAAAAGGCTCCAAATGCTTCAAAAGGCTCCAATAATTCCAAGAGCTCCATCTTCAATTGGTTCCAACTGATTCCAATTACTTTTCTTATCGAACTTGGCATGATTACTAACATGTCTTTATAAGTATACATTTTGACTGGCAGTGGTAACGTATTTTGCACCTTTAATTTATAAGTTTTATTTAGAAATCAGATTTCGATAAATGGTAGATACCATTTGGAAAGAAAATATATTAATTTATCTTCAAGTTATACACATACATTTAATTTAAGCCATTATTGTATGTAGCCAGCTTCCCTCAGTTCTTTGAGTATGAAGGATATTTCTTTAATGTTCGAATAGTTTCCTGCACAAAGCGATCCATGTAGTAGTCGTAGCCTGTCAACCAATATGTTAGGATCTTCCCATGAGGTATAATCAATCTCTTCTACTGCGTTCATCATCCTTGCATGTTTATAATAAATATTATTATCTCTGGTGTCTTTCGTTTTAACACCATCCTCAAGGTCACTTTCGTCATCGTGCCAGTGATTATCAAAAGCTTGATCAGGATAATTTATTTTATTACGACGTTTCCATCGTTTTGGTCTCAAACCACCATCACAGTCTTCGCTCTTGCATGCTTTTGGTGCTTCAGCACAGTACTCAATCATGTCAACCTCAGATGTGTCAGCACAGTCTTCGTTCATGCCAGCTTCTGATGTGTCACCACAGTCTTCAATCATGTCAGCACCACAAACTTGATCAGGATAATTTATTTTATTACATCGTTTCCATCGTTTTGGTATCAGACCACCATCACAGTCTTCGATCTTGCCTGATTTAGGTGCTTCAGTACAGTACTCAATCATGTCAGCCTCAGATGTGTCACCACAATCTTCATTCATGCCCGCTTCAGATGATTCATCAAAGTCTTCGACCTTGTAAGCTTCAGATGGTTCTCCATCTTTCTCATTTTCATGGAGACGACTATATATTGGAGTAAATATATTTTCATTTCTAATGAGGTTACAACTTCCTTCGTTTGTTTTAAATTTTAAATTATTATCTTGATCTAGATCAGTAATTTTAGCATTAGCTTTTTCGCCTTCGTTCCTCTTCCGCGATGTTGTAGCCCAGTCTTCATTATCTTTATTCATCTTAATTGTACAGGTCTTGTAATGTCTATCCAAGTAATATCTTCTTCCAAAGGATTTCTGACACTGACTGCAATGAAATGGTTTTTGACAAGGACCCAAATTACACTCGCTTCTCTCATGTCGTTTAGCATTCTTTCTCAAGGTAAACACCTTGCTACAGTATCTACAGTGATGACGTTTCGATACAGCAACAAATCCCGAATCAGGATTCATATTAGTTACTGAGACTAATGCCAGATGCAAACTAAGATTTTTAAATTAGATATATTACTTAAATAGATTTTTTTAATTATTTCATCAGCGAGAATTAATTTATCTCATTCAAAGGTACTTGTTGCAAGTAGTTCTGCTTTTCAACAACAGATGTCGTCGCAACCAGAGGTAATCCAAGATGTCACGTGATGTCGTAAACCAGAGGTAATCTAAGATTTCACGTGATGTCACGCAAACCAGAGGTAATCCAAGATGTCACGTGATGTCGTAAACCAGAGGTAATCTAAGATTTCACGTGATGTCACGCAAACCAGAGGTAATCCAAGATGTCACGTGATGTCGTAAACCAGAGGTAATCTAAGATTTCACGTGATGTCACACAAACCAGAGGTAATCCAAGATGTCACGTGATGTCGTAAACCAGAGGTAATCTAAGATTTCACGTGACATCTCGGATTACCTCAGTTTTGCGCAACATCACATGACATATTGGATTACCTCTGGTTTGCGTGACATCACGTGAAATCTTAGATTACCTCTGGTTTACGACATCACGTGACATCTTGGATTACCTCTGGTTGCGACGACATCTGTTGTTGAAAAGCAGAACTACTTGCAACAAGTACCTTTGAATGAGATAAATTAATTCTCGCTGATGAAATAATTTAAAAAATCTATTTAAGTAATATATCTAATTTAAAAATCTTAGTTTGCATCTGGCATTAGTCTCAGTAACTAATATGAATCCTGATTCGGGATTTGTTGCTGTATCGAAACGTCATCACTGTAGATACTGTAGCAAGGTGTTTACCTTGAGAAAGAATGCTAAACGACATGAGAGAAGCGAGTGTAATTTGGGTCCTTGTCAAAAACCATTTCATTGCAGTCAGTGTCAGAAATATTTGGAAGAAGATATTACTTGGATAGACATTACAAGACCTGTACAATTAAGATGAATAAAGATAACGAAGACTGGGCTACAACATCGCGGAAGAGGAACGAAGGCGAAAAAGCTAATGCTAAAATTACTGATCTAGATCAAGATAATAATTTAAAATTTAAAACAAACGAAGGAAGTTGTAACCTCATTAGAAATGAAAATATATTTACTCCAATATATAGTCGTCTCCATGAAAATGAGAAAGATGGAGAACCATCTGAAGCTTACAAGGTCGAAGACTTTGATGAATCATCTGAAGCGGGCATGAATGAAGATTGTGGTGACACATCTGAGGCTGACATGATTGAGTACTGTACTGAAGCACCTAAATCAGGCAAGATCGAAGACTGTGATGGTGGTCTGATACCAAAACGATGGAAACGATGTAATAAAATAAATTATCCTGATCAAGTTTGTGGTGCTGACATGATTGAAGACTGTGGTGACACATCAGAAGCTGGCATGAACGAAGACTGTGCTGACACATCTGAGGTTGACATGATTGAGTACTGTGCTGAAGCACCAAAAGCATGCAAGAGCGAAGACTGTGATGGTGGTTTGAGACCAAAACGATGGAAACGTCGTAATAAAATAAATTATCCTGATCAAGCTTTTGATAATCACTGGCACGATGACGAAAGTGACCTTGAGGATGGTGTTAAAACGAAAGACACCAGAGATAATAATATTTATTATAAACATGCAAGGATGATGAACGCAGTAGAAGAGATTGATTATACCTCATGGGAAGATCCTAACATATTGGTTGACAGGCTACGACTACTACATGGATCGCTTTGTGCAGGAAACTATTCGAACATTAAAGAAATATCCTTCATACTCAAAGAACTGAGGGAAGCTGGCTACATACAATAATGGCTTAAATTAAATGTATGTGTATAACTTGAAGATAAATTAATATATTTTCTTTCCAAATGGTATCTACCATTTATCGAAATCTGATTTCTAAATAAAACTTATAAATTAAAGGTGCAAAATACGTTACCACTGCCAGTCAAAATGTATACTTATAAAGACATGTTAGTAATCATGCCAAGTTCGATAAGAAAAGTAATTGGAATCAGTTGGAACCAATTGAAGATGGAGCTCTTGGAATTATTGGAGCCTTTTGAAGCATTTGGAGCCTTTTGGAGCTGTGTTAAGCATTTGGAGGCTGTTGGAGCCATTTGGAGACATTTGGAGCATTTGGAGCCGTTTGGAGCATTTGGAGCCATTTGGAGCTGTGTTAAGCATTTGGAGGCTGTTGGAGCCGTTTGGAGCATTTGGAGCCATTTGGAGCTGTCAAGCATTTGGAGCCTTTTTTTGGAGCTGTTGGAGCATTTGGAGCCGTTTGGAGCATTTGGAGCCATTTGGAGCCGTTTGGAGCATTTGGAGCTGTCAAGCATTTGGAGCCTTTTGTAGACATTTGGAGCCGTTTGGAGCATTTGGAGCCATTTGGAGCTGTCAAGCATTTGGAGCCTTTTTTTGGAGCTGTTGGAGCATTTGGAGCCTTTTGCAGCATTTGGAGCCTTTTGGAGACAATTGGAGCATTTGGAGCCGTTTGGAGCATTTGGAGCCATTTGGAGCCGTTTGGAGCATTTGGAGCTGTCAAGCATTTGGAGCCTTTTGGAGACATTTGTGCATTTGGAGCCGTTTGGAGCATTTGTGCCAATTGGAGACATTTGGAGCATTTGGAGCCTTTTTTTGGAGCCTTTTGAAGCATTTGGAGCCATTTGGAGCTGTCAAGCATTTGGAGGTTGTTGGAGCTGTTGGAGTCATTTGAAGACCGTTTGGAGCATTTGGAGCCATTTGGAGTTAAGAAGTAGTCGTTGCACATCTATGCTGGGCTAAATGTTTATAAGATTGCTGGCTTTCGCAAGTGATTCTGTAGTAGGATAGAAATTGTGTAATAAATATTATGTTTGTAAAAGACTTTGAGGTGTTTTATTTCTCGAACCTTACACTTTTCTGGTACTTTTTTAAAATTAAAGTTGATTTGTATCGGCCAGGGATCGAACCAAGGACCTTAGTTGATCTAATCAATCAGTATATAGATTACAAATTTATTTAATGAATTTTGAACTTTTTCCCGAATCTCTATCATTACAATTACGAATTTCCAATATGGTGGTCTTGATGTCTGATAGGATAATGGTGGTAGAGGATTTAAAGTCTCTTTAAGAATTTTGAACATGGTTTATTGAAATTATTATTTTTTATATAAAATTAAATGTTTTGCATCATTCAGGGATCGAACCAAGGACTGGAGCAGATCGAATCAATATGTAAGTTAATGAGTGATTTATTTAATGAATTTTGGATTTTTTCCCGCTTTTCTAGCTACATTATTACATGATTTCAAGATGGCGGTCGAATTTCAAGATGGTTGGGGCACCTCGGTAATAAATGATTACTGCACTGTAGCGGGTTAGAATAAAATTATCCAGATGGAAATGTACTCCATAATACAAGTACACACAAGATGGTGTACTCCGGCAGGTGGTAGCTCCTGGTAGCATGTACTGAACATAAAATGTCGGATCCATGATGGTCGACAAGGACAAAGTCAAATTTCAAGGACAAAGTCAAATTTCAAGGTCAAGATCAAATTTAAAGGTCAAGGTCAAATTTCAAGTTCAAGGTCAAATTTCAAGGTCAAGGTCAAAGTTCAAGGTCAAGGTCAAGGTCAAAGTTCAAGGTCAAGGTCAAAGTTCAAGGTCAAGGTCAAAGTTCAAGGTCAAGGTCAAAGTTCAAGGTCAAGGTCAAAGTTCAAGGTCAAGGACAAAGGTGTGGCGACTAGATACTTATACTAACATGGTATCAGCACACTAGCGGACGAAAACAAGATGATGATCTCCAGCGGGTGATTTCAAGATGGCGGTCGTCACGAAAAGTGCAACGGTGGTTTTAAGGTTTTTTTATTATTTAATTATGTTGATTAATTTTTTTAATGATTTTTAAATTTTTTCCCGAATCTCTAGCATTAAAATTACGGATTTTCAAGATGGCTTCTAAATTTTAAGATGGCGACCATAACGATAATTGCAACATTAATAGGATCCAATATGGTGGTCGTAACATAAAGTGTAACGATGGTATAGTACTCAACCAAGATGGCGGGTGTAACGAAATATGCAACATTTATATAATCCAAGATGGCGACCGTAACGATAACTGCAACAGTGGTTTTTAAGATTTTTATTATTTATTCGATTAAATAATTTTTTTAATGATTTTTAAAAATTTTCCCGATTTTCTAACATAAAAATTGTGGATTTTCAAGATGACGGACGTAACGAAAATTGCAACGGTGACGTCATCATCCTATAAATGGCTTAACGTTGGCTTGAGTTAAGGATGCTTAAGCTAGTTTTAGGAATTTTCAGCCGCTGGGATTTTTAAGGAATAAAACGGGAAATTTTCCCTCGGATCGGGAATTTTCCCCTCGAAAACGGGAATTTTTTTCTTAAAACGGGAAATTTTGAGTCATTTTGAGTCAATTTTGAGGAATTTTGAGGAATTTTGAGGAATTTTTGAGTCCAAGATGGCCGCCGTGACGTCACAATCCAAGATGGCGGTCGGCACCACAGGCACCACAGCCAGAAGCCATGTTCCAGAAAATACTATCCTATACTACTTTCATCGTTTGTTTTTATTTTGTTTTGCTAACATAAATTTATGAATTAAAGTAACGTTAATAATTTATTTATTGTCTTGGGGCCCCATAGTTTTTTTAATTTAAGTAACAAATGTAACAAGTAACAAATGTAACAAGTAACAAATGATATTCTATTTATTGTTTATGAAGATTTATAAATAACTAAGTAATACTGTAATACTCATAAAGTTTTTTTAATATATCAAATATAACTGATGGTCTGAAAATGAGTTAGTTTCTATTTTAAAATATTACCCCCAAGTTAACAAGAAAATATTTCTTATTATTTTGTGAGCTGGTTGTTCAGTCGGCCTACCTTTGTGCTTAACTTCTTTTTCAACCTTGAGGTGGGACACCATTGAGCCTAAGGTTCAGGGCAACTTCCACTGCTAGCCTTTCTCAAAATGGTCAAACCTAACCAGGCTGGGAAAGGTTGGTAGAGCATTCTGCCAGAGGAAAAAAAATATTTCCAAGGGAAATCATAAATTCACCAACTTAATGTTCCAAAACAACTGTCCACATCTTGTGGTGTCGATGTGTTGTTTAATTTCGTAGCTCGACAAACAAACTTAACATATGTAGCTTTGTCGAAGTCAGAACCGCGTTCTAGTGTAAAAACTCGGTTTAATACGCCATGTTACATGTTTCATCGCATTGTCATCATTCTTTTTTTGTCAGTTCACCACTATAGCTCTCTTGCATTTTATATTTCGTTACATTTTTTTTCAATAGATCTACTTACTTAAACTCTTAACACTGACAGACAGACAACGTGCAGCGTAAACCGGAGGGTCTGTAAGCATGAAATTTTGCAAATGAGTTTTTTTATATAACGTGGAAGAGCTCTAAGAAAAGTATTTTGAAAATCATCCACTAAGGGGGTTAGATGAGAAATAAAATTTTGTCATTTTTTAAGTTAGATATAAAGAAATTGGTAGTTTAGGTTTCTGTTTATAAATAAAAGTCAGTTGTTGCAGCGTTTTTCTAATTCATCAAAAAAAGAGTATCAAATACTTTACCATCGAGCACACGGCTAGAATTTAATAAAAGTCATTTGCGATCTGTAAATTACATAAAGTTACACAATTAATCGTAATTATTAACGCCTGCGTGACATTTTCACGCTGGTAACATCTCTCTTTCTCTGTGTGTCGTCTCCTCTAAGAAGGTCGGCATCCGTGATGGATATCCGGGTTTTGGATCTCGCAACCATTAACAATTCAGCTGTAGTACATTTTAACCAACTCCTTAAAGGTGTGTATCCAGTCCCAGGTCATTATATTATTTTTACGTTTCTTACGATTAAACGGTGCAGACATTTTTAATGATTATACTTTCACAAAATGGAAAAGAAAAATTCGCATTGATTTTGGAAAATCCGTTGGCAAAGTCACATTTTTAAAGTTTCTTTCAGTATTTATAAGGAGAATGAAACGGAATATAAAACTGGATCTTTTTATGTTTAAAGTCAATTTTACTGGCCATGTTTTTTTCTTAAATTAAAATATTTTGCCCATTGGTAAATTTAATCTTTATCCTGGATGATTTAATTAACTTATTGATGATTTAATAAAGATCGCTGCGCTTCCGTGCTCATTATCTGAAGTTTCTTTAGCCGCGTCGAGGACGAAGGTTACACCGACATTTCGGTCGTCTTCGCAGTCGCCATCATCAGGGTAACCGCCTGTCGATGTAGTCTTGCCTTTTTAGTCTGCGGTCCCTGATATACGTGTTTCACTGATTGGCTGCTGCTGTGGACCAAATCAAAGGCTTTTTTATTTTATTTCCCGCTGGCTGTTTGCGGTTCGGCCGATCGGAGTTGAACGTCTGTGAATGGTCGGGGCTGCTGGCCAATCGGTGGCTTCTTCTTTGCTGGTTCGCTGGGCTATCCGGCCAGTCAGAGGCGATCTGTCTTTTTTTTTTTTTTTTGATCGGTCTGGGGAGGTGTCTGGTGTACATTCTTACTGACCAGTGACAATACAACTGAGCTATTGTAGGTCAGCTACTCAGCCAATGTGATTCGTAAGTCATGAGTATGGGAGGGGGTAGGTGAGGGAAAAAAATGGGGGGGGGGGGGGAGAGAATAGGAGCAGGAAGTTTAACGTGTCATGTGAAACATTTTCGCTAACCACCCCCCCCCCCCCCCTCCGTTTTCCCTCCCTCTCTCTACAGGCCGAGCGAAGCCGCGAACAGGTCACGTCCTCACACTGTGTCTTCCTCGCAAACTCCGAGCGCGTACACCGTTCTCCACTTACAAACTCCGCCGCGACACGAACCGCTAGAGAGAGAGAGAGAAGGGAAGAGAAGGCAATGGGGGTTGGCCTAATCTCTCCTGCTCCCACCCGCTCCCCTGACCTAGGACTCCCGCAAACACGACAAACCATCAGAGTGCTAAAGAGGTCTACACCACATTCCCCCCCCCCCCACCCCCTCTTCAACATTATACGCCTTCACCGACCGTTTTCCACGCTTTCGTCTCTCGTCACACGTACCCGCAACAACAAGATATTGAAATTAGGCCAGTCTTCCCTATGTCTTCACATTGTTATAAGTTCCCCTTTTATGGCAATTGTTTTGTATGTTCGTCATGTAGTGGTCAATAAAACAGCAAATTTTCATGTAAATATGAAAAAAAAATATTTTTAATATATATTTTTTGTTTTCATATTTTTAAGGAATACATATTTCTTTTTAGTTCATAATTTCTCAAAAGTTATATGTTTTTGATTATTTTTTTATTTAGTTTTAAAAATAACTTCTGTTATCGTGAAATTCTTCCATCTTCCGCCTATCACTGAACATCAACCCCAATGTTAATCATAGTACTCGCCTAAGCTACTTTTTTTTTCAAAGAGAATACTTTTTTTTTTCAAGTCAGATTCAAAGTCACGAGAAAATAATTAAAGATATTTTTTTTTCCTTTGTGCTTGGTCGAAACGATAATTTTATGCACGGCTCCTTCTTCAGACGTGCGCGCTGTTGCTTTGATGGTCGCCGCTACATCTCCGAGTTTGGAGACCGCAACCTCTGTTTGTGTTTGTACTGAAAGGGTTTTTGGCCTCGACTGACGACCGCCGCCTGTTCTACTGCCACAAAGGTTGCAGGCGTGGGTTGCAGGGTCGATACATGGCGAACGTGCAAAATCAATCGAGATAATTGCGGTTTCGACGTCCCGGACTTTGGGCAAACCCTTCGACATCCTCCCTCTGTCCGGTCGCATGTGTCACTTCGGCTGCTCGTCTCGCGGTGATTTGAGCCAACACGCGGGCAAAATTGGATGGTGTTATTGCACAAATGAGTTAAACAACAAAAGGAAAAAAGAAAGTCATTCAAATAATTGTGTAGGTAAAATGACAATTGTCTCTCATCGACTAGCAACATTTTGTATGAGTTTAAGGTCTCGTGTAATAAACGTACTTTCTTTAGAACTAAGTTTTAACTCATTTGAAGTAATTCCTTCTCTCTCCAGACTTCCTGTACAGGGGGCGGAGCCTATTATTTTAAGATCCCGGGTTGTGAACAGCCAAATTTAATTGTTCAACGAAAATTTTGTTACAGTAAGTAAATATTAGTTTCGCCATATTTTGATTCAAACATATATTTATCTCTGTGTGGGAAGCCTGCTGTGTTAATCCCGTGCTGATGTCATTATGTTGTTCAGTTTATCGAATCAGCATCATCGTTTGGTCCGTCTGTTTGTCGCTGTGTCTTTCAAGGTCTTTTGACATGACAACGTCTAATAAATCGATGAACGCCGTTTGCACGCACGAAAAAGTGTCCCGTTACACACATTGTTCCGTTACGCTTTGTCCCGTTGCGCTCATTGTACGCTTGCGCCGCATCTATCTCTCTTCCACTCGATTGGCCTATGCGTCTGAGGAGAAGAAAGACAGCGGCAGAACACAACTTACATCTACACGTGAACTGTTTCGTCGACTGTTTATAAAGTGAAGTGAAAAGTTAATGTGGTTTTCATTGCTTAATACAACAACGATTTCGGCAATAAAGGTTAATTATTATTGCATTTTAAAAATCTGATTACTACTTAGTATAATTTCAAGTATTTATTATTTTATTATTAAAATAAAAATTATTCAATTTTATTCATAAAAGTATGCAATCATTTAATCAATGTTTTGTTATGACGTTGTTACGTTAAACTATTGTCCGTAAACCAACTTTACAGACAACCTATTTTTTTCCCTGTACTTACAGTCATGGGTATAATTCCAGGAAAGGTGAGGTGGGGGAAGAGGGCCGGACTCCCTCTGGAATTATGAAGCCCCTCAAAGAGTGAAGCACTGCTGAAGCATGACTATGAACGAGCTTGATGTCAATACCATGCTTAATGGAAAACTTCCTGTGCATTTAAAATATCCTGCCTTTTGCGTGAATATAGGTCAACATATAGGCAGTGCACAACATTCAAGCACCCTTTCCAGAGAAGACTTGTGTCAGTTCAAACACACGCGCAAAACTTTCGGGCCACGTATATCCGCAGAACCACCCCCCCCCCCCCCCCCCCAATTCTTGCGCCCCTGGATACAGATCTTGTCTAAACTTTCCCAGTCTATGCTGTTTGTCTGTACTGTAATATTTTTTTATAACCAATTTTTTCCACAGAATTCTCTGTGCTGGGTATGTCTGTCTTCTGTCATCGGCCGATATTGCCCTTTTTTTTTCTGTGTGTTTGCATATTCATCTTTTTTTGTCCGATTATGAGGTTTTTCTATGGCACACAGTGTTAATCAGCAATTGCTTAAGTAAACAAAAAAATTAACGTCATGTAAATTATATTATATTTATCGTGACGGTTGTAATTCTTCAAAGTTTAACGTTTAAACATTGTAAAGACAAGTGTATATAATGTTTTTATACTTGCACTTATGCATCCATGTTTGTCTCTTTGAAATGCACAAAACACTTTTTTTTGGAAGTGACCATTTAAAAAAAAAACTGAATTGAGGTGTCAAACATTAATATTTTGACTTGTTAAACGCTTTCACGCTTGCATGTGTCCAATAAGTTGCAGTCAGCGACGACGTTTAAACGTCTTTGTGAAAACGGGGACATGATGGAGGAGGAGGGTGGCTCCTTCCCCTACAGAGGCGAACAAGCGGCAGTCGGAGAACTGCCGGGGTCGTAGAAGTGCCCAATGGTGGGAGAGATGCTAGTCCCGTTTTAAAAAACCAAAGAAAAAAAAATTCTGTTTACAAGATTTCAGACTGCAGCCAAAATACTCAGATATTTATCGCCAATATTTCATCGTCACTATATATGTAGTTATAATATTTAATATTTGTCCTGGACATAAAATCTATACATTACTACAATATCTACCTATCACTAATAAGTCTTTTAGTGGACACAATTTGTTTTGTTTTCGTAAAACATAAGTGTTTCGTGGGTCCTACGATATATATATATATATATATATATATATATATATATATATATATATATACTAGATAATGCCCGGCATGCGTTGCAATGCCTCAATAAAAATTTTTTGTAATTTTTTAAACGTATACTAAGCATCTCTCTTTATCTCTCTAATTCTCTATCGCTCTATGTATATCTCTATAACTCTCTCTATCTTTTTATTTATATCTCAATCTCTCCATATATCTTTCTAACGGACCCGACAGACATTGTCCTGCCCAAATGTACTTTTTGTGAGATATGGATATGGCGGTAAGTATTTCTACGCTGGACATTTTGTATCTTCTCTTATACATACCCCTCCTCTTGGGCACGCCACTGCCGTTACCAAAAACCTTTCCCATGGTTTGCAGAAGGCAACAACAATGCAAAAGCCCGTTGCCATGGAGGCTAATTATCAACAATGATTAGTTTTTTTTCTTTTAAAGCGTGTATTTTTTAGTTTTTCTTAACTCAGAATTGAGATAAAATATCCAATTGTGAATCCAAACCATCCTCGAATCCCCGTGAACTCACACACAAAATTTCATCAAAATCGCGTACAAACAGACAGACAGAAAAAGTACTGTTTTATTATAGTAAGATAGATAGATTATTCTTACATGTTCGCATCCATGCAGTATATGAAAAATCAGCATGCATAGCCCCACACCTATAACTATACCTATCTGCTGCCCACGACTTTTTCCGCATGAAATTTTGTATTATCTTGCACCATTTAGAAATTTAAACATTATAACATAACAGTTGATACAGTTTTAGTAGTTTTCTAATGTTCAAAAATAATAATTTTTCTCACCTCTATTTCAGTCTTTGCAATAAAAATATGTTACTACCTAAATTTTGAGTAAATATGTTTCTACTTTCAAATGTAATGACGGGAAGACACTTCATAAAATGTCTTTGTAAACCACATTTACTGTTTTTTCCGTCTTGAGCAAGAATGTAAAGATTGTCTGCATTACTGACCCGCGAGCAAGCTACATACATTTCAGAGAGAGAGAGAGAGTGAGAGAAAGACACCTATTGAATGTCTATCTAACTAATTTTTTTATGAGAGCATATTTTCATTAAATAAATCATGAAATCATTCAACGATAAAAGCTGTTTATTTAATTAAGCGGACGGGTTCGCTCCAAGGAGAAAATTGACGCGGCGAGACCTCGTGGACATAGAGAAATGACACACACTCACTATTTGTGTGGCTATGAAACATGATTTTTTTCTGCAATTTAAATTGTAATATACAAAAAGGGTATTGAGAATTGAAACAAATATGGCGACACTATAAACTGTCAGGATCTTTATTTTTTTCTTACTCTCTACTTAGTTCCTTACAATAGCTAAACTTAATGGCTTCTAATAATGCGTTGCAATTTTTGCTTTTAAAGCGTGTTTTTTTAGTTTAAATTAACTCAGAATCGAGATAAAATATCCAATTGTGAATCTAAACCATCCACTATTTGTGTGGCTATGAAACATTATTTTTTTTCTGCAATTTAAATTGTAATATACAAAAAGGGTATTGAAAATTGAAACAAATATGGCGACGCTATGAACTGTCAGGATCTTTATTTTTTTCTTACTCTCTACTTAGTTCCTTACAGTAGCAAAACTTAATGGCTTCTAATAATGCGTTGCAATTTTTGCTTTTAAAGCGTGTTTTTTTTTTAGTTTTTCTTAACTCAGAATCGAGATAAAATATCCAATTGTGAATCTAAACCATCCTCGAGTCCCCGTGAACTCACACACAAAATTTCATCAAAATCGGTCCAGCCGTATAGGAGGAGTTCAGTGACATACACACGCACACAAGAAATATATATAGAAAGATATATCACTTAGTTTTAATAACACTAAATAAATTTTGTGTCCACTAAAATATTTATTAGTGATTGATAGAATTTTTAGTAATTTATATATATACAAAAATTATTTTTCTACCACAAAGAAAAAAGTAGCAGGTTGTTTAAAAGGTTCTATATTACAGTAAAATAACGGGTTTTACAGCGGAGATTGCACCTCAGATAAACGAAGGATTCTTCGCAGTTTCAGACAAGTGGGTCTTTGTAAAAACTAACATACATATGTATACCTATTACCTACTTCTTCCTGGTTCTGTGTCCTGTTGTAAACATAGTTACCATGCATCCAAGAAGAATTTTTTTTTTGTGGAAAAGACATCGTTTTAGTGAGAATGTCTTCAGAGCAAGTTAACTGAGATCCCTGCTAACGAAATTACATGAATAAATTGTCAACTTGTTTTCTGCGTAAATTATTAATGGTGAAAAAAATTTACAGGGGTTATATATATATATATATATATATATATATATATATAATGACGCAGATACATTTTTTCCCTTGTGTCCACGCCCACACAAATCTGAACACTGTGACCCTGTTGGAGGACCCGAAGATGCGAAAACGAAGCGGCAATCACTTGTAATCAATTTTCAATTCAAAAGTTTTTATTAACACATACTTTACACTTTACAGGTTTGGTGCTTTCAATGAGACATCCCAGCGCTCAGTGCTCATTCTCCTAATATAATTGAAATATTTATGAGACATTATTTAAATAAACATGTTGTGCATAAAAGGAAAATTTAAAAAAAAAAAACCTTTCGTATTGTCTTTTGGAGCATTATTTCGCTCAATGTCTTGGTTTGGATCTTATACCTAAAAACACATTTACACTATTTCTTTACACATTCTTACAAACACTTAGTGTAATCGCCGCGGTGACATAAGGTCGGCCGTGTGCCGCTTGCAATGAGGCTAGCACCGGGGCTGCGTCTCTCTGGGAAGGGTCACTCAAGTCTCGACTCGCTCCGTAACCGGTAGCCGGTCTGCAACGAACCGGACCGGCGGGTGAACGATGCCGACGTCCCTCCAAGTGATCTGTGCGGGCGACCTTGACCCCCTGACGCCCTCGGGGTGGGCTCAGTGGAGGCCTCGCCGGCTGGCGATGTCTTTCTGGACCGGGGGTCGCAGCTGTGATCGACCTATCGATAGGGGCAGGGATTTTTCACGAAAAGATCTGCACGCCAATTAGACTGCAACAAGGTATACCCGCACCAACGGAGTTTCTTCCTTGTGATCGGCGTCCGTCTGCGAGAGAAGTCGTTGCCTTATTTAGCCCCAGCCATTCGAGAAGCGTTTGCTTCCGCACTGAATTACTGTGATCGGTGTTGTTACAATCGACATGTACCTACCTGGAAGAAACGAACCCAATCACGAAACACAGACGATGCTGCTACAGTGTTTTAACTTTCAGCTGGTCTCGAAATCTTTTCGCGGAATCTGCATGGCCCTACCTATCGATCTCACGCGCCGAGTTGGCTTGTTCCATTTTCTTTGTCGTCGACCTGCTGTTTAATTCGGAGACTTTCCGGTTGGTCCGTACCTCCCGCATGTGCTGTTGGGTCACAAATATTCTCACCAGTCATTTACCAAACGTTATTTTTCCTAATAAATAAAATAATAAATATCACTAATTAAATTATAAAATTGAACAATCAAGTAAATTATTTTTTTACCACTAGCTGGTGAGAAAATTACTAAACGTTAAAGAAAGCTACACTGAATTTTTTTTTTTGAAAGTGAAACAGAAATATTCATGTAAAATTACAGATATTTGTAAATTTTTTTACATTTACATGAAAGCAACCGTATCAATACTGGGTCAGACTCTTACTCGAATTATGGTTTGTGCTGTCCTAGAACCTCCAATAGTTAAAGTTATTTGTTCTATCTTTCCTTGACTAGCTTTCCAGTATTAACTGGGCACATTAACAAGCATGATACAACCAAATAAAGTCAAATTATTTGATTTTCCATTATATTTTTCATGGTTTAATATAAATTATTATTGAATGAAAAATTAATTAAAATATAAATTTTTGCGTCATATTTCGAAAATATCAGAAAAAATTATTTTGTGCATGCAAAAATCAACAATAGCCATGTTGTGTTGTGCTAATTACAATATATTTCTTGTAGTATTTTAAAATAATTCTTGGCAACTGGTTTTCAAAGGAATCTTTTGTAACAGTGGGGATTTTTTTTTATTCTGTGTACTATTAATTAATTAAGGGACTTACCTGTAAATTTATTCCTCTTGCATTTGCTGTTAGGTCATAAATTTTCTCACCAGTTATTTACCAAAACGTTATTTTTCAAAAAAATGGAATATCACAATTGTGATTATAAAACTTAACACTGTTAGATAATGTTTGGTAAATATCTGGTGAGGATATTTGAGACGAAACGTGAAATTAAAGAAAGCTAACGCTATAAAATTCAAGAAAAAAACCTCAGGTAATAGGAATGAGAATGAAAGGTCATATATAACATGGCTTGCGATTCTGAAGTACTCTCGTCAAAATTCTCATTGTAATTGGAACAGTTGACCCTGGTCGCATTTCACCCGTATCACTGACTACTCCCTAAGTATGAAACACTTAAATATATTGGTCTTCGGTGGGATTTCAATTGGAATTCACTACAACTGCTCAATTTTCAATCTGTTTGTAGCAAAGAAATTCCAATGGTTTTTAGCAGTTTTCATCAGTTTTATAGTTTGTGTTCACCTTGAATTGAACTTATTTTTAAGTTCTGTTTAAAGGGTGGGGAATTGGGGATACAGACGGAAAACCGCCATCTTTATTTTAACTATTTTTATCATATAACAATTAATTTTTATGAATTTGAATTGAATATTCAGCTTTGTAAGAGCATAGAAAATAATAATAACGGAGTGCCTAAATAGTGACTGATAGTGACTGTGCTGTGACTGATAGTGGCATTTTTCCCGGTGAAGTCACTGGCGTTTAGTTACGAATTATTTTTTATAATGAATACAACTGTAATAATGCTGTCAATTAAAACTATTTTATAGTTTCAGATAATCTCCTTAATGTAAGATATATGCCTGAAAGAATGTTTAGTTTGCACGATGAAAAATTGATATAGTCTAAAACAATGCGGCGTCCATCGGATCAAATTACTGTCCTTTAAAGCTCGTCTTTAGCCCCAAATTTTTGGTTATTGTATTTTTTTATTCATGACCATTTGAATTGATGTTCCACTATATAGCCATTATATTTCGTATTTCGCAGCAAATGAGTTTTCTGCTATTTGTAAACATTCAGAAAAAAATGCATGGCTATTGTTTTTTCACCTTCAATTATTGTTTTATAATCATTTGCTCGACGTCATTTTCCGATATTTTTGCAAACGATACAAAGTTCTGCCTTGCAATTTTACAAGTGATTTCGTTGGCAACTGAGTTTCCAAGGTATATCCTATCCTTGTAAACGTGCAAAAAAAAAAAACTTTTTACATTGTACTCTCAGAGTCGCTCTGCCAGATTCCAAACAAAGTTGTCCTATGCCAGATACTTGTATAAACCTTTCAATCGTCTGTAACTCTATCGAAGGCTGTCCAGGTGTTTGTTATGTGCCATTCTCATGCAGCATGAGCTGTGTGGGACAAACTGGTAGTAGGATCTCCACTCGTTTAAAGGAACACTAAGCAAATATCAAATATAGTTTTGCTGTAATGCGAATTTTTTTTACAAAAACTCTAACATTTAATAAACGCAAATTTTCTTTGTTATTGGTGTAGAATTATCAGAAATATGTTGCATATTACAAAAAAAAAAGCGTTGAGTTTAACGTGCTCATCATGTTCTTAAATTTACCAGGAGTTAATAGTTTTTTTTAATGCGAAGAGTTATAAAAATAATAACCGTGAAAGTACTTGGAACAGTGGAAAGGGGATGCTTCCTTCCCTTTGTTAATTAGCTCAAAGTGAAATCACTAATCCACATCACTTTGACTCCCACCACCAATCTAATCCTAAATAGACACCAAACGGTCATGATGTTTCTGTCATTCGGAATAAATTAAACGGTGTGTATTTCTTCTTTAGGTAAGAGAAATCAATAATTAGTAATTTAATAAAGTTTGATAAAACTTTCTTAAAACCACAAATCTTTGCAGTAGTTGTCACAATGGCGCATGTCTATAAATATAACCTTTAATATATGGTTATAATACTATTTAAAATGGTTCAGTCAAATTTAAAATTTACTATTACATCAAAAAACTTCATTTTTATGCTCAGATTTTTTGACACAAAAAAGCGGAAGCGATATTTTTTATAAATGTACGCAAGTTATAAATTGATTTGTTTCAATGCTTCAATACAGGCACACCCTTAGAACAGTCTGCCTTTTGTACACTGTTAAAAATTTTCACCCTGGTTACAAATTGTCCAGAGATCTTCGTTAACTACCGTTATCTTCGTAGATTCACGGGTACTAAGTTCACTTACCTACTTCGAAAATTAATCCATTACAATACTCTTGGTATGTGAACAAAACTTTTAAAAACTGGTTAAGACTACTGGAAAAAAACACCATTATTTATTCCACGTTTGTGTTTATCCTGTTCATAACAAAAAACAAAACTCGGAAGTCGAAATACGGCGTTGTTTATACGAAGACCGAGTTATCTGAAATTACGAACTCCTCTTTAATGTCAGGTATATTCCTCGTAGAAAAGTCAGTAAATTTACTGTAATTTACAAAAATGTACTAAAAATATTCACATAAAACTTATAGGCTACTCAAGAAAAAAGTTACCGACATTCCTAAAAAAAAAAAAAAAAAAAAATTGATTGTAAAGTCGGTTTACGGACGATAGTTTAACGTGACAACGTCATAACAAAACATTGATGAAATGATTGCATGCTTTTATGAATAAAATTGAATAATTTTTTATTGAATTATCACTATTTTGTAT
Source organism: Bacillus rossius redtenbacheri (assembly GCF_032445375.1). NCBI lineage: Eukaryota > Metazoa > Arthropoda > Insecta > Phasmatodea > Bacillidae > Bacillus > Bacillus rossius. Next base: position 45,612,494 of record NC_086336.1, read on the forward strand.
GGATACAAAGAAGGATTGAAATGAAAGCTACAATTTAATTGATAAATTTACTTTTATTTGCACTCATTAATTCAAATATGTTTATTACTTTAACGAACAGATTATTTTAACTATAACTTTTATACATGTTTGCTATTTTACTTCTTCCAATCTGTGTTATTCTGTTAAGGATAGGACGATGATAGGAAAAGTAGGAAACGAATGGGAGTGTTTCAAGTTTAATGTGCCTCGAAAAATTCAAATCGATGGTTGTTCCAATCGAGTGGAAGAGAGATAGATGCGGCGCGGCGCAAGTGTACAATGAGCCTAACGGGACAATGTGCGTAACGGGACACTTTTTTCGTGCGTGCAGTTGGCGTTCATTGATTTATTAGACTTTGTCACGTCAAAATGTATCTGGATGGAAGTTACGGACAAATACATTGTATAGGAAATTTACCGTGAAATTATTGTGCATTTCCTGTGCTTTTAACTTTCTCTGGAATAAATGTATCGAGCTAGGTGACTGGGCTCGCACTCAGTTCTGAAACCGCTTCGACAATCCTGATCACGGTTTTTAACGGTTTTTCGAAGTCAATCCGTGAAAATTCTGGGAAAGTTCCTTGCCATCTTCAACGAGATCGCTGTTGTGGAGAAGTTGTGACAGATGCAAAAGTTTTATAACTTACATTACATGTTTGCAAACGGTACCAAGAATTTTCTTACGTTGAAACCAACTAGAATTTCCAACGTTTTATGGGAGACTTTAACGCTTGCGTTACACATTGTTGCTATAAAAGATGTTCGTATAAAGCGCTCGGGCGGCAGTAAACATCGCGTAGAAAGAACTCCAGCAATGTTCGTGAAAAGGACGTTGTACATGCCATATAATAATCCAGCCCCAGAGCCGTCGGGCATAACGTTTTTGCTGTGGACCGCGCCAATATTGTGGTGCTCGTAACATTATAATGGTGTCAGTACTATAATTTTCATACCCGTGCCATTATCGAGCCTAGCTTTCCACGTAACGTGATGAAGCTGTTACGGTATGCGAATGTACCACAACGCTCGGACTGCCATGTTAAAAAGCAATTACACAGGTAATCAAAACAAATTTGAATTCTTTCTAACGGCAGTGATTCGGTAAAGAAAATTTTAACAATATGAAAATACTTGTCCTGACATGATGTTGGAGATATACCTATACTTCGCAAGTGAGCCTAATATTTAAGTTCCATTTTATAAACTCGTAGACAGGAGCGGCAGCCAGAATTTGATTCCATAATATTCATATCAGCTGTAATACCGTATATGTTTAATATTTTTTACGGATTAATGTTCTTAATAATGTCAGCATGTAAACATTCGTTCATTCTATATGCCGGATAGTGTGCTTTAATATTGTCAGTAATATATAAACCTGGCACTTTCTGTTTTACATTTTTTATATTTCATATCAGTAATATCTAGAAGTTTTCAACAATTATTTAAGAATTAATATGCTTCGTTTTATAGAAATTAAAATTTGTTTTAATTGTACATTGATCGCGACGCGCTTACGTGGCAAGGTTTTCCGGGTTCAACTCTGATTCACCGATTTACGAGAACCGAGTAGCTAATTTGAATGTTTTCGAGGCTCAATTATAAATGTTGGTGGGTCCTGTTGTATTTAAGGCTTCTGTGCACAACTGTGCGACGCCGAACTCTATATAAAAAAAAATAGTTCTAATTTGCCGGAAGTTTACCGTTAAATTCGCGCCAGTGTGCCATTATTATCATATCAGTGTACCATTATTGTCGCAACAGCATGCCATTATTTGCAAGTCAAAATGCCACTATTGTAACAGTGACCATTATTGCCAAGCCAGTGAGGCAGTACTGTCATGCCCAGTGTGCCATTATTGTGCTAGCGTGGCGTAATTATCGTTTTATTATCGTTCCAGTGTGCCATTATTGTCGTGTCAGTGTGCCGTTATTGTCGTGTCAGTGTGCCGTTATTGTCGTATTGATGTGTCATTATTATCGTTCCAGTGTGCCATTATTGTCGTGTCAGTGTGCCGTTATTGTCGTGTCAGTGTGCCATTATTATCGTATTAATGTGTCATTATTATCGTGCCAGCGTACCATTATTTTAGAGCGTCACGTACCCTAGTAAGACACCGGTGACCCGACATCCCCCGGACAGCCTCATAGAAGATGCACGATTGTTCCGCCGGCACGAGAGAGGGCACCGGGTGTAACGGCTCGGTGAACGGTCGGGAGGAACTGTGTTCGCTGCAGTTACCGACTCGGACCGACGCCGTAAAACGCCGTCGTAAAAGCCCCCCCCCCCTCCCCCCCCCCCGCCACCCGTCCTGCTCGCCGAGGCCCCATCCCTCGCCCACAACCAACCATCTACCTCCGCTGGACCGGGCGGATTAATCGCCGCGTGTCGGGGACTGGATATGGATGAGGGGGCCCTCCTTCGGCGCATAGATTACCCCTCGCAGTGTTCCACCGGTGAAGCCCACCATTCTCGAGGAGAAACGTGCGAAGAGGAGTTAATTAGTCGCTGCCCCTTTGGGTTTCGAATTATTTCGCCACAGATAGCAATACAGCTTCAACATTTATATATTAATTCTTTTATCAAAATCCCAAAAGACATAGATACGGGAACTTTTTTAAATATATATATATTACTTGTGTCTAACGTCTCGTAAATAGAGAAGCCTTAGTACACTGTAAAAATGCTGTCCAATTTTAAACAAAAGTATGTAGCGGCATAATCCCCACCAACGTTAGAGTAATTTTCCACCTACATGTGTTCAGGTATTTTTACTATTTTTTTTTTTCAAGTAAATATACTACCTATCAAAAGTATTAAACAACAATTTGTGTGTTTTGGTAAATATGTCATAGCTGTTGGTGTATGTATACCATGTGATGTATGTATTACATATGTATGCATGTGTATTTTTTTACCACAATTTCAGTTAATTTTACTGCATCTTTGAGTATAGTACACGCTAATATGTATGATTTGAGCCTTGACATGTTAAAATTGGGTACACCACTTTCATAACCTTTGTAAATTAAATGGTGTTTTGTCAGTATTAATTGCAAAAAAACATTTTTTTTTTCAGTTCCTTGTAGTAGTAAATTTACTCTGACAATTAATTTGCACTTTTACAATGGCGTATGTACCTACAAGTACAGTTTACTGGCAAAAAAAACCGGACACAGAATAATTTAACACTTGATGCGTGCATAATATCATCTGTACGTGCAAATGTACAGTGGTAGATTGCTCCGACGTTTCGCTCTGCATTGCAGAACTGTCGAGAACTCAACTGAGAACAAGAAGGCTCAATACATTGTCAGGGGGATCCTTCGTCAGGCGGCCAATCAAGAGAGACTTATTCTTATTGGCTCAGTTGCAAGCCAATCAGGGGAGGACTTTAGGATTACTGGCTTCTGTATCGGCCAATCATTCTCATTGGCTGTGTTGGTCATTTGAAGCTAAGCGCGTCGTGTCTTTCGCGCTGTTGTGATTCCAGCTTCAGTTATAGGTTACAAACCTTGGTGTTTTATCTTTTGGTAGCATTTACTACACCATCAAGTGTCTCTGTGCGACAGCAAAGAGTTGGAAAAGGTTTTGTGTCGCAACACAAGCGAGGAAAGGAGGTGGAATGGGAAGGATAGGAAAACATAGGGAGAGAGAACGAACTGGTGAACTACATCCTTCTCCGGGGTCGCCTCAGCTGTCGGTTCTCTAACTAATGAGCGGTTGCAGAACATCTGCACTAAACCCCTTGTTCTCCAACACCCCTCTTCCATCATCCCTTTGCAGACCCTTCTTCAACCCTTCTGGGACCGCCCGCGAACTACGTACGCACAGGCTAATCGATAACTGTTTCAACCTCCTTTCTGGACGAGCACAAGTGTCCTATCCTCTAATTACAGTCCGTTTTGATGTCCGTCCTGATGAGTGGTTCCTTGCTTGCCTTTTTTTTTATTCTTTCGCTGAACACATCCTTTTCAAAATTAAATTCAAGTTTAATTTTAAAAAAATTATAAAATATTTTTGTTTACATTTTTATAATAGTTTTTTAATATATCACGGCTTAATAAACAGAAAATACTTCCTAGAAACGCGAACCAAAATTTTTCCAATCAAAAAACGCGTTTCTTTTTAAATTAAAATTCATCTAATACCACCACTGTCCTTTCGAAACGTCAAAAGTTTTGTTATTTTGTTATTTGAATATCAATTTATTTTTTATGTCAGTTTAAAAAAAAAATATATATATATTCCGCTTTGGAAGTGAAATTGATTTTAGAACTCAGAAATGTAAGAAAAACAAGTTTATCTTAAAATAGCCTGCGATATCGCTCGCGCAATTTCAGGGTATTCCTGAAATTTTACTTTTGTAAAAAAAATTATGCCATCTATTGTTATGAAATGGACAAAATTTAATGTCAGGTGTATAGAAACTCAAATTCTTAGGAAAACAGTTCAAGAATGATATTTAGTAAAAGTAGTTGTGAGTAAGCCTTTTAATTTTTTTTTTTTGGATAGATTAAGTACTTGTCTGATTTTATAACATGCTTTTGTACGCGACTTCGTCAGCGTGGACTTGAGAATTGGATACAAAGGGGAATGAATGAAGAGGAATAATGAATTATAAAAAAAATATAGTCGAGTCTAATTTGTACTGCAAAAATTTCACATACTGGCGGAAAATAATATTGACACGGTAGATTCATGTAATTTATATTGTTTCTCACGACTAATTTAATGCAATATGTGTTTTTTAAAGAACATTATATGATTTATTATTTCCCGCCATTATGTAAAATTTTTGGGAATTTTATACTCTTGAACAACCAACATAGAGCTGACCATGCGAGAAGAATGGAGTGCCCAAAAAATTCCTGCCACTTTCAATGTTTCACCCTGTGACCCTATTGTCATTTTAATTGTTAACTTTTGTAGGAATTCCATCTTCTTGATTGTAATGGTTATTTATTGGGTATTATCGGGGAATCAACATGCTATCTCCTTCAGCTACTCCAGTCGGCGAGAATATGTTTCTCCCCAGCTCTGTGATGCGCAGCCTGGTACCGTTTCACAATCTCGGTGCATCAAGGTTACACGTCAGCAAAACCGTGACGCAAACCTTCAGCTCCAGTTTGTGGGGAGGCAAGATTCCCCCAGGCAAGACGTGACGGACGCACCAAACGACAACGCGTTACGAACTCACGGCAACGCTGTCTTTTGAGGAAATTAAAAACTAAACCGTTATTAGCGCCGTTAGTTCGCTTTCCGCCGCGATATTCCACTAAGCGGACGGGTCACGCTAAGGAGGAAAGGAATTAGCCAGACCTTACTGTATGACCGTGTGGCGGACATAGATAAATTACACACTCTCACTGTTTGTCTATGACTTATCTGTGATTTTCTATTTTAAAACTGAATTAACGCCTTTTTGTCACTCCCTTAGATTTTGAATATTATTATTATATGATCAAATTATGGCCTGCCGAAATTCTTCAATATAATGAACGTTAAATTACTATAGTAGTCCTGTAGAATGTATGCAAAATGAGGTTTTTATTTTATATTTTCTAGCTCCCGTTATAGTAGCGAGATAAAATATAAACCAGTATTTAAGTAAAAAAAAAAAAATCTTTTTAAACACAAAACGTTTCATCAAAATTGGTCCAGTATTTTTGCGTGATGCTCAGACAAACCAACAAATAGATACAGTTTTATAATAATATTACAGATATAGCAGCCCCAGTAAAAATAATTTTCGTAGGCTTTCGTGACCAGAGTATTTAACTGCTAGTCTGCTTCTGAGCTGAAGTCAGGTCTGTAAAAATCAATTGTGCCCAAAATTTCGGCATTTCTCGTTGTAGCCATACTCGATCACCTCAACAAGAAACTCAGCAGACGTTGAGTACGTTGCTAAGTGAACAAAACCTTCATATTAACTTTTCGATAACTATTTTACGCATTATCAAACAAGGCTGGGCATATACGTCCCTAGAAGCTTGATACGTGTATTTGAATTAAAATTTTCGAATTTATTCATAGAAACATTTTTTATATCATTTTGTAAGTTCAATATGTTTTCTTGTAAACATAAATATTTTTGATGGCCCCATCACATATTATTGTATCTTATCACGTTGTTGTTTTACAATAAAAAAACCAACTTTTATAATCTTTTTAACAATAAAATTATATTAATTTAACGTCGAAAATATGTAAATATGTATAAATCATTTCATTGAGCAAATTTCCTTTATTCCTTATTATATCGCGTTTGAAGCGTTTGGCTACCCTGACTTTCTTGAAACAAAAATAATAAATTACATACTTATGTTGATAAATGTGTGTACGCAAATTAAAATTGGTGTACGGACCATCAAGATGATTGATCTATTGTGTTATGCACATTGCTGTAGTGGAATGTTTGAGCTCAATTTGGACTCAACTCTGGAAGTAGGATTGTGTGCGCATTTACAGAAGCTATTTCGAGGCGACCTACAAATTCGCAGTAACACAGCCGTGGTTTAATCAGAGCGGGAATCCGTGAGAAATGAGCGCGAGGGGGGTGGGGGTGTGGGAGGGGAAATTGTTAGTACGTAGATATTTCTGTTGGGTGTGGGTCTCGCATTTCTGACTTTACAAAGGCACTGCCGTGTTTGCACTTCGCTGTTGTAAAGTTCACAACTGCACCCCGGTCTTGTCTGTTGGCACAACACCGCCCGAGAACAAAACATATTAAAGTAAAATTTTTGTACACATTTATGTACTACTTTCTTCAAATTTTCTCTACGGATTTCGATTAAATTTAAAGAATAGCTTTTTTCTGGTACGGGTATTTTGTCTAACATGCTCCAAACTATAGGGTAGTACTATATAAATCGATATCTGCCAATGCTGGCATAGCCTCCAACTGGCTACTGTTACATATACCTACTGCAATAATAATTGTAAGCGACATGAATACTATTGTAACAACAACCTACCTCCAGTGAGGCACAAGTGTGACATTTCGTAAACAACAATCGCGAAGAAAAAAATATGAAAGGATAACTATGTCAAGACATATAAAGGACTGGTTACACAATCATGTGTAATTGAAGACAATTATACGGATAGTAGAACTTACGTAATAAATATTATTTGTGTAAATGTGTTGTTTTAGTTCTTTGCACATGGGACTTAAAATTTTTATTGCAAGATATTAAATAAAAATGCTCTTTAATTAAATAAACATATTTTGAGCTGAAATAACATTTTTAAATCGTCTAAGGGTCAAACCAAGGAAATCGATCGAATCAGTTAATATATTAACACTTAAATTTTTTACTGCTTTTCTGGAACTTTTTCTGAATTTTTTCGAAATTAATTACAGATTTTTAATATGGTGGCCAAGATGGTTGACGAGATGGCGAACTATACGGTCTGGTGATTGATAGTACTGCACTCTAGCGGGTAAAAAATAAACCAATATGGTGGGTTCACACTCTAGCAGACATAAACAAGATGGCGGATCCAAGATAGCTGACTTGGTGTCACACTGACGGAAGTAATATATGCTTTGGTAGTATTTTAGGGGATCAGTCTGTTTGATGACATTAATGTGGAAGGACCTTCGTCATTTTTTTAAATTACCTCGGAGGTAATTGAACCAATATCCTCTGAATTCCGTGACGTAAGTGCATGTTTATATTTTTATAATGTTTCGGTTTTTGATTAATTTTATATTATTTTTAAACAATTTTTATATTATGTAATTATTATTTTTTTAAATTCAATATGGCAGCCGTGACGTCACAATACAAGATAGCAGTCTGGCTCCAGGCTCCACATCTTTAATCCTGGTGCCGGACAAACTTTTCTATACTACTTATAAAATAAAAAATTTTGTATTATGAATTTTGTAATACTAAAATATGTACATTCAACAGTACACAAATATTACACAAAAACCACATATATAATACATAACGCAAATTTTCATTAAACACACAATCGGGTATTGCAAACGAAGTTTCAATCCTTCCAGCATAGCTCGGTAATCCAGATATTCTATAACATTAAAACCCATAAAAATAGTCTAATCAATTGTAATATTCTGAATATCCCTCCTTCGTTATGTATAACGTGTGATTTAATTCTTATCACTAGCTGCTATTAAAGGCAATTTATCAAATAGTCATTGACAATTAATATCAGGCCATAAAATACTTTCAGTGTAACTGGAAAAAAAATTCTTTAGAATTAACAAAAAAAAAAAAAATTTTAACCAAGAAACACTACTGACATTGTGAAATTTTACTCATTAAAAAAAAATCCTACCGCGGTTGTGTTTGGTTTCCAATTGGTACGATGCAAAAGCCAATAGCAGCACATTAAGTTCGTGGCCTGTCATTTAAAAATTAACATGTTATCGATGAATGCATGAAGGTAATAACTAATAAGTTAAGGGTTCGGAGTTTGCAAACTTTGCGATGTTAATAATTGAATTCAAAATAAGAACGATCTCCCACCCCTCTTTCCCTTCTAGATACCATAACATTTTTTTTTAATAATGAAGTTTAACTCTTATTATTTGCGGATGTTTTTTTATCATGTTTGTTTAACAATGTTAATTTCATTATGGAAATTTTATGATAATTCCTAGCTAGTTCCTTTGAAGCTATTAGCCTAAACTAATTTAGAGCATCAGCATTTATGCAGCTACTGTTTGTTTTGCTAACGTGAGTGACTTCAACTGTAGAGCAGACAACAAACCACACCGTTCATTTTCATGGATGAACGCGTGCAATAAGCATAGAAATGCACACATAGTTGAAGTTACTATTATTTCCCTCATTTTTTTTTGCCACAGGCTAGACTCGACTGTTCTATTATTGCTCAACTCACGTTCGTATGCCCGTTGGGTGCAAATGAGCTAAAAGGCTTTTCTATGTTTATCGCTGTTCTAGAGTTGTTCAGGAAGTTTTAAAAGAACCGTTGGTTGAACATAAAAGTAAATGGAGGAATTAATAAGCTTCACTTATCGTTGCCATAGAGGTCATTTACATAGAAGAATAATTTTCTGTACTTTTACAAAAGATTCCTTTTTTTAAACCAGTTGCCAAGAAATAATTTGTAACGCTACAAAAAAGCTATTGCAACTTTGTACAACACAAAGCTATGGTTATTTGTAGACATGAAATACATTTTTCTAAATAATACTGAGTATTTATTACGAAAATTGGCACATAATTTTATATTTTAATTGGTATTTCATTCAAACATAATTTTTTAAACTATGGAAAAGATTATAGAATATTCAATAATTGGACTGTATTTTGTTTTATTTTACTTATTAATGTGCGCATTTAATTAAGCTGTTCAGGGAACGGTTTACAAATAACTTTAACTATTGGAGGTAATAATCTTAACCCAGTGTTACTGCAAACACAATTTTGTAGCGATACAGTTATTTTCATGTAAATGTACAAATTTACAAATATCTGTATTTTACATTATTATTTCTGGTCCATTTACAAAAATAATAATCCTTTTAGGCACAGCCTACATGCGTAGGTAGAGTTCAACGTAGGTACCTATTTCTTATGGAAATGTTCTGGAAACGGCTCAAATTTTCTAAAACATTTAAAGAACTTAATGTACGTGACACCCTTTATGCCCTCCAATATTACAAAATGATTGATTAAACATTTTATTTTCATTTTTCATGCTGCGAAAATATTATGAAAATTTTTAACTCAATTCATCAGGTATCGAATATCTTAGAACGAATTTCATATCATGTCTAATAAAGAACAAATTTGTTTACCCCCAAACACTATTTTTCATCCCTTGCACTAATAACGAAGTAGTGCAAGAATTTGTTTTGCACCAAGGTTTACGATAATAAGATGGTTTGAAATAAATTTGAACGTTTTTGATACTAAGAAAGTTTTGATTTTTTTTTTAAATTTCAACCCCTGTTTTTACGGTAGTAATTCGTTTCATCAAAAATTGATTAAGCCAAAGTTAACATGAAGTTTAGGATCCATACAATAAATGGAAACGAATTTGGTAGTTTATCTAATAGAAATGTAATGATTAATTTTCACTTACGAACCTTGTTATTTCCACCCCTTGCAGTAATGATTGGTCATAGAAAATTTATTTTACAATAGTTTTAGAAAATATTTAGAGAGTTAAAATAAGAATGGATTCGATAGTGCATGGTTGGGAAGTTTTATTTATTTTCTTATTCAAACCCCAGGTTTTTTCAACCCAATGCAATAATGGTTTGTAGTATCAGAAATTGTTTCAGACGTTTTAGATAAAAATTATAACATTTACAAACAATTTTAACGGAAACAATGGTGTGCATACAAAGTAAGATGATATTTTTTGTCTGCCAGCCCTTGCAGTTATGGTTGTTCGTTTCAAAACATTACTTAAACAGAAGTTAGTGTTAACTCTACAAATTATAATATTGTCAAACGTATGTGATATTTTTCATATCATGGGAACTGTAGCGATTTTACTTTCTTTTTTTTTAATCAAAAAATGTTCCCCATTTATAGCCCTTTAGTTCGATATCGCCCATTAACGAACTCAACCGAGATTTTCCATGTTTAAATTTTATGTTTAAATTTTATGTATGAGTTTGGAAGTGATTTGTGAAAAATTACGGCAGTTATCAGGTTAACAAAAATGTTATATATATAAACCTTTTGAGCTGACAATAATTTTGGGGTCTATGGACCATTAAACGAAAAAACTATATAAAAATTTTCCGGAAGTCGCACCATGGTAACAGCTACAATAGGTTGTTTTTCTTCGAAATCCACCTCAAATGCAGACCAGAGAGAACGATGTTAGACGAGATAAGCATGAGACATCAATAGAATGGAAAAGGTGTGGGAGCAAGACGGAGGCACCCAGAGAAAACACCTCCTTTATCCAGGGCAACGTCAGCCCAATGGCGGCTTCAGGATGACTTTTCGGGAGGGGCTATCGCACAAAGAAAGGTTGTAGTTGCAAAAAATGAAAGTGGTCAGATATTGGCCTTGGAATATTATTTACAAATTACAGGTTTTTAATACAGAACCTTAGTAGCGCCATGCAACTTAATATGAGATAAAAGTTTAACATATGAAATTAGATATTTAAGTAAACATAAATATACACTAATCAATCAAATTTGTCTCGGGAGGGGCTATCGCCCCCCACCGCCCCCCTTCTGGAGCCACGCTTGCGTCAGCCACGTTCCCCATCTTCGAGAAATACTAGTTCAACTCCGCCGGGAATATATACCAAATAATCTCGTTTGTGACCTCGCCAGTAAGACATCGCGGCCCCGTCGTCGTAGTAGAGAAAATGCATGTGTGCTTCAAGTCTTCTCGGCTACAGAAACAAAGTAAAGTCAAATTACAAAATATCCGATTATATTCTCAATGTGTCAAAAATATTCTTGAATTAAACATAAAATAAAATATAAAAGTATGTGCCAATTTTCGTAAGAAATAATCAATATCTAGAAAAAGTAATTCATATATGCAAAGATTATCATAGCCATGTGTTGTACAAAGTTACAATATCTTCTATCTTGTAGTATTACAAACTATTTCTTAGCAACTGGTTTCTAAAGGAATCTTTTGTAAAAGTTCTAACAATGCAGCATTTTCGCCTGGACTCGTGGCAATACTACTAAAATGACCTTGTTTCGGAAGGTCACCGAAAGTATGTATTACGCAGGGTCAGTATTAACCGTGAATCAGCAGTATCTGTGATCTCGCCTCCAACCTTGAGGGGCAGTATTGGATGTACCGGTGTTCAGCAACAGACGTGGGGCGAAAGAAGTACAGCCCGCCTTGTTATCGGATGGGCCAGCCTATTGGAAAATCGTTCCCCCGATATTGATTAATCGAAGCGTGCCATTGAATAATGGAACTCTTTTTCAGCCCAAAACTAACGGCTGGGCAAAAAGGCCAGGCGATAGAAAAAAAACTGTATACGGCTTCTTTATAAGAGCTGCAAAGTAAAAATACGAGTAGTATATATTGGTTCCTCCTGGGATTTGGTCCTGGGCGAGGAGCGAGGAGCCGACCGCCATCTTGGATTGTGACGTCACGGCGGCCATCTTGAATGATGTCACCGTTTCACGTTTCTTTATGGTCGCCATATTGAATTCTGACATGACAGCGACCATATTGGATGACCTTGACTTTGACCTTGGCCACCATATTGAATTTCAACATCTTGGAATCGAGCGCCCCAATCCCCGAACATTGCGATTTTATTTACAGCTGCCATCTTTGGTGACGTCACCGCTGCCATCTTTGGTGACGTCACCGCTGCCATCTTGAAAATCCATGATTGTTATGCTAAAAAATCGGGAAAAAATTTTTAATTTATAAAAAATTAATTTAAATAATTTAATTTAAAAACTTACGTATTTTATTGAGTCCTCGGTTAGAACACGACGAGGTCATTCGATTAAAAACGGTTACGAATCCTTCCTCCACAGAAGCCACCGGCAAACTGACCTCCCACCACTAATGCCAAGGTAGATACATTATTAGGTCAGCCAGTATGATGTCACAAAGATACATGGATCATCCCGCTCTCTTTAATTGTGACGTCATGGCGACCTTATTGAGGATAACGTCACTATTTAATGTTTCGTTACGGTTGCCATATTGAATTCTGACATCCATGAGGCCACCTTTGATGACCTTGACTTCGGCCACCATCTTGAATTGTAGAGATTTCCGCCATCTTTGAATCTAGAATTTTCAATTTTATTTATGTTCACCATATTTAAAATTATGAAGATTTTTTCGCACTTTTCGTTATGGCCACCATCTTGAAAATTCGTAAGTTTAAGTTAGGAAACTAGGATGAATCTTAAAATTAATGAAAAGAACTTCCGCCTTTTTGGAATTTGCCACCATATTGATAAACAGTAATTTTATGCTAGAAATCCGGGGAAAATGTTAATTTACAAAACAAATTATTTAAATACAATTTTATTGATTTTGAAAGTTGACCTTTGGCCTTAACTTTGACCTTGACTTTGAACATGACTTTGAACTTGACTTTGAACTTTTTACCTCATTCGCCATCTTGAATATCACCATCTTGTAATCGAGTGATCCAATCCCCGAATGTTTCAATTTTCGTTATGGCCACCATCTTGAAAATCCGTAATTTTATCATATTTCAATGATAAAATTTTTAAATAAAAATATAATTTTAATCAAAATTACTTTCACCATTTAGAAATTTGTCTGCCATACATTAGCAACTGTTGTTTAGTTTTGTTTTCATGACGAACAGTGCAAAACTGTTTTAAATCAAAATTCCCCAATGCATGAATCATTTAAAGAATGTGAGTAATTTGATAACTTAAATTTAATACATAAATTCGCATTTAATAAAGTACGCGATAGAAATTCGCCCTAGTGGTTACAAATTTAACATTCATGACGATGACAAAACCCACGAGTGGTCATTGTTGTCTGACACTCTGCTTTATTCGTTACTCTCTCCCTTCCCCCCTCCATTTTCCGCCCTACTCAGCATTGCATTTTTCGTTTTCGTTACGCTTTAATCTCAACTTACCATATTGGGTGTAAAGAAGTTTCACTTCATCAAATATCATTCAAGATTTGCAAATATTTTTTTTTCCAAAACTGTAATTTAAAGATAGTTTAAAAGAAATAAGTATTAGCAATGCCTTTTTTTTTGGAACGTAAAATTTTTTTTATCTACTATTGGCAAACAAATTTATAAATAAATTTTTTTCAATGTTATCTTTACGTTCAATTGGATTCTAAATCACAAAATCAGTGTTCAGACAAATAATTTTGTTGAAATTTATTTAATTATTTGAATGACTCTAAAACCCAATTTCTATAAAGGTATATGTTATTAATAAACCAAATGAGTATATATATATATATATGAATTTTTGGTATTTACTTTAACAAACTGCAGTCAAATATTAGGTTAAAAAATAATATTGTCGTTTAACTAAAAACATTCATATTGTTACGTGCATACGCCGTACACGTGGGTCGCGCAATCAGGTTCTAAACAAAGGCAACAAGCGGGCGCTCACCTGACGTTTATCCCATTTCCAAGGAAGATGCCGTGCAGGGGAGGCCAGCAACTCGAGGCCTGTTGGCGCCGCGCGTGGATGCTGCGTGCCTGATAGGACAGGTCTCCCGCGGCGGTGTTAAAGGGGTTTGGGGAAGGGGGAAGGACTGTGGACCGCTGATACGTGGTAGAAGCAAGGGGGGGGGGGTAAGAAGGGGTAAAGTAGGGGGAGGGGTGGTTGCTCGCTCTCGTGTGTCCCCCCTTGTTGATTGAAGACAACACGACAATATCACCGCACGCACGCACAAGCAACAACCGCCAGCTGTCAAAACATTTCCTCCCCCCCCCCTTCCCCTTTTAACCAACCGCAGCCCACGCACCGTTGTGTGTACTAGCACTCTCCGGCCTTAATAACTTCCGGTTCCCGTCCCTTCCCCCCCTCCCCTTATGCTACCACGTGTCATTCTGCAGGCGGGTCCTGTGGGAACTCCTAGCAGGGAGGAAATTATTACATGCATATTCATGAAGGGGGTGTGTTTTTGTTTCTTCTTTTTTTAGTGTCAGCTCACTGGTTTCCTCGATTCACACGTTTCCGTAACCACGGCAAAAAAAAATGATGTTAATAATAATGACCGTCTAGTAAAAACTGTACAAAACAGGCTGCGTTTTTTTTTATTTTCACGTGAAATGAAAACAAAGCAGCGCGTGTACTAAATTACGAAACATATATATATTTTTAATAATAAAGAGGTAATATTTACATAAATTTTCTCTACATCAACCCGGAAATTCCGCGTACACTGCCGTTCATTACAAGCTTTCGAAAACGTAAACTCTTGTTTACCGTAACGTTCTATATCTACAGAAAAAGCTTCGGTCTGTAAAAGACCGTGTGGTGGGCCGCCTTATTAACAAGTGATGTCGCTTTGAAATTAAAAAAAATTACCTAATTTAAAAAATCAAGGTGACAAATTCTTGCACGCTTTCAATTTGAAAATTATACTTTTCAGTTGGCTTTTAAATAGAGGTATGTTTTTACTGTTGTCTAGGCTACTGCTTATGTGTTTGTCATTCCAACGGCATGCCCAAAAATACATAATTACCTGGGAGGAAGGAAAAATTACGAGTTTTATTGTTAACAAAATTTAATACAAGATGAAAATTGTTGTAACTGGCCCTTTGAGCAAAGTTTATTAACTACCCCAGAAACACAATCGCTTCACGGGAAAAACTGTTTGAATCACCAGTCATTATTACCTCCAGGAATTCCAAAAAATTTTATACATAACTTTAACGAAATGATTGTTTTTAAAACCAAATAAATGGTAGGGGATTTGATGGCCAATGTAATTTTGAAACCAAGATTATGTATTTTAGTTCCTATACCACCACCCCCTTAGCTGAGTTTTTCAGGGTTTTGGGACAACGTAATTTTTTATTGTTTTAAAAATTATATATGTTTTTATTAAATTACAAATTTTAGCAATGATGTTAACAAATCAACGGCTTAAAAAAAGCTGTAAATTGCAATGTCAAACAAACATTTTTTTGGCAGCCACAAAGCTTAGCAGTGACTCATAAAAAACACTGTTTGTGATGAAGATAGCGATTTTACTTTATACACTTGCAAAAATTTCTTATCATCTTATACTGAAACCATGAGATATGTTATAAGATCCGAGATATCTTATAAGAGCCATGAGACAGAAAACCCCAATGTACACTCAAATTAAGTCGTTTAGTCAGTCTTAAGTACTGTACAGTCGGCGGTTTTTAAAACGACATTCCTCGGTTTGGCATATTCTGTAATCCGGCACTTACGGAGCAGCGCATGTTCGTCATTTGTGTTTTCCGCTTGGATTCTTTCGTTTTCTGACACAGACAATCAGGTCTCGTCAACCGCTCATTGTTTTCTTTGAGTAATATATTGGAATTAGTTTTTTTTAATCTCAGTTACTACAAATATACTCGGCATTTTTCTTTGGTATTTCAGTTAAAACTATATTGTAGTTCGCTAATACGGCATGCACGTGGCCTCAAACGTGCCGGATTAAAGGGCAAGGAAAGGATTTTAAAGGCGCCATTTTGGTTTCAACAGTTTTTTTTTTTAGGCCATTACAATTTTCTACCGATTGATATTCAAAACTTGCCTTCTCGCTGTAATTATTTTTTATATATATATGGAACAGAATTATGCATAAAAAAATTACAGCTATTTATAAATTTGTACATTAACATGAAAACAATTGTTTCGCTACAAAATAGTGTTCGCATTCTTCCCCGGGCAGTTATGACAGTACCACCGATGGTTAAAGTTATTTATAAACAGTCCCCCTGAATAGCTTTCCAATATTAACTGCGCACATTAACAAGCATGATAAAACAAAATAAAGTCCAATTATTGAATATTCGGTTATCTTTTCCATCATATAAGTATAATATTCCTGAATAAAGCTTTAATTGAAGTATAAAATTATGCGCCAATTTTCGTAAGAAATACTCAATACAAAATTAACGATATCTATCTCGTAGTATTAATTACAAAAATATTTCATTGCAACTGGTTCCCAAAGTAATTTTTTGTAAAAGTACATTTTTTTTTCTAATTGCTTATATGGAATGGAATGGCTGAAGTAAAAAAATCGCGTTTAGTATTGAAGGCATTCTTGGGAATGAATACTGTAGAATTACGTTATATAATGGTCTTTGTAAATCTATTAAAGTGTCATCTTTGCCTTAACGGAATCAGAGCTTCAATACTAAACGTTAAAATATTATCACGGCAGACGATTAGAAACCAAATTTTGTGTCTTTCTGTACCCCTCTCTTCTTCTTGCGGAGTCTTTGTTGTTTCTCGAGAGTTTGTGAGTTTTCGCGTCACGCAGTGTTGGCGGAAAACAAAAGAGGAGTAAAACTTTCATCACGGCTCAATCTTCGCTACAAATTAGTGCGCAGAGAGAAAGCGGTTGGTCGACTCCTCGAAAGCAAGGAATGAACAATTAAGAGGGCTGTTTCACCGCGCAGATGGCTCTTTTAGTCTCTAGATGGCTTTTGTATTTTTTTTTTCGTCTTCTTTTTTTTCTCCTCTTTGCGATCTTCTCGCGAATCGCATTCCGTTTTCTCTCGACGGCGTAGTCGCGTTCAAAGTGGCGTAAGCAAGGAAGGGCGCTCAGCGCGATAATCTACCCACGAATAAGCGGAAAACAACAAAAAAATATCACCTTGTCCAAAACGAAAATAAAATTATCTTGATTCTAATACTTCGTGTTCTTGCGCATGGTTTTAAATGAATTCCTTTATTTAAAAAAATATTGAATTGTTTTAAAAAAATTTCTCCCACTAAAAAAAAGTCTTTATATATATACTTTTTTTTAACATGAACTTAAAGGCAAACATTTATGTTAGCCCTAGAATGTACTGAAAGCATGAAATCACTTGGTTATAAAGTTTGGATTAACCGTTTGTACGTATCCTTCGTCTTGAAACACTTTCACTTTAGTATATCATTCAAAAATCAATATAAAACCTGAAATTTCAGGTTTTTTTTTGGTCTTGGGAAAGTACTATTTTAATTGATTAAATGAATGATAAACTAAAAATTAAGTGTTTTCAGACGAAGGCTACAGATGAACGGTTAATCCAAAAATATATGCCATGTGATTTCATGTTTTCAGTACACGCTAGTACTGACATAAAACTTTGCCTTTAAGCTCATAAAAAACATT
The DNA here is from genome assembly GCF_032445375.1 of Bacillus rossius redtenbacheri. Taxonomy (NCBI): domain Eukaryota; kingdom Metazoa; phylum Arthropoda; class Insecta; order Phasmatodea; family Bacillidae; genus Bacillus; species Bacillus rossius. The sequence continues at coordinate 45,630,308 of NC_086336.1, forward strand.
TAAAAAAGCCTTGCTAATCAGAAAAAAACTTTCAAAAACAATGAATTGTGGATAAATTATGAATTCATGTAAAAGCATGTGCAACATTACGATATATTAGAGGCGAACTAAATTGATTCTTTACCCCCTTCAGAGTGAAGATGCTTTATTAGCCACACGATATTCAACTTTATGGTGCAGACGTCTAGAAATTATTAAATAACCTCTCCCACCGCCCAAATGATCACAATTGTAGAAAAATCTGACAATTTACTTAAAAATTCACGTGAAAATTATACCACAAATTCACGTAGATCTGGTCAGCTGTGCCGTGAAAAAAAACATACCAGTTCCTCGTATTTTTCAAAAACAAAGTTTATCCTTTGATCATAATGGCATCATCTTGTACTTATTGATTCTGCAGAACTTTAAGATTGCTGTTTTGATTAAGTACGTCGAAAGATCCTGGACATTACAAAAACTTGAATATCATAATACAAAACAAATTACCTTTGTGTTTTTTTTCCCTTTCGTACAAATTTTACAGTCATAATTCCTTGTTGTATCACAGGTTTTTTTGACGTGACGTCTAATAAATCGATGAACGCCGGCTGCACGCACGAAAAAGTGTCCCGTAACGCACACTGTCCCGTTACGCACATTGTCCCGTTACGCTCATTGTACGCTTGCGCCGCATCTATCTCTCTTCCACTCGATTGGAACAACCATCGATTTGACTTTTTCAAGGCATTAATCTTGAAACACTCCCATTCGTTTCCTACTTTTCCTATCATCGTCCTATCCTTAACAGAATAACACAGATTGGAATAAGTTAAATGGAAAACATGTATAAAAGTTATATTTTTAATAATCTCTTCGTTAAAGTAATAAACATATTTGAATTAATGAGTGCAAATAAAAGTAAATTTATCAATTAAATTGTCGATTTAATTTCACTCCTTTGTATCCATACAAAATAGTGATAATTCAATAAAAATGATTCAATTTTATTCATAAAAGTATGCAATCATTTAATCAATGTTTTGTTATAACGTTGTCACGTTACACTATCGTCCGTAAACCGACTATACATACAACCAAAATTTTTTTTTATATTTCCGGGATCTTTGGATGTACTTAATTAAAACATCAAGCATCATGAACCACAGGATCAAAGTGTTGCAGGTGTAAGCTCTCCTTCTCTGTCTGTCTTGTCTTTAGTTACCTTCTGGTGGCAGACCAACCGCCTTACTTGGATGCTGGTAAACTTTGCCTGCGGTTTTGTTTTGAAGGGTAATCAACTCCGAATAGTTCCGCGGGTACGTTACCACAACGCCGAAATACAACAACGCCGAGCGTACAATAACGCCGAATGCCAAATTGATCACAACGCCGACAGCTAGAAAACTGCTGTGTACCACAACGCCGAAATACAGTAACGCCGAAAAATGTTGTTGCAAGGAGGGGGGGCGGGGGGGCGGGCACAGGAGCAAAATGAAAAAACAACTGAATGAATGTGTGTGTTTCTTAAATGTATCTTAACGCCGAAATACCACAACCTAACCTAACCTAGGCTAGCCTAACCTACCCTAACCTAACCAAACCTTACCTTACCTTACCTAACCTAACCTTTGTGGCAGTCTTGCAATTAAATTTTTCGGCGTTATTGTAAGTTCGGCGTTGTGGTGCGTCCCCAGTTCCATGTCACGACACGTGACCGGACATAACAGCATGTCGTCACTCGCGTGGGAAAGGGGTTGTGTGTGTGTGTGTGTGTGGGGGGGGGGGGGGGTGATAACGGGCGTGCTGAGCCAAACAATGAAAGATTGTTCTGGTAGGTTTTTCGCCTGTGGAGTTCGTTGGCCCCGAGCGAGTATTTACACCCCCTGGAGAGAGTCGTTTAGGACGACCGCACCACCATACCCGGACAGATTTCTCCAATAAATAATAAAGGCATATTTCTATTGCTTCGTTCCTATATGTAATCCCTGTTAGGGTATAATAGGAGATTTATCAATCTAGTAATAGTTTTATCTTCAAATCATATAATCTTCATATTAACTTATTTTCAAAAGGTTTATCGGGGTTAGTGAGAGATTATATTGACTTGTCCCCATAGTTAATGTTATATGCATATTATATATCTTCATGTAAGATTAATTTCCTCTATCCAAATAAATTTTAAAGTAAACAAAATAAATAATATTAAACAAAAATTTTCTTCTTTCTTCAGAATCTTCTGAATATATGACATCACCAAAAATTATAATAAATATTTTCTTCACCTAAAAAGGGGTTTTAGACTATTATATTTATCACATCATGAAAGTGAACAAATTTTCCTTCTTTCTTCAAAAACCTTAAATATATTCCATAACCAGAACTAAATTTTCTTCATCTATATCCATGTCCATACCCGGACAGAAGACTTTACGCTTATCCGAGGCCGCAGCAGTCGACAAGTGCTACATCTCTTGGGAGCGGGCAGGAATAAATAAGCAGCCCGCGCCGAGCCGCGAGAGGGCTCGCCCGGCGAGTAGCAGAGAAGGCGGCAACTCGCCGAACGAGTGATGAACTCGCTCGGCGAGACTGAAAGTACTGAACACCCTCTCCCCCCGGTATCTCGAGAGTCCCCCGTGTGTGTGTGTGTAGAGTGCCCGGGTGTTAAAACTGTGAGCGGTTGTTGCTCGTATGGCGAGTGAGGGTGGAAGCGAGTTTGGAGGACTGGGCGAGTGCAGAGACAAGTACAGTACACTACCGATTATCCGCGAAATTAAGTGGCAGGGCCAACGCGGATAGTGAAAATCGCGGATAATCCGCAAAAGAGCCGAAAATGGGAAACAAAAAAGGAAACATTAATTTCACCTTAAAAATATAAAAAAAATTATGTACAATAAAAGTTACAATTAACAGTAAAAAAATTTTAATGATGCTAAAATTTTAGTATTTTACTGAATAATTAACATACAATATATTTCAGTAATGTAGACATGAAAGTGCTTGGTTATTACTTCGTAACAAGGATACAGTACATACTGTACGTACTCAGAGACTTCATTAGACACTGCGTGAGTTTCAGAGAAGGCCTGTGGCGTTTTACTGCATACTGCACGCAATACACTCGTCGGTAGAGTTCAAATTTGCTCACTTGTAATAAAATACTGATTAACATATATGTGTTGTACTTATTTTTTCGTAGCATGCGCGGATAATCCGCACCACGGATTATCCGCCCGCGGATAACAGGGAGTTTTACTGTGCAAGTATTGCGCTGGGAGCATTGCAGGAGGACGCTGGTCGGTTGGAGACCATGCGGTATCGGCCCGCGCACGACTGCCGCCCATTCCTGGGTTATTCCGAGGCAGGGACGTCGGAACAGGGGGGGGAGGGGGCAGCAGGGGCGAGTCACCCCCGTGCTGTTATGCATGGGGGGGGGGGGCGAGAGTAGCATTTCGCCCCCCTCCTTTTCCCAGAATAAATGTTTGGTCCTAGTAGTATTTTTCTCAACCAGTAGTTACAAACGTTGCATTGGTGATCACATTGATTAGAAAATCAAATTTATGATTGTCAATATACTGTTAAATGATTGCAAATTCCTAGATGGTATTTTATTTAAATTTTAGTACATCTACTGTAAGAGTAGTATTTAATACATACTACGTCATCAAATTCTTGGAATGGTATATTTAATATTTTGGTTTGGAAACTCATTAAATAGCACCATTTTGCATCTAAAATTCCAAATTCTTCCGGGGGAGGGCCCCCGGACCCCCGGCTCTAGGACTGAGGTAAGCGTGATACATCTTCTCGCCCCCCCCACTCATGAAAACGTTCCGACGTCCCTGTTCCGAGGGGAATCTTCCCGACAGCGAGGGGACCAGCTGGAACCGCTGCGAGACACGCCGAGTGTGCCAGAGGTCGAGACGAGTAGCAGGGGCCTGGAGGCTACGAGCTGATGTGGTGGGCGCAGGGGTGAAATACAGCCAGCAGCCGCCAGGGGCAGTCCGTGCGCGGCTACACCGGGGGAGGAGGGTGTCACTCGACGGGCGATCAGGAGACAGAAGGCGACTCGCCTTGGATCATAGGGGGGGGGGCGCAGGGGGCGCCCCACCCCCCTTGACCAGGGCAGCCCAGCACCAAGCATGGTTCTTGGCAAGGGGAGGGCGCGCGCCCGGCCGCCGATGTCATACAATACACATTCATACACTTACCTTTCACGACTTCATGTCTTGGAAACAGTTTGGATAAAGTTTCATTAAGCTTTGCATGTGACTAGAATCTTTAGTTTTTCTGTAGTGATTTTGACATTTGTATACTGCACAATTGGCCATTTTAACTACATATAGCACACAATTATGCACCAACAACAGCAAATATTCGGGCGAGACGTAAATGAAACGGATAGAGCTTGGAAAAAGATCTCTGGCTGCATCCAAGCAACCAAGGTGACGTAACAAGGGAGTGTGTGGAAGAGGTAGACCTGCGCCCCCCCCCCCCCTTGAGATTTTTCTGTATCCGCCACTGCTTTGGATCCACACCAAGAGCTGCTTTTGCCTCGAGGCGAGTGACGAACCAATTAAACACACTCGCTATAGATAGGGACCGGAAAAAATTCGCGGGTTCAATGACCTCCAGGATGAACTCCATAGTTTTCTACGTACACTCGGTCAAATGCCACCCACCACTCATTGGCTGCTTGCTGTCTTGTGAAACGTCCCAACGTAGCAGCCTGTGATTCGATAAAGCTTCGGTTGGGTGTTTCTCATTGGCCCAGAGTCATCCAGGTGAGTTGTGAGCCAATAACAGAGGCAGCACTGAGGTATAACTATTTGTATTTTGGCCTATCGCGAAATTAATATTCGAATTTTCCCGGTGACTAGCTATAGAAGGTCCCGCTCCGGGACGAAACACCCTTAAGTCAGACTTAAAGTTATGAATAGAACTTTTAAATGTTAGGAGCTGTATTCATAAAATGTACTGTTCCCTCCATTAAGTAGATTTATTGGACTTGTAATATAATTACAGACTTCATTTTTTTAATGAAGATAAGTCCTCATAAAATTTGGCACTTTTTCAGCATTCTTGTTAAAATGTGTATACAGTTAATTTTTTTACCTTAATTGTAGAGAGGATGAGTTGTTAAATTCTGGGACAGTAGGTATTGTCTGGTCTTTGGTAGATATTGCTGTAATGTTTTATGTTAACGAGTGTTAATTTTATTTATTTGTTAACATTCACCAGCTGCCGGCGAGTGAAGTTTTGTTGTTGAAGAATTATTTAAGTTGTAAATGCAAACAATGGAATGATGCCATCAGTTATGAGAGAATAAAATAGCTTGCTTCTTTAATTCTCATTCACAGAACAAAAACTACTTTCGTTTCGTTCACCCAGGGGGTAGGGGGGAAAGAAATGTATACAGGATCATGCCACCAGGATCTAGGTATCGACTTGGCTGGTGATGCGAAACTATTACCAACGAAACTTTCCTTTTTTTTTAGCTTCGATAATCAATGATGAGCAAGCTAAATGAAACGTTTCTGGCTGTTGAAGCTCAAAAATGTTTGTTTCTGTTAAAACTGAAATGTTCACACCAATTTAAATTAGGCATTCCTACAAAAATATGTGAGCACACTTACAAATATTTACCGTGACAGAAAACTTCCACTAGCTAGCTAACTTTTTATCTCTAGCTTTGTGCAAGATTTGCTAGGATAAATATTAGAGTACATGACTGAAAATATTTATATTCGAGTTTTAATTTAAATTAATTTGATTAATATGATTGATTTTACTTCATTAATTTTTTTACATAGCACTTAGTCAGCTTCATTACGAAAACTGTATTTTTTTCCGTATAGAAATATAGTTTTATATACCTTAAAAACAATAAATTAATAATGAAACAACTGACGACAATAGCGAGAGACATGAATACTAATATACACATGAACTGCGGCCTTTATTGAACTTCAAGTAGTTTTTACACAAACTCAAGAGAGAGACACCAATAACAACATTACAAAATTCAATTTACCCAATCACTTGGAATTCAGGCGGAAGGTAAAATGTGAAAGCAGCAAATAGGCACCCACTTAATTGTGTTCAATAGTAGTGAGTTTATTCTGTTAGAAAATAACGCAGAATTTTTCAGGTCTTTACCAACATTATTTTTAACTCTGCGGAGACTTTGGAGAAATATTTTGCCACCACTTTTCGGTAGGCCTTGCGTTAACCGGAAAATATTTGCAGCATTTTGATGTTTATAGTCCGTATCTGACTTAACATTAAAGAAGATAAAGAAAAATAATTACACACTATGTCTAGCATTGGGTATGCATTTTTCATAATTTAATAATGGCTGTACAGATAATAAAGTTAACTTATCTGAATTCTGCCTGCGTATGTGCATGCTTGAGCTATCAGTAGAGGCCGGAAAAATTCGCTGATTCATTTCTAGATAGAATATAAATTCAAATATGTATACTTCCAAGCGGCGTCTGCTAATTGGCGCGAAAATTACCGGAGACACGCTTGGCCAATAAGAACATTCCACCCACAGGCGTATCAAATTACGGGCAACCAAGTTGAGACGTCTCACCAGTCAGCAGGTGACTTTTGCCCGAGTACACAGAGGAATGTGGAGTCTTTCCTGGAGGTCAGTGAAAACATGCAATTTTTCTGTCCCTAGCTAGCCAAGGACCTTTTTTTCTTTGTACCTCGCCTTTACTACGATAAATCTCGGTTTGCATTGAAATACTTGATAAATACACGCGATTATGGTGCGTAGTGAGCGTGCGTCGTTTATGTAGCTTATGAAAATAAAATTATAAATAATTAGCTTTATACGAGAAAATCTAGTGTGATCCTATCCATAAAAATTTTAACTCTCAAGATAATGTTTTTAACAATCAGTTAGGAAAAATTATTTAAATATTATAACTTACCACTCAAAAATTAAATACTGTGTATCGTTTTAGTGACTATTTATCTTAATATAGGTATATAAATCCAGTGTCCTGATGTTTGTTTCCAGTGAACTCTTCACCAAGTCAACCGATTTCGATGAAAATTGGCATTTATGTGTAATTTTTTTCCTACTTGAGAGATAGGATAGTTTTTATTTCGATTAATGGTCTTAATAATTTATAATTAATAATAAACTGATTATCAAAGTTGATTGGTGTTTAAGCCCGGGAAACAGTAGGTACTTCGTCTCCATGACAACGTTGCGTGCTAGAGAGTCGGGAAACTTATTAAGTTTTTGTCAAAATTAATTAATTTTCATTTTATTTCATTTATTATAATTGTAAATAAGAGATTTGGTCTCATTTCCCCCCCCCCCCCCCCCCCCAATTAATACAACCGTGCGAAGCCGGGTCGGGCAGCTAGTTTATTTTATATAGAACATCTTTGGTTTAACTTTATGTTGTTTCCATACGCTCTAGTTCAGTAATGGCGAAATAGAAGATTTTATTTAAGGTGGAGTCTCTCTCACCATGTTGATTTTTTTATCCTCTCGTCGTTATTACTAGTTAAGACCTATTTCTTTAATTTAACACTATACTTAATTTGCAATTGTTGTTTTGTCACAAACATTTTCCACATATACCTACATATTTACTAAGTGCTGTATAATGGTTGTAAAAAGGCGCGCAAGTTTTTTTTTATAATTTCTATCACTTGCGCAACATTTTACACGCATTATATAACATTTCAGATACAGCTACACGTGAAAATATTTGTGTCAGAACAAAAAAAAATGAAAACTAGTTATAGTGTCTAATTTATATAAATAGCCCCATAATTAAAATTAATGACGAGAAAATTAAAAAAAATCAACAAACATCACTTTCACCTTAACCACCAAATTTCGTCTATAATATTTTAAGTGAAACATCTCAACAGCCGATAGGATAAGTCGTGGAGATGAAGTCGTCAGAACGTAACAAAAAGTGCAACGCTCAGAGGTTAGCACACTTGCCTGTACGCCAGTATGCTTACATGATCACGTGCACACTTGTTTAAAAAAAATATTTTCGTACCCTCCTCGTGTCTGCGAAGTTTCGCTTCTAACGCACGTAGCGGGCGTGCACCCATTTTTTTATTTTTTTATTTTTAGAAAGTAGTTTTTTTTTTTGTTCTCCGGGAAGTTGCCTCGCGCCCAGCTGGATCCAGGGGGTGTAGTGTAGGAGGAAGGGAGAGAGAAAGAAACGACGGGAACTCGAGGCGAATGAGGGAAGAGACAAGCGGATGGATAACGTACTGTTTGCTCGCTTCGCACGTGACGTCCGACAAAAGGAGCGAAAAAGGCACAAGCTGTTCGCTTAAAAAAACTCCCTCCTCCCCCTCACACCCCCCTTTTTAGAAGTGTAAATTCTCTACGTGTGATGAATCCTTCTTAAGCTGCAGGTCTCAGAGATGCCTCTTTCCCCCTTTTACTCCTAGCCATTCGCCAAAACCTTCCAGTATTTTCGCGAAAGTATTCGGAGGGAAGGGGACCACGGTATTCCCGAGAAGTTCGTCTTCATGAATATGTAGACTGCCTACTACCCGAAGTCCCAGGAGGCGCGTAAGACGCGAGGTAGTTTGGACCCGGGGGTAGGAGGGTTGTTAAGGGGGGTAGGGAGTGGAAGGGAAAATCCCCAGTTAGCATCGCGAGCGTCGGGGCGCAATCGTCGGGATATCCGCATACTCACACCTGCCCACTTTACCACCCCCTTCCAACCCTCCAACCCCCTCCAAACCGGCTATATGCGCACATCACTAAAATGTTTCAGAGAACATCATATCGTACCCGACGCCAACATTTTAAAAAAAGTCGAGTTTTTTGTATCCTGGATTAGTTCATAAGAGTTTCATCTATTATCAATAGAGACCGGAAAAATTCGCGAATTAAATGCGATAGGATATAATATACAAATAGTTATAGTTCAGTGGTGCCTCTGCTATTGGCTCACAACTCACATGGATTACTCTGGGCCAACGAGAAACACCCAACCAAAGCTTTATCGAATCACAGGCTGCTACGTTGGGACGTCTCACAAGACAGCAGCCAATGAGTGGGTGGCATTTGACCGAGTGTACGTAGAACTATGGAGTTCATCCTACAGGTCATTGAACCCGCGAATTTTTCCGGTCCCTATCTATTAAACACGTGTTCATGGAATGTTTTTTTAAATCCTAGCATGAGTCGAATACAAATAATCGTTTTGAATTAACCTTTTCTAGGTATCTTATTTTTTTGAAGTTAGACTTCTTTAGAAGCGTTATGAGAAAATAATGAGAGTGAAATTTTAAGATGCGCACGCATCACTGTAACACAAAATTAACAGGTTGAAGCTGCCCGCTAAACCGCTCGTTAAGTCTCGAAAAAAAAAAAGCTACCAACAAAATAGAAATATAACCTCTATTAGTCGCGTATGTTGGCACGCTCGTCGCCTCTGGTCACTGTTTTCATGTTTATAATATTTATCCACATGTTTCTAGTTTCTACATTCGCAACACGTGTTTCAGTTTCATACAAGTGCGAATTATATTTATGTGCTAATAAATTATATTCCGTAGTGATTTAAATTGAACATTTTGATTAATATTATTTACTATTCGTAAATATTAGTAAAAAAATTGTGCTAATATACTTTTTCAAGTGCTCCAATATAATTGAGGTTACATATCCGTATGTATTATTTATTGATATAAATTAAAATATTATTATTTAATATAATTAATAATAAATATTATTAAATTATTAATGTTAAATATTTATTAATAGTTATTTAATATTTACAACAAAATAAATAAGTTTAATAAAACATTTTTAAAAAATTAGTGATAAAAATTAATTCGCACATCAAATTAAAATATTAATTTTAGTATTTATTATTAAATTGAATAAATAATAAATATTAATAAAAATAAATGAACAAATTTAATGCTAACTTTTTGATAAAAAAAATAAATGTTAAAATAAGAAAATAATAAATATTATAAAATGTATAAACTTAAATTAAATTTTTTAAATTTTCATTAAATATAATATTTTATTTTAAAATATTTAATAATCAATAACAAATGTTTAAAATTAAGAATATTATAATATTAAGTACAAATTATGTCATATATATTGATTATTCTGTAAATTTTATTTATTAAATTTTTCAAATTTAAACTGAAATTTATTGACTGTGTTGACTATTTTTTTCCAGCCCTTTTATTATTTTATTATAATTAATTATTTACATGCAGTTTTTTTTTTTTAATGGGGGACCCCCCCAGGGGGTCCACCCCGCCAAAAAATGACTCTTTATTTTAAAAAGAGTGAAAACAAAAATATGTACATGGAAGGAAATATCTGATAACAATAAACAGTGAAACAAAACAAAACATATTTACAATTAGTTACACGGCACTGGGCCCCTTCCAACAAAAGAGTCCTTGGGGGCTGGTGGTGATGTATGGCATTCTATTGTTGGTTGGTGGTGCTGGGGATGAAGAGCTGTAGGTGAGGCCGGGCCCGTTTGGCTCGGGTCTGGCCTGAAGATTGGCGGCCGGGTCACATGGTCAGCGGTACTTGTGGGGGTGGGCAGTGGTGTAGATGGTTTGTCCCGCAGTGCATTGCTGTAAGAGGTGCGGGCCAAAAACTATTTTCTGATGATGCCAAACAAGTAAAACTTCTCACTCGCGTACATAAGTACACACACCCATTTTTTGTAAACCCTACTAATATTATAAACGCGAAAGTTTGTAAGTATGTATGGATGTTTGTTACTCTTTCACGTAAAAACTACTGAATGGATTGGAATGAAATTTGGCCTACAGCTAGCTTATAACCTGGATTAACACATAGACCCAATATTAATATGAAATTCCATCCCTAGGGGAGTGAAAAAGTGATAATTTCATTTTATAACAGAAAAAATCATAGGTCATAGACATACAAATAGTGAGTGAGTGTCATTTCTCTATGTCTGACACACGATCATACACATAGTAAGGTCTGGCAAATTAATATTTTTCTCCTTGGTGAGACCAGTTCGCTTAGTGCAGCTCGCAGCGGCTAGCAAAATAAAGGCGCTAATAACACTTTTGTTCTTAACTTCATCAATAGATAGAGTTGCCTCTAATTTTAAACGCACCATCGTTTGATGCGTTTGTCATGTCTTTAATTTTAGTTTGTTTGTGCCTTATGCGTTCCTATACCATTCATCCGATTGCGATGATATTTCGGTGATTTGTTATGCGCATGCCCATGAAGGTTACTGAGACGGTAAAACTATTTTTCAATAGTTGGAGCTCGAATCGTGTCAAAACAAAGTGTTTATTTCATTTTATATAGCGGCACTTAGACTGATTTTGTAGTATAAGTGCGCACGCATGAAACAATTTATTTTAATATCAAAGAGAGACAGAAATAGAGTGATATATAGAGTGAGATAGAGACGGAGAGATGAGATAGAGCGAGGTATAGAGAATAAATTGGGTTAGATAAAGAGATATATACATATAGATGTATAGAGCAATATAGAGACTTATATGTAGAAGATATAGAGATAGATAATACATGTAGATATAAAGAGATAAATAGAGATAGAGAGATACATAGATGTATATAGGTGTAGATAGAGATAATAATATATAGAGAGAGATGGATAGATGATTTGTATATGTGGAACTACTTCAAACATATTACAAAACAAAACTGAATGAGGAATTGCAATGCAGGCCGAGCATTAGCTAGATAATGGAATCTTTTCAATATTAGTAATCTCTTATTTTTCAGCTTTTTTCTATATTGCTTTATAAAGTCTAAATTACATACAGACCAGGTAAATAACTATAAACTGGCAGAACAACGTTTGTCGGGATCTGAATGTGATATAAATTTATTTTCACACTTGATATTAAAATTAAGTAGACAATTACTAACTACACCCTGTGTTCAGCCCGGGCAACGCCGGGTATTGCAGCTAGTGTGTAGATAAATTCCAGTTGACTTAAATTGCCAATGTATGTTGTTTTTTTTGTGAACATTAGTATTGTTGCGAGGCTGCTAGGGACGAGGCAAGGCCGGCCGGTGGATTCCTGGTGAAGGCCTCGCCTCCTTTTGGAGCCAGCCGTCCCTCGCCCTTGCAACTACAAGAACCCTCCATTAGCAAGCCACTTTCTGACACACTCTCCCCACTCCAACCTCGGAGTCCGGTCTGGTGTAACCACGGTCATTGCTCTAGCAACGTCGAGAATAAAGTCGGTGAAGTTGATCACGTGATTAGTAAAGAGACGGGCTTCGTGTGCGCAGATCGTATCACCTGGGGCGGTGTTGTGTGCGCGGCGGACGAGAAAGTAGTCTAAGGCAGGGGCCGAGGTGCGCTTGCACACTGGAATATATATATATATATATATATATATATATATATATATATATATATATATATATATATTGTAAATGGAACATAAATTTTCATGTAAATATAGCCTCTGTCAAGCTGAGCTCTAGTGCGGGGGACAGAACTGTGGACTTATGAATAACTATACTCTTCTGAATTGGCTCCTAAGAGTGTATATAATGGTTTGCTGTAGGCAATAAGAAACCACGTTGGTGAACACTCTGAGTTATTACTACATAATACTGTGAATTATACCCTGAATAAATATGAATATTCATATTTACTGCTGGGTTATGAGTAGGTGTTTGCATAAATCTACTCCTTATTAGGGTCACTCTGTTCAGTGGAGATTCTTTGATTTTTAGAATTGTTTCTGGGCGCCACTTTTATGTAAACCTTAATTTTGTTATCAAGGTAGAACAGTTGTAGTGGAATACATAAGAGAAAAAGATTTAGGATCATTAAAAATACATATACACTGTGACATAATAAAAGAATAAAAATAGTATTAAACAAATAATCTTTAATAAGACAAATATATATATTATTGGATTGGTCAGTGGTATACTCTTATGTTTCTCAAACATACAGGACACACACACACATGACAAATATAACAAAAGTTCGTTTAATTAATTTACTATGTCCGTTGCTCTCACTCTTAGATCGAAGTTAGTGTATCAAAATATAATTTATTATCGTTGACAGTTAATTTAAAATAGTATACCTCGGCTGAATTCTGTGTGTAGGGAAGGTAGAACATCATGAGAACTCCGTCTCATTTCACCTCTGGGTTAGAACTCGGAATGTGTAAAACAGAATAGTAATTGGCTTAAAATGTTTGTCTCGGCAAGGCTTTACTTAGTTCGACACAAAAATCAATGTTTATGTACGTGTTTGGCAGGATCAAATTACGTTTTAGGCAGAAAACGGTCTTTTCAATGTAGCATAATGAGTCGGTTTTACTCACGTTAATATCACACCTAAATACACATCATGTAGGATGTGCCCTGTATAAATCACATATAATTATCTTTAGACGGCGATTAAAAAATATCCCTTCAACTGAATGACCTAATTAGATAGTTGTATTATCGGATTATCTAGGGAATTGCAACCCAGGCTGTCTAGCCAACGCCGTAGCCATTCCAAACTTTTTTCTTAACTTTCTTAAAAGACGCTTAACTTAAGCAACTCGGCCTCTCATTGGCCGAGACACAAAGATCGTTGACTTAATTAACACATCAAAACAAAATACAGACATTCAACAATACATCTTAAAATACTAAAATGTCTCAAATTCAAAACGTTAATTTTCAACAATGAAAATTCTCTTATACAAATTAAGTGCAAAAGTTCAATTTGCCGTTTAAGTCATTAGTTCCCTAGAGGGGTCTTGTCAATTGAGGTTTCAATGTCACTCGGGCTACGCCATAGAGTGTAGCACTCGTAGATACGTTCAATATCCAACAATAGAGCATAAACATAAAAACTTAAACAAATAATAATTATATTAAATGTTATTTATAATAAAAACATTACACTTTCTGTGTTATTTATAATAAAAACAATACACTTTCTGTGTACGGGATAGTCATGTAACAGCACACTTACTAAAATTTTCATTAGTTTGTGTATAGTCATTCAGATTGTTGCAATTTAAGGGGAAAAATAGTTAATTCTATTAGTTGATAAATAAATAGGAGTTGATTAATTTTGCTATAATTTACCGACCTGTATTCCCACACGAATCAATATTTAAAGGTAATTTTTTTAACAAATTAAAAAATCTCCTCAGTGGGGAATCGAACCCCGGTCTTCCGCGTGTCAGGCGGGGATACTGACCACTATACTACCGAGGACCTGATTGAAATTTGGGAATTATTAAGATTTTAAACTATTTTTAGGGCTGTGACATCAATGCGATTTTTTATACATCAGCTTCGGAATGGTTGTTTCATATTGTTTGTAACTACATAATATTGCTTCAGAGTTTTTGCTTAGAATTCGTTGAAAACGTAAGTAAATTAAGTTATAGCTCAAAAACCACTCAAAGAAAAAAGTCAATAAAATTAGGTATTACCGATAGGTAAACTTAAGTCTAATGAGAATTTAATGCTCATTATAAGTATTTTTAACATTCCGGATTTCATAACCTAGGTTTTATTTTTAACGCCAAACATTTTATAATAGCCATGCAACATAATTATAATTTTGTAGTTGTTTTTAACAATGGTTGCTGTTTGCGTTTCGCTGAATCTCCGTGGATATCGCTACACATCAAAGCTGCGAACACAGTAGTACCGACAACACTGAATAGGTGGTGTTAGCAATAAAAGTAGTCGGAATATCAACCATTCCTTAAAAATCATGCGCCCTTTCCATTATGACTGCACTTGCTAAGGGATATAGGGGTGTGAGTGCTACGTGCGTACTTGTGTATTCAGAAACACCATTTGTGCATGTATGTAGCAATTTTTATTTTCTGTCAATAATGATTTCTGTGTTTATTTATTATAACAATTTTATTTATTCTTGCAACCAAGATGTGTTCTTGCTTCAATATGTATTTCATATTGCATTGTACACAGAATTTTGGTAGTGTCGGAAGACACGCAAAAATTTTTCTTGTATTTTAAGTACATAGGCGTTCATAACATACATTGAAAGTTATTTTTCAATGTTAGTAATAAAGGAATCAAGTATCCAGTGTAAGTATACAGCGTTGAAACTGTCTTTGCTAAAAAGTGTTGAGTGAAACGGCAGCAATAATTAGGTTGGAATAATTTAAATAATTAGCGTTACACTTCTTCCCCTTCTTAATCTAAGTTTAGGCTGGCCGGCAGCCTGATGGGAAACGACGGACGTCTTCACCGAATAAACAAATGTGGGTAGCCGTGTTCCTGTTTAGTAGTCACTATTCCTTCTGTTTCCTGTAACCAACCTGCTTGCTCCGGGCATGATTTCGCCCAAGATTCTCCCTTTTACCTGCGCCAAACGTAACTAGTCCTACTAATATTATAAACGCGAAAGTTTGTAAGTATGGATGGATGGATGTTTGTTACTCTTTCACGTAAAAACTACTGAATGGATTGGAATGAATTTGGCCTACAGCTAGCTTATAACCTGGATTAACACATAGACCCAATATTAGTATGAAAATTCCATCCCTAAGGGAGTGAAAATGTGATAATTTCATTTTCTAACAGAAAAATCATAGGTCATAGACATACAAATAGTGAGTGAGACCAGTCCGCTTAGTGCGACTAGCAAAATAAAGGCGCTAATAACAGTTTTGTTCTTAACTTCTTCAATAGATAGAGTTGCCTTGAATTTTAAACGCACCATCGTTTGGTGCGTTTTTCATGTCTTTAATTTTCATCTGTTTGTGCCGTATGCGTTCCTGATTGAGGCATTGTAATGCAGGCCGAGCATTAGCTATATAATGGAATCTTTTCAATATTAGTAATCTCTTATTTTTCAGCTTTTTTCTATATTGCTTTATAAAGTCTAAATTACATACAGACTAGGTAAATAACTATAAACTGGCAGAACAACGTCTGTCGGGATCTGAAAGTGATACGGTATAAATTGTTTTTCACACTTGACATTCAAATTAAGAAGACATTTACTAACTACACCCTGTGTTCAGCCCGGGCAACACCGGGTATTGCAGCTAGTCATTAGTAAATATATTAAGTTTTTTTGCCCCCTAAATTCTATAAACCTGCATTTTATAATTCAAATGAAAAAATAAAGAATTTCATATGGAATGCTACATTTCAACGGTTAATTTAAAACTGCACATCACAGGTTAAATTTTTTTCTAATTCACGTTAATATCGAAATTTTATTTTGCCTATAAGTGTATGAAATTTTTATGTAATAACTTACTTGATCAAAATCCTTTAATAAAGAATTAAAAATAGTAGCTTACCACCATGAGCATTAACACGAAAACACGGAAGCAAAATAATTTAGGCTACTATCTTATTAAGCATACTCTTCGTAGTAAATTTTTTGAAATTACACATTTTTTTATGAATAAAAAAAATTCCATCATATTTGTTTGAATGATAAGTAGAGACCGGGAAAATTCGCCAATTCATATAGCGATAGGCTAAAATTCAATATTTATACCTAGGGGCAGGCAATTTTTCGCGGATAAATTTGCACACATATTAGACTGCAACAAGGTATACCCGCACCAGAGGTTTCTTCCATGTGATTGGCGGCCGTCTGCGGGAGAAGTCTTTGCCTTGTTTGACCGAGCCACTCAGGACTAGTTTGCTTCCGCACTGAATTACTGTAAGATTGGTGTTGTAACACTCGACATGTGCCTGAAAATTCAAATTACACCCGGGATCATTTGCACGATGTTTTAAAAAATATGGTAACACATTATAAATAAGTTTGGTGTATTTGGGATGCGTATTTGTTATAAAATCATATTATAAAAACGAAATGATATTATTCCCCTACCGTGCTGCCATCTACGTTGACGGACGTGAACCGAACGAATCGCGCTATCTATCCGCTGTTTATAAAGTGAAGTGAAAAGTTAATGTGGTTTTCATTGCTTATTACAACAACAATTTTGGCAATAAAGGTTAATTATTCTTGCATTTTTAAAATCTGATTACTAGTATAATTTTAAGTATTTATTCTTTAACTATTAAAATAAAAATGATTCAATTTTATTCATAAAAGTATGCAATCATTTCTTCAATGTTTTGTTATGACGTTGTCACGTTAAACTATCGTCCGTAAACCGACTTTACAGACAACCAATTTTTTTTTTTTAATTTTTATAACTAATATAAGATTTTCTCTGGTACTTTCTAACTTCTGTGCAAACAATCGAACCACAAACGTCGATTTATAGACAAAATTTTAAAATGATTTCCTACATTATTTGGCTTCTAGTGTTTTTTGTGCATGGTTTTAAATAGATTCATTATATAACCATATTATATTATCTATAAAAAATTCCTGTTAAATAAGTCTTTATTTAATGGTATTTATGAACGTAAAGGACAAATTTTATGTCTTAAAACTATTTACAGTATATAACTAATTAAATTAATAAAAATAAGGTTTTCAGTAAACTACAGAAACTTGAATATTTTTTCATGGTTTTGGGAAACTAATTTTTATTGACTTGTAAGTGATACAATAAAAATAAATCGTTTTAAGAAGAAGGCGCACATAATATGAACTGTAAATCCAAAGCTGTAGCCTATACCACATGATGTCATGCTTCCAGTACATTCTAAGACTGACAAAATTTTGTTTAAAATTCTGAAAAATCGTTAAATAAGGATTTATTTAGAAGGAAAAAATCTTTTTATAAAAAAGAGGTTATGTTATGTATTTATTTAAAAATCACGTGAAAAAAAACATGCGTATTTTGCAGTGACCATCGAATCGTGTCAGATTCAGGTTATATAGTTTGCGTTCGCGTCTCATACGGCTTCCGGCGCACACACGTCTACGCCTCTCTTCATCCGTCCCGAGGATTTGCCGCGGCCATTTTGTCAGCTTTCCACTCCCACGCCTTCCGCAGCCAGGCTCTTCTTATCCGCCGACGAGTTCCTCCACGCCTTTTGTTATCATTCCACTTCCGTCACGTCTATCCCGCCACTGTGTTCGTGTGTATAACACACGCGGCTGTGAAGCCGAGTCTTTTCAAAGAAACATTAAAAAATAAATTAAAAACTAAAAGTCAGTCATGGGGACTTTCGACAGAAGTGAAAACTTAAAATTTAGTTTTTAACTGTGTAATATGAAATCATCTACGCCAAATGTACGCAAGAAAATGATTTTGGTATTATATCACTAGCATGTCGGTGACGCGAACCCATAAGTTTCGCCCCTACCAATAAGAACTTTAAAACTAGAAGAAATTAAGTTTTTTTTAATTGAAAGGATAAAAAAATTGTAACTTAAATCCACAAATAATCAACATCATCGCTAATAAATCAAAAACCTGAAATTTGAAGAAATTCACATAGTAAATAAATAAACAAAAGAAAACACATAACCTCAACTTAACTACCTACTAAAAATTATCCAATACTTGCAATATGTAACCACACAATAACGTTAAAATTTCCTTGGAAAAAAAAGATTAAATTGAAACTTGTATCTTTAAAAATAGAATAAATTAATTTTTATCCTTGAAATATAAAAAAAAATTAACACGTCACGCGACCATGATTATGACGACTTACATGAATTTACTCTCTATCCAAACCTTCCTATTGAAGTTTTCACTTCAAAAAGCTCGATGTTCCTTGAAGCACATCTCTTGGAAACAATATGAACTCGGGTTATTCGCACGGGCCGCATTGAGTTCGTGTAGAATGAAGGCAGTAAGTAACCGACGAAATAATTTCGGTTTTGAAAAAAAAAAAAAATAAACAAGCCTAGCTAGCCGTTGGCAGTTCTTGGAAGTTTTTTTTTGGAAACGATCTAATAGGACTCGCCGGGGTCACAATGCATCGACTTCCAGAACATTCGGGCTTATCGCCTGTGCTACATTCGCGATAGCAAGCAGACAGCATGCAAATAGCTACTATATCCACAGAGATTACAATAGTTAGAAACATTACAACTTTTTTTTTATCCCTCCATGAATTACTATGTCAAATATTTCCATTTTTAAGGCTTTAATTTTGTCAGCATTTTTTTTAACCAAAATACTAGCATTTAATTTCGCCATTTTGTTTCCAACTAACAGTTATGATGACCAAAAAACCACTCTCCGCAAATAATTTCACATTTATATTAGTTTTACTTTTGATTTTCGAAATGCAAAAAAAAAAAAAAAAAAAACTAGTTTTTTCAGTACTCGCCAGGGATGTGCAAACATCTCACCTCGGTAACGAGCAAATATTCATGTGTTCTCATGTTGTTCATGTTGCTAATAATCTTATAATACGTAACTCAGACACTAAATATAACGTATAATTATTTAAAATAGTGCCCAGCATATATATACTCAGAAACAAAATATTTATTTTTCAAGTACCAAATATTCTGGACGCGAATCACACATTTACTTCCTGCGCTCGCCGGTAGAATTCGCTGGCTGAATCGTAAACGTTGCTTGCCATCCTCACGCGCAGATAGCAGCGGAAACCACGGGAAATTTTACATGATTAGAAACGGCTCCGATAAAAGTGAAAAAGACTTGAAAAAAAATCTTAAATCCCGGCTTTGGACCTTAATTTTCGACAAGTAAATTTATTAAAATACTACTCAAAATGTTAAAATTTAAAAGGTGAATAATTTATAGTTTCCACACACGTTAGAAGTTAATAATCTATGACATCACTAAAATTTTATCCATAAACATTTTAAACCACATATTACAACACTAACTATATATTTTTATGTTTGTTTTTGCTTAAACGACTGAAATCAGTCTGTAAATACTTCCAAAAAACCAACCTAAACCGTACTGAGCTGATTCAACATTATTATTTAATATTATTATAGTATTATTATATTATAATTATCATTAAAAAATTTAATGTTTTTTTC
This sequence comes from Bacillus rossius redtenbacheri, assembly GCF_032445375.1. Lineage (NCBI taxonomy): Eukaryota > Metazoa > Arthropoda > Insecta > Phasmatodea > Bacillidae > Bacillus > Bacillus rossius. Next base: position 45,650,218 of record NC_086336.1, read on the forward strand.
CCCAGTGATGAGATTCGAACCAAATCCCTTTGAGACCATCAAACGCGCGCTCTACCGCTATGCTAATATTACCATTGGGAATTTAAAAGGACAATACGTATTTTCGTAATTGTAATGCCCGTTTTCTTACGTATTTTAAAACTTGTTTTTAATCATTACTGTGACTATTTAAATTCAACAAATATATTCCAGGGCCCAGAGTCTCGCTGGTCCAAAGACGTCCAGATAAACCGTATGCCATTAGCAAAAGCATCACACAGGGAAAAATTCGCGTAGTGAATCTGCGAAATTTTTTCTGATCGCTAATAAAATCAATCAATAAAGTATTTTTTTTTTTAATTTTTGTTCACTCAGCCATATATATATATATATATATATATATATATATATATATATATATATATATATATATAGGAAAAAATAACCTTAATTCAGCAAAGGAGAAACATTTTTTTTTCTTTTCTTGAAAAATCATATGTTTCTGTTGTGGATGCTTCTGCCAAAGGCTCTTCAAATTAATTCGACTCTCAAATAACATTGTGTTTTAAGTTTCACTCTGGAATAGTGATTGAATGGTTTCTTTTTGGCCCGGGCTTGAGCGAACTTTAAAAAAAAATAAACAATTAAATATATAAGTACATCATATATCGTCGACGTTTCGCCGAATGACGCACATGAGCTGAACAGTTTCCTAGCGAGTGCTCCGGTCTGCGAAGCACAATAAAGCACTGGAAATATTTAATGATATCCGAGAGATCTGAAAAGATTTCGAGAAGGGGTAGGGGTGGGGAGGGAAAAGTTACAGTTCCTTTGCCACAAAAGAAAAGTATATATTTTTTTTTACCAACAAAGGAACTCAGCGGTCGGTTGTTCACTGAGTAATTCAAGCTAGGGAAGGCTCAAACTTCAGTAATCACTTATTCTTGCACTAGACTATTACCTACCAGAAAGCGAGTCGCAAAAAAATAAAAAAATAAATAAAAAAATAACTTGCTCTGAAGCAATTAACTACCGAGGCTAGATTGCAATAATTCAATACCTACTCAAGAACTAACACCTGCGAAAGTTGAATGTGCACGAACAGACAGCAGCTGCTACGATGAGAAATAGCACACGCGCACAAAGGGAAAAAAAAACAGGTGCGAGGCGCACAGATAGTTGTCGAACGTATAAAAATATATTTGTGATGTGCACGGATTATATTTACGGCCAATCATCAAAACTTTACGTCTGCGGCGATGGGTATCCAACTTTTTGATGTGTAAACGCTTTATCTCTTGGTAAACAGGCATTTAGTAGGAGTAATTTCGTGAAAATTTAAAGGAAGTCGACGAACGGAAATGTGTAACCAAGATGGTGGACCGACATACAACAACATAAACCCGTATATAGTCACTTTCGTAAATATTGGGGGGGGGGGGGCCCCTTCCAAACGTATTGGTGTCCCAAATGTAACTTTATGTTAGTGAAACTACCCTGAAATATATGTGGTTAACTAAAATGGTCATAGTAAATGTAATTTCAAATTTTAAAATACATAATAAAACTGGCATTACATGATTATAATACATATTCTCTTTCTTAATTCCCAAGAGGCTATGTAGCGGTCGTGGTTCAGATCTCGTCACTAAAATAAAGTGTTTATCTTTTTAAGAGCATTATAATATAATAAAATTATATAACAATGTTGAATCATGTTAATTTTGGTTTGTAGAAAGTATTTACAGACTTACTTCAGTCGTTTAAACAAAAAAAACAAACAAATGTACAAACATATACTTAGTGTTTCCAATATGTGTTTTAAAATGTTTCAGGTTAATATGTAAGTAACACACACCATTTGAAACAAAGATAACAACTATTGGATCTGACAACTTTTAAGTAAAAATTATATTATTTTGTTGACGAAATACAACAAGAAGCTGAATATTTCCAAAACTCTCATTTATTATTTATTTTCCAACATACAATAATTCAGTTTTTTTTAACAGTTTTATCACTTGATAAAATCTTAATTTATTGAAACATTACAAAGTTGTGTATACAATTGTTTGTGCTCTGTGGCCTGTATCTGGCAACAGTGCACATCGAAACGAGGACAGGGCCGGTGGCAGAAATCACGTTACGTCTGCGTGATTGCATAGGAACTGGGTGAAGCCGTTCCCCCCCCCCCCCCCCCTTCCTCTTCAGCCAACTGTTGCGCCATATTGGTCAGAACATTGAACGAAATGTGGTGTTTGCGTTGTGGAAATAGTTTTTAATGGATTTTTTTTTATATGTGATACTTATTTTCTGAGGTGGCTGCAATATTCAAGGGTTACGGAAATTCCGATCGCATGAGGGGAATAGTTAGGTACGTGGTGGGGGAACCGTTAGAGGATGATATGGCAGGGGAGAGGTAGAAATGACGCAGAATACTTGCAAACTTGCATGCTTGTACACTTGCATACTTACACATTTGCAAACTTGCATACTTGCGCAATAGCATAATTTTGTGCTCGCATACTTGCATATATGTTTTTAATCTGCGATCCCAACGAAGGAGAATTTTTTTTTCTATACCTAATAATATATCAAGCAAGAAGTTTCATTTGTGTTACGCGTGGGCTCTACGTAACACACCTTTTTTTTTTTTTTTTAATGGAAGAGACTGTGTTTAGTGACGGAGATTATAATTTGTAATTGCTAATCGTCATCACACGTCATCAAGCACCATTACCGCTATGTTTGGGGCGGAACAATCTGGTGATGGCTGAAGGTTAAAAAAAAATTACTTCAACTCCTTCACAGCAGGCTATCTCCTGACAATCCCCATCTCCGCGGTGTGTTGGGAAGAGAGGGCGTATCTCCACTGCACTGCGCACTGCAGTCTTCCCTTCGGCAGCCGAGGACGAGAAGGTTGTCGCGGGTCGTTACTACAACGCCGAAATACCACAACGCCGAACGTACAATAACGCCGAATGCCAAATTGACCGCAACGACAACAGCTAGAAAACTGCTGTGTACCACAACACCGAAATACAGTAACGCCGAGAAATTTTGCTGCGGGTTGGGGAGGGGGGGGGGGGGCACATGAGCAAAATGAAAAACAACTAAATGAATTTGTGTGTGTTTCTTAAATGTATCTTAACGCCTAAATACCACAACCTAACCTAACCTAGGCTAGCCTAACCTAACCTAACCTCACCTAACCAAACCTTTGTGGCAGTCCTGCAATGACATTTTTCGGCGTTAATGTATTTCGACGTTGTGGTAATTCGGCGTTGTGGTACACAACAGTTTTCTAGCTGTCGGCGTTGTAGTCAATTTGGCATTTGGCGTTATGGTTTTCGGCGTTATTGTACGTTCGGCGTTGTGGTATTTTGGCGTTGTGGTGCGTCCCCGGTTGTCGTAGTTGGCTGATTCCGAAGCCGTTCCCAGAAATATTCACGTAAAATTACAGTTATTTGTAAATTCGTACATTTACACGAAAAACAACTGTATCACCACAAAAAAAACAATAGTGTTCGCAGAAACACTGTGTTCTGATTCTTGCCCGGGAATTAATGCTTTCTTTGTGTTGTCCCAGTACCTCTAATAGTTAAAGTTAATTGTAAACCATTCCCTTAATAACTTCTCAGTATTAACTGCGCACTTTAATTAGCATCATAAAACAAAACCAAGTCAATGTATTGTATATTCTACTATATTTTCCATGGTTCAAAAAATAAAAACAATGCTGGAATGAAACATTAATTAAAATATAAAATTACGCACCGATTTAAGTACTTAAATACTTAGTATTACTTCTAAACACGCATTTCACACATGCATGCTGTACAAAGTGACAATATCTTTCTTGTAATGTTACAAACTATGTATTGGCAACTGGCTACCAAAGGAATCTTTTTGTGAGAAATACAGAATTTTTCCCCCCGTTCTTTAAATGATTCATGGAATTGGGGAATTTTTATTAAATGCATTTTTTTAACACACGCCATTTAAGTTTTGCACTGTTTGCAATGGAAAACATCCGGAAAAAAAAATTAAATAGAAATAGGAAGATGAAAACCAACGATGAAACCAACGGAACCAACTACGAAACTAAACAAGTATTATGGCCAACACAATGACGACAGCACGGACAAAAAATTTTTCAACCTCTAGACATCAGACAGCACAATAATTCCTTTGAAGGAACTTAATCATGGGGGGAAAAAATTGGTTGTCTGTAAAGTCGGTTTAAGGACGATAGTTTAACGTGACAACCTCATAACAAAACATTGATTGCATACTTTTATGAATAAAATTGAATCATTTTTATTTTAATAATAAAATAATAAATACTTGAAATTATACTAGTAATCAGATTTTTAAAATGAAAGAATAATTAACCTTTATTGCCGAAATTGTTGTAATAAGCAATGAAAACCGCATTAACTTTTCGTTTAAATATAATTATGAACAAGTTTTCATATAAATAAACAGTAATCAAATATCTAACATAACCTATTATTACTGCACTCGCCGACAGATGCTACTTTTTTTTTAATAATAAAAGAATAAATACAGTGTAACGGGACTATGAGCGTAACAGGAAACAGCGTAACGGAACAATGTGCGTAACGGGACACTTTTTCGTGCGTGCAGCCGGCGTTCATCGATTTATTAGACGTTGTCACGTCAAAAAATATAACAACGCAGACGAACACAGTGGTCTAACATCGGCGAGACGGATTAATTGCAGGAAGACAAATAAGAAACCCCTGGAAAACGCAGCAAACACGTAAACACAACGATGAAGATAAAACAAGTAGGTACTATAGACGACACAACGACGATGGCACTGACGACGTAGCACGTGCTCGCGCGAAGAGGCCTCTTCGGGTCGTAACTGCAGTCTCTGGTCCCCGGAGAGAGGGGATATGGAGGGGGTTGGGGAGGGGGAGGGGGGGTTGAAGTGTAAAGCGAACGTCCCGCACCAATGTACAAGGCAGGGTGTCCACAGTTAGTACTTTCGTACTAGATCTAGTACTTTATTAGTGGTCTAGTACATTTACGCTCAGATCTAGAACATTTTTTCTTTAATACAATCATATTAGAGTAACTCCAATATGTTTTATTATTAAGCGTAATTATTTTTTAAAAACTATGGAATGTATGTGTGGTGTGATATTTAAGTTCGAGCATTTCAATGTCATAATAACTTCCTAAATTGTTAAAAACCATAACAAATTATGATTTGGTACTTTTTTTTTTAAATCTAGTACTTTTTTCTCGCCTAAGTTGGTACGAAATATTTTTTTCCTCGTGGACACCCTGGTACAAGGGCGACAGGGGCTCAAACCTGACCGTCGGCATCCGTGCGAGCTCATAAACACAGTCGTCACCGCGGCCTAGCTCGGTGCAGGGTTGGTTATTGCTGTACTGGGTGGGTGGGAGGGGGGAGAAGAGCTAGAGTCCCGGGGATAAGGCCGCAGGCACGATCGGCGTTACGGCCTGGGATTGGTGGCAACCAAGGCCAGGCAAGCTCCTCCCTCCCCCTCCCCCTCCGCCCCGAACACCACACGCCCAGGACAGGAGCTTAAACAACACTCCGAAACACACAAACACCAACACGTTTAAAAATGAAAATACGGCAGATGCACAGCAAAACAAAAAGTAACGACCCATAACAGAATCTCGCGAACTTATGTACTTCAAAATCAAACGAAGCACTTGGAGAAATCAACACCTGCGGCCAACTGGTAATACGTCAAAACCTTCGCCCCTCTTTCCCTTCGGGATCTAAATATCCCACGAATTTAAAGTAACGTCTCACAATACTTTTAAGTTCAACCTGTTAAAAATTTTCCAAATTTAATTTACAAAAAAAACTTTGGTCACAAATTATCCAGGGATTCTCATAAATTTACGGCTTACTTCGTTCATTTACGGACTCTTGTTTCACTTACTTTGAAAGTGAATCCAAAAATAAATATTCTAGGTATATTAAGAAAAAATTTAAAAAAACTGATTAAGTCTACAATGAGAACACTCTTCTTTGTCCACGTGTTTGTTCTTCTTTCTTTAGAACGAAACATTGTACTCGAAAGTCATAACCTGCGAAGTTCTACAAAGATTCAGTCATTTTAAATTACAAAGAACTCTTTGTTTATTTGAGTTAAATTCTTCTTTAAAACGTCCGTAAATTTACTGAGATTTCTAACAGTCCACTAATGGCCACATTTTATATTAATTCATTGCAATAAAGCTTCTCAGCTCTCCTCAGCTTTTTGTCTCCTTTAATAATCACAACCCTTAATAACACATTCCTAGAACCGGACACCCGGGTTCGACTTCCATTTCGGGTGTGAGATACTTGGGTCCGTTATGGTTGTGATGATAACTAAATTTTTGCCGTTGGGTTTTCCGACCGCAACGTAATACCGACTTTAACGATGTTTTTGTGGGTCAGCCCCTGTATGTGACACAAACGGCAGAACATTGAGGCACTTCTGGTTGCCGGTCCCTCAAGGCTCCTTTATACTCGGCGACTAAATGGGTCGCTTGTGGCGCGGAAGTGGAGGGGGGAAACCACGTGACTAGTCACATTTCTTAACCACCCAGCAATTGCTGTCCAGGAATGTTTCATTAAGCAACTATCTGAGCCTACACTGTTAGAAAATAAAAAAACCTAAATTTACGGACTTTTCAACGAAGAAATAATTATCTATATAAAAAAATTGGTTGTCTGTAAAGTCGATTTACGGACGATAGTTTAACGTGACAACGTCATAACAAAACATTGATGAAATTATTGCATACTTTTATGAATAAAATTGAATATTTTTTATTGAATTATCACTATTTTGTATGGATACAAAGAAGGAGTGAAATGAAATCTATAATTTAATTGGATAAATTTACTTTCATATGCACTCATTAATTCAAATATGTTTATTACTTTAACGAATAGATTATTTTAACTATAACTTTTATACATGTTTGCTATTTAAATTCTTTCAATCGGTGTTATTCTATTTAGGAAATACCGATGATAGGAAAAGTAGGAAACGAATGGGAGTGTTTCAAGTTTAATGTGCCTCGAAAAAGTCAAATCGATGGTTGTTCCAATCGAGTGGAAGAGAGATAGATGCGGCGCGAGCGTACCACGAGCGTAACGGGACAAAGCGTAACGGGACAATGAGCGTGACGGGACAATGAGTCATCCTTTTTCGTGCGTGCAGCCGGCGTTTATCGATTTATTAGACGTTGTCACGTCAAAAATAAATGAAGCTCTTCGTTATGTAAGGTAACTGTATATCCATGGAGACTAGGCCGTGTTTCAGCTTGTCAGTTCCGTGCCCCGCGGTAAACAAGGTAGAAAAGGTAAACAGGCAAAGAAGACGGGCGTTCTTGCCGTTGACTTAACAAGGTTTCGGATGTTTTTGTTGGTATAATAAGATTACTCTTGTGGATTGATGTTCAGTGCAAGTGAAATCAGTACACGTAAACTTACGAAGATAACCATAGATTTACTAAGATCTCTGGATAACGAGTATCCAGCGTTTTTGTAAATTAAATATGAACATTTTTAAGAGTGTAGGGAAAGAGGCCAGCTGCGAGCAACGTCACGCAGGTGAAACAAAAAAAAACAGTCAGTGATAACAACCCTTGCATATGTCCACTATATGTGATTTCCATATTCGTAAGCTTCAAATTAAAAGGGGGAAAAAAATCTAGAAAGTGCTGCAAATTATTTTAAAAACTTTAAATAAATTCCGTACCTAAGACCCAAATGGGACTAAGTCTAGATCTGTTGATTTTTGTTTTTATTGCAGATTACGTGTTATAACATTTTCTTTTTTTCAAACCACGATATCGTAATTCACTTGAATACAATTTCTAAGTACTTTAGCGAAGGCTATAAAATCAAACGTCCCTAGACAAATAGCTAAACTCACTACTTTCACAAAAAAAAAAATTGTATATAAAGTTTGAAGTGTTTCGTCGACAGTCAGGTGACAAGAGAATGACACACATAAGGACACAAGGGATATAGAAAAATTAACCAGTCTAGGTCTGTGAAGCCTTGTTTTCGATTGAGTACTTAAGCATAGTAGCTGTAGGAAAAATTCAGACTTCGGAAGAAATTATTCGTAAGTTTCTTCTTGTCAGTAAAACGCATAAAGAGGTTTATGGAAAACATTGTATAATTGAAAAATAACTTTTATACTCCCCTGTAAAGGTTTTCAGTTGTGAATAAGCTAGCTTGGTTCTGAGACAGAGTATTGCTAAACCTGCTACATTTTTAGCGGTGCATTTTTAATGTTTATTTCTGCCACTAAAAAAATTCACTGATTTCCTGTGAAATTGATATATTAATTATAGATTCATAGATATGTCCACTGAGTGACCATTCAGTATCTTCGTGCTAGCAGAATTTGTATTTGAAATATTTTTACTGGTTTAAAGTTTTGGTTCAGATATATAGTGTAGTCTGTACCTGTATCATTTGTGTTATCTTTAAAAGATTTGTGCAATGGGAGTGCATGACTTGATGTAAGTTTTTGGACATACGCCATTGCTAAGAACTTTTTCTGTTGAAGAAAAACTAATAAATAAAATAAATAAATAAAAATAAAAATAAAAATACTCAAAAAAGATACAAAAAACACACAAAATTAAGCAAAACAATTGCTGTTGTCAACAAGGATATGAACACCACAAAATATTCCGAAACAGGAATATGGTCAGCAAAACAAAGAAAAAACAAAGAAAAATGTACTAAGAGATCGAAAAAATCCCCACAAATGATGACAACACAAAAATATTGAAACCCAAAATAATTCAGCACAACAGTTGAAGCGAGACAAAAAACATGACAAAACGAAAAAACAAACAAATACAATAGTTTTACCTAAACAGAAACAAGCGACGTTTCGGGAACTGCTATCTGCTCCCGTCCTCAGGCAGAGACGCACATGGTACGGAAACACAGGTGCGACTCTTTTTTTTTATGACAACACAAAAATATTGAAACCCAAAGTCGCACCTGTGTTTCCGTACCATGTGCGTCTCTGCCTGAGGACGGGAGCAGATAGCAGTTCCCGAAACGTCGCTTGTTTCTGTTTAGGTAAAACTATTGTATTTGTTTGTTTTTTCGTTTTGTCATGTTTTTTGTCTCGCTTCAACTGTTGTGCTGAATTATTTTGGGTTTCAATATTTTTGTGTTGTCATCATTTGTGGGGATTTTTTCGATCTCTTAGTACATTTTTCTTTGTTTTTTCTTTGTTTGCTGACCATATTCCTGTTTCGGAATATTTTGTGGTGTTCATATCCTTGTTGACAACAGCAATTGTTTTGCTTAATTTTGTGTGTTTTTTGTATCTTTTTTGAGTATTTTTATTTTTATTTTTATTTATTTATTTTATTTATTAGTTTTTCTTCAACAGAAAAAGTTCTTAGCAATGGCCTGTATCATTTGTGTTATTATAAACGAGGCTTTATAAATAAAATGTTTCCCACCGAAAATTATTTTTCTCTAGACAAATTAGCTAAACTCGCTATTATTATAAAATTTATTTTTTATCATATTTGAAATGTTTCGTCAACAGACAGGTGATCAGAGAAGAAATTCGCACAACGACACACAATAAGGACGTAAGGGACATAGAAAAATGAACCAGTCTGGGCCTCTAAAAGCCTAGTTTACGATCGAGTAATTAAAGGGTAGGTCTAACACGTCATGATGATAAAAAAAATTTTGTCATTCCTTTATATTTAAGGGCTATTTCTGACATTTCAACTAGATGCCTTCCTTGCATTTCTAGTTTTTACAAATACTATATTCAGCAGATATTCACATCTTTAGTGAAAATATTAAAAGAAAAATTAATCAACAGTGCGTGTGAGACAGTGCCTCAAGAATTTACAGTACAACATACTCCTTCTTTTAATTCTTAAGTACTCATTTTTAAACTAGTTTCAAACAAGGAAACCGTACCAGCGTCTTAATGGCGGGAGTTCGGTGAAAATTACGGCGAACCGATGTCAGGAGGACTGCGATCTTAGACCGTTGTTCCAAGACAGTATTCCTAGTGCAAAAAAAAAACCGCTCCCAAAGCCTTAGACAGGATACGGCCAGTCATTTTTTTTTTTTTTTTTTTTTTTAAGGGAACGGAATTTGGTGTCCTATCCGTTGCCGATCTGTTGCTCAAATTCCCGCGCATGCGCAGAGCTTACTTTTTCGTTGATTTCGTCCAGATGGTGGACCGGCGCGGCGTCTGGCGCCATTAACTCGCGTATATTCAATTTCGTGAACAGCGGTGAACCTTTCAAAACTTGTCGGTGTGCCGAATGAAGCTTCGCATTAGCTAAAACTCTCCTGGTGTACATTTTGCACGCTATAATGTTCACAACAAGAAATAATCGCAACTTAAAAAAGGTAATTGAGGAAAATTAGAAACTCGGATCCGTTTTCGTGCGATGGTTCCGCTGTCTCTAGGATTTGCGACACGTCCGCTGTAATGCGTTGGAACTTGTTTCTAGCCTCGCGCAGGGCACCGTTTATTAAAACGTTTGCAGTTGTTTTTGACGTGACGTCTAATAAATCGATGAACGCCGGCTGCACGCACGAAAAAGGATGAATCATTGTCCCGTTACGCAAATGGTCCCGTTACGCACATTGCCCCGTTACACTTTGTCCCGTTACGCTCATTGTACGCTTGCGCCGTATCTATCTCTCATCCACTCGATTGGAACCACAATCTATTTGACTTTTTGGAAGGCACATTAAACTGGAAACACTCCCATTAGTTTCCTACTTTTCCTATCATCGTCCTATCCTTAACAGAGTAACACAGATTGGAAGAAGTTAAATAGTAAACATGTATAAAAGTTATAGTTAAAATAATCTCTTCGTTAAAGTAATAAACATATTTGAATTAATGAGTGCAAATGAAAGTAAATTCATCAATTAAATTGTAGATTTAATTTCACTCCTTTTTTGTACAAAAGTTATAGTTAAAATAATCTGTTCGTTAAAGTAATAAACATATTTGAATTAGTGAGTGCAAATAAAAGAAAATTTATCAATTAAATTGTAGATTTCATTTCACTCCTTCTTTGTATCCATACAAAATAGTGATAATTCAATAAAAATTAATCAATATTTATTCATAAAAGTGTGCAATCTTTTCATCAATGTTTTGTTATGACGTTGTCGCGTTAAACTATCGTCCGTAAATCGACTTTACAGACAAACAATTTTTTTTTCCTTTCTGGGATTCGTTTTGGGCACGTTATGGAACACAACCCGTGAGCCACGGTTGTATCCCAAGGCAGTTCTTATTCGCTACTTCGCCCGAACTTGATGGAATAGCGCACTTAGATCCTAGCCTGGATCCTGGGTAACGCGAGGTCAATTTCTCACGGCGCGCACAGCCTGGCTCCGTTCAAACTGAACTACGTGCATGCCTGACAACCAACACACAAAAGACCGGGGGAAAAAAATTCGCAGATTAATTTTCGCGATAGTCGAAAATTCAAACACGTGCCCCTTCAAGCTGCTTTTGTTATTGGCTCGCTGTTGATCTGGGCGACTCTGGGCCAATGAGAAACCTTCTCAAACCAAAGAGGCTGGCGTTATTTTCCCGAGTTCACAGAGGACTGTGTAGACTAACGTGAAGGTCATCGAAAACGCGAAATTTTCCAGTCCCTACGTACACGTATTCGTTCTTTCCCAGAATTGTGATTTGTAAGATATTTTCTATTGTAAAAAAAAAAAGTTAGCAAGTACTTCATTGCGCTAACAGTGGCATCGCTGTGAAAATGGGAACCCTATCCTTCCGAATATTACTAACTATATTTAATAAAAGTTCGATATATTTTATGCTGAAAAAATAATTTAAGTAAATATATTGACTTAATTTTTTGTATTGTGGTCTTCGGATCACGTTTTTTTACATGCTTCGTCTCTATAATAGCTTCATGCATGGGCTTAGGTAAATCCTGGAGGGAAAAAAGGGGGGGCCTTTTTACTGTGTGCGTCCATTTGCACTTGCAAAATTTTAAATGTTAAACGGACCTCCTTTGCAAATTTTACAAATCCCCCCCCCCCCCTTCTAGTTTCCTGTAATAATATAAAATAAAATTTCAATGTTGAAATAAGTGGTCATTATTTGTACCTTTTAAACATATAGTGAGCTGACCTAGTGCTGAATTTGGTTCGTATTCACATAAAAAAAAAAATACCAATGCGTGTTAGCTTATGTGGAGCAGGGGTCAAGTTACAGTGTAAAAAATGTTAAAATTCAATTTAAGAACGCTTGTTACAATCCTATATGCAGGGATCTTCGTAAATTTACGGCGATTATCGGAAATTTACGGGTTCTGAGTTCACTTACTTTCAACATGAATCATAAAGAATATTCTTGGTGTATTACCAAAACATTCAGAAACTTGTTAAGTCTATAGCAAGAACACTTTATTTAGTTCAAGTGTGTTTTTTTACATTTGTTTATAACGAAACATACTACTCGGGAGTCGAAATACTACGAATTTTCTACGAAGTTTCAGTTATCTGAAATTACTAAGAACTATTAGTTTATTTCAGGTTAATTCTTCGTTGAAAAGTTCATATAGTTAACAGCAATTTCTAACATTGTACCAACCTCTAGACCCTCCTCCGGACTGCAGATGTCATTGGGAATAATTCGCGAACTGCCCACTTCTAAGGGCCGAACGTAAAAAAAATATCATCTGCGAAAAAATAGATATATATCCCTTGTTCATTAGCATTTTTCACTCAGCCATGTCACGTATAATCACGTGTATGTATCACGTTCAAACAAGAGAAAAATTTTACAGCCGATGTAAAACCAGGGAAAAAATAAATACCGTGTTATTTTGTCATGAATCATTTCTCCATGCGTCGGGACACGAAGACGTGAGATCGCGTGCTGTGACTCAGGGTCGTTAGCCATTAGCCGATAGCCGTTAGTCGTTAGTCGTTAGCCGCTAGCCGCTAGTGGTTGTGACGCGTCGTAAAATCCGCAGGGAGGAAGGGTAATCTAGGTAGCGGGGGAGGTTTTCAAGGGTGTGTTTCACAATGACATGGTCACTTAAGAAACAACACAGCTAAAGTGACTATTTTTATATTTTTTTTCCATATAAACTTTTGTATTTAGCGTTTCTCGCAATATTATTTTTCTTCTTTTTTTTTTAACTATCTCTCGTTTACTTATGTGTCGCATGAAAGAGCCGATATGGTTGGTACATGTAATGATTCACGTTGTACTAAGGGTAGCCTCACATGCTAGGCGCCATTTGATGTATATTTTGTGTCAATAAAATACTTACTTACTTTTACTTACAACGCTATTTAACACTTTCTACTGATTAAATATCCAAATCTAAAACAAAAACAACGGTTTGTATAGTATATGTTTGCAATTATTGGCTCCTGAAAAAATTGGCATTATGTCACTTAGGAGGTGTTGTCATTGTGCAAGTATCATAAAGTAAAATTATTTTTTGCTAGTTTTGTTACCAAATATTTGGAAGGTATTACCGGTTATTGTGAATTTAGGCACGCATTCAACAATAAAACTTTATATAAATCACTCACAAGGTGTTGACTTGAAACTTTTTTTTTGTCGAAAGTCCGAAAGTGCTGTTCGCCAGAAGGAGTGCAGAGTTCCTGGAGTAAACGCAATTTTTGAAAACCGCTCGGTACTTATTAAAGGTGTCTAATAATGAATAGAATTTGAGAATCATTGCACTTCTCTGAAGCAGTTTCTTTTCTTGGTCTCTTTTCTTGGTCTCTTTTTAACATGTTTTTTTTGGACTGCGAAAGAAAGCTACAAATGGTGTTTTAACAGATATTTTTTTTAATGAGAAATTTGGTAGACCAATACTTTATTCTGAGTAGAGTAGAGATGTGCAGGGAATCTTTATCTTTGGCAATCCACCATGAAACAATGGGGTCAGTGCTTGAAGTCCTATGTAGACGCATTATCGATGCGAATACTGCACGCCTTTTCGGTGTCTGGGGCATAGAGGCGAAGAGGCGTGTGATGTGCGAACCAAATACACCCTTAGCCTTCCCCTCCCCCCTCAAGCGCTTTTGGAGCTCGTGCGCGTACACTGTTCAAATTTCCGCCTTACAATTACGAAAAACGGCCGTTAAATTTATCCAGACGTGTTCGTAAATTTACGGTTATCTTCGTGAAATAACGGGTCCTAATTTAAATTTCTTTGGACGAATTCCGTTTTAAAAATTTTGGTGTGTAAACAAAACATTTTAAAACTGGTAAAGTGTACAGCAAAATCGCTCCTCTATATTCCACGCGTGTGTGTTACCTTGTTTGTAATGCAACACAAAACTCGAAAAATCGGAAATCTCCATCTATTTTACGAAGATTCATTCATCGGAAATTACGAAGAACTCTTTGTGTATATGAGGTGCTTTTTTTTCTTGAAAAGTCCGCAAATTTTCCATTTTTTCCGTCATTTTTCAAAAATATTGTATCTTTATAAAAACCTACATAGTTTTAAAATGGCGTTATGTAAATAAAATTGTGTGCCTTTGACCCAAGCTTACAAAACACAATAATTAACTTTACTGTAAGTGTTTATGATGTAATCATTCAGATAAAAAAAATTTTGTAAATATTTCTCTGAATTTTTCTACATAGCGAGTAACTTCTTGAATACATCTGGATTTATACATCAACATTAAAAATCAATTTGGAATGAACAAAATATAATGATGCAAAAAAGTATATTACTGAAGCCATTATGGAAGTTTTTAAAAAGTTATTTTTTAAAAGAAGTTAACTTATATATTTTTTATACAACACTGCAATGCGGCCTACATCCAGGCATGCCCATCAGTGGACTAATCACATTTATGCATCCAATAAAACATGCATAAAACAAACGCGCTCAAGTTTACATCGAATACTAGACTACATAAAATCAATTACACACTTAAAACAGTAATGTGCTTAACTATTTATAAAGTAATTAAAAGAATAAAAATATTGTTTATAAATCAAATTTTTAAAATACGTATGAGTATAAATATTTATGTTCCGTACTTTATTTTACGCTTGAAATATTGACTCTCCTTGGCGTAATTGTTTTTACAGCACACTTAATATGCTTACCTGAATCCAAACTTTATGTAACATCTTAGCTTTCGGTATTCGGCATTTCGTGAATGCAACGGAAGTTAAGGAACGGAAATGTGTAAACAGACGGTGCTGCCATCGGTGGCGGATGGCGCATACCACAGTTCACAAAACCAAAGGGAAACCTGTAGACTATTAACTGTTTAACGAATTTTAACAAGATCTGCGGTACTTTAATAAAATTCCTTGTCGAGAATCAGGTCCAAAACGGGGATTTAATGTATATTTTTTTCAGTCTTGTTCGCTTTTATCGGAGCCGACTTATCATATGGTTTTAAATTTCGGTCTGCAAATCGAATTATCTGATAGCTGGCTGCTCCGGGAGCCAATCCTAGCGGCGGGTGCGGTAACTACGTGTTGTTCGTGTCGAGAAATTTAGTTGTAAACGCAATTTAAGTTTTTTTTTTTATCACGCCCAGCGTTATTTTAAAGAATTTCCAAGTTAGATTTTCGTGTTCGAGTTTCGTTATTGTGAGTGTATTTGCAAACACGAGGACACGTGAATTTCTTCGTCACCGAGGTTAGATGATGTTACGCGTGTCTTGTGAAATGCTGGAAAAACTCGCTTAGAGCTTTATTAAAGCACGACACTCCGGCGTAGCGGCCAAGAGCTGGAACAGGTGGAGAAGGGGTGTGTGGGGGGGGGGGGGAAGAGGGGTGTTAGGAGGGGGGTTCCGGACGGACGTTTGCACAGCGAGAAGGCAAACAGGGCCGAATTAGCATCGGACGCGACCGGGCTGGCCGATGCCCCATAGTTGCGCTAGGAGCAGTTTGTAGAGACGGGAGGGGGAAGCGAGTTCCGACAGCGAGATTCACGCATACAAACCACGGTACACCCCTTCCCCCTTAATCATTACCCCGTGAGTCGGAAATAACTGGACGGTACAGAACCCACTACTCTGTCTCTCTCTCTCTTTTTTTTAATGGAACAGAAATATTCATGTAAAATTACAGACATTTAAAAAATTTTACGTCCCAACGAAAAAAACTCTTACCACTACAATAAAGTTATTTGTAAACCGTTGAGCTCCCCAGCATTAACTGTGCACATTAATAAGTTGGATAAAACAAAAATGAAGTCAAATTAATTGGATATTAAATTATCTATACAGGGATTCAAAGAAATCATGCTTGAATGAAACTTCAATTAAAATATTAAATAATTAACCAATTTTCATAAGAAATGCTCAGTTTTATCTCCAAAAACGTATTTCATATACGCAAAAACACACCATACGCATGTGTTGTGCAATGTTACAATACCTTTCTTGGTAGCATTACAAACTATTTATTGGGAACTGGTTTCCAAAGGAATCTTTTGTAAAAGTAAAGAATTTTTGTTTCTGTGTACGAGCTGTAAATTTCTTTTTGGAGCAAAAGATCCAAAACCTACCAGGAGGAAATATCAATGACAAAAATTGCTACTTCCCACCTCCCACGTTCCGTCAACGTTTCGCATGTCAAGTGTCTTCACTCTGATCAAGAGTTACAATTTTTTTTCTTATAAGAATGAAGGATTTGTAGATTTTTAGACCATTTGCATGTCAAAAACAAGTACAATCAATTGTGTTTGGCGATTGGTTGAGTTTCTTTCAGGTGTACTGTCGGTACACCAATCACAGCCACGCTGTGCAGAAGCAAACGCGTCCTTAATGGCCCTGCCCAAATAAGGCAGTGGATTCTCTTACAGATGACCGCCAATTACAGGTAGAAACCGATGGTGCGAGAATAGCGTATTGCAGTCTAATGAGTGTTACGGTACTTTTCTTGAAAAATACATGGCAAAATAAATATTTAATCCCATCAAAATTTTTGAAGCATAAATAAATCATTGCTCAGTGCAATTAATTACAAATTCAATTCTGTATTAGTTTGTTGTCACTTTTTAAATAAAAAAACGACATGGTTGCTTGAACTAACAATTTTTTCTCTCAATCTGTTTTTATAAAAGGTTGGAAACTTAAAACAGGTAATAAAATATTTATTTAAATATACTGGCACAATTATAATACCAACATAATGCCACTTAGGCTACTCTTCGCTGCCATCCCACGCCCGGGTATTGGCTTTGTAACTTGACCTTTGTTGCAGAGTGTGCAAAGCAGTAAATGAGGTTAATTATTCCAGTATTAACCTGTGGTTTGTTGGATCCCGCATCTTAATTTACTCCAACCGAGATAGCAGGCATTAGCTGCACGATGTCCTGAATTTAGGAACGTGTGGTGCAAATAATGACTGGTGAAAAAATTTACCCACTCGAACGAAGTTCTGCACGTAATCGAGAAAACATATTATTTTTTTTAATACTTGTATCTCACCCAATGCGTGGGTCTGATACCTACGTAGTTACAAGAATAATTCATCGCAACCAGGCAAATATTACTTTTAACGACATAACTGCGTTGCAAACTTCAATGGTCTCTGAAAACCTCAAACAACAAACAGCAAGAAGCGATCCTAAAAACATTTGCGGTTACGTTTCGAGATAGGTTAAAATTAAAATACTTTTAACTATGCGCTGTTTCTGCCATTGGCAAATAATTCAACGGAATGATTCTGGACCAATAAGCGACTCTCAACCAAATAAGTATTGTATCACAGGCTACCTTGTTACGTCTCATAAGTAAGCAACCACTGAGCAGGGGGTATTATCCTGATTATGCAGAAGATTGTAATGTATGTCCATCTTTGAGATCATTGTAAGGCATTAACTATCGCTAGACCTCTTATTTTCAAGTAATTTTAACTGCGAATTTATACGGAATAGAAAAATTCGCGATTTCAATTAACTCGAGTATGGACTCCATGATTCTTTGTGTACTACGGTAAATAACACCTGCTCATTGGCTACTAACTCGCGACACCTGTTGACTGGAAGCTTGTGATTCAATAATTCTTTCGTTGAGAGTTATTCAATGTCTCAGAGTCTTTCAGACAAACTCTGGTCCAAACACTGAAGCAGCAAAAATTTAAACGCATTGTTATTCTAACCTATCGAGAAATGAAACTAGTCACAACCAAATTATATTTATAAAATAAACTTGACATTAACGTTAGCATTCCGAAATAGGTAGTTTATTAAATGCTGTATGGAAAGAAATGTCACTTTGAATTATTGAGATCTTTGACCTGAAAATGCACCTTAGTAACATATGTGTGTGTGTATATATATATATATGAATTAATTTTTCATTGGAGCAATTTTCAGTAATCTAACCACTGTGATTTTTGCCTGAATGTCTGAACAACTGACAACGATGAACGATATACGGATGAAATAAATGTGAGTGGATTATGAGTGTATTACGTATTAATAGAAACTGGGGAAAAAATTCGCGGTTTCAATTACCTCTGGGATAGACTCCACAGTTGTACGTCTACTCAGACTGATGTCACTCACTCATTGGCTGATGTCTTGTAAGATGTCAAACCGTAGTAGCCTGTGATTAGAGTGTTTTTGTTTTCACCGGCCCGGAGACCTCCAGATGAGTAATGAGCCAATAGCAGATGCAGCTCTAAGTTATAACTATTTTAATTTTAACCTATCGCCAGATCACTACAAATTATTTCCAGAGACCTGCAAAAATTCGCGGTTTCTATGGCCTTCAGGATAGACTGCACATACCCCTGTACACTCGAGCAAATAACGCAAGTTCATTGGCTGCCGACTTGTAAGTCGTCTCAGCTGGTTTGTCTGTGATTCGATCCTTCTTTGGTTGAGAGTTTATAACTGGTTGAGATTCGTCCAGATGAACAGTAAGCCAATAGCAAAATTATCTAATAGGTATATGTGTTTCAATTCTAGCCTATCACCGAATGAATCCGCGAATTTTGCAGGTCTCTACTTATTTCAATACACAGGGTAGTTAATGAGTTAGGACATTATGAGAAGATATGTAAGATTTTTCCTGAACTAGAGCTTAAAAATTATTGCGTGAGGAGAGAAAAAATTCACGCTAAAAGCGAATGTGCAGAGCACGTGACCTCTGTAATTACAGTTGAATTGACAAAATTTAAGAACAAAACATGCTCGATGTTGCAGGTGCGGCGCGACTATTGAAATTAAAACAAGCAAACACTCGATTGAAAATTGTATGCTTGTTTTTCATTTAAATCTTCACACCCTGTTCTGTGTACATTTCATATGTTTGTGTCGCATGTTTTATATATTAATTATTATATTTGAAACAACAGAGGTATAACAACTCGTTAAAATTTTCGTGTGTCTGAAAGCGCTTGAAATGAGGCCTTTTCTGCAAAACTTGCGGGTTTGATTTCCCTAAGTGTAAAGTTTTAGATTTTATGATGATTACTTCAGAAAGTAGCTATGAATTTTTTTAAAATGTTATAAATTTGTAGATAAGTTATATCCATGCTGTTACACCCTGGTTCTTCCTATCATTACCGAGTCACTTTTAAGCCCTTAGTGGTTACACTAAAATATAAAAAAATACGTGTCAGCTTGATGAAACTGAATAGATTTTGCAAAACTTTAATTGACTAATATAATTTAGAGATTAAAAAACAGTGTTTATAGGACTCTGATCAGCCGTCGTCTGAGAATCGCAATCAAAATAGTTACTTGCGAAATTTCATTGACTAAAATTAATACATAAAAATTCACTCGTAAACAAATTTTGCAGAATTGGTGTTGACGGGGTGTGCGTCGACTACCGCCTATTGTTTTAATTTTTTTATATTAAGTCTACCGTAAAAGGCGCCGCGTTCCTGGATACAATACCGTGAGCAGAGCTTCAGGAGAAAAGACGCGATTTGAAAACTGCTGGAGCTATCCGATTGGTGTGTGTTTGTGAAAAGCGTTTAAGAATGCGCTAAGGGCGTGTGAATTGTTCTCTTTCCATGTTTCGTCTTTAGACAGTAATTTTAGAAGAGTTGAAAATGGCTAAAACGCGGTTTTTTCCAGAATAATCTTTCTAGGCATGAAACACATGGTACAGATTCTTTAAAGCTGTAAAGGAACTTGCATCATAACTTTATCTTCATTTCTCCGCCATTCAATGTTACTGTTACAACACGAATATAGTGGTATTCCTGTGGAAGACGAGAAGACTGCGCGCCACTCCACGCAGCCTTGCGCCTAGAGGCGACATCACGCTAGAGGCACCATCTAGTGTAAGACTAAACGAGTGGAAAACGGCGGTATTTGTCGCTGCAATTAAGCGCAGACAAGTGCAAGTTGAACAGGCCGGACGAACACTTGCCCTACGCGTGTTGGGCTGCGAGGCCCGTTCCATATTTTCGTGCGGAAACGTAAAAAAAATTTGTTGTCTGTAAAGTCGGTTTATGGACAATAGTTTAACGTGACAACGTCATAACAAAACATTGACGAAATGATTGCTTACTTTTATGAATAAAATTGAATCATTTTTATTTTAATAATGAAAGAATAAATACTTGTAATTATACTAGTAATCAGATTTTTAAAATGCAAGAATAATTAACCTTTATTGCCGAAGTTGTTGTTGTAATAAGCAATGAAAACCACATTAACTTTTCACTTCACTTTATAAACAGTCGACGAAACAGTTCACGTGTAGATAACTTGTAATTAATTTTAAAAACTGGCGTTTAGCTATAAAGTTTAAATATAATTATGAACAAGTTTTCATATAAATAAACTATAATCAAATATCTATCATCAATTATATGAACACCATAATTTTTTAGTCGATTGTAACATAAAATATTATTTCTGCACTCGCCGACAGCGTAACGGATCAATGAGCGTAACGGGACACAGCGTAACGGAACAATGTGCGTAACGGGACACTTTTTCGTGCGTGCAGTCGGCGTTCATCGATTTATTAGACGGTGTAACGTCAAAAACGGACACGGGTCGCGTACCCGCAAGATATTTACGTTCAACTGTCAGCCTGACGCTGCCACAGTGCCATTGAATTTTACGGCTAAGAAAAATTTATTTAATTGAAAAAAAAAATATCGGAACATAACACGGTAATAAAATACATATAATAAAATAAACCAGAAAGTAATCATAGAATCACATAAAATATTGTGCTTGAAACCATTTTTAACTTATTTAAAACATGAACGAATATTGGTGATCTCTCGCGAGTAGATGCTGTGCTTCTGATTGGTCGGAGCCCGCAGGCCTGTCATTGTAGAACGAAGCCGAGGTCGTGTCGCGTTCCGAACAAGCCGGGGTTTAATTATTTATTTATTTATTTATTTGTCGGGAAGAGTATGCGCAACTGCAACGTGAACCGATAAATACCGTGTTCGACAACGGAGGGGCTATACACTGACGGTAAACGTGTAATCGTAGAGCTAAGGAAATGTTCCACGTTCGTGTGATACTGGTTTTGAAAGGAAATTAAAAATATATCAAATTCAATATTGGTGTAACGTAACTAGCAATTTAAACGGAGGAAAATGGGGGAGGGGGTGAACTCGCACAGGGAATAAAAAATATAAAAAATACAATAAGAAGAAAAAAAGCGTGAAACGAGTTTACGTTTTTTCCACCTCCTGGTAAGGGACAGTTACAATTTGCGATATTTCACGTTCTTATTTTTCAAGCTACTTCTGATGCTGCCGGCTGGCCCGTGTTACACGACGTCTGAAGCGAGCGATATCCATTTACAACTAACAATACCGCAATTTGTGTCTTTCGTCTGGCCGTACCCGAAAGGATAACCTACTGTTCATTGAACATGAGTCGGACGCCTGAATAATTAGAGTTCACGCATCTCTGTTTGTTTATGTACATAACACATTTGTAAACGATAATTAGGTTAATTTTGTTACATATATATAATTCTTGTCAATATTGCTTCTTTATTTTTTTTCGGGAGGTTGGGTTTTCGCACGTCTAAGTGATCGTAACTAAAATGAAAGTTTTTTTTTTTTTTTTTTTTTTTTTTTTTTTTTTTTTTTTTTTTTGTTCATGAGTTTATGTCAGCAACATCTCGCAATTTTTTTTTTAAATTTCGACTGCCAAATAACACGATTGAGCGGCGAACTTCTGGTATGTTCGGAACTGACCGGGGATCAAAGAATCGTAGACTATCTGTACCCTAATCCGTAAATGTTTTAGAGCTTCGTAGGGGAGGGTGGGATGGGTTGTCGATGTTTTTCAGAATGAACAATACGCGTCGCTTGATGCGCGCGTATTGGCTTCCTTTCAGTCCTTCTGGACACTTCTACCCTTCTTGCGCTGACAGCTACCAAGAAATGGTCTGATGTATAAATCGGCAAAAGACGAGTTGACATCTGCGGCCGAGTTTTGCTCTCTAAGCGGTAGCGAGCACAACTGACTCAGCCAGTTTGCCTTAAGACGGCAGTATCATACATAAATTAATTTACTTCTAATAATTGTTCGTGTTTTTGCACATGATTTAAAATAAATTCAAGATGTAAACATATTTAATTATTTATAACATATTTTTTTCTGCTAAACAAATCCTACTTTAATGATTCGGACGCCTGAATAAATTAGCGTTCACCAGTGGCGTAGCCAGGATTTACGTATGGGGGGTGTTAAGAAGCATGTTGCGCTCCCCCCCCCCTCCCGAGATTATAGGGGGGGGGGGGTCCGGGGGTACTCCCCCGGGAAAAGTTGGATTTTAAGGTGTAAAATAGTGCTATTTTAGCAGTTTTCGGTACTTAAATTTAAATATTGTAATGGTAATTTTTTTTTT
Source organism: Bacillus rossius redtenbacheri (assembly GCF_032445375.1). Classification (NCBI taxonomy): domain Eukaryota; kingdom Metazoa; phylum Arthropoda; class Insecta; order Phasmatodea; family Bacillidae; genus Bacillus; species Bacillus rossius. The sequence continues at coordinate 45,673,058 of NC_086336.1, forward strand.
TAATTTTAATAACAAATTTGTTTGAGTGTTGAATAAGTATATTAATTAAAAATTTGGAGCTAAGGGGGGGTTTGAACCCCTAAACACCATCCCCCCCCCCTGGCTACGCCCCTGGCGTTCACGCATCTGTGTGTATGTGTACATACATACACACATTTGTAAACCAAAATGAGGTTAGTTTTGTTACACACACACACACACACACACACACACACACACATATATATATATATATATACTGAAATAGTAGTCGCTTTGCTGGAAGCCGCGACGCACTTGAAGTTCTCGTAACTGGGTGATTCCGCTATGGTTTCCCGTTGATTTCTGCAATACAGCGGCGAGGTACCACACAGCACACTACACCCAGTACTGGAAACGGGATTTGAAACAAAAAAAAAACTGGTGGAAAAATCCTCGACCGGTACAGGAACTGAATCAGCGGGAAATTTTTGTCTTGCCAACCAACCGGGAGATCTAATCGCTTTTTTTTTTCTTGTCATTTATTTCCCAGACAGCTGATCTACCCACTCTTCGCTGCGGAAGTCTGCAGGCAGAAACCTATCTCACTGCTCTTCACACACACGCACACACACACACACACACACGCACATATATATATATATATATATATATATAAACTGAACAGAATTTTGAGAAATTCCCTAACCCACTCCCGTTTATTCTTTCAGAAGCTGATTTCTGGTAAATAAGCTCTTAGCGAATGCTCATGGAGGGTAATTAACATGGTCAATAAGTACAGACACCTGTATTTCGCGAATACATTTCGTGTCAAGGTATTTCACAAAATACTGTAGCTTTTCTCCTGTGGTTATTGGCTGAGGTCGGTGAGAGGTGTCGTCCCGCTCTTGACGGAGCCAATGAGAATGTGGTCACCGTACTGCTGCACCCTCACAATTTGCCATGACTCTTAGAAAAAGCTACAGTGTTTTGTGAAATACCTTGGCATGAAATGAAATCGCGAAATACAGGTGTCACTATCAATAAGGAACACACCTGCCAACTTTTCGATTCTGTATATCCTACAGTTTAGTTGCAAAGAACTGGTGATGAGTTGGCGAGTGTTATTTCGCTCGCAGGACACACACGCATGATTGACTTAAATTTGGGTGATTCGATTGACCGACTTACATTTCCTTGGCGTTTCAAATTCACCTTACCTGGGACTCTAACCCAGTCCCCGTCTGCTTAAACATCTAACTCAAACGTGGGGTAGGCCTGATCAAATAATTATTTTCCTTAGTGCCTCGATCCAAAAATAACTTAAAATTTTGTCTCTCCATAGGGGTGTTCTACAAAACACATTTCGTGGGTGCACCAGCGCATAAATCCTTTGCAACAGGTATGGGGGCATTCGATTATTATTTTTTTTCCCTCCACTCCAGCGTAATAACTTTTTAATGTGTGCGCCGTGGGTTAAGCATCCGTTGATAACTCTTCGCGCGCTGTTGCAAATGATGCCCGCTAGAGCCCTTCCATTACTGAATTATTCCAGGCAACGTTAATCTGGTTGGCCAGTGCTTTCGATGGTTCGCGTTTGATATCGCGCTGGCCGCTGCGGGAAGGCATTAGCGGGAGTAATTCATCCCTAATCGATTTCAGATGTTACTTCTTCTTTATTTTTCATTTTCGTGCGGGCCTGTGTGTAATGTGTGCCGGTCACCAGAGGTTACAGCATTTTACAGGGTCATTTCCGCGGAAAAATCGACCGAATCGAAGCAAGAGAATGAAGCCGCGTATCGCTTTATGCTTTTCTCATCTACTGAATACGCAAAAGCGAAAGCACATTTTCGTGTGTAATTTTTTTATATGGGTTTTACTTCATTTGTAACGTAGCTACTGATTAAAAAAATTAATACATCGTAGGTATTTTCTGAAAAAAGGTTTCCGAAGTATTTTGTGAACAATTAGGTTCAGCTGCATTTAAAAAATAAAAGTTTGTCAGAAGCACATAAAGAAGCTTAAATTAGAAAACTTTGTTTGGCATGTTGATACGGATTACTTAAAATACCTATTTTAAATAGCTTTTTATGTAATATCTTGAAAACAGTATTAAATTTTTTTGATTAGCTTTAATGAAATTTTTCCAAGTATGTTTTTAAGAGCAACGCATAAAACCTTTACATTCGCTCCTAAAACTATTTACAATTTTTTTTTCTTTCTCATTGGCGAAGATAAGGAAAAAAAGGCATTGAAAAAAATTCTCTCTCCCCTTCAAATTTTTTTTTCGACCCACATGCAAGGTAAAAAAAAAAGATGGCGTGTCAGGAAAAGTTGTCACCGGGTTGCCGTCACGCGCCGTCACTCCTCATTCGGCAGCAGTGTTTAATTCCCTTATCTCGTTGTCATCGGGGATCAATACCAGGGGCGACCGACAGGGGGTGGAGGGTGAGGGGGTGAGTGGGTGGGGGGAAGAGGGGCGGTGAGCTTGCAAGGGGTGAAGCGCGGGCGGACAGGCCAAGCCTGCCCATTTGCCGGGACGTCACTCTGACGGGGTCCGCTCGTTGAAGACCGCAGATACCGGTGGTGGAGGTTATGTAGTCTCGCGTGACTTTCCAGTCAGCCGCCCGGACCGTGGGGGCACGTCGATAAGGGCGACACCGCCCCGCGCACCACGCGCCTCCCTCGCCCCTACGCGCCTGAACTGTCACGGAGCTTTCCCGTCGGCGACGCGCCTCTTACGGGACGATTAAGCGGTGACTCTATAATTTCGTGATGGAATATTTCAGATAGAGGCTTCCTGAGCGTCCCTATAACCACTTGCAGTACTGCGTGTTGAATTGTTCATACCTTAAAAACTTCTGTGAAAACAGCAATTTTAACCTTTCACCACCGTCCGTAAAGTACAAAAGTGCAGTTGCTCTTAAAAGCTATTCGTTATGAATAGAGACCTGTAAAATTCGCGATTTCAAATCCCTAATAGACTCCAAGATCCTCTATGCACTCGTGCAAACTACATCTGCTGATTGCTTACCGTAACACCTGTTGACTGGAATGATCATGATTCGCTAATTCTTCTGTTAAAGATTTTTCATTGGCCCAGAGACCTTCAGATAAACTGTGGCCCAATCACTGAAGCAAAATAATGTCAAACGTATTTGGACTCTATCCTATCGCGAAATGAATCCGCGAATTTTACAGGTCTCTAGTTATAAGACACATTTTAATATATCTTTACGTTACGAGTCCCGTCTAGTCGGGGGGTATGTGTGTCAGTGAGGCGGGATGATAAGGGCGACTTTCACTCGTGCTTCTAGTGCGGTGTCGCCTCTGGACTGGCGCGCAGTCTTCTCATGTTCACGGGAGCGGTGACCGTAACATTACATGGCGGGGGAAATGAAGATAAATGTGTAATGCAAGTCCCTTTAAGTATGCTTTCAAGAATCTGTACGGGTTGTTTTACGCCTAAAAATTTCTCTGAAAACATTCGTTTTAGCCATTTTAACTCTTCCAAACATAGAGTTTGAAAACTTAATCCGAGATCAAAAGCACTTTTCGGCCTTCAGAGATCTCTTAAATGCTTTTCGTAAGCAGACCCCACTCGGATATCTTGAGTAGTTTTCAAATCGCGTTGTTTTTTCCTGAAGCTCTGCGCACCGTAATGTGTGCCCGGGTAGACGGGGGCCTTAACACCTGTAGCTCCGCGCGTCGTTTGGAGACCGGTCAGGCGATCAACTTAAAGATTCCTACCAACCTCGCGCAGCCGTGTCTGACTAATGCGGACGTGGATTTTGATTGGCCCACGTTTACCGGTGAAGTCAGCTGCTGACGGCGCAGTCCACGTTGTGCTCATCTGTCCGACCAGAGATGGCGAACTTGGAACTTTCGAAGGCCAGGAGCATCTTCGTCAATGAGAAAGTACGATGAGTATACACAAACTGTAAAACTTGTGCGGAAATTGATTATTTCCTAACAAACATAATTTATATAATTTTTTTCTAACTCGTCTTGCCCGCTATTTTGACGTGTTTTTAATTATTTCATGTACAGTTGCTTTGAAACGGAAAACTAAGTATTCTATAATGCAAATGTAGGCATAACAATAACATGTTAAGCCGAACGATATATTATATTAGTCCCCGAGTTAAGTTTCCGATGAAATGTATCCAAATTTTAATCATAACACAGTTCCATTAATCTTCGGAATGTTTTAACTTTCTGGATGAAAGCCAAGATAAGTATCAACATGTGTAGATCTACCGTGCTGTCCTACAGATAGCGTCACGTGAACCAGAGGCGTCACACGAGTGAATGTGGTATGCTGCTACCGTGAACTTATCAGACAGCATGGTCAGACGAAACTGTTAGACACGCCTAACGTGTTGCGTGTTACGTACCTAACGCACCTCCCCTCTGGCGATTTCAATCGTACAGTGCAGTATCCCGATCTTTTATTTCAACACGGCATTTCCAACATTATAGTTATCAACAATCGTCAACACACACTACAAAAAAAAAAAAAAAAAGCTGTACTTTCATCAAAAATTCCTTTGGAAACCAGTTGCCTGGAAATAATTTGTGATGCTACAATAAATATATTGTAACTTCGTACAACACATGGCTATGATTATTTTTTTATATATGAAATACGGTTTTTTTTAGATAATACTGTGTGTTTCCTATTAAAATTGGAATGTAATTTTATTTCTTCATAGAGATTTCATTCAAGCTAAATTTTTTTAAACCACGGAAAATATAATCGAATATTCAATAATATGACTTTATTTTCCTTCATTATGCTTATTATGTGAGCAGTTAAAACTGAAAGAAACTATTCAGGAAACAGTTATAAATTACTTTAAATATCGGAGGTTCTGGGACAACACACGGCATAAATTCCCCGGTAAGAATCCGAACCCAGTATTACACTATTTTGTAGTGATACAGTTGTTTTCATGCAAATGTACAAATGTACAATTATATGTAATTTTTCAAGAATATTTCCGTTCCATTTACAAGCGAAATTCACAGCTTGCATGTGTAAGCATTATTCGGCCATTTTTATACATTTCTGATATTTATTCTTCTGTAGACTGCAGAATGCCTGTGTTAAAAATATATCTACTACGTAAATACCTACACAGCGTTTTCGTGAAGGTATTGGAATATTGTTTGTTCGTCTGCGGGACAATTTTGAATTTCTGTGTTTGCTAGAATCACATTAGCGTGACAGATGCGACGTCAAAATCAAAATATCGCGTCATTGTGAACATGCGGTTGTTACCTGCGCTACAAACAAAATATTAACTTTTTGCGAAACTTTTCTTGCCATTACATACTCACCAAATATATGACAGCCATCAATGTTCAATTTTTTTTTACATCGTCACGATGAAAAAAAATTTAATTTCAATGAAAGAAAAAGCAATATTCGTGAACATATTGAAACGATTAGCTGAACAAATTCCCTATAAACTACACGGATAATGATGGTAGATATTATAAATGCACTAGTCAAGCCATATCTCGAGATTAAAGGTCTGTCGTTGATTTATGTGACGTTGCACCCTCAACGCCATAGAAAGAAAGAAAAAATATATGTTTCTAATTGGGAAGTCCGTTGCGTCCGTTAAGTTTGTATCGCTGACGTCATGGATGTGTCTCATGCAATAGATTAACAATATTTTTTTTATTATTATCCACGTTGCGTACATCGCCTCGCACCTCGTGCTATAGTAGTTTTAGAGTTAGGCTATAATATGTCTGAAAAACGTTACGAAATATTCCAGTATCTATGGCTCTTAAGTCAGTAGTATCCTAAATTATTTTGCTTATAAATATTTCGCGTTTATGTACATGATTTCAAATAAATTCGTAATATAATAATTTTTAATTGTTAAAAAAATTATTTTCTAACAAATCCTTGTTTAAGGGTTTTTCATAAGTTTAGTGACAAATGTTTGTCATTCTTAGTATGAATAAAATCATGGAATCGTGTGATATTCAGTTTTTGATTATTAACCCAATTATGTATCTTTTGTATTAATTTTTTTTGTATTTTAGTACATCACTCATAAATTAATAACACAATTAATTATATAAAAATTTATTAATCCAAAAAAAATAATGAGAAAAACACGAAATATTAGACGCAAAATAATTCAAGACTATACTCCCTTAAATAGGCCAATAATAATGCAGATGTGTCATTTTTACGTGATTATTCTAAAAAATACGCCATTCGAAAAAAAAATTATTTTAACCAAAACAGTACGAATACGTTACATTTATAGTCTTTTGTGGAATATCTTGGCTCAAAAGATTTTCGCGATGAGTAGAGACTGGAAAAATTCGCTGATTAATTTCACGATCAACTAAAAAATAACAATAATAAAAAATACATATACCTTTAAGCTGCTTTTGCTATTAGCCCACTGTTCATCTGGACGACTCTGGGGCAATTATAAACACTCAACCAAAGAAACCAACCAGTTGAGACGACTCACAAGTCAGTAGCCAATGAACGGCGTTATTTGCCACAGTATACAGAGGACAGTGTAGACAATCCTGAAGGTAATCGAAACCGTATTTTTCTAGATTACCGCAAAATGAATTTTTCCGGATTCTTCATTGAGAAGGTGTTAATGACTCAGTGTCAAGATGAAAAAACGTTATCAATTTCATGTTAGTGGTAGATGTCTTGCCAGGAAACAATTGAGCCTGGGAGAATGTGTGGGCTCAGTATTATATCTGACATAGTTTTTTTTTTAACATCCAAACAATATTTCTTATGTAGTCTGTTCAATACAGCTCAAATAAAGGTCTCAATTTTCCCAGTTGCCTATTTTAATAACATAAAATTTTAGATTGAGCTATTTATGAAAAATTTTCTTGGATATTTAAATATTTTGACAGAGTTTCCAACACAGCTTCCGTACTTAATTTTTGGTCTAGACAGAGCGTAGTACTAATCTTTGGGTGCTTGTTGAAGTCAGAGTTCGTGAACTGATATAATATTTTTTATTGTTTTATTTGCCCGCGGAAGATTATTAGTTATTCTCCTCCCAGAGATCATAAACTTGAGTGTGTTTATGTATATGAGGCACACAAAAATCATATGTATATGTATGCCTTCTCAAGCAAAACTTAGATAATTTCTTTCAGTGATTCATTCAATGGGGAATTTATTTCAATAGAATTCTTTGGACATAAGCCGTTTGCTGTGTTGTTCTATTTTTATGTCTGCTCTGCATTTAATGTTTTTGTTGAAACTGTTCTCGTCTTTGTAAACCCACTGGGTTCGTCTGCTCTGTTATTTTTTCATGAATAAATTCCTTCCACGGAATTCTTGTGTTTTTTTATATTTAAAGTTTTACTGTGTCGGTCTGCGCTGTCTTCGATGTGTGTCCATAACACATGTTTGGTTTCATCGTTGGATCCATCCGTCTGCTGAGTTGTCCAGGGTTTATTTCAGTGACAAACAGTGCAAAACTGCAATGGCTCATGCCCAAGGAATCTTATTAGAACAAAACTTAGAATAAATATGAAATTAAAAAAAAAATATTATATGCGATGACAGATAGAGATCTCACTTGAATAAAACCAGTTTCGTAACGTGGATCAACTTACATGATGTGTTATTTTGTCGCGACCTACTAAGGAGATTTGCAAACACGAATTTCGTGACTATATTAAAGCAATAAGAAAAGGAATTTTAGGGGTGGAAGGGAAGTGGATTTCTTTGCGAGCCTCCACGCAAGAGTCAAAAATATGTGATATTCTGCCCTATTTTTATTGCTTCCGCCATCGATATTGCCCCTCTCTTCACCCGTCGCTATCGACACAATATGCTTCACGTGTTTGGACAAAAAAGAATTAAAATGTTCTGGTATGGAGAAAATAAAATCGTCTCGCAAAAGATTAGCATTAGGTGTTATCGTAGAACAAAAAAACAACACTAAGTTAGCATTTAATTCTTGCCAGTGGGGCGTAACATCTAACCTCGGTAACGAGCAAATTAATGTGTTCTAATAAGCTTATAATACGAATCTTGGGCAAGAAATGTAAAGTATGAATTCTTTAATATAATGTCGGGCGTTATTAAATACACACAAATTGTGTTTTCTACTAGATTTCTTGGCACCAGTCGCAAGTAGTTTCCACAACCACCGCTAAAATTCGTTGCCGGAGCAGCTACGTCGACTATCGAATAATTTTTTAGAGTGCGGCAAAAGAGAAAAATACTTGAAGAGATACTAACTCCGGCTTTGGGTCTGATTTTCGACAGTTAATTTTATTAAAATACTGCACAGCTTGTTGAAAATCATTAAACACGTAGATGGCAGCACCGTGTTACACATTTCCGTTCCTTGATTTCCGCTGCATTCACGAAATTACTCACACCAAATGTCGTATACCGAGCGCTAAGATATTTACACACATTAAAAAAAAAAGTTGAAAGGTTTTTAACATTTCAAATGTTTCTGTGTTATCGAATTGAGATTTTGTTACAAATATATGTCGTGAACACTTAAATCACTTAAAGTGCCGGGATCGCAATGACCCCAGTAAGTTAAAATTCTGCCTAGAAAAAAATCAGAAGAATTTAAGGGCAGACACATTAGGCAAACCTGTTCTATTACAGGGATGCATGCGAAGGTCAACATGTGCAGGAAATACAAGACAAAAAGAGAGTTCGGGGGAGAAAAAGCAATAAAAAACAATTGTTTTATTGCTGAACGGAACTTCAAAGCGAGCAGAGAACCACTTCAATCCAGTGTGGGAAATATCCTCGCAGAGATTGAATACGTTAAGCTGAGCATCAGGTACAGTACACAAGGTCGATAATCAAAATCAGAGGACCGCAATTTATATGTTCACACCAAAATGGGGAAAAAAATACAGTGAACAATGAAATGGTTAGCATATTACAAAAAATAAAACATAATTTACATAAAAAAAGAGTTATACGGTGACCCGCATGCAATCCAGGGATAACTTCCGCTGCGACCAAGTCAGAGAAAAATACCTTGCGTCCTCGAACAATCGTTATGAATTCGGCATGGGGCTGAGGGATTGGCATTTTCTCAGGGAGAAACCCTTTACGAATGAACGAACACTTGTGATTTTTTTTCTAAATGGAACCTAAATAATCATTAAAAAAAATTACAGATATTTTTAAATTTGTACATTTACATGAAAGCAACTATATCGCTTCAAAAAAAAAGTTCGTAGTGATACTGGTTTCAGATTCTTACCAGGGCATTGTCTCAATAACTACGTACATTAGTTCCCTGAATAGCTTTGTAGTATTTAAAAAAAACGCACATTAAAAAGCATAATAAAACAAAATAAAGTCCAACTGTTGAATTATCGATTATCATTTAAGTTGTTGGAAAAAAATGTGTGCTTTGTATGAAACATCAATCTATATTTAGAATAATGCGCCGATATTTGTAACCTTATTACATGCATGCAACACTTACAATAGCAAAGTGTTGTACAAGTTTACAATATATTTCTTGGAGTGTTACAAATTGTTTCTTGTCATCTGATTTCAAAAGTAATCTTTTGTGAAAGTTCAAAAATATATACATCATTAGTACCACGCAAGGTTAGCGCGCTGAGGTGGCATAACACAAATAAGGCAAGGACACAAGGGCAAAACTAAAATAACGTACTTAAGCTAGGACTATGTTTTTGAAGGTGGTAGGCCAAAATTATAATTTGGATAAAACGTTAACAACGTTATAAAGTTTCTTGTCATTTGGGGGCGTCTCAAAGCTACTAATTTTTCCAATGAATAACGCAAATAAAGTTTTTGATGACATGGCCCTCTTCAAATAATGACTAGAATTGTGCAGGTATTCACTTATTCGCACCAACATCAGTATTTATGAAAATAGGTACATTGCTCCTTTTTTCCCCCTTCCTAATGTCTGCAAGCTATTGTTCTTCATATTGCGAATACGTCATCGACAATCGTTCAACCCAATATCTGACGCTCGCTCAATCCTTACACCGCAAAGCTCTGTGATTGGCTGAAGCTCGACGCGACATGAAGGCGTTTAAAAAAAAAAAAATTGTTCGTGTAATCGTTTATTCTTGGGAATAAACGTTTCATATCTACGTCAGTGCCGACATTCGTCGGAATTTATCGTGTGCTTCGTCATGTAGCAGCGCGTTCCTACGGAGCGATAAATCTGCGAGGTTACAACCACGGTATTTCCGTACCCCCTTTTTCTGTCTCGTTATCTTTCTCTTTCTCTCTTCCTCTTTGCTTCTCTTTCTCTCCATTCTCTCTCTGCTTATCAAGAATTCACTAGTTTCAAGCAATCGCAGATGACCAATGCAAACTTTAAATAATATACAAACCGAACAAAATTGGTACTGTGTAACAGTTGTGGTGAAATACGATAGTTTTTAATACGCGTACCAAAATATTGATAAAGCTAAGTCAACTTCGTTCACCTTTGTCATGTTTCACCGATTAAAAAAAAAGTTCGTTAGTGAAGGATTTTTATTTTATTTTTGAGAGGGTGGTTAGTGCCAATAAATATGATGTTCGTTTATCAGCTGTCACCAAGCCCATCCCGGATTGCGAAAATTTATCGTAAATTTCAGCCTTTGCCAGCCTTCATTCCAACTCACACTTCACCGTCACCCGAAGCCAAATGAAGCATTCATTCACTTTTCGAACCTTTGATCCTCTCTAAAATATTTAATTTCGAAAGAATTCTTAATTTATGATCTACTGGTAAACGTGATTTCATTTTAAAAGAACTGTATTAGGATAAATTTGATGATATAACTGTAGGAATAGTTATTTTAAACTATGTCTCACACGCTATGTTACTTATATAATTTTTTTTGTTATTATAAATCAAGGGATTTTCCTGTAAATTTATAACGGTAGCGCTATTGCATTTTTATGTTTCGTCTCAAATTTACTCAATTTTTTTTTATATGTAACATCTTAGCTCTCGGAATATGTACAGCATTTGGTAGGAGTGATTTCGTGAATGAAACAGAAGTCAAGGAAAGAAAATGTATTACAACCATGTTGCTGCCATCTGTGGCGGTTGGCGCGAACTAAATTTTATAGAGACAAAGGGAAACTTTATAGTATTACCGGTTTTATTTTAACAAGATGAGCTGTATTTTAAAAAAATTCCTTGCCGAGGTTTTAGTATTTTTTTAAAGCAATTTTAGCCATTATCGAAGCCGTTTCATTAAACAGTTTAGAATTTATGTTTTATAATCAAATGATTCAATAGTCAACGTAGCTGCTCTGGCAGCTGCGAAATATGCGTGTGATTTTCGTCCAAAAATGTATTTGAAAACACAATTTTGCGTTAATTTATCACGCTCGGCATTACTTTAAAGAATTATACGTTGAATTTCCCGTCCGATTTTCGCATTATAATTTTATTTGCAACATGAGAACACACGAATTTGCTTGTTACCGAGTTTAGATGTTACACATCTCTGGCGAAAACTGAAAGACTCGCTTACTTTTTTTTAAGGTGGTAAAATGTCACACTAGTATTCGTAATCATGATCAGTTGCGTGATATTTCACAGCTCGAAAATAACGTCTAGTAAATATCTGGAGACGAAATTTGTAACTCATAAACAAATGCAAGAGTTATGGGCATAGAATATCAGTAACATTTCTTAATTAAAAGTAGTGACATTAAAATAAAATAACAAATCGGCGCATAAGACCAAACTTTAAGAATTCCGCATTATTATTCAATGTTTCCAAGACCGACCACTAAACTGCTAACCTAGGTAGGTACCTACCTAAAAATACAGAAATGTTTAAAAATTACATTACATGCAACTATTCGATTTTCAAGTTACATTGAAAATTACTGTCAAAGAGTGCCATAATATATAATTTACCTACTACTACAAACTTTATCTTTATAAATAAATAAAATATATTACTTATAAAATTTATTTGCCCCGTGTAATGCCTTATAATGTTTGTAGAGTTATGAATGTTATGCAGAAGTGTTGTTCTGTATTATCCTATGTGTATTGTTTGGTCTCAACTGATGATTTGGTTACACTATCCTTTTAAATTTCAATATAATTTTACAAAAAGAACTGGATACCAGAAACATCTCAATGTATTCGTGTGTCATTTTTATGGACGGTTATAGCAGAGGTGAGTAAATAAGCACTGATTCCTGAAAATCACTCCAGGAAAATTCTGGGATTGATGGTTACAACCAGGAGCGTACGCAAGATTTCATTTCGGGAGGGTGGGGGGGGGGGGGGAGACAGAACCACTTTACCCGCTGTTTGCTTTCGATTTACTTCCTTTTGTTGGTGTGAATAATAGAATTTTTAATACTTCCCTCTCTCTCTTCTCCTTCTCACGCCCCTTCTTGCAACAATAAATTAATGGAAATTAAATTTATACTTCTGTTGCAGATATAGGTATAGAAAAAAATATCTAAATTAACAATCATAGCTGATTTGCTTGTACGAGTTGAACAACCCTGACCTGAAATGTTTATCCTTACCCCGGAGGTACACGACACCATGTACATTATGAAAATGGTGCCAAGTGTATTTCATACAACACTGGTCATGGCGTTCTTATTCACCGAGGTAGATACCATGTAACTCAACCTAATGAACTCAGTTGATAAGGAAGTAAACTCTATGTTCCTACCTGCCTACCTACCACCCGTCCTCATTCTCCGATCCTTGCTGAAACATTGGAAAAACGAAATTTCGTCGTATGCAGGGTGTAGAGAAGGGATGTTTGGCTGCAGAAGTTGGCTGCACGAATATTTGAAGCCAGGGAACGTGTTTAAGCCGCCATCTCCGGGCAGGTAAAACAAAGCGTTCAAACATTGTTGTCGGAGAGTGTACCAAGATAACAAAGTAGTCTTACTAAAAAAAAACACTCGACTCTCTAAATTCATAGACACGTAATCAAGGGAATACGGAATGAAAGTGTGTGTGAGCGCGCGCGTGTGTTAGAGAATGACAGTATCATGATAAGATTATTAGTCAGATTTTTCTATTTAAAACAATTTTTAATATAATTTAGGTTAGTATTTAATGATATTTTAATATTTAATTCAAATATGTTATATGGTTTATGTTAGTACTATAACTTGGATGTTAAATTGGTACATGAGTCATCGGTAATTGCTGTAATTTGTAATTTGTAGTGTGTAATTTCATGTTTTATTCCTAGATATAACTTATAATACATTATATATTTTTTATGTCTCTTGGTTCAGTGTAAGAGAAGACGTATGTGTCTTAACTGCACAAACCAAAAGTCGAATTAAAAAAACATTTAAATTTACACTACTTTCCTCAAAATCTCATTTTTTGTAGCTTATAGAAGGTTAATGAGCAAATTGTCCTTTAAAGAAATTGTATCACTTTTAATTGTAAAGGAAACTCTTCTTACAATATGAGTGAATTAGCGGAGTATCGAACTAATGACCTTTATCGGTCTTATTATCTTAACCACTTGATAACTGTGCACACTAAAGACATACCTAAAGTGATTGAGAATAGTTTTCGTAACTTAATGTTGGTTAAATGGGGAAATTGTAAATAAATTTCAAAAAATATAAGTTTTTTATTCCCTGAAAATCCTTGGTATAGTCCATCCACGGTAACCTCCTACTTTTTTAAACGAACCTTTGAAAAAACACACCAGGATGCAGCATGTTTGGTTCGTTTGCAAAAATACTTTCCATCATATGCATATTAAACATGCATTAACACTAAATTACCGTATAATGATGTTAAATAAAATTTTACAAAAAAAGTAACTATCTATGTACAATATTATTAATATTAATGATCTCGCATGTGTGTAAATGAAACAGTGAGAGAAGTGGTGTGTTGGCAATGATTAGAACGAAATAGTTCCATAGCCAAAATATATATTTTTTGACTTTCCGCGTGTATTTAAGAATTTGTTTGGGTATTTGTTAAGTTTGAACATTTTTTTAAATCTCTGGTGAAATAAAAACGTTATGTTAACGGTAAAAAAATATTACGTGCCGAAACCGTGGTCGCGCATTAATAATGTTAATAGTCACTTGTTTGTTTTCTCTTTCAGCCGTTTGTCTGCAGTCTGCAGTCTGTACGCCATATTGCAGTGTGTTTTAATATATTACTGACCGTGAAATAACGTACAGTTTGTGTTTCAGGATTTTGTGTTAATATTGTGTATTTTAACTTTGTTATATTATTTATTATCTACTATTGTAATGATGGAATTTGTTATCGTTTTGATATTTTGTGTGGTTCTTGTGATTGCTGTAATGGTAATTGGTTCCGGGATGGGGAAAGCTACTTCGTCGCAGCGTCAGATGGACATCATTAACGTCGCTCAGAACTTATATGTTTTAATTAGAAAAGGCGACTTGAAGAAATGTGACGTTACGCAGACGACCGCGTTTCTTCTCAACATCGCAAAGTCAACTGTTCTCAAGTAAGTATGCTTTTTTCGTATTCATGCACGTAAAAAAAATATCGACTGTGTCCTAAGTATTGTCGGCCTGTGTTTTAACTCACGAGTTTTTTTGTGTTTTATTTCCAATTTATATTTTTTGGTGTGAGACAACACCGCCATGTGGCGTCTCTGTTGAAAAGTTAACCTAAAATCATATTAGGCCTACTCAGGTCCTAACAATAACAATATAGGCACTTTCAAGTATTTTTATGGGTGTGATACACGTTTGTTTATAACGATGTTTATAAACTTTATGATAGGTTTAACTATAACATAAGGGAGTGATTTTATAATTTGCATTTAATTAGTTTTTCATCTGTTTGGGAGATCACAAAATAAATAAAAAAACACTTCATTAATTTCGTGGACAAAGTCTGTCATGTTTCCATTTAGTGACCACAAAGCAAATATTTGTGACAAAATGCCATATTTGGAACACTGCCTAACTGCGTATTGTGAACGGGTCCCCGGAAGTGTTATGACAAATGTTTTTTTTTTTTTTTTTGGTTAGGTACTACAAGAAAGACATTGAAGAAGTTTCAACACCAGGAAAAAAGAGGAAAAAAAGGCCACAGGAAGGAAAGTCACTTGACACAGTCGACGATTTCACAGTAAATGCAATCAGGAATGCAATTTACAGGATGTACGCTGAAGGTAAAAATTTGATACTGAAGAGTAGTTTCAATACAACTGGGGTAGGCCCTACTTAATTGTATTCATTTCATATATCCATATGCAGATTGACCGGTTCAGTTTTTTTCCGATATCATCTGTCCTTTAAAAATACTTAACATTTTTGGGTGGTTTGTTAGGTTTCTTTATTGATATGGTATTGATATATAGAATATTGTGCAACATATGAAATAGGTACACGTCCTTTTAAGGTTAGGTTAAAGATAGAAAGAAAATTGTTACATTCTAAAACTACAAGTAATGTTTATATCGTTATACACAGTATACATATTAAATAACCTCAACTTTTATGATGTATCAGAAGGTTAAATAATGACTATTTCCAGTATCAATAATATCCAGTTGTGCGCTTTAGCAGTAATTGGTTACAAATTAGTGAGTTGTGGTCTAAGCAAGCATGGTTATTAAAAAAAAATTGGGATACTTAATTGGCTAAATTGTACTGTGTGGCAGGGTCCAGTACAATATATATTCTATTGCAAAATAGTGTCATGCCCTGCCTAACCCTTTAGAAAATATAGGGGTATTGTTATTTTATAAACAATAGGCCTACTTCATTGTAATGAAGTATCATATGAAAACACAACTTAGCCAGACAAACTGTGTGTTAGTGTATGAAGTAACAGAAGGTTATAAAACAGTAAAAGTTTAGTATCGCGTATCCGATTCGATACATTGATCCTGATCGCATGATCCTGCAAATATTGATCCTGTGATTGATGATGCTTGCTTTTCTAATTTATTACGTTTAAAAATCCTGTACAAAACCAAAACTAAAAACCTGTGATGTAGTAATGAGTTATGATTTAAAGTTGTATAATAATGAAAATATATATGTTTTATTAAACTTATGATAATTATTCTTGCTATACCACAATATTTGATTATGTTCAGGATCTTTGATCTGAATAAATGAAAAAAAGCATGCACCACACGATCAATAGGATGTACAGGTTCATGCATAAAGATCTAGGGATCACATGGGATACACGATACAAAACATTTACCTACAACACAGTGTAGAGCTTGTAACTTATTGATTGCTAAATTGAATGCTGAAATACTAATGTTTTACACAACTTCAATACAAACGCGCAATATAATCGTCATATCATTGCAGACAAAAATACTGCAATGTAGAATTCCTCTAAGCAAACTACAAAATTTAAATTAATTTAAAAGTATTTTTGAAATGTAAGTTTATTAAAACTATTTAATAAATGTAAATTGTGCACTTAAATTATCTTCTACGGGGTTGTGGTTTCGCTTAGTTTTGTGTACCTCTGTTATTTCATGTATTGTTAATGTATGCAATAAATTTACAGGTTTGAATGTTACAGTCGACACCATTTTGAAAGAAATCAGGGAAAGACAAATAGATTATTATGGTGGAAGATCAAGTCTTCATAAATTGTTAAAGAAGATGGGATTTTCATGGACAACTGTTGATGGACGAAAAGCTTTGATAGAGAATGAAAACATAGTATTGCAGCGAATAGATTTCTTGAGAAAGTATAAAGAAGAAAAAGAAAGAGGTGCCAATTTCATATTTGTTGATGAAACATGGATTTTCCAGAGAGGCAAGGCATTAATTTATTTGAAAATTTGTTCTGTGGTCCAATACAAAGTATTTCATTTCCATTTCATATATTTTTCAGGAACTGTATCAAAGTCATGGCAGGACAAGAGTCTACAATCTGCGAAGAGACGTACTGTTGGAGATGGTAAAAGGTTTATTGTTGTTAATGCTGGAGGGCGCACTGGCTTTGTGCCAGGAGCAGGATTACTTTTTGTTTCAGGTCAGAAGACTGCAGACTACCATGGCGAGATGAATGGGGAAACTTTCTTGATGTGGTTTGAAGACATGTTGGTGCATCTTGAGGAACCCAGTGTCATCATAATGGACAATGCTTCATATCACAGCACCCAGGTATGTGCAATGGTAAAGCAGTGTCTTTTTATTGCTCAAATTGTAATGTGAAAAATTTACATGTGTTTATTATTGTGTATAAGTACGAATATTCGAGACTAATACATTTTGCCAGCAATAATTGTTATCTTAATAGTATGCCTACACTACATTTTTATAAACTATAATGTTTGAGCTGAAATTGAATACACACACACACACAGATATATATATATATATATATATATATATATATATAATGTAATTGAATTACATTGTAGTGCAAACTAATTTAGTAGAGGGTTTGAAATACCAAATAAATTTTTTTTATTGCAAACAGCATTTGAAAATGACATAATTACTTGTTTGGTAAAAGGACCCACTTTATGAATGCTCTGTTGCCCTACTTAATAAATTAAAATAATATTTTCAAAAAAATTTCTAGTCACTAAACTAACATGCTTTGTTAAATTTAGAAATTCATTACGACAATATGCCAAAACACATGTTTGCTTTGCATAAGTACAGTAGAACCCTGTTATAATTTGTTTTTAAGGGGCTACAAGAAAAAAAAACATAAGCAGGAAATTCAATTTAGTACTTTTTAGTGTGGATTTATTGCCAATGGACTCAACAAGCTGCATAAAGATATATTTGATGCTCCAATTTGCTTGTAGCAAGCCAAAAACAATTTTTCTTTAACATCATGGTGCTTCCAGCTTCTATCTGCTTTGTCTTTACTTACACATTGTCTCATTGCTGTAAAATTGTCATAATTCACGACAGTGTTTACAGTGGAAATGCTTAAGTCCAGTTCTTTTGCCACTTGAACATGTGATTTAAGTGAATACATTTGAAAACACACAGAATGGCTAAAAATTTATGAATTTATTTGTTTTCCAAGGGTGTCAACAGGCAGTTAACTGCTAACATACACATATACATAGACAGTATAGACAAAGGCTTTTAATTTTTTTCGTCTTCTAAAATTTTATGAAGTGAACATTACAAGCACGAAACGCATAATTTGTGAAACATTATATCCAGGAATTAAAAACATTGTCCTTATAGGGAAAATATTGGACTTGAAAAATAATACATTATAGGCAGGAAAACTTTATAAGCAGTAAAATTGTAACAGGGTTCTACTGTCATGAATTCTTATCAGCTACTTGAGTATTTAGTTAAATGTTGGCATAACGTAGGTTGAGAAAACACCTACAACGAACTGGACCAAGGCTGCACTGATCGCGTGGCTGGAGAAGAATGGGATAAAACATGAAAATAATTTGTTGAAAGTGGAGCTGCTGAGAATAGCTAAACAAAACAAGCCCCGAATACGGTATATTATTTCGTTTTTTTCACAGCATTTCTTTAAAAGTGAGATAGTTGCAAAAAATTACGTATACACCTTGTTCTAACACACTTTTCAGATATGAGGTAGACGAGTTGGCTCGTAACTATGGCCACGAAATTCTACGACTCCCACCCTATCACTGCCACTATAATGCAATCGAACTAGTTTGGGCTCAATGTAAACACCATTACAATAGTAACGTGGGGCGGGCCAAGAGATTTGACAATGATGCAGTTGCAGCCATCTGGAAAGAGGCTCTTGATGCTTCCACACCAGAGAGGTATTTTCATGTTGCATGACCAATGGGGTATTCCTTTTGAAGTAGAAATTGTTTTATTTTCCTGTAGAACATTCCTCAAGCTTCAGCAAAACCCTTACCATACATTTTTACATAATACGTAAGTATTGTTGCCTAGCAGCCTGGTCCTACCATTCCTTTTGATAACTTTGTGTGCTAGTGTGTGTATAGTGTGATTATCATTTTGTGTATATTCATATACCAGTAATACAGTTTTAAAACAATTGGTAAAAATAAGTGGTTTGTATTTGTGTAGTTGTCGTTTTGAAAATGTGTTGCATGTATGTGTTTGTGTTCGTGTTTGTGTTTGTGTTTGTAATTTTATTCCCATGTGATTCATACATATCTGTGTAGTTTCTAGATCTAACAGTGGTGACATTTGCAAGGTTTTTTTTTTTTGTAATTGCAGTCCATTTGCAATTGTTTCATTTCCATAAATAGTTTTGTATTTATTAGTAATTGTGATATTACTTTCTGTTATGCTTAATCTTGTGTCAATGACTTTAAAGTTATGGTGGGTTCAGTGCTGTAGGCAGATTTCAATATTCAGATAAAATTTCAACGTAGAGAATTTTGAATATTTTCATCTAGCGAACTTGAATAGGTATTTACACATGTAGTTCTTGCACATTAGTATTTTCAAAAGTTATGTTATTATAGTGAAATACATATACAGTAAATCATCAAAACTATTCAAAAAATTAAATTTTCGCTATATCTCACTGTTTTTGTCTGGGACAAATTTTAACCAAAAACAAACACAAAACTTATGAAATAAATATTTTATCATATGCATTCTAAGCCTTTATTGATAACATATATAATATTTACAGCTTTATTATATCTTGAATAAACCACTATAATTTTTTTTTCAGATAACATAAAACAAAACATGTTACTTCAAGTATTAAATAATAGCTTTGATAGTTGAGGAAAACACATTAAATGAGTTTTGTTGTGTTTAAAAATAGTTTCTTGTGGAGTGAGTTCAAAATTGTATGTAATAAAGAGCATGCCATGCATTGTTTACTATGCCGTTTTGACAGAAACAAACATATTTTGTTATAGAGTGGTTTTTGCTATAAACAGGTCATTTATATAGAGGTTTTACTGTATACATTAATTTTTTTAGATGGGCGAGGTGTGTGGATCACGTGGAGAAGCTAATTCAAGCAGACTGGGAGAGAGAAGTCCACATAGACAGCGGCACCATTCCTCCACTCATCATCCACCTCGGCGAGGATAGTTCAAGTGAAGACAGTGACAGCGAAGAATTTGAGGTTACGACACAGCAAGTAGATGGAGACAGTGAAGTACTGGCAGTTCCTCTTGATGATTTACCCGGGTGTTCTTATTGAGGTCTGTATGTAATAAACACCTGGGCAACTGTAAGTATTGGGGTTTGAAACATTTTTTTTTCTTTTATGCATTCCCATTAAGTATGTTGATTACTGGAACTTTATGTATTAACTTTATATTACACGTATTATGAAATTAATAATAAATTTCATTTCTGGATTCGTATAGGTGTATGTGAAACATTTTATTTTGTTGTGTGTCTTCATTTTTCAGTGAACTTACTTGGAAAACAAAAAGCCAGTCCCCATCCAGGGCCACAAATAAATAATGCATATAAGTGGTATAGAAATTACTGTCAATTCTTCACCACAATTTTACTGTTCATAAAATTATGATTTTGTCTAATAAGTATACTCAGGAAAATGTATATAACCATATTTTTATTTGTGGCCTTAACCGGCAAAATGGTAGGGGTTTATTAAATAAAAGAAGAAAATTCATTTTTAAATGTTTTCATCTGAATTTGTTAATTTTATTAAACCTTCAATCCTTAGTCTTTTCCAGATTGCTTAGATGGACAGCCATATGTATAATTTACAATACTTTTTTTTTCAGATGCAGAAAACTGTGTTGAACTGTACTAAATGATGATATTTATTGCTTACATAAATGTTGTAAATTTATATATTCTCCTAAAAATTTACTTTAAATTATATGTTATTTCTTTAGCTAACAAACTTATTTTTTAATATTTTTACCATTGGGTATCATAAATAATGTTATGAACATATACATGTATACTTAGATCATATTCAAATTACTTATATATATATATATATATATATATATATATATATATATATATATATATATATATATATACATACATACACACATTGTTTTGACAGCTGGTGATTGTAAACAAACCATTTGACATTTGTCACATGGCAATGTTTTTGTTTACATACGGCGGAAGGATACATAGTGACATTAAAGTAGATCCGGTGAAAAGCAGGGCTTCAGAAAAGTAGGAGGTTACCGTGGATGGACTATAGTTGTAGATTAACTCTGACAAATATTTCTTACTTTAAATATGACGTATTTGTGTGCATACAAATACAGCGCATTGATATAAAAAAACAGGACCCTATGTCAAATAATGTTTTTGAAAAAAATACTGAATATTTCTTGTCGCACTTACGAAAATTGGCGCTTTGTTTAATATTTAAATTGGTGTTTTATCAAGCGTAAATTTTTAAACCTCGGTAAAAAAAAATAATAATTTATTATTAAAGATTTTGACTTAATTTGGTTTTTTAATGCTTAGTGATTGCGCAGTTCGTATCGGAAAGGTTTACAAAGGGAACGGTTTAAAAATAACCCAAACTAAATGCAGGCGCTGGGACAGCACAAAGCCCAGGCAAGAATCCGAATCAAGCGTTACAGCGAACACTTTTTTTTTATGTAAACTGAACATATTTAGAAATATCTATTATTTCAAATTACTATTTCAGTCCATTAAAAACAAAAAACAAAAACTTTTTTTTTACACAGGACTACTTGATAATGTACTGTTATGCACTCCTGATTATGCTCGTGCCATACTCCTAACGCCTGCGTCGCCGCTGTTCGCGAGATTATGACGTAGTATCAAGATACTCTTACGGTGATTGATCGTCTCTTGAATTTCTTATCCTCCCCTCTCCCCCTCCAAACCATTTTTTTTTTTACAATGCTGTTCCGTTCTACGCAAAAACCTCGAAGAGCAAGGTAGAAGAATTCAGCTGGTGACAGCCGCAGATAAAAATTAGGAAGAGTGTTTTTTTCCCACTCTCTCTTTATCCGCTTCGACGGGAGATTGATAGTCCGGTGGGACGGAAGCGCTTGCCGCCTCTCCACGTCGTTATCTCCAGTAATCCCCGCCGGCAGGACTTTTCCACAGTTGGCAGCCCTGCGCGGTCGTGCGTCAGGCGGCCGTCTTGCGTGGGAAGCCTTCTTTTCACAGACGAGAGAGCCAAACCGCCGCGCCGATCGTGCATCTTCGGTTGTTTTTTTTTTGGTTCGTTGTAACTCATGATAACTAATGGCCAATTAGGTAAGGTTAGCTACATTATAAATACTTTAAAACATCGTGGACGGTTGATTTGGTTAGGATAGCTACATTAAAGATACGGTGAAATAATGTAAACAGTTTCCTAGCCCTGGATAGCTACATATTAAAACGTTCTTTGCTAAGCAACCATAAAATGATTTTACAGTATTTTTATTGTAGCTATATAACCAACCATCCACAATGTTTTAAAGTATTTATAATGTAGCTAACCTATTCTAATCGACCGCAAAATTTGATGACACACCGGTTTATACAATGACTCAAAGAGATAGAACGAAAAAAAAGCGAGCATGAACTTCGGGGAACTTCGGGTGTGGCTCTCTCGTCTGTGGAATGAAGGCTTCCCGTCTTACGTCCCGATGTCACGTTTCACCGACCCCCAATCAGTTCCGAACATTTCTTACCCTCCGAAAGTATTTTTCTCTCGCTCGTGCACCTTCGTGGTCGGAGTAAAAGGAAAAAAATAAATAGCCTATACAATTCGGCGAAATGATATATACAGTGTAATTATCATTATTGTTATTTTATGTAAACGGAACTGAAATGTTCACGTAAAATTACAGATTTTTGAAAGAAAAACAAATTGTGCATTCACGTGGAAACAACTGCATCACTACAAAGTAGTGTTCACGGCAACGCTGGGTTCGGATATACAAAAAATTCCGCCAATTTGAAAATTGTCCAACATCTTTAAAATCAGTTTTTTTTTCTTAAATTTACGGAAAAAAATTTTAAATTATCAAAAAATTTCAGAAATTTATTTACTGGCTGATTTAATACCTCAGTTCGGTCCTTGACCCATGCAAATGTTCATTATAGGTAAAATTACAAAAAAAAAAAAAAATACAAATTAAAAAAAATATTACCTTATTTCGTTTTTTTTTTTACAGGTACAAGATACGGGCAAACAAATTAATGTTTTTTTTCAGAGAGCAGTCTGTTTACTCTCAGTTTCAATCGATCCACGTGGCTAAGTGTCCATCCGCTACCTTTTGCCTGATATTCTTCCTCTTCGTGACAGACTTTTTTCAATAGCATAATTTACAAACTCTTCTACGTCGAGTAATAGGTAAAGAGCGGTATTCATTGTCTTGAATGCTCTTTTTGCAAGTCTCGTCTTGAAATGGACCAGGTTTACCGTAAGTACATTTCCAGCCATAAATTATACTTCACTGACCGATCATGTTCCAATACTTCTTTCAGTTTATTAACAATATCATTCTTGGCATCAGTTGGAAAAGTACAAACATATCTTGGTGCAAGAGAGCTGTTCAGGTAATAATTGTCTTTAAACATTCCACGGAATGCTGAATTCGCCAAGTAGAATCCATTTTCATTCTGTCGGAACGCACTTTGAACAATAATAAGTTTTGTTACATGCTGGCTTGATATCAAAGTTTCTTGCTGCGGAACGGTTTTAATGCTAGAGGCATTGCGCGTACGAGTCACAACGTTAACTTGCGGAGCAGACTGCAACACTGGCTGGTTCACAGCAGGTGAACGGACTTCACCTTTGCAGTTTTTCGCATGTCGTATCAAATTGCCAATACCAGTAAGCCATGCATGACACTCATCACAGCGTAATGGGTTCTTCGCACATTCTCTTCTTCCATGCCTTCGTGCGCCTCGAGAGAACGCAAATGTATTTTTCAGAGAAGTTACAGGGATATCTATTGTCTGTATTGCTCTATGCACCCTTACTCCGTAACGCACCACCAACATGGGTCTTCCGCAATGACACCTTCAACCGTTTGACGGGAGAAGCCCTTTGTTGACAGCTCATGGCATGTATTTTTTAAATTGTCATTTCGTGCAAATTCCTTGCGACATTTACCACAGTAAAACTTTGTACGACGCGGATTATTTTCACATTTTCTCTTCTCGTGTCGACGAGCATTACAGTTTTTCGAGAAAATCTTGTCACAGTAACGGCACCGATGCTGGGGATACGCCGATGCGACTAGAGTGGTCATCGTTGATGCTATTGGTACTGCGGCCATTGAAGTCTCCATCGATGGCGAAACTTCATTAATCGAGGTTTCCTCTGCAACCAGCACTGCAGACATTAAAGTCTCTTCTGCTGATGGAACCGATGGAACCACCCCTGTTGAAGTCTCCTTTAATATTGTCGGTGACCATGGTACACGTTCCATCGAGTTCTTCGTGGTTATCGTCGACGATGCCAACGGGATGTGCGTTTGATGTCGACGTCGAAGCCATCAGGGTCATCGATGTCGATGGTACACAATCCATCAAGGTGTCTGCGTAGTTGTCGTCGTCAATGCCGACGGGAACTGCATCGCCGTCGTCACCGCTGCCATCAGGTACTGATCCGTCGATGATAAACTGTCCATCGAGCTCGACATCGAAACAGCAACTAAATATCCGGTAACGTACTAAAGAGATAGCCGATTCGCACTGCACAGCTGACAGAGGGAGACTGAGGTCCCTGTCGTCTGGGACTCGCTTCCGCACTGAATTAATGTGATTGGTTGTGCTAACAGTAGACGTGATCCTGAAAAAAAGCTCAACCAAAAATAAAAGTAATAAGCTCGAACACAGACTATGTTACAGTGTTTTACTCTCACGAGAAATACGAGGTGTTATCAGTGGATACGGTGAATAATTTTATTACGAACAAAGTAATATTTTAACTTATATCCCTTCAAAACGAGCACCTATCCCAACGTTGATTCGATGGTTGGAAGCATTTCTAAACGGGCCTTCAGCTGCTCTGTTGCGGCCATCTCAATGTCGAGAATGGCGTCAACACGTTTTCTTTTAGACACGACCCAATTTTTTTCTGGTCTCTGTTGATTCGCATATTAATAATATTAATAATGTTAACGATTTGTTTGAAATCTATTATTAGAGATACGGAAATTTCGCGCTTTCATTTAGTGCACAAATTAGAATACAAAATCTTCACACTCTCGCGCTGAATTAATGATTGGACCGCAGTTATTTGGACACGCCCCTTTACGACCCGTGAGCCAACGATGTCCAGCTGTGAGAGAAGCGAGCTAATCAGGTAGTGCCAATTAACAAGGATAAAAATGGTCTCGGTAATCAATCAGTGGGAAAGCAAACATGGGTCGGCCAGACGAATCTTTCGTGGTCTCTATCCATGATGCGCGACAGACACGGTAAACACGCCCTCACTCTTCCGGCTCTGGAAGCCGACCGACAAGTCACAACCAGTTCAAACTTGACACTGACTATCCCATAGGATCAGGCTATCAGGCTTATTACTTCAAATATGTATGTAGCGTCAGCAGTTGCTGGTATAAAAAATTTATTCGTTGTATTTCTTGACCACACTTCGTACATAACCCAAGGGGCTTGGAAAAATAGCGACTGTTGAAAAGTGTTGAGCAGCAAGCAGACAAGCAGCAAGGTGGTGTAGTATCATTGCCGAGGTTTCCCCAACTCCCCCCCTCCCAAACCAAGGTAATTCCTAGGTGCTTACTTACTACAGTGCGTGACAGATTTATAGGGACCTGAAAATCTCCTGGTTTCGAAGACCTTCAGGGCAGTTTACACAGTCCTCTGTATACTCAGGAAATATAACGCCAGTTCATTGGCTGCTGACTTGTGAGTCGTCTCAGCTGGTTTGCCTGTGATTCGACACTTCTATGAGCGAGGGTCTCTAATTGGCCCAGGGTCGTCCAGTTGAACAGTGAGCCAATAGCAAAAGCAGCTTAAAGGTATACGTAATTGTATTTTAGACTATCGTGGAAAGTAGTCGCGAAATTTTCCGGTCTCTGCCGATTTATTCTCCAATGTCCCTGAGTCGTCTATGTTGTCCATTTTCCGTATCTGTTGACTGGACGTAAAACTTGATGAATAAAATAACAGATGTAGGATGACTCTGGCTGTGACGAGATTAAAAACATAAATATCCGGGGATAAATAGCACTGCCTGCTGCGTCAAACCTGTGTCAGGGATATTATACTCGTACGACTCCTAAAATGTGTGAGAGTCGAGTTTCATAAACCAAACAATTGATTCATTGACCCCAAGTCAGAAGCACGAAATATCCATGTTCGCCTATTTTCGGATAATTTTTGCTGGTGTAAAATTAAAAATTAAATTCTTATGAAACCTAATTATTTTATTAATTTTTTTCTGAAGCTAGCGTTTAATTTCGTACGTCTAGGTGATCTTAATTCAAATGAAAGGTTACGTTAGGTCAGTTAAAGTTACGGAAAATCTTTATTAAAGTATTAAAAGCATTGCAAAAACTATTTATTTTCTGGGAGAGTAGGTAAACTGAAAGGCTGGTAAGGTAAGGGTAGCGATATTTACAACAAAATAAAGTGAGTCTTTCAGTACTCGCCAGTGATGAGTAAACATCTACCCTCGGTAACGAACACATTCACTTGTTGTCATGTTCCAAAAACACTTATAATACGAAACTATGACACGAAATTTAACGTAGAATTCTTTAAAATAATGCCGAGTGTGATAACTTTACGAAAATTGTGTTTCAACTACATTCCTTGACGCAAATCACACTTAGTTTCCGTGCCCGCCGCTAGAATTCGCTGCCGGAGCAGCTACGTCGACTATAGAATCATTCGATTTGCAGAGCGAAAAAAAATCGAAAAATACTTTGAAAAATTACTAAACCCCGGCTTTAAACCTGATTTTCAATAAATAAATTTATTAAAATATTTCCCTTCTTGGTAAAAATTTTTAAACAGTACTTAAACGTTTCACTTTGTCTTTGTGAAGGTTGGTTTGCGCCATCCGGCACAGATGGCAGGACCTTGGTTACACATTTACGCTCCATGCTACTTACGTTCCTATAATGAAAATACTCCTGCCGAATGCCGTATACCGTGAATGCAGGTCTTTTTTTCAATTGTGACAACGAAGTTGCACGATCGAGCAGCTTACTCCGAATATTTTCGGTACTGATCACGGTTTAATGACTCTCAGGCTCTCCAGCTTCGAAGCACGGTCGAAGTGCCAGTTCAGCCACGCTGGCGCGAGGAAACTCCCGCCGGCTTTATCGAGCTCGCCGAGAAGCACTTCTTCCCGCCTGCTGCTGTCTTGCCAACTGCCGCCGTTAAAACTCGCAGATAGCGACTCCGCTCTTCCAGTCGTCCCAACACCTAGAGTGCCTCCGCGGGCGACTCAAGTGTGTAGTTTCTCTGGAGCCCGCTGTTCATGGTGTCGCTGTAGTACCATGAAAGGGCGTATCCAGTGGTCCTTATTGACCCCGGCCCTGGTCGTCGCCAAAGCTCTAATACTCTCCCAATCAACCACAGGGAGTGATCCCTAACAGTTCTGTATTACTAAAAAGCTCTGGAATGATTCTTAAACTAAACTGGAAGTTACTCCCACACTACCCTTCAAGGGCGCATGTTGGGAGGGGAACTTTGAGAAATGCCGGCCGCAAGGTCGGAATATATCTGCTCCTCCTTACGAAGTGGACAAAAAAACAGTAAAATAATAGGTATGCAAAAACAAATATCTAGAAAAAAATATTTTTACTGTCATGTTTTACTATGTGGGAAGAACTGGGTTCGTAAGAGATAGCCCAATTAGTTTGAATTACAGTTTTATTGATTAGTAATATTTAGATTAATAATAAATAATTGTACATAAAAATGTCCTACCACAAATCGCTGGTACTTAAAAAAATGTTTATTCTCAAGTCACTCAATGTCTGTCAAGTTCCACAGTTCACACTCCTCACTGGAGCTAGGCTCGACAGTGGTTCGCCCCTTACCACACTAGCGGCACTCACAACACTCGCCGTCGCGGGACTCTGTCGCAAAAACGGTCGTTGAGACCAGCGTCGCTGCCTAAGTAATGTGGCGCCCATCTCGAACCGACGCTCGAACAGTCCAGAAGGGTGGCGTCAATTCACGCTGCTCCGCGCGGCGACGCGCGTAATTCCCAAGGCTGCTCAGCGATAGATAACAGCGCTGAGGCAGGGGATCGTAGGGGGGAGAGGGGGTAGCGACGACCCTTGTAATCCGGCCAGGCATGCGTGGCATGCCTTACGTCGGTGGAGGCCACGTGACACGGCGCCAGTGCCGTGCAGGGCAGCCAGCCAGCTAGCTCCGAACCTGGCACCGTGGTCTGGTAACATTATGTTGGACAAAAGAAACTTACTACAGAAACAGAGACACTGTGACATATGCAAAAAAAAAATCATAATAACTACATCTGAAACTTATCCTCACAAACAATCAATTATTTCCTTCCTTTTCTTTTATTGTTTGCCAGCTGATTTAAATGGCGCTCCGTTTTTGCAGTCTACTCTCGCACTGTTCATACTCCAAACGGAAAAAAAAAATTCTGAATCTAATTATGAAAATATAGTTATGAAAACGAAATTACTAGCGTTAAGATTGATGGGAAGATGGGAAGAAATACGTATATACCAAAGACGCCTTTTGTTTTCATGGCCCTTCAAATTTGCAATTATTTAACCAAAGTCGTGTCAGTTTGATGGCAAAGATGATTATAGAAAGACAAGGATTAAGATCCCAGAGACCCCAGACCTATGTCATTTCAGCAAAGCTGAAAATAAATAGTGTAATATGTAGTTAAGAACGTGTGCGTACTTGCTAGCTTGAAAGCGGGGCCCTTTTACAGGTAGCAGGTACGTCACATACATAAACTCCTTACTTGCATACGATTAAGTATGACAGATGGCTTTTATATATATATATATATATATATATATATATATATATATATATATATATATACTAAATATTGTAAAAAATCAACATTCATTATTGCCAGAAATTTTTCCGTGGGCCTTAACTTCCACCAGACGCTTTAAATCTCGTAAAAAAATATTAGGGAAACTGCAGTGAAGTAGTAAGCCCACATTTGTGGTGTGTTGCATGGGGTAATATTTCAAGACTTTTTGTAATCAGCCAGGCTAGTCCGAAGGGCCAAACATCCCCTCATACACGACAGAAGTGAGTATGAGCGCCAGGGCATTATCCATGTGCATGAGTCCGAGTGAAAGCATGGGATGGCTTTTATGAGACATCATCGCGACATATTGTTTGTCGGTCGTAATAGAATATTTGAATAACAATCCCATAATATTTTAATCCCTGGTTATAAAAATAATCACAATGCAATTAATTTGGCGAATTGGAAGTTTAAATAATTCATTGTTTTGTTAAATATTGGTTTTAAATATAAATTGTAATGAAAGAACTCATTAAAAAAAAGTGCGTCAAAAATAAAATATATCGTATTTATAAAAAAAGTTACACATATGTATGATAAAAATAACCTCCAAAATAGGCTCGCTATTTGACGTAGTTTCCATAATTTTTCTTGTGAGCTTTAAGGCGTCTGGTGGCGTCTTGCAATAATGAGTGTTGATTTTTAACAATAATCATTAAAAACACGCATATAACAGCCAGCTATCATACTTTAACGTAGATGAGTAAGGTTTTCATATACCTTTTGTACCTGCTACCTGTATAAGGACCCTGCTTTCAAGCTAGCGTTCTTAACAACATATTACACTATTTATTCTCAACGTTCTGGGATCTTGGAATAACTGGATTTTTATCCGAAAGTGACTAGTCATCAACAACGCAATGGTCGCTGCCAGGAAAAAAAACTCATTTTTCAATGGTTTTGAGATAAGTTTTATTGATTTTAAAGTTAATATACCAAAAATATTTTTTTTAACGAAGCCTGCATACTAACGGTTAATCAAAAATTATGTATCTCATGATTGCATACTTACAGTAAATTCTAGGGCTAACATAAAATAATTTTTATTTCAGTTAATTAAAAAAAGCATCAAATGAGTAATTGTAGTAGGAAATTTTTTTTCATAAAATGATTACGTCATGAAATTATTAAAAAATATATTGAGCGAAAAAAACACGAAATAATAAGAAGAAAAATAATTTAGGGGCTTGCCCCGTCAAGTCCAATCAAGCCGGAGAGCTAAAACTGCTCATTCCCCACGGCTTATCGGAATTTTCGCACGGCATTCCATTCCATCGCGGTTAGTCGGTTCGCGTTCGTGATCGGAGTGGGTTTGGCGTGTCAGCCGGCCATTTGTGAACTCAGGCCTGGACGGAGGAGGGTATGATCGCTATTCAGTTTTATTCCCAAGTTATACGTACTTATATTTATGTATATTCCGCACGGAAACGCACCTAGACGTAACGGGCCTCGTTACGGGGAATAAATTTGTTTGCATAACTTTATAAGACCAGATCAGGAATAAGTAAATTGCTGGAAAAATTATCTTCTCCCCCCCCCCCTTTATTTCCCTCATATTTTCCTTCCCCCAAGGTCCCAGGCATTCGGAGGGGTAAACTTTGTTGTACCTACGGACATTTTTTTTGAGAGCTCATGAATTAAGGCAATAAAAATAAAAATAATAACACTTTGAAATAATTTTGTTTTGAATGCCCTTGTTTTCAGTAACTTAATTTTTTTCCATTGATAATTTTCATCGAAGAAAATTTTTTTTGTACATCTACAGCGTACGTTTTCGTGATCAGAGTCACTCAATTCTTCTTGGCCTCAGAGCCCCAAGACCACGTCTGCATAATCAATGGTTATCTCGACTTTTTGGTGTGCCTTGCTGCAGCCATCTTCAAAGGGGGTTGACAACTGAGAAGGTGGGTGCAAAAAAGGCACTCCAAAAACTCGAGCAAACTATTGATTACACAGGCTTGACCTTAACTCAGAAGCCAAGAATAAGGCAATTCTTTCATACTTTTAATTAATTATTAAAATTAATATACGACGTTTGTAAAACGGACTATATTATTTATATACATGATATATTATGAGCTGTTATTTATTAACATTATATTATGTATGTGTATATATTGCCAGTTAGTTTTGTTTGTCATCCATTTCAGAGCTATGTTTTGAGCTGTTTCTAGCTCATCGAAAAGTTAGTTTAAAATTGATTGCAAAATGTTTACCGAGCAAATAAACAAACATAATAGAAAGCGAGTGTATAAAAACGTGTTAAAATAGGAGCTAATTATTATCACTGTCGTTTTAGAGACAATTTTATCAATTCCACAAATAGGATGTTTTAAGGTGGATATAAAATATTTAAGATTTTTTCTTCTCATAATAGTGCGGAAAAGTTCCTCTTATAGGTAAAAATAATTTAAGTGTATTGATATTTTCTGACCATTCATTGTACTTAACATTGATATAGATTTATGAATTGAATATTATTTGTAAATTATAAATTAATCTTGATTATACCTTCGAAGCGCTCTCGTTTGTTATGCTTAGTTTCTGGCTTACAAGTCTGCTAATCTGCAGTGTAAAACTTACCCGCGTGGAAAATGTTTTAAGCTTAATTGTAACTGAAATATTGATGACTCTCATTTAAATCTGCCATGATTACTACGGTAGTTTACAGGCATTTCGGCGGTGGCGTTAAAACCAAGGCTTACTAACGGCCATTTCAGCTGCTAATTTGAAATTTGCTAACAAAAACATTTCAATGACGCGACACATTGATAAAGCCTTTGTGGAATAGACTCGTTTAACTACCGACTATGACTAAAGTCTCGTAAAGTTTCGGGGTTAAAAAAAAAGTTTTGCCGTGTGTCAAAGTCACTCGTTCGATTGACTGACCTATGTCAATCACAAGAAGGCGTAATCTCAATCTGCCTTAAAGGTCCCAATTATCCAGGGGTGCATTTAGGTTAGTGGGGTCGGATGGCAAGTCCGAAGTTCGCTGGTGCTTCTAGTGTGGTATCGCCTCTAAGCACAAGGCTATGAACTAGCGCGGTCTTTACGTCGAGCATATGGCAACTAAGAGATATAAGTGGCAACTATTAACACCTTATAGTGTATAAATGAATATAAAGGTATAATGCAAGTCCCTCGAGTGATTTAAATAACCTTCACCGGATGTTTTATGCCTAAAATATAATTTTCAAAACATGCGTTTTAGCTATTTTCACCGTACTTAAAAAAAAAAAAGTTTTAAAACGATATACAGGAACTTGTCCGCCCTCGGTGCATTCTTAAAAGCTTTTCGTTAATAGAGACCACTCGGATGTCTTGAGCAGTTTTTAAATAGCGTGATTGTTTTTCTGTAGCTCTGTACACCGAGCGTGTACCGAGTTAGACGTTGCTCTTTTAATAGTACAGTTATATTCTTTATACCAAGTAATGTTGTATTATATAAAACCTTTTTTTTAAATAAATATTGGCAAGGATTAATTTAAAATGACAATTTTAAATTCATGATAAATTAAAATTCAATTTATACATAGTTTAGGGTTTTGTGCTATCATTTTTTTTTTTAACGTTTTAAAGGAATGAACCTCGTATTAGTTCGTTTCGCGGGCACCGACGTAGATAAAGGGATACACGAGTATAAAAGTTTGGGAACTCCCGCACCAAACAATTGAGAGGGAATGGGAAAAAAAACGTGCCGTTTCACTGAAACGGTTGCAACGAACAGCTACAAATCACGTTTAAGTGCCGGGGTTAGATGCTCGGGGAAAAAAAAAACACGATGCGGAAACAAATTACGGGGACTATTGTTCACAGACAATGAATGAGCTAGCCAATCGCGAACCAACCCAGGGAAGATAGCCTAACCAACATCGCGGTCACGAAATTTAACGAAAATTGAATTCTTTAAAACAATTCCAAAAGATATATATACACACACACACCAATTGTGTTTTCAACTACATTTCTTGATCCGAATCGCGCCTATTTTTCGCACCCGCCGCTATAATTCGCAGCTGGAGCAGCTACATCGACTATTACATAATTGCAAAGCAAAGTTTTAAACTATGTAATGCTTTAAAAAAACTGTTTTGTACAGTAGAACCTCTGTTAGTCGAAATCGAAGGGAGACGCCAAAAAATTCGAGTTATAGAGTTTTCGACTTATGGAGGATTTCGACTTAAGCGGATTTTGATTCGACATATTGAAATTCATTCTTATACATTGAGTTAGAGAGGTAAATAAAATAAAAATTCAAGTTTCAGAGGTGACAAATATTTTTATTTATTATAAATCAACATTATTTCAACTAACACTTATATGTTGACTCCGACACTGCTCAAACCATTTAAGTAAGCACTCCTCCAAGCCCGGAAATTCTGCAATTCGTCGACTTTTGCAGGACAAACTTTGACCGTTTTGTATTTTTCTCATGATACCTGATTAATTTTTTATTATTTTAGACAATAGTACTCATTGGCAGGCCAAATTGTTCAGCATCATCTTTCTTCTTTTGACAGCTCTTCACAGCTTCGAGCACTTCCAATTTTTTTCCAGCGAGACTCAAAGTTTTCAGTTTACTTTTCACAGAACTCATGTTTTAACAATTTTATTTGTAAACTATTGTACAAATTGATGTGTAGCAGCCGTAACAGTCGACAACAAAAGACTTGCTTCGCTAAAGTTCAAATGAAATAAATAATAATAAAATTAAACACCTGACACTAAGCAAGCAAACACGTGAGTCATAAATACGTGGTAATCCTATTTATTGTATACTCCTCAATTGATTTCTAAGAAACAATGGT
Organism: Bacillus rossius redtenbacheri; assembly: GCF_032445375.1. NCBI lineage: Eukaryota > Metazoa > Arthropoda > Insecta > Phasmatodea > Bacillidae > Bacillus > Bacillus rossius. The sequence continues at coordinate 45,706,725 of NC_086336.1, forward strand.
GTACTTACATTGTCGACAAATTCTTAAAGTCGGTAACTTATTTTTCTTCGAACTATAGAGGTAATAAGTTTCAAATAATCGAGTTGTAAAGGTTGTAAAATAAAACATTGCTATGTTCGAGATACAGAAGTACAATTTAATTTTTCGAGTTATGGAGGGAAAATCTGTACCAAAATGGCTTTGAGGGACTCACTGATAATTTCAACTAATAGAGGGTAGGAGATTTCGAGCAACGGAGGTTTTGGGGCTTGAATGAAAGGATCACAACATTTTTTCGAGTTTGGGAGGTTTTAGACTTATCGAGGTTCGACTTAAAGAGGTTCTACTGTAACTGATTTTTGACAAGAAATTTAATTAAAATACTGCCCATCTGGTTGAAATTCACTAAAACGTTAATACTATAAAGTTTCCCTTTGGCTTTTGTGAACTTTGGTTCGCGCCATCCGCCACATAAAGCAGCACCGTAGCCACACATTTCCGTTCCATGCTACTTCCGTTCCATTCAAGTAATTACTCCCACAAAATGCCTTATACCGAAAGCTAAGATGTTGCACATAAAAAAAAAATTCAACGAGCACAGTATGTGTGAAATAAATTAACATCGGTGGGAGATTCTTCTACTACATGCGTTGTGTAAACAATTTCAAATTTTGGGCTTTTTTTTTTTTTTTTAGCTCGGATCTTGTCGCAGGCTACAGCAACAGTGTGTAACCACGTATGAGGACGGGACTGATAAGGAATTGAGGGGGGGGGGGGTGGCCAGCAACCCTTTTTTTGAAGTGGAAACATATATAAAAAACATTATAAAAGATTCGAGAAGGTTCTTTATAAGTATTTCAGCACTTTAAAAATATATATTTGAGAGAGAGAGAGAGAGAGAGAGAGAAAGAGTAGGGACTGGAAATATTCTCTGTTTTAATGACCTCTAGGACTGACTTCACGACCCTCTTGTGTCCTTGGGCATGTCACACCCGCTCATTGGCTGTTGACTCGTGACCCCTGTTCTCTGGGCTGTTGATTATTTTTCTTCCCATTGGCTCATCCTCCTCCAGATAAACAGGGATCCAATCACCGAGGCAGCATGAAGGTGAGCGAGTTTGTATTTCGGCCCATCACGAAAAAAATTAATCCGCAATTTTTTTTTCCCGGCCTCTACTCATTATCAAGGAAGTAGAGAGAACGTGTCATACGTGAAGATTCATCCCCCGTGAAAGAGGTTGAACTCCGGAAAGAAATTTCGTCGCACCGAGGCAAGCGTGAATCCCACTCAAAACGAAAAGGGGGGGAAAAAGCAGTAAAGGGGTAAGGGTTATTCCTTTTCTTTTTTTTTTTTTTTTTGAGTGGGATACGCCCTCGCCTCGACACTGCTCAGCCTCCCCTCCGCCACGTGACACGTTACTCGGCGACACAATGGGAGACGGTGCGTTGCTTCCGGCCCGAAGAGGCGTTAGGCGTTACACCTCACGCGACGGTCTGCTTTGTTCGGCGGGAAGTGCTTTTCTGCTTCATTCTCGCAAGTATACTGCGAACACCTTTCGTCGCCTGGTTTCACCTCGCCCGGAAAGGAAAGAACCTGCCGTGTGCCAAACATAACAAAAAAAAAAGCCTGCGAAATCCGCATTATCATTCGGAGACGTGCTGCTAGAACTTTAAACATTATTCGTTAAGCTGTAATATTTTTTTTTTAAGTGTAACAGAAATGTTTATGTAAAATTACAGATGAATGTAAATTTTTTACTTTTTTCGCAGTAATACTGGGTTAGGATTCTTACCCAGGCATTTAAGCTTTGTGCTGTCCCAGTAGCTTCAATAGTTAAAAGTCATTGGTAAACCGTTCCCCTGAATTCTAAATAGGTTTTTCAGTATTAACTGTGCACATAATAAGCCTGATAAAACAAAATAAGTCCAAACATTGAAATTTTAGTAATCTTTTCCGTGGTTTGAAAATATATATGCCTGAATGAGACATCAATTAAAATGTAGAATTATGTGTCAATTTCCGTAAGACACGCAGCCAGCCTGTATAAACTTCAAGCATTTCCATTAAAGCTGTTGAAAAATCATATAGTGTCCGTCGATTTATACCTATCCCCCTTAAGATGCCAGAGTGGTCACATCACTCGCATCCAGTCAAGGTGATTCGGGTTCGATTTCAGGTGGGCTCATAACTCGGATGTCATGCTAGCGGGGATTGAGCCACGACTTGTCTCGTGTACTGTTTTATATATATTTGCAAATGGAACAGCAATATTCTTGTAAAATTATGGATATTTCTACGTTTGCATGAAAACAACTGCGTCACCACAAAATAGTGTCTGCAGTAATATTGGGTACAAAATTATTACCTTTTTCCCCTACGTGATTCCAGTACTTCTAATAGTTAAATTTAGTTGTAAACCGTTCCCTGAATATATTTCCATTGTTAGCTGCGCAGGTAATAAACGTGATGCAACAAAATAATGTCCAATTATTGAATATCCTATGATATTTTCCACGGTTTTAAAATAAAAATTATTATTGAATGAAACATCGGTCAAAATATAAAATTGAGAAAAAAATTTCGTAAGAAATACTCAGTATTATTGACGTGACGTCTAATAAATCGATGAACGCCGGCTGCACGCACGAAAAAGTGTCCCGTTACGCACATGGTTCCGTTACGCAATGTCCCGTTACGCTCATGTTCCGTTACGCTGTGTCCCGTTACGCTCATTGTACGCTTGCACCGCACCGACAGAAGTGAAAACTTAAAACTTAGTTTATAAATGTGTAATATGAAATAATTTCTACGTCAAATGTACGTAAGAAAATGAATCTGATTACTAGTATAATTTCAAGTATTTATTCATTTATTATTAAAATAAAAATGATTCAATTTTATTCATAAAAGTATGCAATCATTTCATCAATGTTTTGTTGTGACATGTCACGTTAAACTATCGTCCGTAAACCGACTTTACAGACAACCAATTTTTTTTATGTAAAAATAACCATAGCCATGTGTTGTACAAAGTTACAATATATTTATTGTAGTATTACAAACTATTTCTTGGCAACTGTTTTCCAAAGGAATCTTTTGGGAACGTACAGAAAATTGTTTCCTGTGTGAGCCTTCCTTTGGTTCCGTCAATGTTCCATCCTCGTCCCAGCATCACTGGTTCAACGAGTGGATAACATCCGAGATGGGTACCTAAAGCCATGGACAACGAACTACAAGGACGGTAGAAAAAGATCTCATAACTCTTCCGACCATTTCTGCCACAAGATTAAAAATAAATTAATGAATTTTCATATAATGACTATTAATACTGTAAATAGTTGTTTTACAAACTGAGCTAGTTATTTGATGTAACTAGTCATAATTTAGAATATCTTGCGAAGTTAGCAAAGGTGTTTATTTTACAGTATTACTAGTCAAATTTGCTCCATTAGAATTTTTTTTTGCCACACGAATCCATCTAATATTTCCCCTTCTAAGATTATAGCATGTTTGATTTCATTTTGAATTGTTATCATTAGAAGTTATTGATTAGTGTGGGGTGGGGATTTAAAAACACTTTAAAAAATTGCCTGAAAATCTAAAAAAAAATTTTTTTTTTTATTAAGAACCGTGATTAATTGCCTTATCAACTGTTATCATCTTGACGTGGAGTTACGGGACATTCTGTGCGTATCGATGATGTGCGAGTAATTTCGCGCGTATGAACTGCACTGGAGAACAAACTGCCGGTTCTCATTTTGTTTGCCCAGGTGCAGCAATAAAACGATTGACCACTGTTCTAACAAAGCCTCGCCCCCCCCCCCCTCCCCCCAGGGAGATGTGCCCCCCCCCCCCCCAACGACAACCCAAACCCTGCGAGGGAACTAAACCTACCGCCCACGACACAGCGCGTGTAGGGATGGCGAAACTTTCCAACACATCGATAAATGGGTAATTCGAACCATCGCTTGAATTATATTGATACCAATAATATATATTTTTTTTTAGATATATCGGTCTTTTTTTGATATACAAACGTTTACGCATACTTCGCTCAATATAAAATTATTATTCAAGCATATCTAAGCTAATATAAAGGAATTACCTAATACAAGCTTGGCTGTTTCTAGCAAAAATGAATACAACATGTTTTTTTTTCTTCACTTTTTATAGTATTCTCTATACGTCTCAATACTTTTTCTCCAGCCTTTTCTTTAATTTTTAAGTAATATTTATGGATTGTTATTGTTATAGACTTCTAAAGACGTTTAGCGAAAAATAAGCAAAAAAAGTATAAAAGAGAATAATGAATAATAAAAAATTTCTAAGTTATTAATTTTGCTCGATAAGAGCAAAATCTGCTGTAGGTAATTTAATTGTAATCAACTGAAACTAGCATAAATATATTCGTATTTTTTGTCAAACTCAGAAGCATTTATTTGTCAGTTATCCAATATTTTATTGTTTTTTTTAATTTATATAATTCGAATAAAATAGTGTTCAACCAGAAAAATATTATTTCATACACATTCGATATCATCGGAACTAAATATATATATAAAAGAAATATCGGCACTAAAATATCAATACATAATTATCGATATTGTCAACATGCATTATCGTTATTTCCGATTTATCGATATATCGTTGACGCGTGTGCAGTGCCGACACGGTAATCTCTTTGTTCTGCCCCCGCCCTGCTAATTCGACCCCGCCGCAAGCAGCCTGATATAGCAGGCGGTGCGCTCACACGTCGTCGTGCTTTTCATTTTCGGGCGTCTGCTGTGGTTCCCAACCGGGTGTACACCGTGGCCCGCACAAGGGTGTGGCTGGGTGGACCCCTAGGTACAGGGCCCGGTCCCAGGCCTGGTTATTTTTAAATAACTATTATAATTGTTTACAAACCAGAAATCATATTGAACATTTTTTTTAATCAATAAAATTTTAGAAGATTCTACGCCTACAAAGTATTAGGTATATGTTAAAATTTAAAACAGATAATAATTATAAACGATTAATAAAATTGGTGCTGGTATTTATTGTTATTGCGTGTGTTGTGTGCATATCAGCGCAGTAATATTGGCCAAGAATCTTGACTTTTCCCGATGTAATTGATGTTTTTTATTCAGAAGAAAGCTTGAAAAACTGTTATTAAGTAAAGTAGTCTTGTTTTGAAGCCAGTGTCTATGATTCACAAATACCCTAATTTTATTTTTCTGTAACTATTTTAAATTTTATTTCAGTGTGTGAAATAAATACACATACTCGCTATGGTTATTTTGAAGTAAAATAATTATATAAATAATGCATAGATTGGACTTATAAAATACTAACCATAATCATACCTTGTATTTTAAGGTTAAATAACATTATAAAAAGAGTGATGGTAAGAAATAATCATGCAATTATCATGTAGCACGTGTCTGTAAAATTGCCCCCTCCCCCCCTCCTGGGTCCAGGGGCTGTAATCGAATGAGGGGGCCATGGTGTACTTGTTCGCTCGGGTGAACGAGTCTTTCAGTACTCGTCAGAGACGTGCAACAACTTTGGTCCCCGGTGACGGACAAATTCACTCGTTCTCAAGTTTTTCATGTCGCAAATTAACTTATAATACGGAAATCTGACACGAAAATTAACGCAGAATTCTTTGAAATACTGCCGAGCGTGAAAAATGTACGCATATATATTTTTTTTTCTCAGCTATATTTCTGGACGCGAACCACACGTAGTTTCCACACCCGCCGCTAGAAATCGCTGCCGGAGCAGCTGCGTCGACTATCGAATCATTTTATTTTATTTTTCAGAGCGAAATTTTAAACTTATTTTTTAATGAAACTGATCCGATAAAAATCCAAAATAGACTTGGAAGAAAAAAAATACTAAACCACTGCTTTGGACCAGATTTTCGACAAGTAACTTTATTAGAATACAGCTTGACTTGTTCGAATTCATTAAACAGTTAACATTATAAAGTTTTCCTTTTTACATGTGAATTTTTGGTCCGCGACATCCACCGTAGATGGCAGCACCGTGGTTTTTCATACGTTTTCGTTCCTTGACTCCCGTCGCAATCACGAGATTACTCCCACCAAACGCCATATTGCCTAGAGCTAAGAAGTTACACTTCAAATATAGCCGACTTCAGTGGAACGATCGCTTTAGTAACGTTGCCGTGTGCCAGAAAAAAATATATATATTGTCCACATCGGTCACGTATCCGGACAGCAAAATAACTCGGACCATGACAGCGATATGACACACATTAAAGGTTAGCTGTGATGTGCATTGACTGCTGACCACAGCTCGAACATTTTTATGGAATAAATAAAATTGTATTACGTAGTTTTAATGGCTGTTACTGAAGTAATTGGTTTTTTTCACGATTTATTTCGCTCGCTGCTTTATCGGCCTAAATTATGGCCTGCCTCTTTTCGCGGCAGTTCGCCGAGGCATAAACAAGGGCCAAGAAAGGCTTAAAATATATTTGGTACCAGGGAAAACAGGGTTAAAGGCAAAGGTTGAGAAAGACCAAAAAAAGCTGAGATTTATTTTTAATATGAGGAATCTATTTTGTGTAATTTTTGTATTTATATAATATGTATAAAAAAAACTACAATCAATTTACGTGAATAATAAGCCGTTATCCGGCAAAAAAAAATTCCCATTTTTTTTACCTTCTCCTAAAAATCTGTATAATTTGATGAAATAGCTCTTTGAATTAACAACTCAGAAATGTGCAGAGAAGCAATGTTTTAAATATGTCAGTAAGAAGTTTGGGAATGTGTGTGAAATATTTGCCATGTCATCCCAAAAACACTTTTTTTCCCCATTTGGATAGACATTTTTATAACGAATTCAATGTATTATATATAGGAGAGTAGTTCAAATATAAACAGTAATATTGTCATACATATTTAATGGTAATTCACAAAAAAATACAAATAAAATTTCTTAGTTTTCTGCATAGTTTCCTTGATCAGAAATACATATTATCCATCGGGTAGGAAGCTTTTTGATCCCTTCATTAAAAAATAAAATGGTTGCCCCAGTAGCCAATTGCGCACGTATTGTTCGTCGTGTTCAGATATCGCCACTCCTGATGCCTCCCTCAGCTGACCAAACACACGGTAGTCACGTGGGGACAGGTCTGGACTGCATTGTGGACGCCGTTCGTGGCTTTGACGTTCCACTTTATCGCCACCATCTCGAAAACCTCCGGGCCCAATCAAACACTTGGGGTTTTTACTCGAGAGTGAACTTCGTTACTGTGCTGGGAGTCCCTTCAAGATTCCACTCGATTTCACGCCTTCGTTGGCGAGAATACGAATAATAACTTGTTGCGCAAGTGACGCTGGTATTATCACAGCGATGCTGACGTAACGGACCGGCGTGTGAGGACAGTGTGCATGCCTATCCCCTCTCCCCTCTCCTCTACCGATTCCCCGTCTCACGTCACTACTTCAGTCGAATGCACAAAATTCCGACTTGTATTTTAATGACCCTCGTGCATAGGTATCTTACGATTTCTCCTGGCGAATTTCTTTCAAACTGTGAAACGAAATTCTCGCGTTAACATTTATACAGCTGCGGATTGTTTTTTGTTTAAAAAATTCGCAAACCAGAGTGACTTTAACCATGAAACCACGAAGTTAGGAATCACCAGGAGACGGTTTGCTGTGAAGAAGTTTATGTCGTTTTTTTTTTCCCCTCGCCATTGCAAAACTGTCACGCTCAAAACTTTGCGGAAATGGTTCTTGACCACTACTGATGATGGTTTTAGTGAGTATGAAGTATAATCTCCGTCGTCGAAAATAAGTCAGTTTCATAAAATACAGACATTTAAAACTGTTTCCCCAAGGCAAAAACTACATTTCAGAAAATATTTTGTGGTGGTTAACCAACATGGCGGGCCTCCACGGGAGTTCCGAGAGAGTTCCGAGAGTTTGAGAGGTTGAGAGACCCCTTCGAGAGTGGCGCGACGCGGAGCGACGGGACCGTGAGAGTGCGACTGAGTGGTGCGAGACTGAGTGTGTGGACAGGCGCGAGGTAAGGGGCGAACCACTGTCGAGCCTAGCTCCAGTGAGGAGTGCGAACTGCAGAACTTGACAGACATTGAGTGACTTGCGAATAAACATTTTAAGTGCTAGTGATTAGTGATCGGACATTTTTAAGTACAATTATTTATTAGAAATGTAAATATTAGTAATTAATAAAACTGTAATACAACTTAATTGGGCTATCCATTACGAACCCAGTTCTCCCCACATAGGTCATAATATTATGTATAAACCAGGAACCTGTTTTATAAAAAAGTTTTAAAAAACAGTTTCCAGTAACGAGGTTTTGAACCACATGAAAATTCACCCCTTGTGGCATTACAACTGCGCACTTAAGCTACGAGACTGATGAGGTTTTAGTGGAGACTGTAAGAGTTATTGCCACTAATAAAGCCGTTTTATTACGTATTTTAAAATTTACGATTACTTCTTTCTATGACTTTTTTTATTTCATCAGATATATTACAGGGTATTTTTACTACCATAAGTTTCATTTGGCATACCATTACTTTTTTTTACGTCCCCTAATGTTTTTCGAAAGGGACTATGTGGTTAGTTGCTGCACTTTGGTCCGCCATCTTGACGATTTCGGCTCGTGGGTACGTCAGAAAAAAAAACAGAACACGTTCTATTGCAGGTTTGGCTAAGACTTCGTGTGAGAAAAAAAATTTTCATACCCAGAGCCAGACCCCTTGAAAGGGCGCTGAAATGTTACTTGATACCAGACTGCTAAGGAAACGGGTATCGTGTGGAGCTGGCTTTAACGAACGCGTGAGTTCACTTTGTTGGCTAAGTGTTTAGTTTAGTGAAAGAATGTGTGTATAAATATATTCCCTTCGTACGGTACTGCGGCCACGAACGTTGACTGGAGATCTCAGAGAGCTCGACGTGTCGTGGGGGAAGGAGAATGCAGGGTTTGGGGTAGCGGTGGCTATACGCCGGAGTTGCGAGGATCGGGTGTATTGAATCTGACAAGAGAGCATCGGGGCTGTTTTCTCGTCTCCCCGGGAGGGTGGGAGTTTTTGGGGGAGGAGGGGGAGGGTGTAGCCCCCTAGCCATCACCGAAGGTCGGGGCCAGAAGCAGAGTAAACATGACAGTCGCAGAGAAAACAGCCCGCGAGGGAGAGGAAGAGTGTGTGTGCTCGTTCAGGTGACGGGGGAGGGAGACGTTCCCAGCCCCTGCCTACTCGAGACGTTCATCTGCGAGGTGCACTCGCGTTAACATCGTCGAGCCGTTGGAGGCTTCTTTCCTTCTCTGGCCCGCTCTGCAACGATACGGAAGCTGAGACGGATCACGCAATCGGAGACGGATCACGTAATCGGAGACGAATCGCGCAATCGGAGATGGATCACGCAATCGGAGACGGATCACGCAATCAGAGACGGATCACGTAATCGGAGACGAATCGCGCAAACGGAGACGGATCAAGCAATTGGAGACGAATTACGTAATCGGAGACGGATCACGCAAACGGAGACGGATCATGCAATCGGAGACGAATCGCGCAATCGGAGATCGATCACGCAATTGGAGATAGATCACGCAATCAGAGATGGATCACGCAATCGGAGCCGGATCACGCAATCAGAAATGGATCACGCAATCGGAGATGGGTTACGCAATCGGAGACGGATAACGCAATTGGAGATCGATCACCCAATTGGAGATAGATCACGCAATCAGAGATAGATCACGCAATCGGAGCCGGATCACGCAATCGGAGCCGGATCACGCAATCAGAAATGGATCACGCAATCGGAGATGGGTTACGCAATCGGAGACGGATAACGCAATTGGAGATCGATCACGCAATTGGAGATAGATCACGCAATCAGAGATAGATCACGCAATCGGAGCCGGATCACGCAATCGGAGCCGGATCACGCAATCGGAGCCGGATCACGCAATCGAAGATGGATTACGCAATCGGAGACGGATAACGCAATTGGAGATGGATCACGCAATCGGAGACGGATCACGCAATTGGAGACGGATCATGCACTCGGAGACGGATCTTGTGCACGCCAACACGGGCCCCTACAGATGAGCTCGGCAATGCCCAGCTGTTCCGTTCACGATACTCCGTGAGACTGTTGGAAGCCGGGTATTTGATCACGGTTGCAGCAATGTTTGTTTACGTTTTAAATACGTTACAATTGTTTCAAGTAAAATAATATTGGGTACTTTGTCATTGTATTGTGATAATATTATTATTTTATATTTAAATCTAGACCATGTTTTTTTTGTGGTAACTCAAAACGTTTTTAGTTAAAATAATTTTTCATAAATGTAAAATATATTCTCACTGGTAGCCCATTGTTACGTTTCCGTTCTTTTTGGAAGCGGCAGACTAGCAGTGAAACGTAAATATATTGCGGGTCCGGATTCTTTTTTCGTTTTAAGGTTTCCGTGATTGTGGAACTGGCCTGAGGGAAACCAGAAAGGAAACAACAGTTTTCCAGGCCATAACAATTAAATATCATTCGATTTGCAAAATTGTTCTTCGTTATTTCACAGTTAATAATTAAACGGAATGTTTTGAAGTGAATTAACGATCGGCTGCTACAAATAGTTTATCTGGTAGAGTCATTCGGTTTTGGTATTAAAATGTTTCCAATAATTACTACCACTATATACTACTGTTAATACACTCTTTGTTATGGACTTCGTAAATGTGCTTTAACAAAAACAAAGATTCAATATTGAGTGATAAAAAAAGCATGGCATAAGAACTGTTGAAATCAATGTGGCGTATTTACGTTCCTATCATTCGCCCTTAAAAACGCAGACACACGCGTGACTGCGTGGTCCTCACGCACAGGTAGAAGTGAAGCTTAGAAATAACTTTTATTCTTGCTGTTTGCTGTTCGTCGGCTGGAGGCTACCATCTTGTTTTCGGCTCCTAGAGTGCGCTGACACCATGTTAGTGTAATTTTTACCCGCTAGAGTGCAGTAATCATTTATTATTACCGTGGCACCCATCAGCTTGAAATTTGGACGCCATCTTGGAATTGTGTAATTATTTAGCTAGAAATTCGGGAAAAATTCCAAAATTCGTCAAACAAAATCCTACATTTATGTGAAGTGTCGTGAGGCAGGAGACCACCTCAGTCAACCTCACTTTCAGCGCCGAGACAATACACAAAAAAAAATAAGGGGGCTCTTATGGTTTAGATCTGATCTGTGTTTGTAATTATGTGGGCGGAAAAAAAAGTAATATTATTTTGTAATTAATATATTTTATAATATGTCGTCTATCATCTAAGCGACTCTTCTGCACTCTATTATCGACCGCTGCAATCAAGTCTTCCACGACAAGCGAAAGGTGGTCATGAAAAGTGTTCATCGAATTTTACGAAGTGTGAGAGTATTTTTATTGAACTCTTGTCGAAAAGAATGAGGAATGTTCAAGGTCTTGTTCCCCCCCCCCTCCCCCTCTCCGTGCGCTATTTGATGAGAAACGAGATAATATCAATTAATTTAAATATGTTTAATATCAATCATTTAATTATTTCTCTGCCCAAGTATTTATTTACAGTTTTGTAATAAATTAAATTAATTTCGTTTACGATTATACATTTTTAGTTCACATACATTGTAATACTGCGTTTAGTGCTGGGATATCATGGCGGTAATTGCACTGGTATCTATTGTACGTTGTTTGTGAGTATTTTTGAAGTTTTAACTTCTAAAGGAGCGTTGAGGGTGAAATTCTAATAGGCAGCGAAATGCCCACGCACCATGCAACACAAATTTAACACCATGAAGTCCAAATATGCATGTGTGTTTCTTCCAGTTGTGTTTAAACGTAGGATATTCATAGTATAACATGGATTATTCTAAAATTAATTAATGCTAGGTGCCAGAAAAAAGAAAATGAAAACATATACGCTCATATAATACAATTTTAACTAGCCGTGTGCTCGATGGGAAAGTATTTGATCCTCTTTTTGATGAATTACCAAACACGCTGACACAATTTACTTTTATTTATAAACAGAAGCCTATACACCAATTTACATATTTCTAACTACAAAAATGGCAAACTTCCACAAAAACTTTCATCTCCTATTTAACCCCCTTGGGAGATGAATTTTCAAATAATTTTTTCGTATTACTCACATATGTCCTATTCATAATTCCATGCTTCTACACTCAACGGTTTAAGCTGGGCGTTGTCTGTCAGTTTTAGAGTTTTATAAAGTGGATTTTGAACAACTAATACTATTACTTCCAAATATATTTTTTTAATGCTGAAACCAACCAACACAGTTTCTGGAACTTGGGTTTATTCAGTTTGACTTATAATTTATCATCGGAAAAAAATGTATTTTAACAAACATAGTGTCGAGTTTATTTATACATATTGTTTATGCTCTTTAATATGACGAATGCTTCGCTATCTATTAATTTTGGTATTATACCTATATGGTTTATTTAATCGTGTCAACACGCAAAAATAAGTACACTGGCCTTATTTATATTTCTCATCAAAATCATGTTGAAGGCCCAAGTCTCCTATTTCCCGACAACAGTCGACACCGATTATTTTTTTTATATTGTTTGTCTACTGTGTTTCGTCACGTAATTTAAATACAATATTCATTATGGTATTTTCTTTACGCTTTTATGACATAACCTCAAACTACTGGCTTCAAATTTTTTTTGTAAATTTCCTTAGCGCAAAATGAAAGTTATTAACTTAAAAGTTTGAATGAGAAATTTTCTTCACAAATATTCCAAATTTTATATGATTTCAAATCTTTTCCGAATATATTTTTTAAACTTATGAACGTATGTTTTAAATTTGTTTAGCAAAAATACTATCAAAAGTATAACACTACCATTATCAAGATTTATTAAATTTTTTATAGTTTTGGCGTATTTTATTTTAGTTCCGTGATGTAATAATCAACGTATGCAATGCATGCATGGATTAAGAACTATCGCCAGTTAATTTTACTACAATGTTAAGTAAATTTACACAAACTATTAATCTGTAAAACAGTTCTTCTTCCTAAAATATGTTTATATTTTGTAGCTTCATAATGTTGATCTACGCTGTGCACTTAAATACTAATTTTAAAATTTTTCTTGTTTTATGAATACACGAACACTTAAACTAAACTGAGTTTCCTGGCAGAGTTTCGGACCAAAGAACTCTTGATCAACGTGCACAATAATATGAAATTAAACTAATATCGAATGGCACTAGTATGTTAAAAAAAGTGCTTTTATCATTAAGCATACGTAAATTTTATGAAATTTTCCTAAAAATGCGTATGTATATTTTACAGATTCTTGGACTTTTATATACGTGTATTGAAAAATCTTACCAATTTTGGTAAAAATTGGGCATTAATTCATTAAAAATATATATTGTAAATATTCACATGCACATTCAAAATTTCAAAATCAAACGTAAGGGTTTGAAATTTAAGATAAACATTCGTGTAATTTAACCGATGACTGCAGTACATTATTTTTTTAAAAAAAGTGCGTAAATTACACTAATAAATTGTACCTCCTTTCAAAAATTGCACGAAAAAAATATGATAAGACTAAACATTGGTATTGGTTCAAGCGGATGGCTCATTTCAAATGTGACATATATTATGCTATCACCTTTCGAGAAAAATAGCATCTGATAAAACTTCAAATTATTTATATTAAATCGTTTGGTCAAAAATGTGTTCATATTATGATTAAAGTTTTGAAAAGGTTTTGTACACGTCTACCAATTACACTAACATTATTACTTGACACTTACTTCAATGTGTTTTTTTTAACTGGGATATATATAACATCAATGAATTATAAGTAATAAAACTATCATGCTCTATAAGTTTAAATGATAGCCTTGTGACAGTGGTATAATAAACTAATATAGACTAGCAACCAAATAATTTCTTGCTGGACACAAATAAAAATTTTTAGACTCAATTTCATAAAACTGAATATGTATGCGTGTATACATACAGTGGTAAATTTAAATTTAATCCCGGTAATGAATTTCAAACTCTAAAGATACCGAGTCCGTCCTGAATTATAAATATACAAACTAGAGTGTGTACTTCAAGTACATATATGTTAGGCTTGGTGTTTCTAATTTAATTCGCAATCTATGTTAGGTCGTACCAAGTATGTACTGTAAATATTTCGCAATGAGCATGAACACTATGAAATTGAACTAAATTCGCTAATACATTAAACTTATTAACGATATTAATGCTCTTTGCTGGTATTTCCCTGAAATTTGTCATTTTCATTGGTATATTGATTGATGAAAACTTAATTCAAAAAAGAACACTAACATAGCCTGCAACTAATTTGACAAAGTAAAAATTAAAAATTAAAATAATTTTAGTAATTGATTTTCTTTCATGTAGGGATAAAATTAAGTATAGACGTGTTTTATCATGAACATAATTTTTTCACAGAATACTAAACAAATTATATATATATATATATGTCTCGTAATATTCGATAGATAAAATATTTCATTCTAGCTAAATAAAAATCCAGCACATCAAAATTACTTCATTGCTCGTTTCTACTCCTGGCCGTAATATATTCCTCATTAAATAAAATGTACATGGGTTTCTTCATTCAAATAATTTTACCCACATAATGATTAAACATAATAAAAAACTGGTCGGAATAAAAAAAATGCAAATGGGCGAGATGTTTCATAACTGGGAATTAATTGCCCGCAATACTTCAGCAGAGAGAAAAAAAATTATTTTTTTCAGCCACCAAGGTTCGTAGGGAACAGAAAATAAGAAGATAATAATGTAGGTTGAATAAAAGGCACGCTAAAAAAATAATTAAGGAACGCAGATAAGATGATTTATATTTATAGTTAACTGTTACACAAAAAGCAATTAAAAAACCAAAGGTAAGGTTTGTTAAAAGCAGTCTCTTCAAGCATTTTCTACTATGAGAGTTAAATTTATTTTTGTAAAAACCTTGATGTTATATATAGCGTGCAGAACTTTCTTTACAATTTTATTGCAATCGCTTCTCAATATTCAATTACTTATACAACATATTGAAATTTTAAAATACGTAACACACATTCAAAATTATAAGGTAACAATCAAATAAATTGCAACTGAAGGATCGTTTGACACAGCATAACTTTGGCGTTTGAAGTTGATGTCGAACAAAGATAAGCATTAAAAAATAAATAGGCCTACTTTGGGAGGGACTTATTTTTTTATCGTGATGAAAACTGTTAATACGATATCTACACACAAATTTGTCTAATTTATTTCTTTCAACAAAGCGTTTGGTAACATCCGCTACATTATTTAAGACAGTTAAATTATTTAGTCGTTTTAGTAAATATATTTTCTCAGTGTATGCAAAGCATCGAACATATTTTATGCCAATGTTACATAACAACTATGAACATCTTTACAGTATTTTACTGTAGTATCACTGATTCCGTTTTATTTATGTATTCAAATTAATGACTGATTAAAAAAGGAATTCACATGAAATAAACTAAGGCCGGTATACCAAGACACAAAAATAAGGGTTTAGGTATTAAATATACTGCACATGTACTCTAACCGTATTACAAGTGCAAAAAAAAAAAGCTCCCAAATCCTCAGATAGGACACAGCCAGTCCCTTATTTTTTAGGAAACGGATTTTGATGTCCTATCCGTGAACTACCTGATGCCCAAACTTCTGCACACAGATCAATTTTTTTTTTTTTTTTTTTTTTTTTTTTTTTTTTTTTTTTTTTTTTTTTTTTGTGATTTCGTCCAGATGACGTCCTCGCTTTGTGGGCAGACCCGCGTCGCAGACGTAAGGGCGCGCTGTCGGATGCTATGAATGGGCGCGTGGGCCTAGTGACCCAGAGGAAGAGTTGCAGCAGGCTGCGAAGAACTTCCTGAAACCGTCGGCCAATTATTTTAAGTCATGGGAGATACTTAAAATTGATTTCTCGCATCGACTAAAGTAGTGATGTCGGTGGTGACTAAACAAAAAAAATATTATTTTGTAGTTTTACAAAAATTTCCTTTGGAAACTAGTTACTAAAAATAGTTTGTAATACTAAATTTAAATATTGAAAATTTACGTATAATTTTATATTTTGAATGATGTTTAAAAAAAGTAAAAACTTTTTTCAACCATGAAAAAACAAATCAATTATTCAACTATTTGGCTTTATTTTGTTGTTTAAAACTTATTATGTGCGCAATTAATTCTAGAAAGCTATTTAGAGAACTGTTTACAAATAACTTTAACTTTTGGAGGTATTGTGACAACACAAAGCATAAATTTTCCGGCAAGAATCCGAACCGGTATTACTGCGAACACTATTTTGTAACAACACAGGTATAATAGTTTTCATGTAAATATACAAATTTACAAATATCTGTAATTTTTAATGAATATTTCTCTTCCAATTGCAAATAAATTTTACCGTTTTATGTGGAAAAATAGGTTAAAGATAGTTTTTTTTGTTGGGACATTAAATATTTATGTTCGTAATGAAGCTTCCGTGTGAAAAAAAATATATATATACGAAACTTATTTTCGTAATGTTCCTTGTAGTTGCTGATTTGCTGTTGATTTCGGTTTCTACCTGCGATGCAGGTGGAGGAGGATGGGGATGCGACAGAACGACCGCCCTGCATTGCAAGTTTCCCATTGGCTCCGCTGGCTTCGAACAAGGTAAGTCTCTGCACGCGTATTGGACAGTGAGCGAATTTCCCGGGGCGTCCGACGTGTTGCTCGCGCCGTCACGTGGGTTGGGCGTGGCTTCGGCTCGTTTTTATGGAAGGTGTACGTTCATTGGTGGAGCCCGCGGACCAACGAGACACGGCGTGCGATTCCCAACTGGCCACTGACGCGAACTGATTGTGACATTCCAGTGCAGACATAACTCCGATGTGTGTTCATTACGATAAAAAATAGTATGTGTGTTTGTGGAATAAAAGTCATGACTGATTTACCGCTTACTACCCACTAATGTCACGACCATGTCCATGCCCCATTATGTGATTTACGGTGATGGAAATCATTACGAAATGTAGGCACAGAAATAATTTAACTAATAAGCTATATCCCAGGCAAACGGTGTCAAAAACAAAAGGGCTTCTAGTTTCAAAAAGGCCAGTAGTCGGTTGTATTATCATGTCCTTTTTTATTTATTTTTTTCACGTGTTAAATCCGAATCTGGAGTCATCTAACAGAATTTCCTGGTGCGTTTTGAGATATTCGCACAAACAGTGAAATAGTCGTACTTATTTTGGTTTTCCGCTCATAATTTCAAACGTTTGTGGGTTAACGAAAATCTTACTAGTATTGTTTTTTTTAAATTGGACTAAATTTTCCACACTTTGAGTTCAACTACAGCTCTATACGTCCAACAGTTCCCGAGATACAGTACTTTCAAGATTGTCATTTTTTTCCAAAAAAATAAAATTTGAAGTTTTGGGTCACCTTTTGAGCCAAATATTGGGGGAAATACTAATCATACAAGGAAAACAGTTAGGAGTGAAGTTGTAGCAAATCTATTTTGCTTTAATCGAAACATTAATTGACACCTGTAGACCCAATTATTAACTCATAAAAAAATTATGATTGAAACTATAAATGGGTAGTGAAGCTTTATTTAAGCGCGTGTAATGTGTGTGAGTGTGTGATGGGTTAACGTGTTAAAAAGTTACAGTTTTTGTGATAAATATTTTTCAGTTTACGTAAGTTTTAATGATGTATCAAATCATACCAGAAACTAAATAATGAAAATAATTTTTTTTAAGTTTAGTTACTTTAATTTGAGCTGTCCTCCTAATTTTGAATTTTATTCCGAATAATTATATGGTAATTTTTTTAGATTTTAATTTTTAAAAATTGTATTAGTTATAAGTTAGGTGCGTGACTAAGTGTTAAATGAGGCAGTCGGTGCCTTAACTTCGCGACGTGTAAGAAATGAGTTACGTTAATAAATGAATGATTTAAGGAGTAGGGATAGCTAGGGACACCTGTATTTCGCGAATACATTTCGTGTCAAGGTATTTCACAAAATACTGTAGATTTTCTCCTGTGGTTACTGGCTGAGGTCGGTGAGAGGTGTCGTCTTGCTCTTGACGGGGCCGATGAGAATGTGGTTACCGTACTGCTGCACCCTCACAATTTGCCATGACTAGAGACCCGTGAATTTCGCGGATTCAATGACCTCTAGCATAGACTCCAATATCCTCTACACACTCGGGCAAATGCCAATTGTTCATTGGCTGCTGACTTGTGAGTCGTCTCGACTGGGTGGCCGGTGATTCGACATTTCTATGAGTGAGGGTCTCTAATTGCCCCTCAGTCCTCCAGATTAACAGAGAACCAATTACAGAAGCAGCACTAATGTATAATTATTTGAATATCAGCATAGCACGTAATGAACCCGCGAATTTTTCAGGTCTCTAGTTATAAGTTAGGTGCGTGACTAAGTGTTAAATGAGGCGGTCAGTGCCTTAACTTCGCCACGTGTAAGAAATGAGTTACGTTTAATAAATTAATGATTTAAGGAGTAGGGATAGCAAATCGTGGGATTCCCTCGACTTCCAGATCTCTCCAGCCGAACAGTGGAGGACAATGAGTCCGTGTGCCCGGTGTTGCAGACGGGGTTTACGTAAACCCCCCGCGGATGTCAGGTGACTGGTTCCCCGGGAGAAGGACAGGGACTTTGGGTACTGGGGCGCGTAATCAGGAGTCGTGTTGCAGCGAGAGCGAGAGGGCGACCGGAGGAGGGGGAAGCAATAACAACTGTTTAACTGTTTCTCGTGTTGCGCCCGGGGGGTTTCTGTTTGCAGGCAGCCTCTTCTTAACCCCTGTCCCTGCCCCTTCCCAAACGACAATGAGAACTGGCGCACAACTCCTGTGCCAAGTTGTGCGCGAAACTATAGACTCTCTCTCGCGCTTGGATTGCCATACACAGAGTAAATGGTACCCACTGTTGTCAGATTGATGTTATACCCTGCTTGTTAACATTAGAAATCTCATTTTGAATACCACCGTTAATTATAATAAGTTTGAATAATTAATTTACTTATTTTACTATTTCTGTTTTTTTTTCTTTCAAACAGACCTTAAAATAAGTGTCTAAATTTGTAGTCATGCAAATTTTTAAAACGAGAAACTAATAATATCAGTCAGTCACGGTAAATAACAAGGCATTCCATTCAATTATGTGCTCAACAGAGACAATTTTTTTTATGCTAAATAATATAAAATACGTGTTGACGAAAAACGGTTGAAACCTAGATGGGGGATCTTCCAATAAAGACACTTTAGAAGTAAATGTTTAATATCATCAGATGACGCTCGCGATGAAATACAACTGTTGCTTGTCCGAAATATTGATCTCAAATTTTCCTTTTAAAATAAACCAAATGTTTCAGAAACATCTTTAAAAAAAATTATGATATGTGAAAATTTTGCGCTCAATTACCTACATCTGGCTACAGATCACACCGAAACAAGGACAGGGCTAATGGCATAAATCGTGCATTGGAAAGAGAGAGTAATTGCCCATTTAAATGTGCACTGCAAATGATGGTTGAGATACGCTGTAGGATGGCATAGTATTTACGCTCCGGCGGCAAGGCGCCAATCGCGTGGAACAGCAAACTTCGACATCAATCCCTTGAAAATATTTTTAAGAATGTGCAGCCTCGCTTGTGTATGTTCTAAGTAAAGAAAAATAATATTCCATAACAATAAATTCGTTACTTTGGCAAGCTATTTCTGAAAAGTACTAAGGGAATTTTTCTTTCCCTAGAGCTTGGAAGTAGAACATAAAATTAAACTACCCAAAAGTTCAGCCTCTCAAGAATAAAAGAAACTATAGGAAATATAGGGAGTTAAACATAAAAACAAATATACGTATGGATATATTCCAGAACCCTTACCTTTTTCAACTTTTTTAAATCTATATATAAAATAGTATTTTGGTATGTATGACATTGTTAAACTCCGACACAGTTTGCCCGTTTTCCATGAAAGTTGGCACATCGTAGATTTTTTTCCATGGAGAATTTTTTTATGCAATCCATTAATTTTTGTAACTCGCCGCTGTATGGCGCTTCAGCACATCAACTTCCAAACCGTTTAACCGATCGCCCTGGGTAAACATAAAATCATAGGTCATAGACATACAAACATCAATGGTGTGTCATTTCTCTATGTACACCACACTGTCGTATAGCGCTATCAATTTAGGTTCAACTCGCGGAAAATAATTATATAAACCTGTGTTCAGCCCGGGCAACGCCGGGTACTGCAGCTAGCATTGTATATATTAAGTTCTTTGAAACATTATTTTTTTTTGCCTATAGTTAAGATTGATACGACCACTTCTGGTCTGTGCAGGAATGAACACATGGGAAACAAGCCGCTGTTAGCTTATGCCAAATTTTTACATGCTGAGGCAAACACAGTGGATTATGTGTAGAGACCTGAAAAATTCGCGGATTCAATGACCTCTAGGATGGGCTCCATTATCCTCTGCATTTCTCAAGTAAACACGCATGTTAATTGGGTGTTAACTTGTGAGGCGTCTCCAGTGGGTAGCTTGTGATTCGAGGCTTCTTTAGTCAATAGTCTGTCATTTGCCCAGAGAGATCCAGTTAAACTGCGAGCCAAAAGCAGAACCAGCATAATTGTTCACATGTTTGAATTTTAGTCTATCACGAAATGAATCCGCGAATTTTTCCGGTCTCCAATTATGTGGGAGAAATTTAGTCGAGGGAAAAAAAAATCGACAGCACAGTTCAACCCAGTAGGCTGACTACAAGACAGCTGCAACCAAACTTTTTTCCTGAATACTTTTTTTTTGTTTCACGAGAGAAATCTTCTTTGACGAGAAGTTGCTAATCTTGACTCGCGAATCACGTCTGATCGTATAGCTCCTCCTGTGTGTGGCGTCCGACCTTGGCTACTTAACCGCAAGCCTGCATGGTTGCGAAACTGTCGCGTCTGCGGAGTTGGCGCTCTGCGTTGTTAAAAGTTTTCTCCTTAAATACAGGAAGAACGCTGGTTACAAATTAGCCAGGGATCTTCTTAAATTTACCATTTATCTTCGAAATTTCATGGCACTCAGTTTATCTATATTGAGAATGAATTAACAATGATATGAACAAAACATTCAGAATATTGTTGGCTATACAGCAATAATCTTATAATTTTTTTAAGTTATACTACTTTAGGCGCGTTATGATAGAAAATGATGAGATTGAATCTTTTACAATACGCGTGCAGCGTGCAACAAAAATGATAATGTTGAAAAAATTCTTCATAAAAAATAAAAAACATATGGCCTTTTAAATTATATATTTAAGTGATTGGTATTAAATACTGGTCATTATAATTAAAAAAAAACATTTATTTATTTGGAATATGAGTTACATAAATTGTGATTATAAACTTTTTGAAGTGTATATACCTATGTAAGAGAGGTTATGTTCTCATATGTATAAAAATGTCAGGTTGCTCGTAAGCTTCCATTGTCGCTGGCAGGGAGTGTCTGTGGAAGGTTTAGTAGTCTCCTGGCCGTTTTCATGGGAGTTTTTTTTAGGTAAAGTTCCCGTGTGTACAGTTTATTTGCATTAAAATGATAAATTATTACATTATTATTTAATCAATAAGTAATATTAATAATTTTTAATACGCACTCTGCATTTTTATTGATTTTCGTTATTAATTAAAATATTATCTCGATTATTTTACTAAATTAAATAATTAATTTTACACAAATATTATTGTTATTACATACTATGTATTTATTTCTTTTTTTTAATTTTATTAAATTCATACTTTACCAACAGTATATATAATATCACTCCAGTACTTTAACTATTATATTTCTATTAATTAGTTGCATGCAATATTAAGGTAGTTGGTTAAGTAGGGGAGACTGGGTACAGTTGTGACAATTTTTGTTTGTTCGCCAATAATTCTGTTAATTTATCAGTTAGCTGGGAAAAAAAGTAACACGAATTGTAATTTGTTTATTTGTCTACGTAAAAATACTAATATATTGCCATTAAATACGCTGTATTAGATATAGGATGAAATTTAAAAAAAAAAAGGTAAGTGTCACAACCGACCACACCCCAAGGACGGTTGTGACAGTGGTTGGGGTCGGTAGTGACAGGCATAAACATACAGCAAAATGGTTTAATGTTACTTTTATTGTTAGAAATATGTACCATAACAAAAAATAAACTTCTTCTAAACAAAGTTAACATTCATATAGCAAGTGAACTTTTGTTCTTATAATTAATAAGGCACTGTAACAACTAATATTATAACAGTCTTCTTAGAATCAGTCAGAACGTTAACTAAACTTAAATTTACTGTAGGTGACTGTAAAAAGTTCTACTATAATTAATTAATAATAACAGTTTAAAATAATAATAAAATAAAATAATAAAAGTTTCTAAACTGAGATCTAGTCAGATTCATCATCACAGTTGCGACACTCTACGTGGGACCAGAGTCCACATGTTCCTTGGCACTTGCAGACCTGCCAACTCTCACGATTTTGGCGTGAGGCTCACGATTTTAAGGTCCATCTCACGCCCTCACGCCAAAATAGTGTTTCCTCACGATTTTTCGGGTTCCTGAGATTTTTTTTAACTACATAATTATATTGCATCAGCAAGGGGGGATATTAGTGGCAACGCAACTGTGAATAAGTTGTTACGGTTGCATTTATTTTGAGGTTCAGCTATGTAAATACTATGATTTATTTGTGTTAACTCTAACACTATTGTTATATTTGAACCTGTTGCTGATATTTTACACAGCTACGTTTGGGATCGTCCATTAATCACGTGAGGCTCGAAAAGGGGGGGGGGGGGGGTGTCGGGAAAAATCACGAAATATCACTATGGGGGAGGGGGGGGTGTAGAGAAATATCACGTGCATTTATTTTTTCGCGCGATTTCTACTAAACCGAAAAGCGATGCGTGACCTTGACTCGCCGTAGCCGGGTAACAATATCCCCGACCGCCGCAACATGAACCACCCGGCTCGGCTTGCCAGTCGCCAGTAAGACTGTGATTTTGGCGCCGAATACATGCGTAAATCACATATAAGCCTTTCCTTTATTATTTTTATGCCAATAAACCTGCAACCTTCTTGTGTGTCTGGACATTTTTATCATTGTGCTTAATTTTCCAGAATTAAATTAGATTATACCTATATTTAAAGATAATATTCTGAATTTTTGAAAAATATTTTGTACCAAAAAAATACACGTGATTTATTTGGGGGGGGGGGGGAGGGGGCTAAGTCTTAAACCTCACCACAAATCACTAGAGGGGAGGGGGGGTTAAACATTTTCTAAAAAAACATCACGTGATTAATGGACGACCCCTTTCGCCTCCGGCCGGGCCGTGCCGAGCTCATGCTCTTTGGCTGAGCCGGGCCGTGCTGTTTGCCGCAGCCGAGCCACATACCATGCTCTCGCCGTGTTCGATAGTCGATAGTAAGTGAGTATTTGGTGTCCAAGTCGAATGTTTATTTTCGTCTTGTGCTGCTCCCTTTGTTGTTTGGCAAATGGCGGCGGTGTTTGTTCGTCTAGAGCAACGTGAACACGTCTGACAGAACTGTTTGTAAAAGTTGCAAAACAAGTTTTAAGAAAGCTTACGGTAACAAGTTTCCATCAATACTCGAGTCACAAAGGAAGCAATTTTGCGTTTTGTAGCGTGTGCCGTGCCGATTTTTCTATCTCGCATAGTGGAAGAGGAGATTGTGAAACATGCCGCTACAAAAAAAAAACAACGAACACGTGAAGGGTATTGCTTCCAATAAAATAACTATAATTTGTTTAAATAAATTTTGAAGCAGAGACCATGATTGTAACATATGCACAGTATGTCACTTAAATTTAAAGATTATCATTTGTTTTTTATATCTAACATGTATTTATGGGCCTGAAAATTTTTATCGAGGACCTGATGAATTTTTAAATTTGAATGTTGGCAGGTCTGCACTTGATCCATTATTCGCCAGCCCTACTTTCAGAATATGCGCCTACACAAACTAGACAGAAATAGTCTTCTTCATCGGATGACGATTGTGAAGTCTTTCTTTTCTTGGCATTGGTTTTTCCTTTTATTATTTCGTTTTAGTTCAGTTAGATTTTTCTTTACATGCTTAGCCTTCAAACGTTTTTCTTTTTCTTCGTGTTCTGGGCATCTAAAAGAAAAAAAAAATACGAATAAATATATGTCACTACCGTACCCACAAAATTTGTCACAACCGTACCCAACGCATAATTTCGACAACAAAAAATCGCCATGAATCAACCAAACAATCTACATACAAAGTAATCACTCGTAGATAACTACTAATGTTCAACTTATAACAAGAAAAAATACGAGGTAATCTATATGTATATTAAAAACAGTAATTATTAAAATAAATCATACAAAGAAACTTACTTACGACGGTTGAAAAGCAATGTAGACTCCTGCTTAGGTTAATGTCGCGCGCTGACTTACGCAATCCCAGGGAACGTGTTCAGACTTGCACGCCGCGCCTCTATTCCCGTATACTCTTCGCCATATTCCGTATAGTTCCGCGGTTATAACGACTGTCACTACCGTACCCTGTCACAACCGTACCCAGTGTACCCTACGTATAACTTTTAACGCGCGTACATATGTGCACCCATCCATTTTTTTTCTCTTTCACGCTTGTGGAAGGGAACTCTCAACTCGAATCACTTGGAATCAAGTGCAGTTTCTACGAAGATACATTTAGCTGAAATTACGAATAACTCTTCGTTTATTTCAGATTAATTCTTCGTTGAAAAATCCGTAAATCTACTGTATTTCTAGCAGTGTAGTCGAGCCGCCAGTCTATAGCACGTCTCATCCATAGAAAGCAGTGTACGATCAGGTGTAAATTTACTTTCTCTTTCCAATGCACTATATCTGCTACTAGCGCTGTCCATGTTTCAATGTTCTATAGTCGCCAGATATACCCAAAGAGCATTAAATATTTTTGCACACAGCTTCGTTATTTAATGATTTTTTTCTTTCAAATCTTCTTAAACAATTTTATTTTATAACATTACTCCTCTCAGATACCTATCAAGCGACACCTTCATCATTGTGCGGACAGTATTATTTTCCCCATTTATCTTCGTGACTGCTATCGTCTGTTTTACATGTTACATTTTTCAACACTAAATTCCTGCGCTTAGTTATCTGGAGATATTTCAGGGCGGTCGCAAAAGCCACTTTGGTTTCACCGTAAGGTTACAAACCTTCAAGATTTATGTAATTCGCTTCGTTATCAGCGCAGCTGCACCGAAAAAAAATTGATCGCCACGAAATATTTTTGTCAATATAGACCTACAGAATATTTTTTGGCTACAAGTTAATTTTGTAGTCTCAACCAACCGTTTTACAAGTGAAAACATAATTTTTCTGTAATTTCAAAACGAACTTCGTAAACACTGTAAAATTATTTTGTTGCCAACAAAAAATATATTGTGGTGACAAAAATAACTATTATTTTATCCGTTTGTACCGATGTTATAAAATTCGCTTTTACTCCCTCAATTGTGGATTAACTATTGTCATCCTAAAATTAGATATTTTCCGATTAGATTTTACCATGTATAAATTTTATTAAGAAATGACACAGTAAATGGTATTTTTCTGTTTTAATGATTGCTTACTGAAATATTATCGTACACGTAATTCGTGTGTGTGATAAATTACTCTCGTTTGTTTATCCGGAAAAAGTGGCACAAAATCACCATTCATATATTATGAAATGTCTTTCTCCGCGTCCTTTCTCCATAGCCCTCAGGGGGGGGTCTATACTTGGGAGAATAATAAAGACACTCGAATGAAAAAAAAAATTCTGGGCAATCAGGGGTTGACATTCGAGGCCTCCAAATGGTTTTCTCGCGTGACACGTCGTGGTCACGAGTTTCCGAACGCGACTTTGCAGCGCCGTCGAACTGTTTTGCGGGAGGTATTTTTTCCCGCTGGACGAGTCCCGTCTGATACATTCCCCAGTCGAGTTTGCTTTGTGTTCCTCGCCTGCGTTTTCTAAACGAAACATCTCGAGACTCCAACAGTGGTTTCCGTATTCTCGAAACTATTGTTTTTATTGAATTGATAACTTCTATGGGAAGGTTTGGATAGGGAGTAAATTCATGTAAGTCGTCATCGACATGATCATGTGACGTGTTAACGATAACACTACATCTGTTACTATTAGTATAACTTATTGCGCTTTTAAATCTTAAGTATACGATTACTGTGCAGAAAAAAGTGAGTATAAAATATATTATTATTCTCATATAGATATATAGTTTGAATAACGAAGAAAACGGAGTCTATGTAACAAAATAACTTAAAAATTAAGAACATCATTATTTATTTTTTTAATACCTTCAATTACTATGCAATGCGTATTTTATAGTAATTGAGTGGTTTTTAATAGATAAATACTAAAATATAATTAACATTATTATTATACTATCATTCTCTCTCACACGCACACACATTCATTCAGTATTCCCTTTGTTACGTGTGTGTGAATTTAGAGAACTAATTTATTTTAATAAGAATTTTTTAAAAATATATTGATAGCCCGGTAGCCGTTATGCGACCAGATAGGAGAGGGAGGATGAATAAAGGAGTGTGACAGCATGGATTAACGTCGACATTTGTTGGATGAATTAATGAATTACGGCCTGACATCTCGCGGGCATCGAAGTCGTGAAATGAGGGAAGGGGTGGAGGAGATGAGAGTTTAGCGTGGACGTATTGAATCACGGGGGGAAATCGGGAAAAACGCCTGTAAATTTTCCTCACTTGCGGAAGGAGAGTCCGGGTCTCTCCCATCCCCCCCTTCCCCCCTCGGGGTCGAACTTACTTAAATTATTCCGCTGGCCATCTACCACATCAAAACTTACTGACATCGGAATGTGAGGCATTACTAACAAGATCTTAACGCGAATTTTGCAGGTCTCTACTAATTCGTAACAATCGCGCGCATGCGCCTACACTGGTACGATGACGTCACATGCAAAACAAATACTTCGCGAAAAACACGTAGAGACATGATCTATCATTTGTGTACTCGACCGTTGTTGACGCATTCGTAAAATTACAGCTTACTCATCAATCAGAAATAATGAATGAATAATAGCTGCAATATTGATTAGAGAAACAATATGAATATTATATTTCACAATACATTCTAATATAACTGTCGTTATAACAATAGCTATAAAATTATTCAAAATATATCAAATTAATTAATTAATGAGAAAAAATAAAAAAATCTTATTATTAAATTTATTATCAATTAGATGTTTACCTCCCATAAGGTTTATACCTAAACGATTAGTAATTCAATAAAACATACCATGTAATGAATTAATAGGATTAATAGTAATAACTACTCTAATAACAATCTTCTACTATCTACGAATCATATTTTCAGTATTCATATTATCAAATACTGAACCCAAAAGAAATGATAAAGTTAGAAAATTTAACAATAATAAAATAATATTTATAATAATCTTATTAGTAAGTGGTCTATCTTTTATTACCATAATTATTACCTATATTATCATAAGAATTTAAGTTAAATAAACTAACAACCTTCAAATTTATCTATAAAGTTAATCTTTAAGCCTTGGTAAATATTACTACACCATTAACTTTGCACTTTAATATCATATAATGAAAATAAGTCCATATGAAGGGATTATTTACACTCATAAATAAATTTACAAGTCAGTTATTATTATGTATTATGTTAAACCAGTTCCTCTACCTGTATATACTATTGTACTTATAAAATTAATAGTGTAAAAGCTGGGGGGGTAATGATCATAATCAAATGTTGTTTATTCGTGGAAATTCCATATTAGGAGCTCCGATCATAGTTGGTAATAATCAATTACCAATGAGCGATTACTGGCGATTCAAAATGTGACGGCATTTCGTCACACAAGAAAGTTCGACCGACCACCAACACTGTAGCGAGTGAAACTAACGGTGGAATCTACCGTTTCGCGACTCGCACACCAGGGGGAGTTAAAAAAAAACACGCGCGCGCCGGCCGCGGCGGTGCCTAACACCCGGGTCGCGCACGACCGCGTGCGCAGATGGCGTGTTTAGCCGCGGTTCCCACGACCCCTCTGACCCCTCAGTCTGACCTTTGAATATATATACAGTATATATATTCAAAGGTCTGACGGCTGTTTCCCGGGGCTTGCTTCGGACGATACTGCGCATGCGCCACGGAGCACCTGCAACTCGAGCAGAACGAGGACACACACACACACAACTGCTTCGTTTTCCTCCTCTTCATCCTTCTGTGCGCTATCGTTTAAACCGGGAGATAAAAATGTGTTGTCTGTAAAGTCGGTTTACGGACGATAGTTTAACGTGACAACGTCATAACAAAACATTGATGAAATGATTGCATACTTTTATGATTAAAATTGAATCATTTTTATTGAATTATCACTATTTCGTATGGTTACAAAGAAGGAGTGAAATCTACCATTTAATTGATAAATTTACTTTTATTTGCAGTCATTAATTCAAATATGTTTGTTACTTTAACGAAGAGATTATTTTAACTATAACTTTTATACATGTTTCCTATTTAACTTCTTCCAATCTGTTTTATTCTGTTAAGGATAGGACGATGATAGGAAAAGTAGGAAACGAATGGGAGTGTTTCAAGTTTAATGTGCCTCGAAAAAGTCAAATCGATGGTTGTTCCAATCGAGTGGAAGAGAGATAGATGCGGCGCAAGTGTACAATGAGCGTAACGGACACAGCGCAACGGGATAATGTGCGTTATGGGACACTTTTTCGTGCGTGCAGCCGGCGTTCATCGATTGATTAGACGTCACGTCAAAAAGTAGGTATGAAATAATTTCTCCTGGCCCACACAGACATTTACAACCCCATACAGATTTTCCCTGAAAATTTGTTATTGTGAAAATTTAATACCTATGAAAATATTTGAAAGATTTAAAAAGAAATAAAATACGGGGCGCATGCGATACATAATAATTGATGCATGGATAGATCTCCTAAGTTACTAATAATTTTATTGCAATGCAAATGATGTGAACTGTTGTGTGAGTTTTCTCAACGACAGCTACTTCCTACACACCTTTCTATTATCTGTTGTATGCACCCCACGTTTTTCGTTTGAAATCTTGCAAATATTTTCATAGGTATTGAAGATTCACAATCACAAATTTTCAGAACAAAATGTATGGGGTTATAAATCTGAATGAGGTTTTTAATCTGTATGAAGCTTAAAGAAATTATTTTACACTTTTAGTCCATTTTAAAAACGTGGTATAATAAAAAATTATTTTCCTGTTTTTAATCTTGGGCAAGTGAAATTTTGCAATCGTTTTTAAACATCTTAATGAGATTTTGACCGAGACATTTCGCAAATTTCAGGTTTATTTCAGTTTCTCTTCACCTGATCGTATCTGAAAAAAGGATTATTATTATACCTAAATACCAACAGTAGGTACCTATATCAATCTGTTCAGTTGTTATTTTACTGGGGGGAAAAAGAATGATGATATTGCATTGTCATCCAGGTCTGAGCTGTTTCAAGTCTCTAGCTCGTCGGGAAGTTAGTTTTAAATCGATTGCAGAAATTTTTCCGAAACAGACATGCAGAATTGACAAGAAAGCGATTAACAAAACCGTTTTATGTGGGTTTGCAAACACGCACCACACTCCCACACGCCTTTTTCGTTTTCCTCCTCCATCCCCTTCACATTTTATGTCATACAGACACATACATAATGCCAGCGCGACATAAATGGTAGACGTGACAGTCTTCCCGATTTTGAAAGATTTTCTACTCCCACCGGCAACGGTGCGAATGTTGCTGAAAAGATCATCAGAATTTCGTTTCCGAAGGATTGTTAGACTGGTAATTTTTCATTGCTAATCGTTTATTTTTTTTTGGGGGGGGGGGGGGGATTTTCACATTTAACGTTTTAAACGAGTGTTAAATTTTGAAAAATAAATGTTTCTCTCTTACGTGTTGATTAAAAGAAACTTGCAAGCGTTGACGGTTGTCGTATGTTTGGTGCGAATGAAATGACAAGAAAATGTTAATATATTTAATCGTTTATCAATTGTTTTTCGCTCAGGTAAAAAAATAAAAATTTGTGTTTCTAAAAATGGCAATGTATCTCTGTAGCATCTCGTTCTTCACGTCCTTCACTCCCGTCGCGCTATTGAGGTTTTAACATGATCAATTGAAACTTTATTCGTGCGAGTTCATCCTCCTGAAAAAATGACTTCTGAGGAAGTAGGGCAGCAGATTCATGCAGATTTGTGATGAAACTAAACCTTTTATCAAGCGCGCACCCTTGAAGCCCAGCGCCACCACCTCGACTGTCACAGCTATTAAGGCCCCCGTCTGCCCGGGCACACACACAATGCGCAGAGCTTCAGGAAAAACAACGCGATTCCAAAACTACTCAAGATATCCGAGTGGGGCCAATTTACGAATAGCATTTAAGAGTTCGCTGAGGACCGAAAAGTACTTTTAATTTCAGATTAAGTTTTTAAACTGTATTTTTAGAAGCGTTAAAATGCCTAAAACGCGTGTTTCCAGAGTAATTTTTAGGCATAAAACAATCAGTACAGATTCTTGAAAGCACTTAAGGGGCTTGCATAACACCTTTATCTTCATTTTTCCGCCATATAATGTTACGGTCACCGCTCAAATTTCACAGTTATCATGTGACGACGAGACGAATGCGCGCCAGTTCAGAGACTTGCGCTTAGAGGCTATACCACGCTAGAAGCACCAGCGAGCGTCGCGCTTATCATCCCGCCTCACTAACACACATACACCCCTGACGGGCCCCCGTCTGCCCGGGTACACACACGGTGGGCAGAGCTTCAGGAAAAACAACGCGATTTGAAAACTGCTCAAGATATCCGATTGAGGACTGGTTACGAACAGTATTTAATAGTTCGCTGAGAGCCGAAAAGTATTTTTGTTTTCAATTTAATTCTTAAAACAGTATTTATATAAAAGTTAAAATGGCTTAAAAACGTGTATTAAGGCTAGTTTTTAAGCATAAAACAACCGTTGCAGATTCTTGAAAGAGCTTAAGGGACTTGGATTACATTTTTATCAGCATTTCTCCACCATCTAATGTTACCGTTGTCGCTCAAATACCATAGTTGGCCTATGCCCGACGAGAAGACTGGTTCGGGCACGTCAGTCCACAGCCTTGCGCTTAGAGGCGATACCGCGCTAGAAACAGCAGCGAGCGTCGTGCTTATCACCCCGCCTCACCAACACAGCCCGCCTAATCAGGGTGTATGTTTGAAAGTTAGGCAGGATGATAAGCGCTACCCTTATTGTGCTTATAGCGCGGTGTCGCCTCTGAACTGGTCTTCTGGTCGTCCCTGGCACACCTATTGAATTCAAGTGGCAACCATGACATTATATGGCGTAGAAATGAAGATAAATATCTAATGCAAGCCCGTCGAGTGATCTGTACCGAGAGTTTCATGCTTAAAAAATGATGCTAAAATAAAGCGTTTTAGCCATTTTAGTTTTTTTTTTTAACTACAGTTTAAAATTGAATTATGGAAGCAGAGTAACTCATCCTCCCTCAGCGTATTCTTAAATGGTTTTCATAAACAGACTCTACTCGGATATCATATAGCAGT
Source organism: Bacillus rossius redtenbacheri (assembly GCF_032445375.1). Taxonomy (NCBI): domain Eukaryota; kingdom Metazoa; phylum Arthropoda; class Insecta; order Phasmatodea; family Bacillidae; genus Bacillus; species Bacillus rossius. The sequence continues at coordinate 45,738,506 of NC_086336.1, forward strand.
TTTTGAAATCTTTTTTTTTTCTTCTGGAGATCTGCACGCCGTGTGTGTGGCCTGATAAACGTGACCCTTAAGAGACCTAGTCATACGCCGGTAATGCACAAAAATAGTTTCTGGCTGATTAAAATGAAAAAGAGATAGCCCGTTTTTAGTTGTTCCCACCGGGAAACGTTAGAAAATTAATTAACATTCGACTTAAAACTGCCATGAAAAGACTGATTTTAATAATTTTCGAAAGCCAATGAGAAAGAGCTGCTTAAGCTCATTATTATAGTCTCTGAGGAATTGCACTTTTTTTGACAAAGAAATTTTTTTTTTCCTTTTCACCCCCAAAAAGTTACCTTGTATTTATTATTGTCATTTTGAACACGAAAGCACTGTTCGCTTTTCTGGTGTAATGGATGCGCGCATAGAAAACCTGTGTGCGTAAGAATACGTAGTTCAAGACTTAATATTAGGAGAGCAGATGCTGTTGTAACTACGCTTAGATGCTGTCATCGTTTCCGTATCGTCCCCAGTATCAGACTAAGGATTTTATGAGCGAGCTACCTGCAGGGTTACAAAATTATAAAACTTCGTTTTCAGTCAGTTTTACGTACTTATCCTTTAAAACAGAATCAAGTGTAGGTTATTGATGATATTTTTAATTTATAAACTAGTTATGCCATTGAAAATAAATACTATTAATTACAGTTAGCAGAAATACTCGACTAAAAAAATTCACGTTTGTTTCAATTTAAAAAATAAATAAATCGTGAAATTTTACGTTTATAGTATAGTTGTGTCTCTGAAACTTTTAATCTGTATATATACATAAACTTGGATGTTGGTATGTATGTATGAAATTGGTAAACTCCGACACCGTTTGACCGATCGTCATGAAAGTTGGCACATCGAAGTGTTTATTCATGGAGAAGGTTATTATGCCATCCATTTATTTTTTTTGTAATTCGCCACTAGATGGCGCTGCAGCGCTATTCCATTCAACCGATCGCCACAATTGGTGTTTTGCGATGTTTACTGCCCTTAATCGTCAATAACAACAATTAGTGATTGTGGCTGTGATTAGTAATTGGTGGATGAGTTTAAAATGAAATTACCGTCTAAAGTGCCAGACATCGATTTGAATAACCATTATTATTTTGACATGACGTCTAATAAATCGATGAACGCCGGCTGCACGCACGATAAAGTGTCCCGTTACGCACATTTTCCCGTTGTGCTGTGTCCCGTTACGCTCATTGTACGCTTGCGCCGCATCTATCTCTCTTCCACTCGATTGGAACAACCATCGATTTTACTTTTTCGAGGCACATTATACTTGAAACACTCCTATTCGTTTCCTACCTTTCCTATCATCGTCCTATCCTTAACAGAATAACACAGATTGGAAGAAGTTAAATAGCAAACATGTATAAAAGTTATAGTTAAAATAATCTATTCGTTAAAGTAATAAACATATTTGAATTAATGAGAGCAAATAAAAGTAAATTTATCAATTAAATTGTAGATTTCATTACACTCCTTCTTTGCATCCGTACCAAATAGTGATAATTCAATAAAAATGATTCAATATTATTCATAAAAGTATGCAATCATTTCATCAATGTTTTGTTATGACGTTGTCACGTTAAACTATCGTCCGTAAACCGACTTTACAGACAACCAATTTTTTTTATAAACAAATTTAATTTGTGTCGACTATCTTTGAACATCTTGTATGTCAATAAAAATTCAATATTGGAAATTATTTGAAATGCCAAGCAAAAAAAAAAATCTACTACTGAAAGATGAACCAGACAGGCGCGGCAACTGTCAGCCAGTAGAGCCGCTGAAACATCTGAAACGCGAAAGGCTGGCCGGCAAACTAAAGGATTAGAGCCTCTACTTCAAATATTAACAAAAAAACTAAGAAATGTATCATCAATTTATACCAAAATAAATAAGAAAATCTTGTCAATATGAGTATTCTTTCATTTTTATATTTTTTTTTTCCTAAAACACTTCACAGATTCTAGAAATAGAAAGCGGTAAATAAACAAACACACTGGCAGGACAACGTCTGCAGGGTTCTGCTGGTTCTATGTAGAAAATATCTAATGTGAACCTCTCTGCACTAAAAACGGGTAACGATGGATTCGCGAGGATTGGAACCTACCGGGTGTCGCGGAATGCGAAGCGTATGGCCCCTGCTGGAAAAGGGGGGGGGGCGGCTTCCAGCGGGGCGAGGCGTGGTCGTGTCTTGTCGCGTCGCGTCGCGTCGGAGGGGCGTGGTCGCCCCAGCCCCTGCCCTCCGCTGTCGCACGCGAGCGCCGCGTCAGAGGAACCACTGTCGGTCGGACGGCTTTCGGGCTGACTCTTTGCGGTCAACTATCCGGCGCCAGAGTCAACACATTTATTAAAGAAACATGGGTATTCGGGGTTTCGGGCAGATTACTGTCGGTCAAATTGCTTTCTACTTAAATCACTTTCGGCAGTATTGTTTATTACATGTGTCAACTACCTGTTGCTAGAGTTACGACAATTTATTTTTTTCAGAATGTGTATTCCTTTTTTTTTTCGGTCAAATGACTTTTCGGTTAAATTAATTTTCTATTAAAAGGCCAGTCGGTCAGATGACCGCGCCAATAAACATAATTTAAACAGGAAGATGGAGGACCTACGTGTATGAAACTAGCCAATGTATATATATTCACTTTCATAAAAATTAGGAAACACTGGTGTGCCAAATGAAACTTTGTGATAATGGAAGTTCCCTGAAACATATTTGATCAAACTAAAATAGTCATAGTTGAGAGTAATTTTCAGTTTTGGAAAACATAATTTAAACTGGTGTTACAACCATTATAATACATATTCTCTTTAGGAACTTCCGTCAGAGTTCGTAGCGCGGTTAATAAGCTAAAGAAACGGGTTTCAAACTTGGAAGTGGGAACTTTTTTGTACTTAATTTTCAAATTACAGCTTACTGGATCATACATATTGTGGTTTAAGCAAATATTTATAATGCATTTTATTTTTTTATCGTATTGTATAATATTATTAAATACATCGCTCCGTCCATTGGATTGATTATTTCATACTAGGTAGGACTATATTCTATTTTTAATTAAAGTAACATTTATTTGCATCAGAATTTATGAATTAATATACTATTTAATAAATAATTAAAATTAAAAAATTAGAACAAATATTCGTCATATTTATTGATTTTCATTTAAATTAAAATGTATTACATTTATTTTACTAAAAAAAAATAATTCATTGTATTCACCTATTTGTGTTAATATTGAATACTGAACTTTTACTTAATTAATTTCGTTACAGTACTATTCAAAATAGTTTAGTGTCTTAAATAAAAAAGAATATGTTTAACTTATAACGCGCGTACATAAGTACATATAACTTTTTTTTACGTGAAAACGTCTATTCTCTCGTTACAGTGATAGTCGGTATAATTTTCTTGTGTGACAAAATGCCGTCAGATTTGAATAGCTAATGACTACAAGTTTCAAAATGCGTCAAAATGGTTAGGCCTATATAGGATAGATCATTAAATATATTGACAATTAAATTGCATATTAATACGAAACACTTGTTACGATTGTATACTGACGTTTCCACGAGAAATCTACGGCGCGGACCCTAATTGAGCCTTTCTCTTTGTTTTTAATTAAATACTACAATTCCTGACATTTTAACACGATACCTCCCTTTCATTAGTTTTCCTGCCACAAATATTTCCAACAGATAATCTTTTAATGTAATATCACGAATGTAAAAAATTCTTGCGAATGTTCGTAATTATTATAACTTGCTCGATATTATTTACACCCATTAAATATTACAATTGCGACAGAACAACACTTTCAAGCGAGATATTGTGTTAGATTTACAGTAATAGCTTTTAACTAATAGTGATGACGAGGAAATTAAAAACGTTTAAAAAAAACAACATGGCGTGTGGGATCGAACCTTAAGCTGTCACGTGGTAAGAATCCCCACCAACCAATTACTAAAAAGTTGTTAAGTTACCTTTAACTAGCACTCCAAATTATATAAAATCAGTCAGTTCATGCGAGAACAGTTCAGAACAAAGAACAAATATGTTCATTTTAATTGTGCTAATCAAATAAATAAACTAATTCTTAGAGCTGTGTTTTCACGAAGGACTAGATCAGCTGACCATTCACCAGAAATTGTTTTATTCCCTTAGAAATGATGGAATAATATTCGGCTGACAAGCTAAGAAAAATAAGCTCTGATGAAGTTTACCTGCCGGGCAAAGTGCACTCGCTCGTGTGGATGTAAGCTGTACCTCGGGACTCAGCTTCGCGAAGCAGGCTTTTGTTTCCACCGCCTATCCCCTCCTCTCGTTATCCTCTCTCCCCTTTTACCTTTTATGGTGCATTTGAAGAGCCCCCTACCTACCCTACGTCCTCAAACCTCGGTCTCTTTAATGCCTGAACAAAAGTTCCACCACCGCCTTCTCCTGAGCTGGGTAAAAATATACTCTCCCTGGATCCCAGTTTCCCCCTTACACGCCACAAAAGAAAAAGAAAGGAAAAAAGGGTGAAGTTTTTAACCTCTCGTTCGGAGGTCAGGCATTGAAACAAGACCACCCCGCCGCCTCTCTGCATCGCTCGACGTTAACTGTGTGTACGGTCCATGTCGCGAAATTGCCTCGAACTTGACAGACATCCCGAAAGTTAATACCCGTGAAAACTATTTCCCAACCGTCCAGCTTTGCGAAGAAACATGTTGATGTTTGTTCACGAACTCTCACAACCACGCGAAGTTGTTTACGAGCACCCATGTCAGAACAACATCGACACTCTCTATTTGAGAACTGTCAGATTTCAGGACAAGTTTCGTGACACGGACCATAACAAACATTATGTTTGTGAACGCTGTGATTTTGGCTTCTACGGAGTGGGCCAAAAGTCACGAAGGGGCTATAACTGTGAATTACTTTTCTTTCTTCATTTATCATTATTTTCCATTGAATGTCACGAATTTTATTCCACGCATAAGTTCAAACAATCTCCATCCTTGGTCTTCAAGTATCTGAAAAATCAATGGAAACTAATGGTAAGTAAAAAGGTTATTCACGGTTTTAACCCCTTCGTGACTTTTGGCCCATTCTGTATAAACTAACTCTTTTTTTCGTATGTGCCTGCGGTTTACTGACAAGCCTGTGTTAGTTTATCTGAAAACAAACAAAAAGAGCATATTTTAGACTGTTTCTTCCCCGGAAGCACGATTGAGGATCAATATTAATAAGTTTGGGAAAATAAGGAAAATGTCTTCGAAAATCAAGTAATGAATAACTTAAAATAGAATTTTTATTCACTGGTTGTGGCCAAATAAATATAGCTTGAGCATTATCACTCATTTTAATTTTATAGTATTTTCGCATGTTTTACGTACATGGCAAAACCTACAAAATATTGAGCTGACTCCATCTTGTGACCGGGGGCCGCAACTGAATAGGAGGAATATGTTCACTAAAAGACTGTGTGGTTGAGAAATGCCAACATCAGTAACTATAATTTAAATGTAAGGAAATTACAGAAATTTCTTAAATACAATTACATAAATAAAAAAGTAATTTTACAAATATTCTTATTTCATAATTTATGGGATAGGTGGTGTATTAACGGAGTGTCGTAATAAGTGTAATGGCAAAATATTATACTTTGGAATAATTTTGGGACAATGTTGAATTATTTTGGTAGAAATTAAATAAGCATGGCTGTTAAAACCTAAACGTTTATATGTTTACTAACCACGAAACAGGTGTTAATTTTGTAATTAAAGTTTATTTTACAAGAAAATGCGCTTGAAGAGAATGTTATTTTTTCGGCGAAATTACAACTTAAAAAATACGTGTGCACGTATTTTTTGCAATATAAAATAAAGTTATATTTTAAACTTTGTGGCTATGCAATTTTAATTTTTGAAACAAAATATATAGCAGTTTAACATATAGTTAGTATTCCCAGCAACGAACGATCACAAAAAAAAATTCAAGGTTGCCAACATTTTCTTTCGAAAAGTAAATGACTTTTAGGTTGTTGGGTTGCCTATGAATACCGCACAGTTCCCGGATTTCCAAAGAAAATGGGAGTGGTAGTTATAGCATTTAGTTGCCACTATTTATCCTCCTTGCTTTGTGCTTGCGACAAGCTCTTCAATCAACGTGTTCCCCCTCTTATCGCAAAAAAAAAAAAAACTGAATATATTCGCATTGCCTGGGTTGCAGCGTAAACGGTAAAAAAAGAGAACGCGCGACATAGATAGCTGAGGGTGAAATTAAGTGGTTTTAAGAAGCAGAGGGTTACGTGGGAGATTTTAAATTTTCAGGAAAATCCAAAATAAATTCTAGGACTATTTACAAAATCAAGAATTATTGACTTTATAAATACGTTTGTTCAACCATTATCGTGAAATTGCACAGATTTGGGCATATCCTCTTTGTCCTCTTCTCAAAATCTATCTCTTTTCTGCAATAACACAAATTTAAGGTTCGGTCTCACACACACAGTAGTGATTTTATTTTTCGTTTTTTGGTAATAACTTTTATTTAAGGGCTATTTTAATTCGCTAACTCACTTGCAAATGTTCTTCGGCCAGACATACTTTCAACAGATACCCACTTAGTGTAACATCGTGTGTTTAGAAAAAAAATGCGTGCGAGTCCTCATAATTACTTATATCTTGCGCGACTTTCCCCATGGAAGGTAACATCAAGACGGATTTCGAACGAGGGAGAGTGAATAACTTTTTTTTTATAAAAAAAAAGCTCTGAGTGATCACATGAACGCCATATTGGAAAGCGAAAAATGTATCGTCGTTGCCTGGCAACCGTGTGGTTTGTTTGGCTTCACTTTCGCCAGCGTGGCCCGGCTTCGATATATCCCCCCCCCCCCCCCCCCCCCGGATGTACAACGTGATGCGAAAGGAAGGCGATTTAACACCCAAGCTAACGCGAGTGGAAATAGCACCCAATGATGTAAGTGCTCTCTATGTGATTGAAGGGGAACCTTGTGGACGGCCACACCTTGCGCGGTAGGTAACCTGTTTCTGTGCTTTACACTGACAGTACTTTAGAAGATATCGTTCGCGCACCCAAAACAATACCGCCACAACTAAAAAAAAAATTGACAGATTCGATCCACACCAATTTTATTGTCACAAAGTGGTCTGTTAAATCGTGGAAACCATTTCAACTGAATTCCATGTAAAGTCCATTATAATTTGACATGTCTCACTTTTGTTTTATTTCTTTTTTTAACTGCTGCAGAACAACAATGTCATATTATATTTATTATGGTTATATTGCATACAGTCCGTCTGCAACAGTACGGTTGCCCAGTAATCTGGCATTTGACCATTGTTTTAAGGATAACCTACATTTCACAGGGATAGAAGCTACAACCACAATCAACAACCCGAACAGTTCCGAAGTTTACCCAAGTAAAGGGTTAGGTTAGGTTCTGTCAATGAAATAAAATAGACTTATTTATTTTTTTCCGAGAGGTTAGGTAAGTTAGGTTATTCTAACTCGTAACTATAAATGTTAGGTTAGCGGGATTTTTTAAATACTATATGACCGTAAAATATATAAATCTTTGCTATATGTTTTATTTTCTCACGAGGGATCGGCAACTTCGGAGGAAATCGGAACTGTTCGGGTGTGGATCTCATCCGAGCTTCCCATGGTTTTAAATGTCTGCATACGTGGCACTTTGAAATGTGTATTACAATTAATTATGTCACAATTTTTATTTGCAACCACGTTTTATTTGGAAGATGATTTTATTGCATGCCGCGTGACATGATATAACAGTCCTGCTTCCGGGTTGTTATACATTCAAATGCCACAACAATGAGATCATAGCTGTCAATAACAAGATTAGAGCTCAGTGCATACATAATACACGTCACAAGGCACAGCCGCCTGAAACAGAATGTCCTAATTTATTACCGTCCGATCATGTACATCTATCATAGCATTGGCGAGCTCTATGTAGTTAGTTGTGTTTGTGTTTGGGTGAGTACGGGCAGTTGTCGAAATCAATCTCCAGATTTTATGTGCTAAATTTATAAACTGTGTAATCCAAAGTAGAACATTCCTTAATTAAAAGTTATGTTTAAAGACAAGATGTTTCCTCACAAATAAAGGTGCGACCTCGTTTTTTTTCTCTTATGGTGTTTGATGACGCGTATGGTTTGTTCAGCATTCACGTTGATGTGCTTTAAATAACGTCTGCAGTTATTTTAGTTTGGTTAATAGTTTAATGTTTTCTTCGAAATACTTTCATTTGCGTGTACACCACTCAAAAATCAGTGCCCCAAATTTTAAGGGAGTTGTTTCAAACTGAGATTTATGTGTGTTGCACATTTGCCAGGCGTCAAAGTATTTCGCTCGAAATTTTAGACTAGTTTTTCGCGAAAGAATTGGGAAATAAGATAGTATAACAGGGTGACTGACCTTTTTCGTTACTTTTGGCATTAAGATTAAAAATCAGCCTTTAAAAAACCAAATTATTCTTCTGTGTAACATAAATTTATTTCAATTAAATAATTTTACTTCAGCGACAAGATTTGCAGTGTTTGTAGAACTTTGATTAAATAGACATTACCCAGACCCTTGAATTTTCGTAATAAATATTTTTATTTATTTTTTTTTTTTTTTAAGTGTGTGCGTGGAGTTTATGCACAACATAAGTGAAACTTCTTGTTTATTATGTATATATAAATTATTAGTATTTTTTATTAAACAAGAGATAATAATTGATAATATTAAGGATGCGGATATGATCTAAAATGAAAAAAAGGTAGGGATAGAGATAACTTGTTAGTACTTATATTTTGAACATTTGATAAAATTGTAAGGATGCAGGTATGATCTCAAATAAAAACATTCAAAGGTGTTTTTTTTTTCAAATAAATTTTACAAGGTATTCGTTATATGATTGGATAAAAGCATAAATCAATTATGGTAATTAATTCCTAATTTTTTCATGAATCATTATACGCAGAATTATCGATGTCTACAATAGTGACAATTGGTTTATGATAACTAAAATATGACAGAAATTTGGAATTTGATACGTTCTAAATTTCTAGAAAATACAGCATCAATCGTTGTACCCGACCTGGTGATTGGAGTGTTAAATTAGTTGCACAGATCAATAATCCCTCTCCACGCGAATAAATAAATTGTAGATTCTTTAAATAAAATAAAAGAAATATGGTAGCGTCAATCGTCAGCCGTTACGAAAACTGAGGAGCAGACAAACACAAGCAGCGTTTCGATAATCCCGTAGCATCACTGCTGCGTCATTTCTACCTCTCCCCTGCCGTCTGCCCTTTCGGCCGTTACAACTAGCATGTAGCATGCTATGCTAAGTACCTATCCCCCCCCCCCCTCCGACTTAACGTCTTCCCATTCGACCGCTAGCGCATGCGTTGGATTGGCGTAGCAGCTGACGCACTCTCCTGCTCTACCGGTTCCCCCACCACGTACCTAACTATTCCCCTACATGCGATCGAAATTTTCGTAACGCTCGAAAATGGTATCCCCCTAAAGCAAATACGTTTCATTTCAAAAGACCGGTTAAACTGCATATTCCAGTCTTGGGAAGCATTTTATACCACGAGCTGGATATATGTTTTCAACTTTTTTTTTTACGTGATGCACCTGCAGCCTAAGATTATCGGTTTTAATTCAGACTCCAGCCTGTATATGCGCAACACTTATGCACCAAGCCGAGTTTTATACTTTGTAACGTTTTCAAAATCTGTCCTATTTTCGTCACACTCCTCACGTTTCAAACTGGCGTTCCCGTTTATAAGAAGTATACACGGCAAAAAAAAAAGTGTTTTCGGGACGCCAAAGACTTACTCCTGTGGAATGAACTACGGGAGAACTTGGAGTCTGGACTTCGTCGGCAAGGAGAAGTTGCGAGCCAATACAGCTGCGTCCGCGGGGACCCATCGACCATCCGACTGCGTACCTGCACAGCTCCCCGAACGGAGATGGAATGGATGGTATCTGGGATCAGGTGAAGAGATAAAGGAGCCCGGGATATCCAGGCGTGCCCTCTGACCCGCCAGCGAGATCCTTCCACCTGCTGTCTCTGCCGTCGAGCCATAGGTGTCGATGAGTCCGTTGGCTACCGGCTTTCGCGAGACGTCTGGGTATAGGTTGAGTCAGTTTTTGTACGGGGGTTTCCCGCCTCCCTTTTTTGCTTTATCTGTCCTCGTTTCAAGTGACTCGTCGTTCACTGAATGATTCTTCCGATGAGGAAGATTTATTTAAAACAATTTCCATGGACACACGCCATTTCTGCAATGAATGACTTTTTTTTTTTTCTCCAATGAAACTGAATTCGTGCATTTAATTTGTGAAATTACAACTAATATTTAATTCCAGTTTTAGGACTTAAAAATTTTGATAACGGCATTTGGCGAATATTGAATGAAAATTGTTGAAACCAATACGATTTTTTTGAAATAATGATAATAATGATGTGATTTTTTCGAACAAATGTTTTCATTTTCTTTGCTCATTTCCATGACTGCGTTCGTCTGTGCCGTAATGTTTCCTGACTAGATTTCTTCCTCGCATTTATCTGTGCTGTCCAAGCATGCAACGTTTGACCTGGCTATTGGCTGTTTTTCCAAACGTTTAACTTTGTTGACCATTATTGAGGTTTCCTGTGGCAACCCGTGCGGACCAGCAATGACGTATGGCCAAGACATTGTTTTAAGTCAGTCTTCCCCAATGCGAGTCATTCAAAGAATTAATGGCTTGGAATTGAAAAAGGGGTGTCACTTAAACTGCTGTGCTACGACAAGGAGAATCCTGTTATGAAATAGCTGCATTCTTGTTAACCAAATCAAGAGCCATGAAAAATTATTTTCTGGTAGGATCCAGTGCACTGTATCATTATTTGTTTTTGTAAATGGAACTGAAATATTTATGGGAAAAAAATATAGATGCTTGTAGAATTGTGCATTCTCAATAAAGAAACTGAATCGCCCCCCCCCCCCCCTCCAAAAAAAGAATGTTCGCAGTAATACTGGGTTTTGATTCTTGACCGGGCACTTATTTTTTTGTGTTCTCCCAGTACCTACTTTAATAAAAGTTATTTGAAAACCCTTCCCTGAATGGTTTTCTTGTATTAACTGCGCACATTAATAAGCATAATAAAACAAAATTAATTGAATATTCGATTATATTTCACATGTTTTAAAAAAGGTATTAAACATTAAAAAATTAAAAAAATTTAATATGTGTCAATTTTTGTTAGCGAGACAAGAAATATTCAATATTGTTTCCAAAAACGTATTTTGTAAATGCAGAAATAATTATAGTAATATACTGTTACAAATTTACAATATATTTATTGTAGTATTACAAACTAATTTTTGCCAAAATGGTTTTGAAATGAATATTTTGTTAAAGTACAAAAAATATTCTGTAAAATTTAATGAAATTTTGGTACATTAACGAATTGTATTGAAGAATTACAATCATATTTTACGTGTTAACTCATCATCCCTAGCTATGGTACAATTTATATTTGCCTGCAGTTCATTTTCATTTTGTTAGGCACTATTATCATAGCACCAATAATGGTGTGATTTTCAGATTGTGATTTATATACCTATAAAAAAATTATGGAAGCATCATAAAAAATCTTATCTGTACAGACGAAATACAACGCAAATGTGCTGAGTCCTGCATTAATACGGTCTTTGAATGATTCTTTAAATGTGTAATTTTTATTTAAATCAATTTTATATACATACGCCATTGCTGCATGAAATTATTTAAAACCTTCAATAATAAGTGACATTAAGTTTAGTATTGTATTCGAATTTAGATTATGAAATATGGCAATAATGAAATAAAATTTTTGAAACTAATATTAAATTTTAAAATAATATTAAAACCATTTCTCGAAAAACTATCTATTTTTCAGTTTCTTCTAACTTTGCCATGACAAATTGCTCTTCCTTTAAACCTTCAGATTAATTGTTTCAGAAAAGTTTGCACATATGTACACCTCGCTTTGGTATATTTTGTCCTTAACGTAAATTTTAATAATAAATACTTTAAATTACGCAAGAATTTTAGTTCAGTGTCATAAGTGAAACACTTAATTAATAAAATATATTCTTATCATTGTATCGTTGAAGGTAAAAAAAAAATAAGTCAATAGTTTCTTTATGAGTTTTCAGTTTTAACAGTCTACGTAAAATCAGTCATCAACTGTCTCCACTATCTGATCGGCTCGTGATTGGTTGAAAGAAAACAACAATGGGTTTTGATGTGGAAGAGCCGCGCGGACGAAGGGGGGGGGGGGGGGGAAAGACTAAATAAATCCACCGTCGTCGGTTAGCTTTTCCACTGAAAGGTCAAACGGCCATTTAATCGGCAGGTACCTGGAAGTGAGCGGGCACACGCAACGTCCGAACTTTTCTGAAAGTTTGTTTCTCGCCCGTTCGTTTCCATGGCCTCCGCTTGCCCGACCTCAGGAGGCTTCAAACGTGAGACGTTGAAATAATTAGCACTCCGTTCTTCGTTATCGGCTAACTTCAATCGGATCGTACGCCTGCGAAAGGCGAAATTCCTTTCAGCAAGAAACGACGTGGTTCTCGCCCTCACATGAACCTATCCCCCATTGATACCGTGTTATGTAAGGGCAATAGAGGTCATGTGACACACTGTGATACACTTACGGCACGAATAAACTTAAGGGGGAGAGTTAAGACCCGAAAGATGCCGTCTTAGCCATCACAATTTTCTAGCAATACATTTTTTTTTTTAATTCGGTCTTCGTTAAAGCATAGATTATGACTTATTAGACAGACTGAAGTCAATAGTGATTGGCTGCTACAAAAACTTTCCTTTATTTAATTCAACTATTTGGGCATACATAGAGACCTGCAAAATTCGCGGTTGCATTCGGTGATAGGCTAGAATTCAAACACATATACCTCTTAGATAATTTTGCTATTGGCTTACTGTTCATCTGGACGAATCTCAACCAGTTATAAACCCTCAACCAAAGAAGGATCGAATCACAGACAAACCAGCTGAGACGACTTACAAGTCGGCAGCCAATGAACTTGCGTTATTTGCCCGAGTGTACAGGGGTATGTGCAGTCTATCCTGAAGGCCATCGAAACCGTGAATTTTGCAGGTCTCTAGGCATACACATTTGCAGTTTTGCATTGTTTGTCATAGAAAAAAAAATCAAGAATGCAAAATAAGAAGTAAAATTTAAACATAAACCCGCGGAAAACAAGCCTTAATCAGCTGATGTCAAACAGATGGACCCAATTATTAGAGACCTGCAAAATTCGCGGATTCATTGACCTCTAGGATAGATTCCACAGTCCTTTAAAGACTCGCGGAAATGACACCTGTTCATTGGCTACTGACGCGTGAGACGTCTCAACTAGGCTGTCCGTAATTCGGCACTTTCTTGGTTTAGTGTTTCCCATTGGCTCACAGTTCCCCGGATAAAATGTGGGCCAGTCGCAGAAGCGGTACGAAGGTGTAGTTGTTTTGATGCTAGCCTATCGCGAAATGAATCCGCGAATTTTGCATGTCTCTACGCAATTATGAAACTAAACAGGTATTGCGGACAACACAACGGTGACAGCACAGAAGAACACAGTTTATTTTCATCGTTGTGCTCGTGTGTTTGCTGCGTTGTCCAGGTTTGTTGTCCGCCTGCATTTACTGTTCTTGTTGAAACTATCTCGTCGTTGTTAGCCCATTGTGTTTGTCTCTGCTGTTAATTTGTTCATGACTAAATACTTTACACGGAATTCTTGAGCTGTCTGATATTTTAAGTTTGAATGTGTTCGTCTGTTCTGTCGTCGTTGTGTTGCAATAACACTTGTTTAGGTTCATTGTTGGGTCTATCTGTTTGACATCAGCTGCTTTAGGCTTGTTCTCTGTGGGTTTACATTTTAATTTTATTTCTTATTTTTCATTCTAGAATTTTTTTTCCCACGACAATCAGTGCAATGGTGTATGTTCAAGAAATAGTATTTAATCAAAATTCTCCATTGCGTGAATCATTTAAAGAATGCAAATAGTTCCCTTCTGTGAAGTCATTGTCATTTAACATTGAATTCATTTTTGGGATTGATTTCACCTGTAAAAATATGGTCAATATAAGTTGTTGTGTTAGAAAATATAAATGTGCAATCTATGCCTTAATGAAATCAAATTTTCAATATTTAAAGTCAAATTATTCTAACGACATGAAAACTGTTAAAAAACAATAAAGAATTTTCTTTCAATTATGAAAAGTTACTTTCTTGAAAAACTACCTTTTTTTCATTTTCTTTGCGCATTCCCATAACATATTACAACTCACTAAAATCTTTAAAATGTATTGCATCAGAATTTTTTGCATAATGTGCATCTCTCTGCACTGCACCTGTCATCCGTTATTACATGGCTCAAAAAAAATTTTTTTTACACATCAGTGTTATATAAGTTCAGTGTTCAGTTATCATCCAAATTTCTTCAATGATAACGGTTTGGGATAAAGATTTTATACGTAACGTTTTCACCCACTTCAGAAAGAAGTTAGGTCATGTTTCGGCTATTTGCAGCCTACGAACCTTCTTCATTCCTTTGTTGTGTTCGTGCATAGCGTTACTTACTGCTAGAGCCAAGATTCACTTTTTAATTTTTTAACCAATTCCGTTGTGAATAATTTTATATTTCGTTATCTTCTTATTTTGTTTTTATGAGTGATTTACTTATGTCACAAATATCGTGCATAAATAGCTATGTAAAATTACTCAATTTGTAGCATATTGTATTGAATCTTATGTATCAAAACAATAAACCGTATTTTCGGAAATACCAAATCTACATAACAGTTTTAGCAGTGGAACAAAAAAATGTATTTTATTTATTGTGTGGTTCAGTTGGTTTCCGATGCAGACAGTTTCAAATTTAAATTCTGCTGTTAGTCAAGGTTTTATTATAACAATAATATAAATCTTTAAAAAAAATCAGTATATAATATCGGTGGCCCAATTCTTTATGTATATGTATTTTTTTATTGGAGATCAATTTTCTGGCGACTGAAATTGACAACGAACATGTTACTTTAACGATTTACCGCATTTATATTTGTACCGTCGTTTCTATACCCACAAAATACATCGACAATTAGTATTAAAAAATCTCTCTTTTTTGTAAACTTGTCCTTCATAAAAATTTTAAATACATTAGTTAGATGTGTGCTTTTAAAATTTGTAACGCTACCTTATAGCAGTGTTTCCGTAATAAATAGTTAAGATCAGTATGGTTTTGAATTATATCCGTGTATGGTTTAAATTATTTAAATACACATGATACTGTGTGATTTATGTTTGTCACGTTCATTGTTCTAGAACGAAAGTTTTTGGTGTATTGAGAAATTTTAAAATGGGAGGTCCAAAAACAAACAATTTGTTAATATTTGGAAAAATTTCTAAGGGTTGAATACTGAGTTTACTAAAAAATGTAATGAATAGTTTGTTCTGCTACTTCATTTTGGTCACCCCTTTGCAGCAAGGGTTGGTTGTATTCAAAATTGTTTCAAGAATTTTTTTTAGATACTATATAAAAATGTTTTTAATAACTTTTAATTAATTTGATACTCCACCTACTGAGGGAGTTATGAATTTTTTTGTCCTCAATCCCTTTTTTAACGTCCAAATTATTTATCTTTTTGATCGATAAAGACCCGAATGTTTCCAATAACATTGAACTGATTAAATATTGTGTCTACTAAAGAAGTTAACAATACGTTTGTCTTTCAAATCCTATTTTATCCATTTCTTACAGTAATGGTTGGACACATAAAAATATTGTTTCTGAAACAAATTAATTAATAAATATAGATTAACAATAACTTCATACGGATTTGATACTATGTCAACTAACGTAGTTGTGAATTTTTTTGTTTTTCAATCCCTGATTTTATACACATTGCAGTAATGGTTCGGTTTTATCGAAAATTTGTTGCATATAAAAGTTTTATGTAATCATTAGAAGGTTTACAGCAACAATTAATGGATGTGATACTGCGCCTATTAAGGGATTTATGCATTATTTTGCCCTGAAACCCGTGCTTTTTCCACCCCTTGCATTTTTTTTTTTTCGAAACTTAAATTGTTCTAGACAAATGTTTAAGGACTTACCGTAGGATGTGTAATAACTCCCAACGGATGCGATATTTTTTTTTTAATATAAGGGATTTATATTGCTACATCTGTTGTTTTTTTTCTCCTTCAGAAAACCTTCACCCTTTTTATATCTCCTTGGTCACATTTTGCCCATTATCAAAATCGAATGATATTTTACATCTTTATATTTTATTTGCCAGTCTGGACGTAATTTGTGCGGTTAATTGAAGTTATCGCGTTCATAAAAAACGGTATAGATAAATAGATACATAAACTTTTGAACTGACAAAGGTGTTTGTGTCTGGGAACCTTTAGGCTAAAGTCTGTAAAACGAAAAATTATTTAGAAATATTCCTGAAGCCGCGCCATGGTAATTAATGTAACGGGTAGTCCTTCAAAATTTACCTTAAAGTAGACTTCTTAAATTACATTACATTATTAAAGAGAATATTAGAGACCGTAAGGTATATTTCTTTCTGAAATAAGGTCGGGTTTGCTATTCCATACTAGTGTTTTAAAAAGTATGCGGTAGCTCCTGAGCAGTGCCAAGCACTAACAAATGTTTTCAGGTTTTTTTTATATTGTTTTTTTTCTCTCAACGATTTTTATTTATTTTTTTCTGTTAAATGGTTTTTAAAGCTTTGCTTTACTCATTTTAAACGTGTGGAGGGGGGGGGGGGGGGAAGGACACGTGACTGTAGATTTAAAACATTATTATCAGTTTTAATTTTTGGAAGTGTACTTTCGAACCCTCGAATAGTCACTTAAATGCACCCAAAATATATGTAAGATATATTGTATTCGAGGGTGTAAAAAGTTCTTTTACACGGGTCACAATGCTCGATAGTTGAAGATTCCTCTTGGGGTGTACAAAGTGTAAGCTCAGCAGGATGGATAGAAGAAGAAGAGGAGAGAGAGAGATAGAGGTGGAGAGAGCGAAATCCGGATTTCATTTGTCATCCGAGAACTCTGTCCGACTCTTGGAAGGTGGAAGGGGGGAGGGGGTTTATTGGAGTAGGTGTCTGGAAGGGGTGTCTGGGAGATATTGTCGGGGATGTGTGTGTGATTTGGGGAGGGGGGGGGGGGGATGGGAAGAGTACAAACAGGAGCCTTCCCAGCTGATTGCACCACAACCTCGGGAACATGAAGGAAGACACCGGTGCGATTTTTTTTCTGCCTCTCGAGAGATTTGAGTTGGCAAGCTTGGCTAGTGTCGACTGGCAGGGGTTTTCAGTTACATTTCGACGTTCGAACACACGCGCGTCAAAAGTTGCGCGCAGTCAATACAAGACTATCTGTTTCAGTTCTTCCTGCTAAATAAATAACGTGATGACAGCAAACTTACGTAAAGGCACCTTTAGGTTAGGCCTCATGCGAAACGATAAGTGCGACGTACACTGGTCCTTCTGCCATAGGGCAACTACGATACCTAACTGCAATGTTAGAATTTACAGTAAATTTACGGACTTTCCAACGAAGAATTCTATTCAAATAAACGAAGACTTCTTCGTCATTTCAAAAAATGAACTAACCTTCGTATAAACTACGCCGTATTTCGACTTTCGAGTTGCATGTTTCGTTCTAAACAAAGATGGACAAAACAAAGGTGTTCTTTCTGCAGACTTAACCAGTTTTTTGAGTGTTTTGTTAATACACCAAGAATATTCTTTTGGATTCATGTTCAAAGTAAATGAACTCAGTGTCCGTGCGTTTACGAAGTTACCTGGATAATTTCTAACCAGCTTTCTTCGTAAATTGAAAATGAAAATTTTTAACATTGTGGGGACCACATAACTTACAGCGCACACTTGGGAAGAAAATGTTACTATTAACAAAACCAAAACATTTTCATCTTCAGCTACTTTGAACACGTATTTTACAGTGTAGTGACTTGATGTAAGTTTTTGGACATACGCCATTGCTAAGAACTTTTTCTGTTGAAGAAAAACTAATAATTGTTGACAACAGCAATTGTTTGCTTAATTTTGTGTGTTTTTTGTATCTTTTTTTGAGTATTTTTATTTTTATTTTTATTTATTTATTTTATTTATTAGTTTTTCTTCAACAGAAAAAGTTCTTAGCAATGGCGTATGTCCAAAAACTTACATCAAGTCATGCACTCCCATTGCACAAATCTTTTAAAGGTTACAGTGTAGTCACCGTGTAAAATCTATAGGCCTACAGTAAAATATATCTGCTAATTCATAGAGGAAAACCTCTCTTTGTAATTATCATTCTGAAGTAGGAACATGTTATAATAAAATCGGTACTTGCAAGAAACATTTGACTTAATATTCTAAATGTTTCAATTAAACTTTTACCTGTTATTTCAGAATTATTATTTGATATATCTTCGTGGTTTTATTGTTACGCTAAAGGCAAACAAAATTATTATTATTTTTTAAAGAAATAAGTTACGTTTTGAATCTTTGAAGAGAATTTCCTTGCTTGTAGCCTATATATCATTTGGCCTTATCCGTTAGAAATTTTCCTCTTTGAAAGGTAAATTTTTACTAACAATCTCATATCTCTCGTGCACGCATTTTCTTGAGAGCAGAGAAATGTTTTTTTTTCTGTGGAAAAAAATTGTCAAAGAAGCATAAAAGTAAAAATATCATGAAAATAAAAATATTAAAAAAAATCAGGAGCACGGCATCCCCTTAATTACTTTCCTGTGTCCTCCCACAGAGGTTTTCATATGTCGCTTTCCATTGTACGCGTCTACTCCGTTTGATTGCACACAGCTTCACTCTCCGACCTCCTCTCGACACGTTCGTCCGTTCATTCATGCATCCTTTCATTCATTCATTCATTCATCCGCCTCCTCACGCTTTCATATTTTTTTTATTTATCTCTGAAAACACAGAAACTTCATAGCCCGCAACATTAAACTCCCATCCGAGCTGTCATTGTTTACATGTTCGGCTCGCTTCACCCCCATATTTCAACGTCAATGTTATAACGTTCAAGTGGTTTTTTTAATGGTATTCAAGACCCCCTTCTCTGTTTTTCTTTCTCTCTCTCTCTCTCTCTCTCTATCTCTTTCTGTCTCTCTCTCTCCCATGTCCAACAAATTTTCTTCGTGTCTCTCTTCGCCCAACCTTGTTAGTGTGATGAGATCCTGCGTCCAGATTAGTACAGCATTTATGTGATTATTTTCTTTTCGAAAGGTGGCTACTTGATACATTATGGTTGAAAAGAGTTTTCAGGTGTTTGACTTACGGCTCGGTTTCAACCACCATGTTCTTCCCCTTCTCTGATTTCAGATTTGTATAAATTAATGTACCGAAAAATAGATTACGGAAAACAATCAAGTATGCGTAACGAATCCTATTGAAACTCGGAAAAGTATATTCAGGTGAACTACCGTGACAGTTATAGTTAAAAGAAAATTAGAATTATAAATATCGCTTGACTTTTAACAAATGGCAGGTATCAATTAGCATATATGTAAGCGGCGATAACATTCGATACAGAAAGAAAAATGCTATGTTTATGTGATGAAATATCTGAAGAAATTGCTCCAAATCAAATCTCATGGCATGAAAATGAAATACTACACTCGCTAGTGGGGGGGGGGGGGGGGGGGTGTTTGATGAATAATTATACCAGGATCACCTGGCATGCAGAAATTAAGATAATTCAACTGTTGCCGGTTTTGTCGTGTGATAGTGGTATAAGGAGGAAAAAATATATATTACTTAGAGTGTGTCGTTTAAACCAGATACATAGAGTGGGTCTGAACTCGACTGACAAATATTAACTATAGTATCATCGTTACAAAATAATTTGATAACCTCTGTACGACTTATTGGAGGTATAAAGTGCTTGTGAATAATAGAGAATATATTTAAGTTTGAACACTGACCATCTGGTCTAGGTTTAACAAATTTTCTATACAACCACCTCGAGTTTTGTCGCTGTAGCAACATTATATTATTGAAAATTTTTTTTTGTGATAGTAACACTCCACAAAAAAAAATTGGATGATAAATGTGTCACCTATAATTATTTCAATGAAATAATTTTGCTACAGCGGCCAAACATGCGGTGGTTGTAGAACTTCAATCAATTAAACGTATTTTCCAGTCGCTCAGTTATCTGTCTTAAATACTGTTTATATTATCCCGACTATGTTATGATGCATAATAATATCATAAATGTGAAAGTGTGTTTGTCTGTTTGTCGTTTTTCATATTTTGTATTTGTATTGTTATTATTATTATTACAGTGCGCGGTTACTACTGGAAATATATTGAGGGAACGGTTTATTAATAACTAGGGGCAGGCATTTTTCGCGAAAAGATCTGAATGCTTAATAGACTGCAACAAGGTATACCCAAACCCGTGGTTTATTTCTTGTGATTGGCGACCGTATGCGAGAGAAGTCGTTGCCTTATTTGACTGAGCCATTCAGGACGCGTTTGCTTTCGCACTGAATTGCTGTGATTGGTGTTGTTACTATCTGGGAGAAACTCACCCAATCACTAAACACAGACGATGCTACAGCGTTTTGACTTTCAGCTTGTCTCGAAATCTTTTCGCGAAATCTGCATGTCCCTACAAATAACTGTAACTAATGGGTAGAGACCTGCAAAATCCGCGGTTTCGATGGCCTTCAGGATAGACTGCACAATCTCCTGTACACTCGGGTAAATAACGCAAGTTCATTGGCTGCCGACTTGTAAGTCGTCTCAGCTGGTTTGTCTGTGATTCGATCCTTCTTTGGTTGAGGGTTTATAACTGGTTGGGATTCGTCCAAGATGAACAGTAAGCCAATAGCAAAATTATCTAAGAGGTATATTTGTTTGAATTCTAGCCTATCACCGAATGAATCCGCGAATTTTGCAGGTCTCTACTAATGGAGGTGCTGGGACCACACAAAATGCCAGGGGTGAGAATGCGAACCTGCCATTACTGCGGACACTTTTTTTTCCTAATGTTGGCACCGTGTTGGGGATGTGCGCGGACACGATTCCGTGCGCTATCGTCCACCGGTCGTTTTTACCCCCACCCCGTCGAACCGCGCCGCGGGAGTCCCGACCCTCGTAGCTCACGGACCCGAACCGCCCTCCTGGGGGTCGCTAGCCTGCTCGCTCGAATTCATCCGCACAGCTAAAAAAAAGTAGTCCCTCCTCCCTACAGATACCACGCGCGTGCATCCAAAACCATCCCGCGCTGAATTATCGAGTCGCGGAGCGGCATTGAACTGAGGGAGGGTTTTTAATAGGGCGTGAGCGCCAGCAACTGAGCCAAATGAAATACGGGGCCATTATTTTTTTTTCTTTCGAATTGATTGATTGGCTGGCTTCTTTTGGAGGGCCACAACCTGACGTGAAAACATTATGGTTTAAAAGAGTTTTCTGGTGTTTGACTTACGGCTCGGTTTCAAAACCACCATGTTCTTCCCCTTCTCTGATTTAAGATTTTTTATAAATTAATGTATCGAAAAATAGATTACGGAAAACAATCAAGTATGCATAACGAGGCCTGTTGAAACTCGGAAAAAGTATCTTCTGGTGAACGACCATGACAGTTAGTTAAAAGAAAATTAGAATTATAAATATCGCTTGACTTTTGACAAATGGCAGGTATCAATTAGCATATATGTAAGCGGCGATGACATTCGATACAGAAAGATAAAATGCTATGTTTATGTGATGAAATATCTGAAGAAATTGCTCCAAATCAAATCTCATGGCATGAAAATGAAATACAGTACTATACTCGCGAGTTGGGGGGGGGGGGGGGTTGCGAAGCCGGATATGGTTTTGACTGCTTGACCACCCTCCTTACTCATCAGATCCAAACCCAATTGACTTTTTTTTTTGTTCCCTGCGCTAGAAGTTGCGCTCAGAGGGCATATATTTTTTTTTGTCGAATGAGGAGGCCATCATCTTTATAAAACAACTATTTTGCAGAGACACTCATGCAAACAATTGTTAAAAAATAATAATCGCGCGTCCAAAATGGCTGCAATTTCAATGCAGTACATTCCAAGGCATTAGCAAATG
The DNA here is from genome assembly GCF_032445375.1 of Bacillus rossius redtenbacheri. Classification (NCBI taxonomy): domain Eukaryota; kingdom Metazoa; phylum Arthropoda; class Insecta; order Phasmatodea; family Bacillidae; genus Bacillus; species Bacillus rossius. Next base: position 45,760,741 of record NC_086336.1, read on the forward strand.
CATTCCTCGATTTTTCTTGGCGAGTGTTGCCATTTGAACGTCGAGGTCGGAAACTTTTCAGACCACCCTCGTATTTCTCACTCGTGTCACTTGCAAAGCAACGCGTGTTTCAATTTTATTTAAATCGCACTGGTGGAAAAATCAACAGCGCAGGAGGATGCGTGGACCGTTGGTAGGTACCGAAATAATTCGCGGATTCGTTTGGCGATAGGATAAAATTCAAAGTGTACACCTATGTTTACCAATGTATTTCCGCTATTCGCTCAAGGTTTTAGGGAACACTCTTGGCCGATAAAACGCCCTCAAACTAAATAATTACCGAGTCACAGGCAAACAAGTCGAGACGTTTCACCAATCGGCAGCCAAAGAAGAAATTAGATTTTCCCGGGTGTACAGAGAACTGTGGAGTCTTTCCTGGAGGTAATTGAGAACGAGAATTTTCCTGTCCTAACCATTGGTACCTACCCGTTTTAAGAACTTACAAAATTCGAGACGAGCTACATGACACAGATTATAGTCGTGACGTTTACCTGCCCTAAACCGTTTTAAAAATGAAAACATGAAATATTATAAACACATCAAATAAACAAAACTTTAAATGGTTAGTTAAATTATAATTAAAAAATACAAGATATTTGATGAAGGCCCACGAAAGACAGTCTGTGATCTTACTGGAAAACACATGCCATTCATGTGAAATAAATATAAGAACTAAACTTATGAAAACTTCGGCGCATTACATTACAAACTAAAGACTATCAATTGTAAATGTAACACGCATGTCTGTTTCATCAGTTTTAAAATTAATTATTAGTTAGAACTTCCAACAGGTCATTTCACAAATTCCATGAAGAACAGCTTCTTTGGTTTTCATAGGCAATCTGTAATATAACCATATGTAAATGTAGATACTAGGTACATGTAGATGTTTCACGAAAAAAATTATGAGACCATCCGTGTGTTAAAAATACCCGTAGCAACTTCTGTGCTCAATGTTTGGAGGGGTTTCTTTAAGGTACATGTCCACTGTCTTATCTTGCAGAGAGCCGCCATTTACAAGAAAGAAACCGTTTGCGAAGGCAAATATAACTGCAGTCTAATTAGGCGGAAGTTTAATATGATGAAAAATTCAAAGCGTAAGCACGTTTCAGCCCACGAGGTGAAGGTCGTCCAGATAGCTAAACGTTTGTGGTGTCATTAACCTGTGTACAGTCGCTTTCGTGAACATTGGGGCACGTGCCAAGCGCATCGTTTGCCAAATAAATTCTTGTAATAGCGAAACTATCGTGTAATATATTTTATAAACTTCAATGGTCGTATAAAAGGACTAAATCGCTAATTTTAAAATACGTTTCAACTATAAGTAGAGACCGGAAAAAATTCGCGAATTCATTTCGCGATAGGCTATAATCCAAACTCGTTCAAATTCACGCTGCTTCAGTGATTGGACCCTTGTTTATCTGGAGGACTCTTGAGCCAATGAAAAACCCTCAACAATAGAATTATCGAATCAAAAGCATCCCAGTTAACAGATGTCACTAATCAGTAACCTTTGAGCTGATGTGATTTGCCCGTGCACACAGAGAAACGTGGAGTCCATCCTAGAGGTAATTGAAACTATGAATATATCCAGTACCTATTTATAAGCCTAGGATTACAACATGCAATTAACTCTATATCCATTGAATTTTGAAATAATTTATGTTACAAAAGTCATGATACCCATTTTTCATAATTTTTTGAAGGAATTAATTTAAAAGTACAGGATGTCAATAAACGAATGCCCCAGTTTAAATGGTATATTATAACACTTTAATTTAGACAATTTACAACAACCAACCATGCAATAAACCGAAGGTAAACTAACCTAGTTTGTCTAAAAAATGTCCAATGTGTTCACCTTTATTTATACGGCACACATCCAACCTAAAGTTCAATTATTCCCCACACTTTGGGTTAACAAGTCCGGAGTAATTGAAGCAAATAGCCTCTTCAATCCCGCGTCTCAACTATGGCAAAAAAAAACTAAACAGCGGTGGAACGTAGACACGATCTTTTATAAAGCCTCAAATGATTTTTAAAAAAATGGGTGCGTGTACTTAGGTACGCGCGTGAGAAGTTATACTTCTTTGGCATCATTAAAAAATAGTTTTTAATTGCATGCAAATAATTCTCCATGGTAGCGTTATTCTCCATGGTAGCGTTAAACGTTTAACGCAACCTTGTTGGAAGTCGCATTAGAAGTATAACTTCAATAAAGCTTATATTTCTTTCCCTGCTACGCTCAAGTTAACTTGAAAACCCCATTAAAATTCGTATGGTAGTTTTGTAGAACACCGCGTACAAACAGACAGTGCTTTCATACCCCCTCCATGGTAGCGTTAAACGTTTAACGCAACCTTGTTGGAAGGCGCATTAGAAGTATAACTTCAAAAATATAGCATGTCGTTATGTCAGGTGAACGTGACGTCGTTTCGACCATGACGACCGATCCAACGGTCAAGGACTTGGACGTTCAACCACTCTCGTAAGAATAGATTCCATCCTGTTGCCAAATAAAGTTCACGATTTCATCCTTTACCTACAATTCTCCGTTTATGCGAAGGTGGCGCTGCGAGCGAGAAAAACAACATGGCAGCACTCGCGCAACATGCTCGTGTCTAAAAAAAAAACTGTTTTTTTTTTTTTTTTTTGTGAGTTACATACTCTTTGATTGTGACTTCGAACCTAAACTCGAACAACGCCTGGCAGTTGGAGCTATTAAAAATTTACGACTGGTAGAGGAGCGTTGCGGGTGGTGTTTTTTTTTTTTTTTTTTTTTTTTCCCTTCCAGAGGGAGAAAAGCTGCGAGCCGGGGGCGTAAAGTCTGGCCGCTCGCACGAACGGATGTGGGAAATCGATGTCGAACTGCTGAGGCGGACCTGTCGCGGTACCCTTCACGGCCCATCCACCGCGCGGGTGATTCCGCCACGCGTTCGTGCCCGCGGCTGCGTGACGCTACGCGGGTACTCACGCGTAGATAAAAAAAAAAACGTCAAAAAAAAAGGACATTTTCCTCGCGTGTGTCTGCAGTCCAACGAGTGGCGGATCCAGAGGTTCACCTCGGAGGGGGGGCACTCTAGGATTTCAGAATAGCCAGAGAATTTTTTTTTTTTTTTTAAATTACTAAATTTGCATTTAATCTACTCACACTACACGTAAAATCCAACCACAAGATTGTATGATTCTACAAGGAATTCTTCATTAATTATATTAAAATATTTTATTGGTTTCAGAAACAATCATTTTTTGTCGGCGATATTAATGTAGCAGACAACTGGTTTTTCGGGGGGGGAGGGGGGGGGCCAACTGGCCCCTGGTGCCCCCCCTTGGATCCGCCACTGAGTCCAACGAGTACGTCATGCACGTACAACGGATTCTCAACCCGGGACAAAAAAAAACAATGAAACACATTTTTTTTAAAACTGAATTATTTCCTGTGTTAAAGGCGCCCTGCGTTGTCTTACCACAAAAATACACGTAAACAGATGAAAACAAAACTTTCGTAATTAAGTTACGCAAGATAAAATAAAATACTTTAAAAAGTTAAAAAAAAAGTTTATTATCAACATGTAGGGCCTACTAAAAAGTTTTAAATAGTACTAACATTTTATTAAAAATTAATTTAATAAATTTTAATAAATTTTTACAATTTTTTCAGTAATATTTACTGAATTTAAAAAATGGCGGACATAATTCAAAATAGCGGAATCAGTTTTTTTTATAAAAGTTTTATTAAAAATTTAATTAAGTTGTTCTTTACAAACTTTAAAATTTTCCCGAATTTTTCGAATAATAACAAAAAAATTTCAAGATGGCGGCAAAAGTTAAAAATGGCGGAATCTGTGTGTATTAAATAAACACACTTTCATCAGTACTGAATAAGTATGTACCTACCATTTCAGCTCTCAATTTTTAGCGGAAGTAATATAAGCCTCTGAGAGCTTGTCTCCGAGGAATCAATACAATAGAAACTAATATATATACATATAGGGGAGACCGGGGTAAGTTGGCGAACGGGGTAAGATGACGAATCGTATGTAACTAATCCAGAAACACAGATAGAAGGTTGGCGCACCTGTGACCTTGTGTGTCACCATCTGCACCTACTAGGCAGGTGCAGCGGAATTTTCCAGTCAGTTTGAATTCGGCAGCTTTGAGAGTTAGTCAGTTTCGTGAGCCATTGTTGTAATATTGAAGGTACGTATGTTAAGCTATTACGAGAAAAGAGTCCATTTGTTTTTAATGTTTATATATGTAAAATGAAATACTGGCTTTTGGGAGTATTTTAGTGTGTAGATTGTTGAAGAAATTTTTTTAATTTTGTTCGTGATTTTGGTAAAGCAAAAATACGGCTGCTGGGGCAAGTTTACGGGGGCAAGATGACGAATTCGTCATCTTGCCCCTGCAATCATCAACTTGCCATAGGTAATGACAATGTGAGCATTATTTTGTATTAATGTTTTATTTAAACCAATGATGTATAGATATGAAGAACATTAATGTAAAAGCAAAATAATAATGAAATTATAAAATATTATTAATAGTTCATGTGTTAATAGTCGTAACAAATTTGTTTGATTTTTTTGTAGATGCCTAGGCATTATAAGCGGAGAACGGAAAGGAGGCGTTGGAGTGACGTAGAGACGACTGCTGTTGTGAATTTTTGTCGTGATAATGGTATTGTGATGGTCGGATTGCCACCACATACTTCGCATAGGTTGCATCCATTGGATGTTTCGTTTAACGGCCCTTTGAAGACATTCTACTCACATGCCTGTGACAATTATTTGATGTCACATCCCGGACAACAAATAACTGATCGTAATGTAGGAAATCTCTTCGCTGCAGCTTATTCAAAAGCAGAAACTGTAGGCAATGCCATCAAAGGGTTTGAGGCTACTGGGATAGAGCCTTACAAACCTCAGATATTCGAAGAATGTGATTTTGCTGCTGCGGCTACATCGGAAAGAAAACTTCCCGGAAGTGAAGAACCAATGTCCACTTCAATACTAATTTAATCTGATCATGCATCAAACGATGTTTGGCTAAATGATATGCCTAATGCTTCAGGAGGTGATTTATTAGCCCAGTCTTCAAACAATGTGCAGCCAGAACAAAATAGTGATCTTGTCTATGAAGCAGGGCCTTCTTCTAGGAAGGCCAATGGAAGTTAATGTAGTAAAAATGCATCTTTTATGATTTAAAACCATTGGCAGTGGCCCACAGGACAACCGCGACAAGGAAAAGAAGTACAGGAACAGCTTCATTAATAACAAGCTCGCCAATTAAGAACATGTTGTTACAAAGATATAGAGAGAAAGAGCAGAATGAAGAGAAGAAAAATGAAAGAAAAACTAAGAAAACTGAAAAACGAAGCTCTGATCATTCTTAAGCAAAACCATCAAGCCAAAAAAGTGTTTCTTGCCCTGCATGTGAAGAAGTTTACTTGGAACCTCCAAATGAAGACTGGATTCAGTGTTCCACATGTTCTGAGTGGTGGCACGAAAACTGTTCCAATTATGAAGGCCAGGAATTATATGAAAGTCGTTCAAATATGTTACAATATATCTTCTTTACATCCTGCACGTTGTTTAGTGTAGGATATCTATAAAACTATTGTTTACTTTGTCTATAAATATATATATTTTTGTTTCGTCATCTTACCCCAATAGGTTCGTCAACTTACCCCACTCCTGGGGCAAGATGACGAATGTGCTAACTAATTGGTTTCTTGTCAATAACTTCGGAATTACGCACAGTAATACAACCTTGTTACATTTTAGGTATAAATTAGTATATATTTCATATTGGTACCAAATTAGATATAATATATGTTTATTTAACTGTTAAAGGCCATTTCAAAGCTTAACATCGTCAACTTGCCCCGGTCTCCCCTATATATATTTACTAGCAAGTATAAAATAAGTAAAAATTGACATTCTAAACATGAATTTACAAATAAGAAATTAAGAACTGGATTTTAAAAAAAATATTACATTACTAAAGACAAGTTTTATAAAGTGGGGAAAAGCGTTTAAAATATTTAATGTGTTCTGTGATAGAAAATTCATTGAAAACCAACCAAAGATACAAATTTCATAAAAATACTTATGCATTTTCTAAGCTAAAACCGAGCCGTGTGCACACGGAGAAAACCATTATATCAGAGATGATTTTAATGGTCCAGCGAGACTAGAGATACAGAATTGCGCTACAGAATTGCGCCGAGATAGGGTGTCGCGTGTTAAATGCTATTTTGACAAGATTTAGTTCTCTCTTCACGCTGTGCTTTCAAACAAAATCGCAACTGTGCATTGGAAAGAGAAGACGACTTGGAACGAATAAGTAAGAACAAGTTAACATAAAAATGCGTGTCTGCGTGATCTTTACAGTATCGAAAATGTTTCAAAGACATTTGCTATTTCGAACTGGGAAATGAAAATTCATACAAAAACGGGGATGATTGATTCATTAGTAGGGGCTAGAATTTTTTTGCAAAAAAAATAATAAAGATTGTAAAAAGGTACACCCTTCCAGCGGTTTCTTCCTTGTGATTGGCGGCCGTCTGCGAGATATATCATTGCCTTATATATAGAGATACGGAAATTTCGCGCATTCATTAAGTCGCAAGCTAGAATGCAAACCTCCACACTCTCGCACTGTGTTCATTATTGGACTGCATATTTTCGGACACTCCCCTCTACGACCGTGAGCCAACGATGCCCAGCTAGGAGAGAAGTGAGCGAATCATGTAGTGACAATTAACAAGGATACAAAGGATCTCGCTAAGTAATCAACCAATGGGAAAGCAAACATTGGTTAAGCACATCTATGACTTTGAATTCTACTCTGAGACAAGAAGAATCCACGAAATGTCAGGGTCCCTACTTATATATGACCGAGCCACTCTGAACGCGTTTGCTTCCGCACTGAACTACCTTGGTTGGTGTTGTGACAATCGACGATATCTGAAGAAAAAAAAACTCGCCCAGTTACGAAACACGGACTTTCAGCTAGTCTCTCGGAATCGTTCGAAAATATGCGTGCCCCTGCACATTGGTTATGAGACATTACCACCGAGCGAAACATTTAAAAGAAGAAAATGTAGTCATAGATGAGCCAAGGGTTATTCCGAATTGGAGATATTGAGAGTTGTGTTGTCCCTTTGTTGTCCTTGCAGCGGAAGGTTTAAGCAACACAACCGCAGAACTACCTCGCCCAGTCCGCCTGCGCTGACAGCTCCCTGTGGCGTCGGCTGGAGTTCCCGAAACTGACGTCAGCTTGCGTGTTCACCTTGTTTACGACAGAGCTCACGCCAAGTGTAAGTCCCGGATCCAGAGTGGTTTCTGCGGACCAAATTTATCCGTAGCTACGAGGAACTTCGTTCTGAAAAGCCCTGTTGTGTGCACTGTAATGTCTAACAGTTTGGCCACCTTGGTGTTCGAATGATTGAAGAAGAACGGAGAATATCTCTTCAGCAGCTTTCCTTCAAGTATTTGCAACCATTCCCGATTCCAGAAGGAGAAGTTTTTTTTTCCTATAGTAACCTAACATAAGAGAGGTTTCCATTGGGAGAGATCCGAGTTAGGGAAGACTGCGTTTCAGGCCGAAGCCCACGCCAAACATTATCAGCAGAATTCCATCCATGCATGAAGGTTAGCATCCACGCATGAAGGGTAGCATCCATGCATGAAGGTTAGATTCCATGCACGAAGGTTAGCAACCACCATGGATTTCCCCGGGGATTGGCCAGTCATGACAGCGATCGATGCCATGGCTAACTCGCTTATCTTAACTCTAAACTAAAACTATATTAACTATGTTAAGTTAGGCCCTGGTGAAACCTGTATAGACGAAGAAAATCCCTCGGCACAGTCGTGTAGTTTGCAGTTTTGGCACGCACTAGAGCAAGTGGGATAACATCCAGTAGGAATGTGCTTTATTGCTTTTCAAGGCTTCGGCGATGCCAGGTTTCTTTGTTGGGTGGATGATTTGTCTGTCGCAGTCAAGGTACGTGAACTTTCCGTGCCTTCCTTTTAGGAGTTCCCGTTTGCCAGGAAGGGAAGGGGGTTTGGTGCTTAATATGCCGAAGGGGTGTGGGTGATTTATACCATCCGTGGTCGGGTTTCCTCATATCCAGCCCGGATGTGCGATGTCAGCTGAAATTCATCCGTTTTTATAGCAGACGTGGATTGATCGAATTCAAACGTCTACAATCCGCGTTTAGTATCGATTGAACCATTTTGGCACGCGGAGATGAGGCAAGAGAAGGTAAAAGGTGATCGGATTACGCGCAGAGTGAAGCTACATTCTGAATATGAAACTTTTTAGAAATAATGCCTATCAGTGATGTTTCCTGAAAAATATTAAATTTCATACATGATACAGCAGTTTACCAGTGACATTTCAGAGTTTGTCTGTTAATTAAAATCCAACCAAAATCAATAGTTACACCTCATAAACTCCTCAAGTTACGAGACTGTTGTTATTTTTCATGGTTTGATCACACTTTATTTTCAACTTTATTTCAATTACGGCATTCATTTTCGGTAGAAAAAGCGAAAATAAAATGAAACAATGTGTTTTATTTCAATTTTAATTATAAGATTGATTTGCGGTGCTAATAGGTATTGGCTTTGTTTACAAGTGCTGAAGATGGGGCCAAATGACAGCTTAAGAAACAAAAGTAGCACAAGTTATTTTTTCTATTCTAAACTTTTACTCACGTTCACATAGTTTATATACATAGTGGTGTATATCTTTCGTCATGTTTACATAAAAGAAAATATTTTTTTTATAAAAAACCTGAATGCTGAGTGGTAAAGCGAAAGTTTCGCATGTTTTAGTTAGCTTTGAAATAGAACTCAACAAATATAGCCTCTAAATCCGTAAAAAAAATGTTTTATTCTAAAATTATAATAAATTTTACTATAATTTAACCAGTAATATTAATGGGGAACTTACAATACAAATGTAGGAAACTAACTGAACTACTAGGCTAGACACATTATAATATAATGAACATCACAACCGAGATTCAAAACTGTAGGATATAAACTTGAAAAATGGGAAATTTTGATTTTAAAATCCCACTGATTGCACAATCTCGGTGCATCAAGGCTATGCCATCAGCAAAACCGGGACTCCAATCTTCAGCTTCATTCTGTGGGAAGGCAGGTAACCCCTAGGCAAGACGTGACGGACGCACCAAACGACAGCGCGTTGCAAATTCAAGGCAACGCCATCTGTTGATTAAGTTCTAAACTAAACTGTTATTAGCGCCTTTCAGTTCGCTAGCAGCCACGAGATTTACCATACGATCGTGTGGCGGATACAGAGAAATGACACAAACTCACTGTCTGTGAGTCTTTGAGCTATCTCCTGTGATTTTCTATTTTAAAACTGAATTTTACCTCCCTTGGGAATGGAATTTCATAATTACATGTAGTGTATGCCTTTCTCCGTCCCATCAACTATATATATATAGATATATAGGATGTCCATGAATATAAATTGATAGGGATGGTAGATGTAGATGTGTGGAAAACATTTTATTAAGAAACCCATGTCCGGAAATGCATCCGTTCCTTCGTGAAAGGACAAACAAACACTATTTCTCATTTGTAATATTAGTAGGGATTTAAAAAAAAAAACTAATGTAGAAGAGAGACCACCTTTACGATCCGCAGTTTGTTATGACGCCCATGCGCTAGTTATTACGAATTTTCCCCGAACAACCTGTGCCGGCGTGACTCACACGTCCTACACGCGGGATTGCGAGACGGGGGCTCGTAACTCGAAAGGCAGCGAGCGGCGGCTCGGATGAACAGTTTCTGCGGAACTTCCCCTCCCTCCCCCCAAGCACCTGTTCGCGGTAACGCCTTGTTCTACCTCCTCCCCCTCCTCCCTTTTTTTTCCCTACCACCCCCGCCCACCACAAAAGCCTGGCTCAAAGTCCCGGACTGTTACGGCAATCCGAGAATCGGCATTGTTCGGATAGTTCGGGGGGAGGGAAGGGAAAGGAAACTTCTCTCTCGGAGGATGGCATCCTGCGTGCATAATAGCCCGCTGAGCCGGACTAACAAAGGCGAGCGATCTCACGCTATCCCGCAGTCAAACGAAGCTCTCTATACACTCACAATAAAACTGCTCGAGGGAAAAATTGGATTTTTGTATGTTTGTCATTTTTTTTTGTTAGTTCCGCCATCAATTTAAAACAATCCAACCGATTATTATTATTTTTTCATTAGTAAAGTCTTCGGCTAACTTAAACACTAATCTATATATTATTACGTAATTACACCCCTAAGCGGGCAAAAAGTGGTCCATATGGTTTTTAAGGTAGTTAATTATATCAAAAGCTAATCAAGTATAAAGAATTATAATGGGTATAAATAGTAAACATAACAAATATTACCAGCCTTAATGTTACCATTCGGCGAAATTCAAGTACTAAGGGGATTAAAAGAGGTCATTCCGGTTTTAAAAAGAAAAATGTATAGGTCCTACATCCGAATCTATTATAAATAAAGGTTCTTCAATAAGTTCAAAAGGGATGAGTTTTAATTTATTGTTAAAAAATCGTTACTCAAAAAATAATAAAATAATACGAAAATATATTTGGTAAAAATAATAAAAAACATATTTTTTACCGCTTTGCGAAAATCCATCCCTTAAGTGAGTGAAAGTATAAGTTTGGTTTAGAGTAGAAAAATTATATACCTATATGAATTCAACCTTTAAAGGGGTAAGTTTTGCTTTATCATAACAAATAATAATTCCAAAGGAAATCCACTTTTTGCTTTTACCATATTCCTATATTCAGCCGTACAAGGGGTGGAAAGGAGGTCAGTTTTGTTTCAGTTATAATTGTCATTTCTCTGAAGCTAATCAAGCGGGATGAGAGTTTTTTTAAATATAATTTACAAAGATACAAAATCTACCAATTCATTTTTAGTACTAGAGATAATTCTACTTCTAAATGGATGGAAATGTTATAAATACTGGTTTGACATAAAAATAAGATATATTGTTTCAATTATAAATTATAAATAAGATTTTTCCCATTGTGAATATTTATAATAGCTTCAACTACCTTCTCGTATTCATTCGTTTCCCGAAATATCGCCTCTTAAGTTGAAACAGTGTTCAGTATTATATAAAAGAAAATATGGAAGCCAATAAATTAATGTTGGAAGGACAAAATATCAACTCAATATGATTGCATGTCTATTTCTAATATTTTAGATTTCACATCTGTGTTTAAAAAATGGATGAGTTTGGTATTTACGTAACGGATATTACCATATTTAATAAATCTGTATTTATAAATTTTCAAATAGGTATCCCTAGAGAAGTAAAATATTTAGCAATTTTGCTAACTTAACTTTAATGATAATTTACGTACGATTATAAAATTTATACCTGTATCTATATACATTTAAAATAAAGATACGATTGTTTCAAAAATATTCAAAGAATATAGGTATCTGTAATATATTAAATTATTTATTTATTCTGAGCTTAGATATAACCAAAATAAATGAATGTGTGAGTGCAAACGGTAGCATAATCTAACTTGAAATTAATAAGGCGTGTGTTTCACAGTTTATAAAATTGGTTACCTCATTATATGAAAGAAAGTTAAGGGTGATTTCGTCAAAGTAAAATATTTTCTCGAATACACTAAAAAGGTAGTAATTAAATATAACTAGACGGGCTTATGCATTACAACTTTAAGAAATATCATTCTTAATCCGTTTTGATATCAATTGAATCTTATCTACACGTGACATTTGATTTGCGTCTATTTCTTTGGTACAAACGTTTGAAATTAATCACATACTTTTCTTACACTGGTAAAATATCATCATTACCCTGAAATTGCTCGAGAAAAGACGCTAGTAGAGATTAAATACAGAATGAATCAAAATTCTTACGACAAACTTCTGATGTAGAATCGCCACAAAAAAAGTTTTTATCACTCAGCGTCTAAAGTTTTTTTTTCTTTTTTCTTCTTTTTATTGCAAAATTAGAGAGAAAATATTTAAGATGGAACACTTATAGCAGGGATAATGTTTGATTTAACAAAGTTTTAAAGCAACCACAAAACTTGCCTGTGTCGCAAAATAATTCTATTTAAAATAATTAAGGGTCAAAACTCGTCAATTTCAATTAAATAATTTTACGTTAGTGACCAGTCTCTTATTATCATATTAATAACAAAGTTTACCTAAATAAGAGTTAACGAAAGTGACGAAAATGTAATTAATACACACTCGTTTTATATCCACACTTCCACAACACTTTGCTTTAACTTATGCTTTTCTGATTTGCATGACATACATAAAGATATGGTGTAATTATTTACAATTGTATTTAAGTAGTTGAGTATTTTTTTATGATTTCTTTTAGGAATTACCATAGTGTACGTCAATCTGGAACAATGAAATTGAATAACAATGAAATAGTTTTTGTAATAGTTCCGGCAGATTAAATTTTAATTATGTTTATAATATTAGTTTGATTTGCGGTAGTAAAAAATATCACTCTACCACCCATGGTTTGGCTTATTAATAGTAATCAGTTATTGTGGTTTTCTCAGAAGATGAGAAAACTGTAACACGAAGGTGTATGACGTGTGAGCTTTTATAAACGCATTTCTAGTGAGTGTAAAAGTGAAACGAAAGCACTTTGCCTGTTGAATTACAGACATCCATGTTTTGTTTCCCCTCAAGTTTTCTATTGGTGATATGTGGTCCGTGTGTCACGCAAACAGTTTAAAAAAACACATAACAAAATGTTTATATTTTCTTTTAAAATTGGGAAGTTTTTTTCAACATTACTTTTTTTTTTTAATCGGTTCGTTGCTTTACAGGTGAAATGATTTGATCAATTAAACTTTGTTCAACGGGATTTAAAAGAAAATTTAGATTATACCTCAGAGAAGCACAAGTCTTCTGTACTAGAAATCCGAGCAGTGCAACACTCTTTAAGTGTTATATAGTCTTTAGTGAAATAAAAACATAAATTTGGGATTCAAACCGTCAAAACTGCTCCAAATAAGTTAAATTTGAGTGAGAATAGTTTATTAAGACTGCTCCACTTAAAGAATCAGTAAAATCCTACAGTTTGTTTTCAATGATCGCAGTTCACTGATTTATAAGTAGGTATAGCTAATTTCTTCCTGGGAATTCAATTGTTTTTTAGCACAAATTTATTGCGAAACCACTAATTTACCAAATAGCAACGACCCGTTAATAGAATTGACAGCTACTTTCATTCCGTTGACCCAAAGTGCATGTAAACTAGGGTAAACCAATACGCCATAACTGCCTTGATGGTTGTGTCCCATAGTCAGAAGTGGCTTAAGTCGTGGAGAAAAACGCATCATTTATTAAATAAAAAAAAACTCTTACTGACAAGACAAGACTTACTTCAATTCTTGTTGAAAACTTTGCATTTGCCTTTGTGAAATAATCACATAGAAAATATAATAAAACAGCGGCAAAATTTCTCTGTCCGCAGTCAAATATTATTAACGTTTACTATTCACCCAAGATACATTTTGCGATGAAAATTTCCCTTCAACGTTTCGCTCTGAATTGCAGCAGGCATCTTCAGCGTTGAGAATCAACTAAGAGTTTGGGAGGTGGTATGGCTGTACCTACAGGAACTTTCCGGGGGGGAGGGGGTCCTTCTTCAGGCATCCAATCGCGAGGGGCCTCTTGTTATTGGCTCTAGTGCCCGCCATACAGGGTAGAACTCCTCTGCCATTGGCCAACTGTACCGGCCAATCATGCACAGCCTCATCTCATTCTTGGGATTGTCACGAGCAACCCGAATTTTATGTGGCAACACCCAGGTAAACTTTAATACTGTCCTTCCTCTTGTTATTGGCTTTAGTGCCAGCCATGCAGGGTAGAACTCCACTGCCATTGGCCAACTGTACCGGCCAATCATGTACAGCCTCATCTCATTCTTGGGATTGTCACGAACGACCCGAATTTTATGTGGCAACACCCAGGTAAACTTTAATACTGTCCTTCATCTTGTTATTGGCTTTAGTGCCAGCCATGCAGGGTAGAACTCCACTGCCATTGGCCAACTGTACCGGCCAATCATGTACAGCCTCATCTCATTCTTGGGATTGTCACGAGCAACCCGAATTTTATGTGGCAACACCCAGGTAAACTTTAATACTGCCCTTCCTCTTGTTATTGGCTTTAGTGCCAGCCATGCAGGGTAGAACTCCACTGCCATTGGCCAACTGTACCGGCCAATCATGTACAGCCTCATCTCATTCTTGGGATTGTCACGAGCAACCCGAATTTTATGTGGCTACACCCAGGTAAACTTTAATACTGTCCTTCCTCTTGTTATTGGCTTTAGTGCCAGCCATGCAGGGTAGAACTCCACTGCCATTGGCCAACTGTACCGGCCAATCAGATACAGCCTCATCTCATTCTTGGTATTGTCACGAGCAACCCGAATTTGAAATGGCAACACCCAGGTTAACTAATATGGTCCTTCCTATTGTTATTGGCTCTAATGCCAGCCATACAGGGTAGAACTCCTCTGCCTTTGGCCAACTGTACCGGCCAATCATGCATAGCCTCATCTCATTATTGGGATTGTCACGAGAAACCCGAATTTGAAGTGGCAACGTCCAGGTAAACCTTAATACGGTCCTCGCTCCTATCATATCTTGCGTTTTCAAAACCGTATTTTTACTTCCCGTCCCCGCGAGGCCCTGCGGGGAGGCAGCGATACGCACTGCGCGCGCATCTCAGAGGCGGGTTTACATTACCGCCTGAAATTTACATATCATTTGCGCTACCAGGGAAGCATTAAGGCACCGCGCCTCCCCTTGCGAAATCCCCTATTTACCATATAATCAGCTCCCGCCAAAAGCGCGCAACTGCTACCTTTATTAAATCCTCAAGCACCTCGGTGAGTTTCTTCAACCCGAGAGTTGCATCTCGGAAACTTTGGTCGATGATTCCATAAAAAAAATTTTCTAAGAACTTAATTTTTTTTTTAAATTGATTTTTTTTTCCAAAGTTCCTGTCATTGCACACACTAACCTTTTTTTCTTTTTCTTTGGAGGATTCATGTGAACATAAAAACCATTTATTGTTACACTGCATGTCATAGTAAAAACCACAAGAATGTACATGAGAATGAACTCACAAACACACACACACACAAAAGTTTTAAAATCAGACGATGTCAAATGTCAAATTCCTAGTCTGAACAGAGCATTCCACGAAATGAATTAGTCGGAAAAATATCACGGCACAGACGAACACAGTGCGGTTTTAACGACGAGACAGTTCTAACAAGAACAGCAAATGCAGGAAAACAAACCTTTGACAACACATTGACGCACATTCGAACCCAGCGATGAAGCCAAACAGATATCCCGGACGACAAAACGACGCCGCCACAGACGAGCACGATAGGTAGGGACGCCTGTATTTCGCGATTTCATTTCATGTCAAGGTATTTCACAAAACACTGTAGCTTTTTCTAAGAGTCGTGGCAAATTTTGAGGTTGCAGCAGTACGGTGACCACATTCTCATCGGCCCCGTCAAGAGCGGGACGACACCTCTCACCGACCCCAGCCAATAACCACAGGAGAAAAGCTACAGTGTTTTGTGAAATACCTTGACACGAAATGTATTCGCGAAAAAAAGGTGTCCCTAACAATAGGCTTGCTAAGACAAAAAAAAAACAATTGCGACGTTTCGGGGACTTTCTTCTGACACAGACTGATCTTTAACTACGTCCATCGTTTTTCCTCAGCAGATGATCGCACGAAGGTATATCCGTACACTGTTAGAAATTACAGTAAATTTACGGACTTTTCAATGAAGAATAACCTCAAATAAACGAAGAGTTTTTCGTAATTTCAGATAACTGTATCTTCGTGTAAACTGCGTCGTATTTCAGATTACTAATTATGTTTTTCGGTATAAACAGAGTGAACGCACATGTGGAAGGTATAAGTGAGATGTTTCGTGAGTCCTAACCATTTTTTTTTTAGTTTTTTTTTTTTTTTTACTTATATATACCAAGAGATTTTTGTGGGTTCGTGTTCAATGTAAGTGAACTTAGTACCCGTAAATTTACGAAGACAACGATAATTTATTAAATATCCCTAGATAATTTGTAACCAGCTATATTCGTAAATATAAAGTGAAAATTTTTAACAGTGCAGACAATTTATAACGCGGTGCTGGAAGGCGGCGTATTTGGGTTTCTCATGGCAGGTTGTTTCCGAGAAGTTCTACAATGTTAAATAATTGTTTTTCCTTATTTTAGGGAGGATCAAAATTATCCAGGGATCTTCTTTAATTTACGGTTACCTTGGTAGATTAACGGGTAAATATTTCACTTGCATTAAGCATTAATCCACAAGAATAATCTCGGTGTGCCAACGAAAACATTCATAAACTCTTAATTCTACAGCATGAATGACCTCCTACCTAACACTCGCCTGTTTACCCTGTTTACAACTAAGCACGTAACTCCTGATTTGGAATACGCCGTAGTTTTTACGACGATTGATCGATCTGAAATAACGAAGAACTTTTCGTTTATTTAATGAAATTTCTCCGTTAAAAAGTCCGTAAATATACTGTGTTATTTGACAGTGTACCACATGGAAATGGTACGCTACCTCGGGCCATGTTAGTCGTAACCTAGGGTTGTGATGGGTTTGATGACTGTGATAAAACGAATATTACGAAGCGGTGTCGTATAAGATAATAACTGCAAGAAATCTTGTCATCTTATATGAATATATGCCCGGATTGTGGGGGTTCAGGCCTTACCCCATGGGACTGTTCAGATATTAAGATTTAGGCTTACATTTTATGACTCTTCGTGGCAAAGGAATTAACTTTAGGCACAATTTGAGGTCTGCACCTCTCGTATGGTATCATGGTTTAGAAAGTTATGTTCCCGCGTGAAATAATCAATTTTTTCTCTGCTGGTTCCAAAATATTAGACTATCTACAGGTATGCGTGCTTGGAAATAAAATTATATGTTATTCATGTCTTGATCCGTCATAAAAAGTTAAATTAAAATTTTTAAATTGTATGAATTAAAAATGAAAGAGGAAACAAATTCATGATTTCTGTCACTTTCAACTTTTTTCCTTGTGCAAGTGAGCTCTACCATAAACCCATTACCGATAATTATTGGTTGTTTCGAAAGAGAAAAGTTAAAACCCTGACCACGTAATTTGTGCCGTGCAGCAAAGTAACGGCACAATGTATATAAAACTCATGCTCTGTATTTTATTTTTAAAACGTCGATGCCTGTCATTAATGCGGCTAGCCTCTGGCGCAATTATCTAGAGCTTGTGAGGCCCATATTAAGGGCGTGTCTCCCATTTCAGGTTATGATTTTATATTTACATTAATCACTGATCAACTTTTAGACTTGTTTCAATTGTTTAACTTTCACGAAATGAAAAATTTATAAAGCGCATACTTTTTGCATAATTAGCTTCCAAAGTTACATTTTTAACGTTTTTGGGTTGTGCAAATAAGGAGAATGTTATTTGTTGCAGAACTGAAACCTTTTAGGTTTAACTGAAATGTCACTGGCTACTTCATGATATGGTTTGAATTTCTATCACAAAAACTCATTTCATGTTTCTTGACTGTTGAGATCGTAACAAATTTGAGAATTTTGAAATGCCAGGTAAAATTAATTAATATTTTCTGAAAGAAATTAAAACCATTTCTTGAAGTAGCCAGTGGCATTGCAGTTAAACCTAAAAAGTTTCATTTTTACAATAAATTAAATTTTCCTTGTTTGTACAACCCAAAAACGTTAAAAATGTAACTTTGGCAGCTAATTATGCAAAAAGTATGCGCTGTATATATTTTTCATTTCGTGAAAGTTAAACAATTGAAAAAGCCTATAATGTTATCTGTAATTACTGTAAATATAAACTCTTGACCTGAAATGGGAGGCACCCCCTTAACCGATGCGTGAATTGTTGGTGCTTCCGAGCTAACAATCAGTTACTTATTAGTGTCCGCGTGCAAGCCGAAACAAAATTCGAAAGTGGTTACGCGTAATGGCAGCTGGAAGGAAAAAAAAACAGCCACAGGTTCGCGTTTTATCGCACCTCTGTAATTTGCGCTCTGCTTTTTTTTTTTTTTTTTTTTTCCCTCGCGTAGAGTCGAGAGGCCTGATCCGCTTTACCCACCGAAGAACGCATCATTAGTAGTCTGTAGTCTGCCTCATGCTCAGATTGAAATACAGAGTACATGGCGAGCACTGTTGCCAGATTTATACTATCCAGCATGTTGAAATTTAAATTCTTATTTTGTAAAAAAATCGTTAATCATATTATAAGTTTTTTTAAATTGTACTGTTTGTATATTTTTATAATGCCATAAATTGGTGTATACCGACACTCATTCTAACCGGGAAGGGGGGGGGGATGTTAAACAACAGTTATTATTTCAAACGAGAAACTATTTTGTAGCAGTCAGTTTCCATTAATAAAGAAAGCATTTCATAAAAGTATGTGCTATGCTCAAATGCGCTGAAAATTTTTAATATTAAATTATATAAAAAAAACGTTAGAAAAAATTGTTTAAATTCAGGTGGCGTCTTTGAAATACGTCTCCTTAGAAATGAAAAAAAAAAAAATAGTGTCTGAATTTATGCTCTTGAAGAAATACAACTGGAAAATATATTTCCAAAATTCTGATTCCGAATTTTACTTTACAAAATACAATGTTTCAGAAACATTTTTAAAAAAATTTTCTAAAATATAAAGTTGTGAATAAAACCTTTGCGCTATATGGCTCACATCTGGCAACAGAGCACACCGAAACAAGAACAGCGAATAGTGCATTGGAAAGAGAGAGTAAAGGCCCATTTAAATGCACACCGCAATTTAAGGATGGGACTCGCTATACATAAATTAACTGCTCGTGGTTTACGAAGTAGCGTATTCGGGCGTATTAAAAAAAAATTGGACTATCGAGTTTGGTAAAGATCGCAGGCTATCGCGGCCACTGTTACCTACTCAGTTGTCTACTCTGAAGATGGCGACTGCAATGTCGACCGAAACGCCGGTGATACGTTCGCCTCGGACACGGCTAAAACCCAAAAGCCAAGCTACTATCGAGTTGAGTCCTTGCCGCAACGCTTTGCGAAGCGACGGGATTTGCGATGAAGAAACAATTCACGTACAAGACGGGAGGACTTCGTCGCGCTGGAGAAAATCACAATGGCTAGCGGCAGATCGCAACGCGATGAATGCGACGCGAATAAACTATTTCTTTCTTCTTTTTTTTTTTCAACTCCGATCAATGTTGTGGACACACTCGTGACAGCGCAACCTCCCGATTAAAAAAGTTCTGTTTCTGTTTTCCATCGCGTCCCAGGCGCGATGCTACTGAAATCAACTCCAGAATGTCATTTTTGAAAGATGGTTAAACTGGTACGGAACTGTCTTTCGCTTATCGGTAGAGACCTGTAAAATTCGCGATTTCAAATCCCTATAGGATAGACTCCATGATCCTCTATGCACTCGAGCAAATTACATCTGCTGATTGGTTACCGACTCGTAACACCTGTTGTGATTCGCTAATTCTTCTGTTAAAGATTTTTCATTGGCCCAGAGTCCTTCAGATAAACTGTGGCCCAATCACTGAAGCAAAATAATGTCAAAAGTATTTGGACTCTATCCTATCGCGAAATGAATCCGCGAATTTTACAGGTCTCTACTTATTGGACATTCCGTATTATCCAAACTCTCACCGCAAAAAATTAACAAGTCTCATTCTGCAACAAGAATTGCAAGTTGTGTGTGAGTGTAACGCAATATATGTTTTGTTGTTCCTGACTCTACCACGGATAACTATAAATCCTTGCTGTTTTTTTTACCACTAAATATTTTTTTTGTCATACATGAATATTGGGTCCTAGATTTGAAAAATTACCACATAGTAGGCCTATGTCGTGTAATGTGCTTTTTTTTTCTTTACACCTTCCGATTATCCGATATTTTTCCCTTTTCCTACGTTCTGTCGGCACGTTCATGTCAAATAAGACATTTCGTTTACTTTTTTCACTTTATTACTTTAATACTTTTTCACTTTATTTTCACTTTTATCACTTATAAATACTACTTATGAGCAGTGTTTTTTTATTCTGAATAAATACTTAATATATATTTAACCAATTTTTCTCAACAGATCAATTAAAACCAACGTGGCTATCGTATATGTGGTGCGGGTGTAGGGGCGAGAAACAATTTACATTATTTTTGTTTCGTTTCGTCGCTTTGATAATGCCGCATGTTCCAAACAACGCGATATTTTGTTGTCGCATCGCGTCCTTCGCGTCATGTCCGTCGCGCTATTGGTATTCCAGAATTACGAGCGCAAGATTTAAGGGACCAATTTCCATGCTATTAAAGAAATTTAAATTTTGTTTTTGCATTTATTAGAATGATTTTGTTGCACTTGCATGATTGCGTGATATCTGCACGGTGGAAAACACTGTGTGAACATTGTTTAACTTTCGACGAGTTGATTATTTAAAAAGTAGTTCCCAAAATCAAAATATAATAATTTTTTTTCAGTGCTACAAGTGACAAAATTTACGCTCTAACTTCGGGTTCATTATAATTTGGTGACTGCAACATATATTCCAATTGTAATGTATCAGTTTAGACTATTTGATTGTGTATATTTAAGACGGGGGAAATATTTTTGGGCAGATATTTTTCCAAATAATTTGCATCTTTAAATAACAACAATATATATTTGCGTCATAAAATTGCATAAGCAACATGCACTGTGAAAACTTTCTAGGTTGCCACAAATATATATTTAAACTGTATGTACTGCATTGTTAGTCTCTTTGGATTTTAACCAAACAAAATTAAAAATCCGTCGTTAGTGATGAAAAAAAAGGACCATAAAATAGGGAGAGAGTGTTCTTGACATCTTAATTCTGTTTTATTAATTAAACCATGTATTTCTGCAACTATAATGTTTGTAATGATTTTGGAGAATATAATACTAAGGTGTTTCCATAATTCATTATTTTTTATTCTCGTATTCTACATTAATGATATGTACAATTAACACAGATATATCTGTATCAAGCGTGAATAACTAAGTAAGTCGATATCTTATATTATAAGTAGAGACCCGGAAAATTCGCGGGTTCATTTCGTGTTATGCTAAAATTCAAATAATTATACCTTAGTGCTGCTTCTGTCATTGGTTCACTGTTAATCTGGAGGACTGAGGGCCAATTAGAGACCCTCACTCGTAGAAGTGTCGAATCACAGGCCACCCAGTCGAGACGACTCACAAGTCAGCAGCCAATGAACAGTTGGCATTTGCCCGAGTGTGTAGAGGATATTGGAGTCTATATTGGAGGTCATTGAACCCACGAATTTTCCGGGTCTCTAATTATAAGACTTACTTACTTATTCACAACAGGTACAGATATGTATATGTGTATTAGCGTGTAGGTCGGAAACAGAACTCCGAGGCGGGCTATGTTTTGCTCGAGAAGGGAGTGAGGGTGGGGGGAGGGAAGGGGGAGAGACACTGGTCTGCTCTGGCGCCACACGGGGAGTCTGCGATGAAGCAAGCGCAGCCCAGCTTCACACCGGATCACAAGGACCCTCGCGGGGGGTCGAACCCAGAGCTCTAGAGGCAGCTGTCTGCGGTCGACCTCCGAGCCGGCTGTCTGTCGCGGGCGGGTTTTGTTCGAGCTCTGTGTCACCAATCCGACGTTATTAGTTGTGTCGTGTTGTCGCTTGTGCCACACACTCTCTCTTTTATCTCTCTTGCGTTTTTTCTTTTCTTTTTTTCCTTTCGTCACAAATTCCATCATCAGATATTTATTTCAGTGCTATCTAACAGCGATAAAAACGTCACCCAAAAAAAAAAACTCACAGTTACGAACACTTTAACCAAATATGCGTCATGAAATTGCATAACCAACAAGCACTGTAAAAACTTTCTAGAGTGCTACACACACACACACACACACACACACACACACACACACACACACATATATATATATATATATATATATATATATATATTGCAAATTTTTTGCCAAAATACTGCTTGTAAATCCTCAACTATAACGGTGTTAATTGTACATATATGTTGAATATTGGAATAAGAGTAATAAATTCTCTCAACCAGCTTAGTATTATATTCTCCAATATATTTACAAACATAATAGTTGCAGCATTATATGATTTAATTTATAAAACAGAATTAAGATGTCATAAACACTATCTCTTTTTTTTCTGGGTTTTTTTTTTCCATCACTAACAACAGATTTATTATGTTTGGTTGAAATACAAAGAGAATAACAATTCAGTACATACAAATTACACTTTTAAATGAGGAAACTCATTAATTTCAATGAACTTCATCGTAAAACGAACAATTTTATTTTACCGTCGTGATTACTGCCGTTATTTTGCACAAATCACTTTCAAACTGATACATAAAACAAAGTAATGGAAAATCTTGAACTACTTCGTTAATGGATGAAATCCGACCAAGGGGATAGAAATGGGACATTACAGACATTCGCTGTTCATGTTGGAAAAAACTAAAAAAATTTTTTTTTACTATTTGCTCTACTTTTATCATTCGCGAGATGAGGCTTGAATCCCACGAATTACAATTTGGCATGGAAATAATGTTCACCTAAATTGACGAAGAGCATTATGTTGATTACAAAACATCCGGTGATTATCATGAATTTACGGACGTCTTCGTAACTTTACGGGTACTTAGTTTACCTACTTTGAAATTAAAACTCTCAGGATTCGTTCAGGGTGTTCACAAAACCTTAAAAATTGTGTGAATTCTGCAGTAAAAAAAAAGTGAATGAGTGTTTCAGTACCAGCCAGAGATGTATAACTTTTAATCTCAGTAACGAGAAAATTCACTTGTTCTCATGTTGCAAATAAACTTATAATACGAAAATCGAACACGAAATTGAACGTAGAATTCTTTAAAATAATGCCGAGAATGTTAAATTTACATAAAAAAAAATTTCAACTAAATATCTGGACGCGAATCACACGTAGTTTCCGCACCCGCCGCTAGATTTCGCTGCCGGAGCGACAACGTCGACTATCGAATCATTCGATACGCAGGGCGAAATTTTAAATTATGTAATGAAACTGCTCCGATATAAGAGAGAAAGTCTTGAAAAAATACTAAACCCCAAGTCTGAAACTGATTTCCGACGAAATGTTTATTTCTTTAAAAAATACTGCCCATCTTGTTAAAATTAATTAAACAGTTAATGCCACCAATTTTTCCTTTGGCTTTGTCAACATTGGTGCGCCCCATCCGTAATAGATAGCAGCACCATGGTTATTTCATATTTACGTTCCTATATTTCCTTCGCATTCACTTTAATTACTCCCACCAAAAGCAGCATACCGAGAGCTATGACGTCACACATCAATAACTCTTCTTCCCTTCCAGTTGTATGTTTGCGTTTACCCTGTTTACAAAGGAACACACAGGCCTGTAAATATGAAGTCCGGCGTAGTTCTACACGAAAGTTTTCTTTTTTGAAACTACGTACACTTTTTGTTCGTTTGAGGCGCATTCTTTGTTTGGAAAGCCCGTAGATTTCGCCGTAAAATTTCCAAACAGCGAGCGTATGGGACACTCAAACGCTGCGGTATACCGGAGACTAGTTAAGAGAACTTTCCCTTTCTGTCTCCATTCCTCTCTCTCTCTCTCTCTCTCTGTATCTCTCTCCCCCTCTATATCGCACTTTTTGCGCAAGTTCGCAGCGACGATGCTTGCAGCTAGCGGACGACGGAGAAGTTTGGGCCGAGACCGCGGCGAACGTGAGAAGCGTCAGAGCGAGAGCATTTGTAACCGCGCCGGATTGTTCGTCGCCTGCCTCGAGTTGGGGAGAAGCTAGCTCCCGTCCTTCCCGCGATACACACGTCAGCCCTTGGTTCGAGGCTGCTTGTTTTCAAGTCGGTCCTCCGCCATGCACCTGCACAAACTACACTAAACTGAACTACGCCCCTAGTATTTTGAGTAGTTTAAGCTACGGTGTATTTACATTCAAAACATTCATTATCTAGACTGAAAACCCCATAACTTTCTTTAAAAAAAAACATTAATATATATAAAAAAATATTTTCTTCTGTTTTATTTCAGAAATCACTTTGTCTCGAAATGACATGTATAATTTTTTTACGGTGTTTTCACACTGTTGATTAAATGTGAAGACTAAAAAAAAAATCTTCATTGAAAAAAATCCCATTTCCGCACAGTTTACGGCCGTAGGTAGATTTCGGAATACCAATTTATTCTGGAAATGTTTTGTAAACTTGTATAAACTTTTGGAACATTTTAAAAACTTATATTCTGTTCTCCAATATTTCAAAAAAATTATCAGTTAAACATCTCATATTCCACGCAGCGAAAATATGTTTCGAATGTTATTAACTAAATGCATACAGCGTTGAAAAGCTTAGAACGAATTATATATTTAGTCTACTAAGGTAGTTATGAATTTTTTTACCTTCAAACACTGTTTTCATCCCACGCACTAATACGTTGTCGTATAAACATTTTCTTTGGACCAAGATATTAGATAATATTAACATGGTTTAAAATAAATTCAAAGGAATTTAAAAGTAAGGAAGTTTGGATTTTTTTTTTTTTTCAACCCCTGTTTTATGGTAATAGTTCGTCTCATCAAATATTTTTTCAGCCAAAGGTTTTAGATAATGTGTTGGAATTTTACATTATATTATAACATATTTGACATACTAAAAAAACTTTTTTTTTTGTCTTTCAATCCTTTTTATTTGCACGGCTTCCAGTATTGGTTCGTTACATAAAAAATACTTCAGACAACATTTTTAGACAATCTTTTGAAAATTTAAGATGAATAAAAACGGATTAGATTGTGTACATGATATAGCAATTTTTATTTTATTCCAAACCTTGGTTTTCCAACCCCTTGATGCAGTGGTTAGTCTTATCAAAAACAGTTTCAGATTATCGATTAAGATAATTTTTAGAAGATTTTCAATTATTTGTACCTAATAGGTTTTATAATTATCCTAATAACGGAGATGAATTTTTTGTCCTTTAACCTCTAAGGAAGTTAATAATTGTTTTGTCTTTTAAAACCCTGTTATTTTCCACTCCTTGCAGTAATAGTTGATCATAAAAAAATTATTTCTAACAAAATTTGTAGATCTTATTTACTATGGAACCTTAAAATATTAACAGATTTAATAGTGTACGCTCTACATAATAAGGAAATTATGATTTTTAAAAAAATCCTATCTCTACTTTTTCAAATCTTTGCAGGGATGGTTCATCTTATCAAAAATTGTTTCAAACAAAAATTTTATATAAAAATATAAGATTTACAAACAATTAGAATGGATTCGACGGTGTGCCTACTAAAAAAAGTTATGAATTATTTTTGTCTTATAACTCCTGTTTTTTTCCACCCCTTGCAGTTATGGTTGGTCGTATCAAAATATTTTAAGACAAAGTTTTTTTTTATTACTCCTACGAGTTATAATGCGTTTAAACAGATGCGATTTTTTTCATATTGTAGGAGGTATTTTTCGGTTTTTTCAGAAAAAGTTCCCCATTCCTATCCCTTTGGTTTGGTTTTGCCATTTGACATACTCGACCAAGATTTTCCATTTCTTTATTTTATGTATCAATGTGGAAGTGATTTGTGCAAAATTGCGGCACTTAAAGTTTCTATAAAACTATGTTCGATATATATATATATATATATAAGCCTTTTAGTTAACGAATGTTTTGGGGGCTATAGACCATGCAACGAAACACTATATAGAAAGCCGCGCCATGGTAACGGCTAAAATTCGTTGTCTTCCTTCGAAATGTACCCAAAAATTCTTGAGTTTAAATTATTACATTTTAATTATTATTTTTAGTTTATTCAATACGCAATACTGAATTGATTAATTCTGTAGACGAGGATTCAAATTGTAAAAGCACTCAAAAATTAGCAATAAAGTGAACATAAAAGGTTTAAAACATAAATTTCCATTTGCTTTTTTTTCTAAAAACCATATTTATATTTCTATCAAGTTTACACTGAAGTTAAGGGAATTTCAGGAAATAATGATCAAATGCGTACACTTTTCCTGTGATATTTAAGCATTCAGTTTCTAAGAAGAAAAAAAAACTTTTAAAAAAATTTCATGATATCAACATCAATCACTATTATTGAGAAGTCCAAAAATTATTTTAATCAAGTGCCGAACTTAACCGAGAGCATGGAACATTTTACACAAGTATGAACAAGATGCGTGGTCAAATTCTTCATGCTTCGACTGAGCATACACATATATTTTTTTAATAAAACACATTATATAATAATTTTGCAAAGCCGTTGTAATAATGTTTTAGTTGACTATGGTGATGTTCAAGCTGGGGTTGTATCACGGAAGGCGTCTTTATCTCACCGACGCTTGCCGTCCGCAGCGGAGAGCAGTTCGCTCGTCAGTGCTGCCAACCTGGAAGACAGAAGGCGCGAGGCTTCCGAGAGCACGCGGGTCCCGGTTGTGCGACAATTAAATTTCGCGATTCCTCCCCACCTCCCCCCCACCGACCACCCGGGCTAAAAGCTTCTCTTCGCAGCCTTTCTCCCGTCTCGATGCGCGTCTCCGCGCGCAGGGAGGGAGGTGAAAGTAATGCCTTTCTCTTCCAGGGCCAGGCGAGGACTTCGGAAAGGTTGCCACGAAGTGGCCACGAGTGTACTTGATCAACGCCAGCCGTACTGAATTAGATTTCTCAGGTTGGTTCTATTGACAGCAAAAAATATATATATAGGTACACTATCCAAGTCCAACATTATTTCTCAACAAGAAATGAAATTTCTGTTACCACTTAGATTTACAGTAAATGTAATCAAGGTGAAGGATTTCATTTTTTTTTCCCCCGAAACGTACACGTGGTAAGAATATGATCGCAGTCCAACTTTATTTCTCAACAAGAAAAGAAAATTCTGTTATTACCACTTCGATTTACGGTAAATGTAATAAAGGTGATGGATTTCATTTTTTTTTTCCCCCGATTCGTACTTTATACGCCTGCACGTGGTAAGATTTTGATCGGATATCTAAAATATGTTTCTGTAACAGTGTTTGAATTTCCATTTAAAAAAGCACGTGGTTAAAAATGGAAAATAAAAAAAATTAAAATAAGGGCAGACCAAATTTCAAAATGATTTTCACTGCGTTATTAAATGAAACATTTTAAATAATTATTACGTGATATTGCCGTATAGTTAGGTGGAGATTCAAATTAACCTTTATGAATTTCTAGAGTATTTATTAGTAGACAATTATAATTGGTGTGGATAGTGCAGTTGAGTTTATTTTTCAAAACATTTTTTTTTTAAATCAGAACAGATATTGTTGGTCTGTACAGTAAGTAAAAAGCTGACTTCAAATTTGAACTAATCACATCCGAAATACTATCCTTGTCTAGCGATGCGCATCCATCCCAATGTTGATTCGATGATTGGCTGCATTTCTGGAAGGTTTTTTCGAAGTGCCTTCAGCTGCTCCGTTGTGATCCTCGGGAATGGTGTAAAATCGTTTTCTCTTTAGCACGACTCATTTTTCTGGTCTCCGTTTCGCAAACCAAACTTAGTGTTAACGCTTTGTTCGAAATCCAATTGTTAGAGATACGGAAATTTCGTGCATTTATTTAGTCTTTTTTTATTTTTTTCGGTCGTACTGTGTTCATGTTT
Organism: Bacillus rossius redtenbacheri; assembly: GCF_032445375.1. Classification (NCBI taxonomy): domain Eukaryota; kingdom Metazoa; phylum Arthropoda; class Insecta; order Phasmatodea; family Bacillidae; genus Bacillus; species Bacillus rossius. Next base: position 45,788,604 of record NC_086336.1, read on the forward strand.
GAACCGCAATTAATAATAATAATAATAATTTATTTCCCATTTTTTTACACTGTGTTAACAATATTCACTTAATTAACCAGGAAATTTAGCACTCACGAAAGCAAGCTTGTATGTGAGTGCATCTAGTCACTTCAAATTACAAGCGGTATTTTGACGATTGTAAACATTTGAAAATGTGTAATAACTGAGAAATAAATATATAAACTATAACCTAAGAAACTTTACATTATTTATATAAAGATGAAAGTTGAAAATAGCAATTTATTAAAATTCAATATTATGTAGAAACAAAAAAACGTATAAATTATAACATTGTTACATGAATAAATGAAAATATAATTAAATAAAAATTAGTATTTAAGTAAAGTACAGGTACAAAGTTTTAACAATATATAAAACTTTTTTAAATACTAAAGCCATCTATTCGTCAATTAAATTATGTAGCCAAATATTAATTCAGTTGTATACGCCTCTCTACGAAACGTCAGCCTATGAGATTCCCGGCTAGGAGAGAAGTAATCGAATCAGGTGGTGCCAATTAACAAGAATCAAAATGTTCTCGCTAAGAAAATCAACCCGTGGGAAAGCGGAAAATGAGGTGAGCACACCTGTGACTTTGAATTCTACCCTGAGACCAGGTGAATCCGCGAAATTCCCTGGTCTCTATCCATGACGCGCGACAGACACGGTAAACACCGCCTCACTCTTCCGGCTCTGGAAGCCAACTGACAAGTCACAACCAGTTCAAACTTGACGCCGCCTGTCCCAAAGGACCAGGCTATCAGGCTTATTACTTCAAATAGATGTAGCGTCAGCAATTTCTGCGATAAAAATTCATTCACCGTATTTTTTTTTTATCAAACCACGTATCACGTAACATTAATTCAGCTTGTCAAAGTCCGGATGTTATTAAACTTCATCCAGTTTTAAATAAGATGGTTTGAAGGAAAATATTCGTTGAAAATAAGTTTGTGATATTGTTTGAAATTTTAAAAAATATATATATATTTTTATATATATCTGGCATGGTTGGCTGCATTTTCCATTTTTAGTCTTGGGGTACAGTGTTGCCCCTCAGGGTTTTTGTAAACTTAAAAGTTTGAATCGAAAATTCTTTCAGTTTGGTTTTTTTTTTTTTTTTTCAATTTCGGACAGAGTTATTCTCGGGTGGGTTATTGTTTCTTTATTTGTTTTTGTTTCTTTATTTGTAACGGTCTGCGCGCAGTGCCTCCAGGGAACGCATCCGTGGTCGACGCTCGAGTTCCGTGTCCAGGGATGTACTGCCCCCGTGGCGCGGCTCCAAGGAAGCCAGAAGTAGGAACAGCGGGGAATCGGGACAATCTTCGATTCGGAACTCTACCCGTCTTCCTCCTCCCCCCTTCATTCCCCTCGAGGGCAGACAAATCGCATCGCAGCGGATCACAAGGCCGCAAGTGCCCTTCGGCCGAGAGAAGATTGTGCCTTCACTCACAGCTTCTGTTGTCCTCCCTCCCCCCTTTTGCCCCTTCAAAATCCAACCCCTCATTCGCCTGTACCACGCCTCTCCCTACCCCTTGGATTCGAGAGCCAATTCTTGTTTGTTTGTTGTTTTTTTTTTCGCAAATCCGCGCACAGCGCTGCCGTCACGACCATACTGCTGAGAAATTACGGCGAGGGTGTGACTGGAAGAATTGCTTCCCCCCCCCCCCTCTTTTTTTTCCGGTATGACATGTGTTTGCACTTTTGCCCGTACGGGGGACGACGTTGTTCGCAATTTCCAGCCTGTCAAGAGGCCGTGGCACATGCTTAAAATTTCGTTCTTTAAAAAAAAAACGCACCCGTTCGGATCAATGCAAAACCGCATGCTAAGAGCGTTTTTTAAAAATTATGCGCAGCTCGAGAACATGAAGGATTTAAATAATTTTTTTTGTGATCAGGGGGTTGACTTTTTTTTAAGACTTTAAACATAAGTATGATAGTTATCATTTGTTTGCAAATTTTCGGTATTTCCTGTAGACGTGCAAGTAATATCAAGGCACTCATTTTAAACATTTAGAACTTTTTGAACGAAAAGGGAAAATTTTTTTTTTGCGTGTTCAACTTTTGTGAAATTCATACTTATGAATGTGTTCTTCTCGGTTTATTTAATTTAAGTGGAATGCTGACACTCATGAAGCTCACCCAGTTACGACTATTATATACCAATCCTACAAGTCAAATTCTTGCCAATATTATTCTGAAAGACACAACATCAAAACATTTATACAAATTAAAAGAATAATCCTTCAAAAGTTGGGTTTGATGAATTTACTGGCAATCAATGACTATACATTTGGAAGTGATAACCAAATTCACTAATATGTGACGCTCTGACGCTATTAAATCAACATTATGTAGAAACTTATATGTGTTTAATTAAACTAAATTACATTTTTGTTTGATTTGACCGGCTAGGCAATTAAACTAATACTCAATACTTTAACTAACTTAAACTCATTTACGAGCTACCAGCTTGCTCACTGGTTTGAGATCTTTAGCTCTCGCTATGATCTATGCCTCTTGAGTTGTCACGTATCAATAGGGCCATGCACATTTCCCGAAAAGATTCCGAGACTATCTGAAAGTTAAATCACTGTAGCATCGTCTGTGTTTCGTGATTGGGTGAGCTTCTTTCAGGTACATGACGATTGTTAAAACACCAATCACAGTAATTCATTGCGGAACCAAATGCGTCCTCAGTGGTTCAGCCAAATAAGGCAACTACTTCTCTCACAGACGGCCGCCAATCACAAGGAAGAAACCGCTGGTGCGCGTATACCTTGTTGCAGTCTAGTAGACGTTCAGATTTATTCGCGAAAAATGCCTGCCCCTATGTATCACTGTGGTCTAAACATTAAGTGTTCGTTGATGTACAGTCCGTACAGCCTACAGTTCACAGGGATGTAAGCCACAGGCAACAACCGAACAGTTCCGAAGTTTACCGACCTAAAAGGTAGGGTTGGGCTAGGTTATGTTCGGCCAGTGCAATAAATAATAATTCTTTAATTTTTTTTCGTTCCAAACAATGACTAACGAGGCAAAGTGCAACTGCGCACCGCCGAGGTAAGTGGTAGTTGCACGACTTCTCCAACCAATCACAGCACAGAACTCACAAAAACATAGCAGATAACAAATTTCCTAACCTTCGCAACGAGGCTATTCTGGCAACATTTGCAACAAAGACAAAAAATTAAGTTATAAAGTTCTGGTGACATCATTTTTAACCAACAACAACAAAACTATCTGGAAAAAATAACAGCCAATCATGGCACATGGCAACAGCAATTCGACTACCTCCAGAGTTTTTTCTCTCGGCTACCGAATTCTCTCTCTCTCTCTCTCTCTCTCTCTCTCTCTCTCTCTCTCTCTCTCGTTACGCACCGGGTAAACTGTTACACCTGCTCGTTCAAACAAAAGGCCATGGCATAAAATACAAAAAAAAAATTAAGATAACGTTCATTTACGTACAAAGTAAAAATACTTTAAAGCACATAAAAAAAACTAAATACACAATTATGTAAAAATAACGCCTGGGGACTTTCATCATAAAGCAAACAAATCGTCAGAACTTAAAAAGCATGCAACAATGTTAGTTATAATTATAAACATATTGCAAAAACATAAATACTTCTTAAAAGGAATGAAAATCTGTTATTTTAATGATACCAGAAAACCTGACCAAAGTACTGAACATGACGAGACAACATAATAAATCGTTAATTAACCTGTGTATCAAGCGCGAGGGGCAATAACCTGGATTTTCAAAGAATAATTGCCGTGAATACCTAAGCAGTCATAGGAATAAGAACATTTACGTATCTTTGGCAATGAAAATTATTGTCTCACAATGCTGCTATAAGTACGGATATATTCCGTGTTTCGAAAAAATAAGTAAAATATAACTTTTTTATTTTGACATGGTGTACCATGCTGCCTCATAATTGCCGTATATTTTAAAACATCCTCCCGTTACTTCTAGAATATTTTTTTAACAGTGTGCTAGAGGTGGTCTTGTATCCATAAAACATTTCTACCAACTTTAATCACACAACTGACCATAATTTCTGTAGTTAGAGAACGTGTTCCAACGTAATGGAAACGGCTTTCAAAGCTTTTAGCTAAAACGAACACTGAATTATTAACCCAGGGCAAATTAGTCTGCTAGGTAACTGAGTTTTAGATGCATGCATATATTATTAAACATACATGTATATTTAAAGCGTGTGTAGGGAACTTAATTAAAAGTACTGGCATTGTGACGTCAGAAGCCAGTCGTCAACCAACAAAAAATAACTAATTTGGTAATTAGTCTATTATACTGTGAATTTTAGCAACCCTTCATATTTAGATAATGATGATTTGTAACTAAATAGAAACAGTATTTAGTCTAGACGTAACTATGAATAGAACGGCTTATGTTCGAAACATTTTATCTAATAGATAGGGACCTAAAATATTCGCGGTTTAGATTACCTTCAGGATAGTATACACAGTCCTCTGTATACTCGAGCAGATAACGCCAGTTCATAGACTGCTGACTTGTGAGTCGCCTCAGCTGGTTTGCCTGTGATTCGACACTTCTTTGGTTGGGGGTCTCTCATTGGTCCAGAGTCGTCCAGATGAACAGTGAGCCAATAGCAAAAGCAGCTGAAAGGTATGTGTATTCGAATGTTTGACTACCGCGAAATGAATTCGCGAATTTTTTTCGGTCTCTACTAATATCATAATGATAAAAAAACACACTTGCTGTTATCTTCTCTTTATTAAAGTCTCCGTCATCAAAGCCAAAGATATAATCAGTGCACAAATTAGTATTTCTTCCACCAGACTTAAAACATTGACTAATTTATAGTTATAACTGTATATCTTCGTGAATCTCAGTTCTTTCCATAGCAAATTCTAAGTCACGTTATTTATTTAGATAACACAAATCTATGTTGGTGTAGTTTTGGGTACGTATAGCTTGCCAAATTACGACTATTACATACAAATCGTACAAGTCAAATTCGTGTCAATATTACTCTAAAAGACACAATATCAAAACATTAATACATAATAATACAATAATCCTTCAAAATTTTGGTTTAATTAAATAATGGCAATAAATTGCTATAGTAGGTAGCCTCGTTTCATAAAAAAAAAACTTTGTGACTATGTAACACTAGTATAATAGATATAATACATGGACTATATTTCAATAAATGATTATATAATAATTATAATATGATAAAATTATATACATAATAACTCAATTCACACAAATTTTCTGTAATTTATGGACTTTTCTGGTGAGGGAATTGAAGTATTTTGCTGTTTCGCATAGATTTCTGTTGGACAGTCCTTTCTCAGTAATTTTGCATTAATAATTTTATTTTAATGTTGACAGTGTAGCATGTTTCACAAAAAAAAATCTGCGGTTTAAGTACTAACAGCGTAGAAGGTTTCACTCTCGCACGCTGATCCCGGCACGGGGTAAGGTTTAAATTACTCTGAGCTCTTCTTTTGTAAAGCTCTCCTCCTCCCCCCCCCCCCCCCCTCCTTTTCCATTTCCCGACAGGTCAAGTTCGTTGTGCTGTAATTTGGCACTGAAGTCTTCCCCACTGAAGCATTTAACGCACTGCCTGTGGCTTCCTAATGGGACAAGAGCCTTCATTAGTAAACGAAATTCACATTCCAGAAAATTAAAAAATGCACGAACGTGAAAAAAATTATTTATTTATTAATGTTAAATAATTTCTCAGTGAAACGTTAATATCTTATGTCATCGGTCTTAAGTATAGAAATTAACTAATGGAAAGGTTACAATAAAAAAAATTACATTCATTTCTCAAGGGTGGATTTTTTTTATGTAACCTTTTTTTTTTTTATCGATAGTTTGGTGGAGGAGGTATTAAGTCGTAGGCTTCTCTTTTGTCAGTTCTTGTCGAGTATTCGTTTGCCACCCTCTACCCTCCCCCGGGTTGGGAGGATAGAACAAGGAGTACGACGACGATAACTTCTCCGTGTATGGATGGCAAATATTTTACGCATATTGACATATCAGTAGGGACACCTGTATTTTCCGATTTCATTTCATGTCAAGGTATTTCACAAAACACTGTACCTTTTTTAAGAGTAATGGCAAATTGTGATGGTGCAGCAGTACCATGACCACATTCTCATTGCAGAGCTGCCAACCTCAAATCACACCCATCAGTAATGGCAATTAGGTATATGAAAAAAGTACGCGTAAATAATGCACGATAAATTTTTCCTGGGGCATTATAACACACTCACAAGATAAAACAACGACAATAATATGCAAAATAAAAATAAAAATATGAATACAATGCAAATTAATACATAAAAAAATCTATTTGAACAATACAATCATCTGAATATGTAAGAAATATTAATAATTTTACTGGATATTTTGAATCTTCAATTCAATGTATTCAAAGTTAAACTTTAAAACAACTGTCTTTTTATTTGCTTCTTTTATCCTGGTTCGATAAGAAATGTCATGTAAACAAACAAGACAAACACAAGGACTTGTAAACAGTAACTGCGTTCGTTACTTTCGTTTCTTCAGATGTAGCGAAAAAACGAAGATATAGATTTATTGCTAGTCACGGCTTTAAAATGTTCTGCATGTTTCTTTGATTCAATATGCCGTCTACAGTCATCCCTTTCACCATGTGCAATCGAAAAGTCACACGCGCATACATTACAAAACCGTGGCGTTTCAAACATTTGAAAACGACAATCATGGCCATTCTTTTGAATATTTAAGTGGAAAGTTCTGAAGTCTTGCGTGTTTTTTCCCACAGATGCACATTATTCTGTCACACGCTTCATTTCTACAACCGGCACTGAAGAACACAACACTATCGAAAAAAATAAAAAAATTTTCACGTCTGTAGACACGACAAAAACCGGACAAAAACACTATGATGAAAAAAATGGCTTTCAAGAAATAAATTAATACAACACAGGTTAGCCAAAGTACCGTACAAAAATTATCGTGATGTAAGTAGCCTTCAAACGATAAGTCCGAGGATATGTACTAGTTGTATCGTACAACGGACGTAATACCATCCCATTATTATTTGAAAACACGAGAATTAATTTACTTATTTCGACAGTACATCGTACATGCGCACACTTACTAGTTCCGTTATTTGAGCAACCAAGCGAAGTATTCAAACAGCGTTCACGAAACACGCACAGCAGAAACGTAAATTTTTCCGTTACCATGCAGCACAAAGCCTCGTTTCCGTAATAAACTAGCGATGTTCCGTAATTCCGTAATTCGGGGTTAAAATCCGTAATAATTACGGAAAATCCGTAATGGTTGGCAGCTCTGTCATTGGCCCCGTCAAGAGCGGGACGACACCTCTCCCCGACCTCAGCGCTCAGCCAATAAACACAAGAGAAATGCTACAGTATTATGTGAAACACATTGACACGAAATGTATTCGTGAAATACAGGTATCCCTAAATATAAGTTTTTTTGGTGAATCCTTTGAATGATAGCTATGCCAATTAAATATCGGCTTGATTATGTTGATATATCAGATTATCGAAATATAAAAACGTTTACCCTTGATTATCAAATTAGTATTTAGGTACTGAATGTGTGACATTCATCAATACTTGATACGTCTAAACTTCAATATAGATTACCTAAAACAAGTATAGCTCTCACAATCAAGACAATTCTTTTGTTGCAAACATTTACAAAATAATAATAGTACCTATTAAGAAGGAAGTCAAAAATATGAACTTAAAAAATTGTTACATTTATATTAAATGTGCCCTTGGAACAGAGAGTCTAAAACTATTTCGTTGCCTGTTATGGAGTATTTATACCGTAAGGGTATAGAATTGACCTCAATTGTGGGGGTAAAAAACCTAGAAAATATAATTTTATTCAAGTTGGATTATTTTGGAATTAAATATCGATATTAAACAAAATTTAACGTTCATTTGTTTAAAATATTACCGAGCGTGATAAATACCTATAGGAAAATATATATATTTTTCTTTTCAATTACATTTACTGACGAGAAACACACGTAGTTTCCGCAACCGCAGTAAGAATTCGCTGTCGGAGCAGCTACGACGACTATCGAATCATTCAATTTGCAGACCGAAATAATGAAACGGCTCTGATTAAAAAGGTAGGGGGGAAAGCTTGAATCTGATTATTAAACTACAGCCCATCTTGTCAAATATTCACTAAACAGTTAATCCTAATAAGGTTTACCTTTGGCTTTGCGAATTTTGGTTGGCGCTACCGGCCACTGATGGCAGCACCGTGGTTGCGCATTTCCGCTGCACGCGAATTCCGTTCCGTATTCACGGAAACTACTCCTTTCCAGATGCCGCAATGCCGAGAGCTAGAGACCGGAAAAAATTCGCGGGTTCAATGACCTCCAGCATAGACTCCAATATCCTCTACACACTCGGGCAAATGCAAACTGTTCACTGGCTGCTGACTTATGTGGTCTGTGATTCGTCACTTCTGTGAGTGAGGGTCTCTATAATTGGCCCTTAGTCCTCCAGATTTAACAGTGAACCAATGACAGAAGCACCACTGAAGTATAATTATTTGAATTTTAGCATAACACGAGATGAACCCGCGAATTTTTTCAGGTCTCTACCGAGAGCTAAGATGTTAAGCGTCCAAAAATAATTCATCGTATTGAAACGAAAACAAACAATATATATCGATAGTTCGAGCGGAAATATCGATATACCGTTGGCATTCCTTATCTCCGCGCGGGCGGTCACTAGGTCTCGGCTCCACGGACACAATGGGCTCGTCCGAGCCGCGCGCCCAGCGAAGCGCGCGCAAAACGCCGCCGCTCAGGCGTGACGGCGGGAGATAACACTGGGAGGGAGTGGAGGGGAGAAGGGGTAGACGTGGCGTCAGCCGGTTGGATCCTAGGTGAAGGGGGGTAGGAGCTGGTACAAACACGGGAATATTACACAGCCACAATGAGTGCTAACTGGCAGCACGACGGGAAACGGCATAAGCCGCCCCCAAAAAAGACCAGACCTGACCAAACCAATGCGGACTAAAAGTCCAAGTGCCCCACCCCTTGCATAGTAGAACTTCTACCACGCCCCACTCTTCTTCCAGGACCATCCTTCTATTCCTGTAATCCACCTGCTTGTAATAATGTATGACCTTATGCATCCCGCATGTATGTGCCCAGGGTTTTCCCTCTTGTCTATGGAGGTTTTACCTGGGTCCAACTTATCTAGTTTTAGTCTAGAATTAAGAGTGAGGGGAGTTAGTCATGGCGAAAACGTCTGCCATGGCTGGCCAATCCCCTCCTAGCACATGATGCACGTGACCTTTTCTGCATGGTTAAAAACCCGCATGTTTAGAGCGTATAGGGCTTGCCCTGAGACGCACTTAGTCTTCCCTACCTAGACCCCTCCCTTACACACACAGTTTTAACTTAGGTTAGGAAATTAAAAAAAAAACACGGGAAGCCTACGATTCACTCGTCCTTTTGGACATACACGAATACCTCACGTTGGCAAGCCTTCTTTTCACAGACGAGAGAGCCAAACCCGGAGTTCATGCTCGCTTTTCTTTTTTTCCGTACTACAACAGGTGTATTTATTTGGGGGGAAACCGTTCACATGATTTCACAGTATCTTAAATGAAGCTATCCTAACCAAATCAACCGTCCGCAATGTTTTAAAGTATTCATAATGTAGCTAACCTAACCTAATTGACCATTACTTATCATGAGTTGTATATTTATTTACAATGAACAAAAAAAAACAACCGAAGATGCACGATCGGGCGTTTGGCTGCTCTCTCGTTTGTTGAAAGAAGGCTTGCCAACGTGAGTATTCGCGTATGTCCAGAAGGACGAGTGAATCGTAGGCTTCCCTACAAAAACCGTGGCAAATTTTTTCCAGTAACATCACTGGTCTGTTTCACGCTTAAAAGCCAGAAATTTGAAACCGAAATAACGTTGGGGCCGCGTAATTTTTCGCGAAAAGATTATTTTCCGACCAGCTGTGTGTGTCAAAACTCTGTAGCATTTTTCTGTGTTTCGTGGTTGGCTGGGTGTAGTTCAGGTGCAGGTCTACAGTCGGCGCACCGATCTCAGCCACCCAGTGCGGAAGCAAAACGCGTCCTGTATGGCCCGGCCGAACAGGGCGATGTCTTATCTTGCAGACGGCCGCCAGTCACAAGGGAGCAGTCTAACTAGCGAGCAGATTATTTAGTGAAAAATGCATGCCCCTAGAAATAAGCCATCTTGACTTATCAGTAGGGACCGGAAAAATTCGCGGATTCAATGACCTGCAGGATGAACTCCATAGTTCTATGTACACTCGGTCAAATGCCACCCACTCATTGGCTGCTGTCTTGTGAGACGTTTCAGCGTAGCAGCCTGTGATTCGATAAAGCTTTGGTTAGGTGTTTCTCATTGGCCCAGAGTCATCCAGGTGAGTTGTGAACCAATAGCAGAGGCAGCACTGAGGTATAACGATTTGTATTTTAGCCTATCGCGAAATGAATTCGCGAATTTTTCCGGTCTCTACTTATCAGTAGGGGCAGTTATTTTTTGCGAAAAGATCTAAACGCATATTAGACTGAAACAAGGTACACCCGCACCTGTGGTTTCTTCCTTGTGATTGGCGGCCGTCTGCGAGAGACTTCGTTGCCTTATTTTACCGAGCCATTCAGGACGCGTTTGCTTTCACGTTGAATTGATGTGATTGGTGTTGTTACAATCGATGTGTATCTGGGAGAAACTCACCCAATTACGAAACACAGACGATGCTACGGTGTTTTAACTTTAAGGTAGTCTCGAACTATTTTTGCGAAATTTGCATGCCCCTACTTATCAGTCTATTTTTTGCAGCCCGTAAACAATTAGTTTTCTTTTAAAAATAATATTGAAATCATGCCTTCCTCAAAGCGTAGTGCACGTTCTAAAATATCTTATAAGACTTTTATTTTGACATAAACATTGCAGCTTGACTTTGGCTTTAAAATCCATTTGTAGCAGACTATGATTTAACGAAACAAAATCATACGATGAAGTAGTGTTTGTGTACTTAAAAATAATCGATGAAACCCAACTGGCGTCTTTCGCTTTTCTTAAATATTTCCCTTGCGGCTCGGGTATTACAAGCCGTGTTGATTTTAGTTGTTTTTTTTTTCTTCATCATTACTTTAATTGAATGCCTATAGTGTAAAAAGGCGTGCAAGTGTTTGTTGTTATCATCTCTTGTGCGCAATTTTACACCCATTATACTACACTAAGCGAATATATGTTGGGGATATTTTTCAAAGAACAAATGCAAGGTAGGTATAGAGTTAAAATGGTATAAATAGCCCTAAAATAGAAGAAATGAAGACAAAAACGAAAAGTGATCAGCATGGCGTATGAGACCGAACCTCAGAACACGTCGTTTTGTTTGCCTTCTGAAAGCTTGAAAACATCGCATATACTTACGTGAGAAGCATGTTGAGATCATGTATAGGAGGCAGAAATGTTTAACGTGGAAAGGCAAAATTTGAGAGTTTTCAGGTAATACCAGTAGTAACAATATCCAAACTGTCACTTGCAAAGAAACACGTGGTTTTTGTTTATGAACCACTAACGACCACAAGAAATCGTTTACAAATACTTTCGACAGAACACCAGTGGCGGAATAATACGTAGATCATTGAAAATATTTTCGAAAACTGTCAAGTTTGAGACAAGTCACATGAGATATACTAAATATACATTCTGTACGATAATTGTGAATATTTCCTCCTCCCCTCCATTTATTCTTACCCTCTAGCTGTCTTCCCACCCCTCACTATCTTGTAATTATTTATATGGTGTTTTGATAAAACAAAAATTTATTCTCATGTTTAATTTGGTCGACAGTTTTACACCGCTCGTCATTAAAGAAGTTGAACAAACTCTACGTCTAAAAGTTTCTTTAGTACAGCAAAATAAATATTTTTCTCCGCAAATAAAAATGAGGATATTCTGTTTATTTTAAGGTTTTCACAGACGTTTGCATAAATCCCAATACCACCCTCGTAAAATAACTTCAGCAGAGAAAAATATAAACAAATAAACCATTTTTACCACGCTTTTATTTGCTTTACCTGTATGCATGAATGGACTATGTAATAAAATCTTTCCATTCGATTTTTACCCACTTTTAGACGTCCGAATGTGCTGAAAACTTGAATACATATAAAGAACCTCTGACAATACAATATTTTGATAACTTAAAACCTTAGAGTTAAGGGATAGGAGGTCAGAGGGTCAAGAAACCACTAATTTCGAGCCATGAGTAATAACCATGCTTTTTGTGCATCCATAAGGTTGGACTATGGTGAGAATTTCCCCCGCGGTCAACTTTGATCCGGGGGGAGGGGAGGGTTAAAACCCAAAATTTCAAAAAAAAATATTTATTTAATGCTTTATCGATTTGGAGTGTTTCCGATCCAAAAGTTTGGGTTATGATGAAAAATGTGCCCAGGGAATGAGAGAGGGCGTAATGCTCCTAAATTTCGAAAATGTAAAAATATATTCTTTTCAATTTAGAGTCTTTATAAGGTTCAGTTATGGTGGGAAATGTGCCCGGGGTTTCTGCCACCTGGAAGGTTTAAGGGGTTAATTACCTATATTACGACCATTTAAAAAAATGTTTTCTGTTTTGATTTGGAATGTTTCTGCTCCAATAGGTCGGGTTGTGGTGGAAAATGCCAGGGAAGGTGTTAAAGCCCCAAACTATTTAACGCTCCCGTAACTCGCCTTGGAGACTGATTTTAGGAAAACCCCGTGCTCATTTAATGTGTATGTAATATAAAGAATATCTCTGCCCATTTCCAAGTCTGTAGACAAATAAAGAAGGTCAAGAGCTTTCATTTACCTAGAACTTACAAATTTAGACCATTCCTCCTTTAAATTAGTTTTTTCCAAACCCATACACTTTTGTTATTCATTCATACACACACTTGTACGAAAAATGGCACTATATTAATAAGTCGATTTAACTTTCCACGACAGAAATGCATAGAGACTCGAATAGTTTTTCATTCTTCCGATGATTTTATTCGTAATGGAGGAAAAAAATTGCGCCGAAAGGAATATGCTTGTGTTAATAATTATCATCCAGATCTATTGAACATATGGAGTGGCAATATGGATATTCAGCCATGCGGTTCAAACGAAGTAATTGCTTACTATACTGCCAAGTACTTGTCAAAGGCAGAGCCCACAGTAGTAGATACGGAAATAGTACAGGCAATACAACAAATACAGCGTCAAGAATCCGATATCTCACATAAACTATTTCGGATTTGTATGAAGATTTTTTATGAATGACAAGTATCAGCTGCTGAATGTACTTAACGTCTATGTCACATTCCTTTACGTGATAGTTAGCGAAGTTGTGTGTTTCTTAACACTATAAAACCGGAACAGCTATATAATGTGTTACAATTTGGCAAGACTGGGCACGCCAATGGATATTGTAGGAACATTTTTGAAAGGTATGAAAAACGTCCTTTGGAACATCCTGATTACAATTTCTCAAATATGAGTCTTACAGATTTTGCTATGTTGTTCGAACCCTTCCATAAACAAAAAAAGAAAGCAAACGAAACAGAAGAAAGTGTTGATCACGACGCTTATGAATATCTGTCAAAGAACCGTCGTCAACTAATAAGTAATAACATTGAGAGATTGCGGTAAAATGACTGCTAATTCAATACATGGCTTACTGGTCCAAAATTGAATTACTAGAAGAGTTTACAGTGAAAAAGATGCTTTTTTTCAGCTTGAGACGATCAACTGAAAGCGATACGCAAACATATTCAGCAACACCGAGAACGTTGCCAACAGCTTGGAAACGCATTCAGTCAAGTGCATGCTCTAAGATAACAAGAAAAGTTGCATGTAATGTTGACCCCATTAGTTTAAATGACTAGATTACTTGGACATTAATGACCAATTTTAATTTAATTGTAACAAAGACTAAAAGCGTGGGGTGTTTGATAGCATGTGTCTTAAATTGTATATCAGTAATAAAAATATAATTTGTAATAGATTTTCTATCACTAATTTTATGATATAGTCATTACGAAAATTTTAGGATATAGTTTTTACTAAAATAAAACAAGAGAGCACCCTACGATTTTAGTTATACAGAGTTGTGGTCCATTATTTGGCTGTTGGACAAACTACTTAATATCATTTATTTTTATTTTTAGTTCATTCAACAATAAAAGCTGTTTCTTTTTAACTATAGGCCTACGTTAATTATGGCAAAAGTTGTTTTATTCCTCTTTGCTCACAGAGTTTGTCATTACCGCGGTTACCAGTTATTCCACATCAAAGCAAGGCGCCATTATTTACCTTGCCTAATGACTCTGTGCGAGATGTTTCGCTAATATGTCATCAACCTTCACGTCGTCGTTGGATTAAGACTTAGGCTTCGTTTCAAACTTCGAGGCTTTCTCATCCACTCAACCGCGTAGTCTGTACCTTTTTTTTAGTGTGAAATCTTAGCTCTCTGTATACAGCATTTGGTGTGGGTAATTTTGTGAACGGAGCGAAAGTCGCATGGAACGGAAATGTTATTGTTTAAAATTTGACTAGATTTTAGCATCGAAGGGGAGAAAAAAATGGTGGCTTGCAAATGGGTTTTCAATTGTTCGGTAAAAGAAGTGAGTGTGTGAATTAAATTCCGATGAATTAAATCCCCGGAACGACTGGAATTGTATAACGTTATAATTTGTGTGACGGAATGTTAGAAGTGTTATGCGTGTCGAGGGAATTAGCGACCGCATTTATCAAATGATAACGAGCGAAATTGTTCCAGCTGATAAATCAGGAAGATGGTTACGAGGAGGAGGGGGTAAAATAAACATACCAGTTGCACAATTTCGAGCTACATCGCAGCTGTGGCCACATTTCTGCCGGACCCGTCGACGTGTCTCTACCGCCATTTCCCGCAAGTATTGTCGAGTAAGTATTGTTTTACTTTAATTTACTTTGCGACTTGGTTCATATCAGTTGTGTAACCAGTTACTGGCCGCCATTTTGAAACAGTTGCAGCGAAGGGAAAACACCTACATAAACCTCGTAAGGAAGGAAGTAAAAAAATAAAATAAAGTGAGCGATGTGTAACATACAACCTCGGTAACGATCAAATTAATGTGTTCTCATGTTGCAGATACACTTATAATACGGAATTCACAGACACGAGATTTAACGAAATTCTTTCAAATAATGCTCAACGTGATAATTGTGTTTCCAACTACATTTCTGGACGCGAATCACAAGTATTCCCCGCACCCGCCGCTAGAATTCGCTGCCGGAGCGGCTGCGTCGTCCATCTAATTATTCCCTTTGCAGACCTAAATTTTAAATTATGTAATAAAACTTCTTCAATAAAAGCGAACAAAAAATACTTAAAATAATTAAACCTCGGCCTTGGGCCTCATTTTCGGCAATAAATTGTATTATAATACTGCCCATCCTGTCCAAATTCATGAAACAGTTAGTCCTATTAAGTTTTTCTTTGGCTTTGTGAACTTTGGTTCGCGTCATTCGCCACAGATAGCAGCACCAAGGTCACACGTTTCCAATCCATGCGACTTACGTTCCATTCACGAAATTACTCCTTCCAAATGCCATGTACCGAGAGCTAGAATGATAGCAAATGTTACCGTTTCTTTTCCGTTCCTGTCGTTTCAACTACGTATTTTCAGTGTGAGAGGCAGGACAGTGTACACATTTCGTAGTGAGTTGTCCGTTGTAGCGTGAACTTCGCTAGATTCTTTTCTTGCACCTACGTTGAAAACAAAACTATTACTCTGTGATTAACTAACTTATTTTTTTCTTTACTTCGCGTCCGTTTGATAGCGAGGTTATTAACCAGACAGAAAAACAACAAAAAATTACAGGTTTTGTAGACACAACAATTTATGTTGTGAGGGATTTTGCACTGTTTATTCATTTATATTTGTAAATGGAACATAAATATTCATGCAAACTTACAGATATTTGTACACTTGTAAATTTACATAAAAGAACTGTATCACTACGAAAGACTGTTCGCAGTAATACTGGGTTCAGATTATTACCCGGCCATTTATGCTTTGTGTTTTCCCAGTACCTACAATAATTAAATTATGTATTTATAAACCGTGCCCTGAGTAGCTTACACATTAATAACTATAATAAAACCAAAGAAAGTCCAATTATTTTAATATTTGATATTTTTGCACTGTTTAAAAAAAATTATGCTTGAATGAAACATAATTTAAAATATACAATTATACGCCAATTTTAGCAAGAAATTTTTAATACTGTTACAAAAACGTATTTCATATACGAAAAAAAAAAAACATAGCCATGAGTTGTACGAAGTTACTGTATCTTTCACGTAGTATTACAAACTATTTCTTGGCAACTGGTTTATAGAGAAATCTTTTGTAAAAATGCAGATTTTTTTTGAGCCTGAATTTTTCTTGCAGTAAATCATGTAAAATAGATACCAGGATAGTCAGACCCTCTCAGATGTCAGTTTAGCATTTCACCACTGTTCATATTCATTTTCAAGTTTAATGACATTAAATTTTGTATACTTTTAGGCAAAGTAATTTAAAAAACAACAGCAATAAAGAAAAATTAAAGCTCTAAACACACGAAAATATAATTTAACTAGACGAAAAGCGCTTTGTGTAGAAAACATTTACGTTTGCTTGCCATATGGTAGAACGAAAACCGGACAAAAACGCGGAGCAGAAAACGAGTCAAAGCAGAAGGGTTGAACCACTGCTGTTGTTATTAAAAATTGTCGGAAACGAACTAAGCAATTCTCTTCAGGCTTCCAAGGGTCGGGTGATGCCGTAATTAAAATAGCGTATCGTTTTCCGCAACTTACGAAAGGGGAGATCCAAACGCGAGTCGTTTCGAAATGCGGAGTCGCTGTTTTCTTCCTCGACACGACTCAAAACAAGAAGACGCGACACGTCGCCCATGCATCCTGATCCAAGAGGTAAACACTTTCCTCGCCCTCTAGCGCGTAATTAGGTGTAATCAATGCTGCCTGCCGCCGTCTTAATTACTTCGCTGCGCGCAATTAAGTTCCCGCGGCTGGTAGCTATGCTGGTACCGAGGATTGCGCGTTTTGTCGTAATGGTCCGTTCGACGTCATATAAAAAAAAACTAACACCAATTTTGCATGCAAATGATTAGTAGAAATAAAATAATAAAGAATTGGAGTGGTATTAAAAACATGGTTGCTAAAACATAAATTAAACAGAATTTAAAAAAATACTCTATTTAAAATTATAATGAACACGTGTATAAACTCTAATTATTTAATTAAGTAAAATAATCGAGTAAATATTAATTTATAAAAAATCAATAAGTGCGCTGAATATTTATTCTAATTAACTATTTTAATAATTTAATTAATTATGATGAAACAATTATAATTTAAATGCAAATTTTTTTATACATACGGTAACATAACCTCGCTTATATAAATAAACTTCAATACTAATATTCACAAAAAATATATGGACCCGTATTCAAAATCAGCCTCTAAAGTATCTACGATTTAAAAGCACATACATAATTTTTATTTGTATGTAGCCTTTTTTTCGTCTTGTCATTTTTTGTTGCATGCAATGCGCGCGTCTAAAAACGCCTAAAAGATGTATAACTTCAAAAAGAATCGCAAAATGGTGGTTTATTTGTTATTCCGACTGAAGTCAGCGAGCGGCTAGCTTCGGATGTGTTCGGGAAAGTCCGGGGCGTCTGTCAGCGAACCCCAGGCTTCAACCAGCTCAGCGCGGCTCGGGGCTTGGAAGGGTCGTCAGTGGTGCGCGGGCCCTTCCGGATCCAGAAGGGATGAACTGGGAGGGCGACCCCGGCTAGGAGGCAGAGGGTGCGTCTGGGAAGGGATTACGTCCCCGGATCAAGCCCTGTTACAACGACCCCTCTACACTCCTCCAACGGCTAGCAGCGACGAGACATTAAGCTGAGCAGCGGCAGACCATTGTTAAGGCCATGCTGCACACCTCACCAATGGGCAGAGAGACCTGCAAAATTCGCGGATTCATTCGGTTATAGGCTAGAATTCAAACACGTATACCTCTTAGATAATTTTGCCATTGGCTTACTGTTCATCTGGACGAATCTCAACCCGTTATAAACCCTCAACCAAAGAAGGATCGAATCACAGACAAACCAGCTGGGACGACCAACAAGTCGGCAGCCAATGAACTTGCGTTATTTTCCCGAGTGTACAGGGGTATGTGCAGTCTATCCTGAAGGCCATCGAAACCGCGAATTTTTGCAGGTCTCTAACAATGGGTCGTGGCTAGGGGCGCACACACACTTCGCGAAAAGATTCCAAGAGTAACTGAAAGTTAAAACACTGTGGCGCCGTGTGTGTTTCGTGATTGGGTGAGTTTCTATCAGGTGCATGTTCAGTGTTACAACACCAGTCACAGTAATCCAGTGCGGAAGCAAACGCGTGCTGAGTGGCTCGGGGAAATAAAGACAACGACTTCTCTCGCAGACGGCCGCCAATCACAAGGAAGAAACTGCTGCTGCGGGTATACCTTGTTGCAGTTTAATAGGCGTTCAGATTTTTTTTCGCGAAAAATGCCTGCCCCTAGTTATGGCTTTTCCAAATATTTTTTTTTGTTTAAAGGCATTTGGTTTAGTTGATTTTGTGAACGTGGAGGATGTCAAGGAACGGAAATGTGTAACAACCATTGTGCTGCCATCTGTGGCGGATAGCATCACGAACCAAAGTTCACAATAACAAAAGAAATATTTACCGTTGATATTTTTAACAAGATGGGCAGTATTTAAATAAAGTTCCGAATCGTAAGTCAGCTAAAGCCATGTTTAATATATTTTTTTCGTGACCTTTTCGCTTTCATCGGAGCAGTTTCACTATATATGTAGTTTAAAAATTTCAGTTTGCTAATCAAATGATTCGATAGTTGACGTAGCTGCCCCGGCAGTGAATTCTAGTGGCGTGTGCGGAAACTACATATTATTTGCATCCAGAAATGTAGTTGAAAACACATTTTAAACATTTTTCACGCTTCTCACAATTTTAAAGGAATCTTGTTTAAATTTCGTGTTCAAGATTTGTATTATAAGTGTATTTGCAACATGAGAACGCATGAATTTGCTCGTTATTGAGGTTAGCTGTTACACATCACTGGCCAGTACTGAAAGACTCGCACATAATATTTTTTTTATTCATATGTATTTTTCACTGTTTCGTTGCCTTACTGAAAAGAGAAACTTGGTAACAAACAGCATTAGGTAAGAAAATAATAAAGTAATTTGTTTCCATCGTGGATTCGAAAAACTGTACTTGCTGCATTAGTTAACGTATAAAAACAAGCATTAAAGTCCCCGCCTACCCAGGCACACACACGGTCTGCAGAGCTTTAGAAAAAAAATAACGTGATTTGAAAACTGCTCAAGATATTGGGTTGGTGTCTATTTACGAAAATCATTTAAGAATTCGCTGAATGCGGGATAGTTATCATTGTTTCCGTATTTCATTATTGAACTGCATTTTTAGAAGATTATAATGACAGAATATTTTTTAGACATAAAACAACCGGTACAGATTCTTGAAAGCACTCAAGACTTATCTTAACTTTATCTTCATTTCTCCGCCACATAATGTTACGGCCACCGCTCAAATCTCTAGTTGTCCTATGCACGGCGAGAAGACCGCGCGCCAGTTCATAGCCTTGCGCTTAGAGGCGAAACTGTGCTAGAAGCACCAGCGAGCGTCGCACTTATCATCCTGCCTCACCAACACTCATACACCCAGACTAGGTTACCCCCTTAAGGAATACGGTCTGCACTTTCTGATTTTGATTTCTTACTGGCACAGAAAACTTTTTTTAAGATATCGCGGAACACCAGATTTCAGGAAACTGTAATTACCAATCTCTCCCAAAAACATCGCGACCCAAAAAATTACAAATTACTTCATCTTGATATCTGCTGTATGAAAAAGTTAGGCAAAGGATCACAATTAAAAATCTTTTACCTAACTAATTGCACTCACTAAAAGATCATTTTTCTGAAGGGAAAGTAACACAGCTAGTTTTAATGCATAGAACCTTATCTTTAATGCTGTATTTTCTAAGTATTTCTTCATAAAAGTCTGCGAAAATAAAAAAAACATTAAAAATAAACATGTTGGGTTAAGCTGACACTTAGTAAATCCGAATATATTTTGCTTTTATAATGTCGTGGGTTTTTTTGTCAGTATTGTAAATTAAATCATAATAAAACTAGTTTTGTTTATAAAAAGGTTTCATCACAATAATGAAAAAAAGTTTTAGTTTTTAGTCACTCAAAAGCCAATTTAATGGCTACTTTAACACTAGCGTGAACTAAGAGAATGGAATCTGGTGGAATTCATTTTTGAATTAACCAGTTGTAGGACATGGGCCTAGTCTTAGTTGTAAATCATTTCACTATTTTTAATATAATGGTTTAGTAAATAAATAAAAACGTGTTATCCAAAAATTACTTGAATCTGATATTTTTAGAGTTTTGGGAAAACCAAATTTTTTACAAAAAATAAGGGTTATTTCAACAAAATTAATCTAATACTACATTTTACACGATTTAATGTTGACAGTTCATGCTTGGATTAAAATAAAATTGGCCTTTAAGGTTCTCGGAACTATTAAATAAACACTTATAGGCTTGATAATACATCTTTCAAACATTTAAAAACATTTAACGAGATCTGAATTATTAAAATATTGGAAATCATGAGACAAAAAAAAATTGTTAAATGACTTTAGCAAAATGACCGATGATACAACCCCCTTAACCAGAGGCGAGATTGCGTAACCATTCCTGGCACTGCGCGCTCTCTGTCGACGCAATTTGCAATTCAGCTATAAACGACAGACGAGATCCTGCATGCCACCCTCATGTTTGTTGTGCTTTCTGGTGCTTGCTTGGGTGCTTGCTTGCTGAAGAACACCACCAAGCATGGAGAACCCTTCTGCTCCACAACTACATGCAACTTTGTTATATGTAAACATCTCAGCTCTCGGTATACGGCGTTTGGAGGAGTAATTTCGCTAAACGGAAGGAAGTCGCATGGAACGGAAATGTGTGCTGCCATCTGTGGTGGATGCGCGAACCAAAGTCCATAGAGACCTATGGAAACGTTTTAACGTTAACTGTTTAACGAATTCCACAAGGTGAGCAGTATTTTAATAAAAATTCTCTGTCAGATATCAGGTCCAAAACCAGAGTTTATAATTTTTTTTTCAAGTCTTTTTCGCATTTGTTGGAGCTCTTTCATTATATATTTAGTTTAAAATTTCGGTCTGCTAATCAAAGTATTCCATAGTCGACGTAGCTGCTCCGGCAGCGAATTCTAGCGGCGGGTGCGGAAACTACGTGTGATTCGCGTCCAGAAATTTAGTTGAAAACACAATTTGCGTATACGCGATAAGGAACATTGTATTTGGGTGTCAATTGTTTCGCGTAACGTATCAAATTGCATTTTAACGTAAAATATTAAAATAAAGTAAGCAGTTGAATGTGTTTGTGATACGAAACTGTACCTTTACCAATATATTTTTTTATTTCGAAAATATGTAGTATAAAACTTTGATATGAACTGTAGATGCAATAAGGAACAATTATTATTGAAGGCAATTGTGGTGTATGTAACGTTAGTCACTACGATCATGGCAATTTTGATTACTACTGAGACTGAGATGATGGAGATGAAAATAATGAAGATTACGACGGTGGTTAGAGGGGTGGCAAAAATTTGGGGGGAGATGGTAGTGGTATGGTGGTAGTATGATGAAAAGTGTGGTGAGAATAATGAGGAAGGTAAAATAAAGATGATTACCGTCATATCAAGGAAGGAAGTTAAAAATGCAATCATGGAATTGTGTTAGCCACAATATGCCTTCTGTCTACAGCGAACAGTATAGTTAAGTGGCCGTTGTATTGCTATGTGCTCAGCAGTACTAAGTACCACCATCATACCCACTCCACTGGTGAACAAACTACAGGTTTTAAAATGCCCAAAATGGAGTCAACTTTCATAAAACCTGTAAAAAATGTATGTTGGGTCATACACTTAATCAGGGTATTTATCTCTCTCTCTATTTGTAGTTACTGCCAGGTACCAAACATTGATGCGAGGAGTGTATTGGGTTGGAATACCGGGTAAGTATTAGTGTGCATGGTTTTTCCTAGTTCATTGCATTAGTCACCACTGACAGGTGTGTCGCCATAAAAGGTATGGGTGTAAATTAACCCTATCAAATTGAAATAATATTCTACTTTAAGAAGTGACTAAAGGACTCAGAAACATTAATTTAAGGTCGTACTCTACATTAACAATTCTACATTAATATTGTAAGTATTCCTTAACCTGTCTAAGTAATAAAAATACTTATGGGTTTTTGTCGGCACAATACTTCTTCGAATGCAATATTCCTGTATAAAACTTGGTTTCTCTCTACCAACCTTTGAGAGCGAATATAGTACTCATTTATAATCGTAAAGTGAAAATAAATCTCATCAAAGATAGACCCTGTATGAAATGTAGTTAAAATTTTCATGATTTCTTTCTCCCTTCGTATAGCTAGTTGTTTAGGCGACTCTCGAAATATAATCTCGCCCAGTCTTCTCAAATATGCGTTATGCGTATAATGAACTAGTAGCTTCGAATATACGATTTGCTGTGATATCATAAAGGACGCTTTGTTTTTGTTTTTGTTTTTGTTTTTTTTACATCTTGTAACATTGATAGGGACAGGCATTTTTCGCGAAATGATCTGAACACTTATTATACTGCAACAAGGTATACCCGCACCTGTGGTTTCTTCCTTGTGATTGGCGGCCGTCCGCGAGAGAAGTCGTTGCCTTATTTGACCAAGCCACTCGGGACTGCGTTTAACAATCCGCAATGAATCACAGTGATTGGTGTTGGCACAATCGATATGTACCTAGGAGTAACTCACCCAATCACGAAACACAGACGATGCTATAGTGTTTTAAGTTCCATCTAGTCTCTAAATCTTTTCGCGAAATCTGCATGCCCTTAAACATTGACCTTTACGAAAGAACTCAACCCACGTCGCTGAGACATTTATCACTCCATTGATATCGTAACGCAACTTTATGCTACAATTCAGGATAGCTGACGAACGTTCCTCGTGTACCTCTCATTCGAAGATTTTTTTTCTTTCCTTTGTCAATTGACGTTTCTTCGAACAAAAGCCAGCTCGGAATTATTCACGGCATAGACTTGCTTTGTTACTGCAGGTGGTTTCATCTGCATGTCATCTACTCTCTCTCTCTCTTTTCAGACCACTGAGTTTACAAACCGTGTTGGTCTGATTTAGCACTAATGTTAAAATATTTAACTTCACACTTGGAGTTCAAACTAGTAATATTTTAACAGAACGTAAAATCTAGTATAAAATTTCAAATGTGTGAATTCAACGAAATGAAATTTAATCGATTGCGATATTTTTGGCATGATAAGAAGTGACTGGGAATATTCCCGGACACACTGACCTCTAGGATAGACTCCACTATCCTGCACACACTCGGGTAAAAGTCACCAAGAGCTATATAGCTTATCAGGGTATGGTCTGTCAGGCCGGGCGCACACAAGATCAGACAAGACGCGACGCCAAATCATACCTCGCGACAGCACAGCGCCGTATTTTCTTCGCGTCATTCTTCCCACATTCTTTAAACCAAAATTGCTGTCGTGAAACGCTTTCAAATGTGGATTATATTATGTAAGGTAGGTATTTCCTGAACTGGACATACTAATCTATCTGCATCCAGCACCATACTGAAAGGAAAAATAAAACAATTAAAATACTTATCAAACAATATGTACTCAAATGAAAGTAACAATGGGAAATCAGTCTTAGACTAATCAGCTGTAAACACACTACAGCATGTTTCACACCCGCGCCTGCGCAGAACACTGCAGCAGCCAGACAGTCGGCCCGCGACGGAATTCGGAGCAGTCGTTCGACGTTGTCGCCTCGTGTCTGTCTGATCGCGACAGTTCTGTGG
This sequence comes from Bacillus rossius redtenbacheri, assembly GCF_032445375.1. NCBI lineage: Eukaryota > Metazoa > Arthropoda > Insecta > Phasmatodea > Bacillidae > Bacillus > Bacillus rossius. The sequence goes on from NC_086336.1 coordinate 45,812,738, forward strand.
CCTCCTGCCGCGTGCACTGCTGCGTGTGAATACATGGAAGTCGTGTAGTGTCGTGCCTCGTCCTGTGTGCGCCCCGCCTGAAACTTCTATCTTCGGATGTGGCCAAAGATGGTCCGATACATTCCAATTGTTCCCCGTGGCGAGATTCTCAGCGAAGCGAGGTGGCGCAGTTGTTAAGGCGCCGGTATCTCCAGAGGACCCTGGTTTGAATCTAGGTTTCAGTTACTGATGTGTAGAGACCTGCAAAATTCGCGGATTCATTGACCTCTAGGATAGACTCCACAGTCCTTTAAATACTCTCGGAAATGACACCTGTTCATTGGCTACTGACGCGTGAAACGTCTCAACTAGGCTGTCCGTAATTCGGCACTTTCTTGGTTTAGTGTTTCCCATTGGCTCACAGTTCCCCGGATAAAATGTGGGCCAATCGCAGAAGCGGTACGAAGGTATAGTTGTTTTTGATGCTAGTCTATCGCGAAATGAATCCGCGAATTTTGCATGTCTCTACTGATGTGTGACACCTTAACTCTCCGTATGCCGCATTTGATGGGAGTAATTTCGTGAATTAGACGGAAGTTGAGGAACGGAAACGTGTAACAATCATATTTCTGCCTCCAGAGCCGAGTGGCGCGAACCAAAGTTCACTGAAGGAAAAAAAAAATGAAACTTTATAGTATTAATTGTTAAATGACTTTCAATATGAGAGGCAGTATTTTAATAAAACTCATTTTTGAAAGCAATGTCCATGAACGAGGTTTGGTATATTTCAAGTCTTTGTAGTTTTTTTTTATATATATTTTTTAAATGATTCTTTATTCTACGTAGATGCTCAGCAAACGAATTCTTTCTGCGTTTGCGGAAATTCGCGTCAAGAAATGTAGTTTCTTTAAAGGGAAAATCGTATAAATTTTTTTTAAAGAATTCCGCATTAAATGTCGTGTCCGAATTTCGTATTGCAATCGTATTTCCGACTTGAGAACACACGAATTCGCTCGTTAACGTGGTTGGATGTTACCCATCTATGGCGAGTACTGAAAGACTCGCTCTTATTTATTGTTCCGGGTCTCCGAGATGCGTCGGCTGGAGTCCGGGCAGTCAGAGGTGCTGGATCGTTACGACGGCGGGAGACCGTGGGGTCGAAGACGCAAAGCCGACCCTGGGTCGGAAAATGGTCCGCGCTATCCGACGGACGGGAGTCCGCCGCTGACGATGCGACCAACCTCACGGACAGTCTCCGATAAGTCCTCCTGCACGGAGGTTTGGCGCGCTACTACTATATCGTGTCTCATCCTGAGTTCGTAGCGGGGCCTTTACTCTCTCTCTCTCTCTCTCTCCCTCTCTTTCCGATGCAACATTTCTGCCATTAGATCTGTCCTCGTTTCGCTGTGCCCTGTTGCCAGATACGCGCCACGGAGCACAAAAGCTTCTACACACACACAAAACTTTAAAACACGATCATGTATTTTACATAAATCTTTATCACTGTATTTTGTAACGGGTAAATTTCGGAAATACATTTAGTTGTTGTATTTCATCGAGGACCATCTTTTGAAACATTCAATTTTTTTTTTTTACTTCCAGTGAGACGTAACTGACAACGCCATTTTGGAGTCATCCGCATATGTCAAAAAAAAAGTTTTATATAATTTAATTTTTTTTAAAAGAAATTTAGGTAATGTTTGAGCACGGCTCGAAATTTAATGTAATATTTGGGTTCTGATAGTGACAGAATGCTAGCTACAATTAAAATAATCAAATTAAGGGGGTGCTGCGCGTCGTGGCTTAAGCCCAGATAAGAAACGGCACTTGGCATGCGGCTTTTGAACGTTAAACAGGAGCACGCAGAAAATCTACGTGCGACGATACGCCCATTTTGCGGTTATTAATAAAATAAATGGAACAAGGTAATCCGTGGCTTCCACCTGTTTAAAAGCACCAGCGGGATTTTTTTTTTTCCCGTGTGAATAAAAAAAATACTTTGAAACAAATCCTCCCTGTTATACTCTAAAAAAATTTTAACACTGAAAAGGAAATAAATATTAATAACAAGGATTATGGCGTGAGAGTGTTCTATTCGGTGTTGTTCGTGAAACCAACCTGCGATAATATACGTGAATATTTCATTATTATCTTTATATGGCCACTCAGTGACATATTTACAAGTTAATGTGTATCTTTACCCACTTATCCACTTTCACTTCCCGACACAGTAGAGCAGCTAAGCTTATTAGCAGTGGTATAAGGACTGGTAGAATTTAATTCAGTGTATAATGTTCCTTTTTTTAATTAATCTGAAAGGGGTGACAATGTAACTGGGTGTCCCTGAATGATAACTCCAACTTTGACTGTATTTAAAAGAAATTTTAATAAAATAGGTTTGTTAGTTTTCTTCACAAAAAAAGTCTCAAAACATTTTTGAGCAAATGTTTCTAAACTTTTCCAAGAAAAATGTCTACCTGTGGTTCGTGAGAATTTAGTGATCCTCAAATCATAACATTAAAGGTGGAGTGATATTAGGAAATTTGGCTTAGTCAAATCATTGTTTATCATAAGGTTGAATGCCTGAAGTTTATGTTTGCCTACAACCATAATTAGTTTCCCCTGTGTAGTCACTGGTTTTTAGTATTTCATTTATTTTTGGAAATAATTATATTATACTGTCAGTGGACATAATTTAAATTATGTAAATTTTGTAAATCTCCTGATGTGTGATCTATGCTTTAATGAATGCGATATATATAGGCCTATATATTAAATGTTATGTCGGAAGAATTGTAGAAACGAAAATTACGTGTTTTTGTTCCGTCTCACCCTGCTATCCCTGGCATGTGTAACGACTGAAAATATACCCGACAAAGTTTTCATCGTCAACACGTTGGAACGTGCGAATAGCCAACTGCTTCTTCTGGTAGAAGGGCAAGCACTACACAGAAAAAAAATTGGTTGTCTGTAAAGTCGGTTTACGGACGATAGTTTAGCGTGACAATGTCATAACAAAACATTGATGAAATGATAGCATACTTTTATGAATAAAATGAAATCATTTTTATTGAATGATCACTATTTTGTATGGATACAAAGGAGTGAAATGAAACCTACAATTTGATAAATTTACTTTTATTTGCACTCATTAATTCAAATATGTTTATTACTTTAACGAATAGATTATTTTAACTATAACTTTTATACATGTTTGCTATTTAACTTCTTCCAATCTGTATTATTCTGTTAAGGATAGGACGATGATAGGAAAAGTAGGAAAGTAATGGGAGTGTTTCAAGTTTAATGTGCCTCGAAAAAGTCAAATCGATGGTTGTTCCAATCGAGTGGAAGAGAGATAGATGCGGCGCAAGCGTACAATGAGCATAAACGGGACACAGCGTAAAGGGACAATGTTCGTAACGGGACACTTTTTCGTGCGTGAAGCCGGCGTTCATCGATTTATTAGACGTTGTCACGTCCAAAATGTCTGTACTTTTAAAAAAGATTCCTTTAGAAGCCAGTTGCCAAGAAATAGTTTATAATACTGCAAGAAATATATTGTTAATTTGTACAACACATGGCTATTCTTATTTTTGCATACATAAAATACGTTTTTCGAGATAATGCTGAGTATTTCTTACGAAAATTAGCACATAATTTTACATTTTAATTGAGGTTTCATTCACGCGTAAAAACATTTTCAAACCATGGCAAAGATAATCGAATATTCAACTATTTTGACTTATTTTGTTTTAACGCGTTTATTGTATGTGCGTTAATACTGGAACGCTATTCAGGGTACGGTTTACAAATAACTTTAACTATTGGAGGTAACTGGATAACATGAAGCATAAATTCTCGGCCAAAAATCTGAACCCAGTTTTACTGCGAATACTATTATGTAGTAATGCAGTAGTTTTCGTGTAAATGTACAAATTTACAAAAATATCCGTTACGTTTACACGAATATTTCTGTTCCATTCACAAAAAAAAAATAATTACAGTGTAGCTGCACTTCGTATGCGTGTATTTTCCTTAAACAAACTACGTATTTCGAAACGCGTTGTTTTGTATGGAACACTTGAAGAAGAAGAAAACAACTGTTAAATGTGTCCCACGTTTTAGGCATGGTGTCACACATTATGCAGTTGAACCAAAGCTGTGGCCAGTTTCTGCTCTGTGATTTCTTCAGGATCAATTGCTTACATGATCTGTTAGATAAATTTTCTTAGTGCATTCTCGACGACCCCTTGTCTCTACGTTGTACAACTCCGCCATTACCAACCCATGAAAAAAGAAATTAACTATAGCAAGCGAACCAATCAACCTGACGTGACCTTTCCGAAAGGGTGATAAATAAAATTTGCACACGTACGTATTTGCACACGTTACGAGATCAAACGCAGCGCCGGCTTCCCGCGTGTGCTGCGAAGCAACGTGAGACACCTTTCTGCAGAGATTACTTTTGTGAAAATTTAATGGCACCTCGCATAGTTGCCAGACCCTCTGACAAAACATCACTCCTCCCACCCCCCTTACCGCTTGTCGACGACAATGAACAGCATTCTCAACAACCCCTTGTGGGTTGGTTTCCGAGCACCCCGCCCGTAATTAGTTTGTCGACCTGCAGGGAGCGGGCGCGCGCACGTAGATAATCGCGTCGTCGGCGGGTGGTGATAAGGAGGATTGTCTGTCGGCGCGCCCCCTCCAAGGCGGTCCAGAGACGCAAAGACCTCTAGGGAGCGCAGTGGCGCAGGACTTGGGCGTGCGTGAGTGGAAGAAGTTATGTGCGAGCTAAGTAACCGGGGGAACACGTGAGCCTTCATTTTTATTATTCAGTCTCAAAGCTAGGTCAATAGAGACGGTAAATTAAAAAAAAACAAGGGAACACAATTACACACACACACACACACACACACACACACACATATATATATATATATATATATATATATATATATATATATATATATATATATATCTCCACAATACACAGGGCCACACAACTAAACTTCAAGCCGATAACAATTAATACGCCAGTAAATCAATATTCTGATTTTAAAAAATTCAAAAATTCAAAAAGTGTATTTTTTTTCATGTCATACGCCGTTTACGTTTTAATACATTTTAAATCTCCACCCTCAACCAAATTAATACGCCAGTAAATCAATATTCTGAATTTAAAAAATTCAAAAATTCAAAAACTATATTTTTTTTTCATGTCATACGCCATTTACGTTTTAATACATTTTAAATCTCCACCCTCAACCAAATTATTTTACACCGTGACTAAAAACTGTTTGCTAAGCAATCATATATAACACTACTATTTATAACAAATTAAAATAAAATCAAACATAATATACTTTTGGAGGAAAAATATTTCCTTGTACGGCTCAGCCGGAAATTTTTTTTAATCAGGTAGCTTTGACTGTTCAGACAGTAAAAAAATTATTTTTCTTTCTTAGCAAGTTATTTGCTTTAACTAGCCATCTTTCAAATAACTTGCTAAGTTAGAAAAATATTGTTTTTTTCAGTATGACTAGTCAAATTAGCCCGATTAAATATTTTAATGATTCTGTCAAATATACATTTTTTTACTTAAAATTTTAGCCATTTTTATTTTATTTCGAATTATAATCAGTTGTAGGGTTATTTATGATTGCGTTGCAAAAAAAATGTTAATGCACAATATCAAATAATTTGGAGCAGGGTGAGGGTTAAAAAAATTTTGAAAAAATTCTTATAAATAGAAAACTACGACACATTTTGATTATTTTTAATTCATAACCTTAATCAATTATCTATCAACTGTTTTCGGCTTGGCGTTGAGTTATGGGACAGCCTTTATACACACAATCGTTCGTAAATTATCGCACACAAATTTAATTGGTGGCAGGAAATGCAAAAAAATAAAAGCAATTTTTGTCATAGAATATATTTCCGGCAGAGCAACCCTGGAAAGTCACGGACGCAAAAAGGAGCGCGCAAATTTGAATTTCGCGCTCAACTATGTACTGTGCCAGTGTCTCAGAGGTCGCGCAACAGCAGCGCATTGATACATCGTGTTCAGGCGCTCCGCGATCGTCAGATGAAGTTGGGTTCACAATTAAAAAAAAAACATAAGCGAAGGCAAAGCAGGTCAAGCACATGACCGTGCAACACGACATGTGTGGAATCAATCCACGATTAAAAATATTACTGTTAATTACAGTCAATGAAATTTCGTGATGTATTCGACATGATGTTGGTAGGTGTTAGTATATAACTGTATTAACTACAAAAAGACTATCTCACGACATCTGGTAGGCAAATTGTGAACACAGTTTTCCAACGCACAAATTAATTTGGGTTCTGTAAAACTTTCAGTTTAATATTCTACCCAAGAAACATTTATAATCTTTATTTACATTAATTACTAGTGACTTTTTATAAGATACTCTACTCTCATTGGTTGTTGCGCCATGCGTCCGTAACAGAAATAAAATATATTCATTTCCCTTCTATTCGCATTACCTATCTCCCATGCACACGACAGTACTATTCGCTATTGTGAATCAGTATGTTCCTAAACATGGCGGACAAACCTTTTGAAAGACCGTTCGGTTGCTGTTAGTATCGTTGTTATTATTTAAACTACTTCCGGGGCTTGTTTAAAACAACTGTGGTCCAATTGAAGACGATGCACAAAATTAAACATGGAAGTATTTGGAGTTCAACCTGTCGTTAAATGAACACGCGAAAGTGTTTGTGCGGAGGGGGGTCCCATAGCTTTGGGCTGAGATCACGAAATTTAAGGAAAAACGAACGTAAAATCGTTGCTCTGCCAAGAGGATAAGAGAATCGAACAGATACGACGCGAACGTGCCGTCGCTAGGAAAGTAAAAATGAAAAGTGAAAATGTTCACCTTAAATATACGAAGAACCCTGGTCACAAATTATCCAGGGATCTTCGTAAATTAATCTTCTTTTTTTCTCATAGATTTACGGGTACACTTACTTTGAATATGCACCCACGAAATAAATTTTGGTATGTAAAAAAAATACATTAAAAAAACTGTTTGAGACTAATGCAAAAAAACACACTAATTTCTTCCACGCATGCGTTAACGCTGTTTATGAAGGGGAAAAAATGAGAATTCGGAATTGGAAATACGGCGAGGTTTTCAATCCGGTTATCTGAACTACGGAGATATCTTCCTTTATTTGAGGCCGTTCTTCATGGGAAAAAAAGTCCGTAAATTTATTGTAAGTTTAACAGTGTAAGGAACCACGGCGGGAAATTGAATCGTCGTGCATAAATTATTAAGGGCGTAAGCTATCCTTTGAAGGGTCTTGCCGAAGAGCGGACAAAGAACAAGTTTATGAGGGATCATAAAAGATTGGAGGAATCGCCTTCGCGGCCATATTTCGAGAAGTGACAGCCAATTACAGATATGAGCGGACGGGGGAGATGTTATAGATGCTAGTGGTGACTATATTTCATTGGCCATCCCTGCAAGAAGATTTTTTTTCTTTTTGCATATTTTAAGTATGCAAAGGAGGCAGTAAACTAAAAAAAAAACCGTGTGAAAATACTGCTGCAAGAGAGCAGACATCACGATTCTGCGATGATTTTTACTGGATGGTTACTGAAACATATGCATTTTGACGTGCACTGTTTTGGGAACTTCAGTAAATTTACGAATTTGCACAACGAAGAAGTAACACATGAAATAAACTAAAGTTTCTTCGCGGTGTCACATTACTGGATCTGCGCAGCAAAAAAAAATTGCGTGTTGTGATTTTCGAGCCCTGTAATCTGTTGTGTGTTTGCTGTGGGTGTAAAACGTCCTAGAGAGGATTCTGTACATACGCTAAGTGCATACTTCTGACCTCATGTTCAAAATGAGTTGACTGAGAACCTATAAATTAACGAAGATTTTCGTAAATTAATATAGATCCCTGGATGATTTTATAATTGCTCCAAGCATAGTTGAAATGGATCAGTTTCAATCGAAAAACTCAACAGCTGCTGTATAGGAAATTTATTTTTAAACAGTTGAAGGAGTGACACTGTAGTATATACTCGTATTTGGTCATATGTGTAAATAACTTATATGTATACTTTAATTGTGTAAATATTGGTTACTAATGATATCTTATGTGCGACTATTTCTTAAAAAATTAAATATGCAGAAACATGAACTACTAAAACATGAAATCCTGTGGGAGGCCAAAATATATTTTTTTCATCTCCAGAAATTTGATCCGACAATGCGTTCACTTTAAAGTTACTTTAACACAAAATACATCAAGGTGTGACTACATTTATACAAAGCCTCACTATTAGGACAAGATATTTTAGTTTTCCGGAAGTAGTACTTTAGGGAAAAATTTTCCGATGACACACCGGAAAAAAATTAAACGGAACATGAAAATTGTCCAACTGATTATACTCTCAGAGATAAACACAAATAAATTTGTACAGTATAAACATTTTTATACAAAAAAAACAATTAAAATATACATCTGGTCTTTCGTTACAACGTCATGGCTCGCGTAACATTTAATAGATGGGTAGGATCCACGCTGCCTTCTACCAACTGGTAGGGACAAATAATTGTTTTTAAACAGTTCAACCAAACAGCAGAAAATAAATTATTGAATGGCATACATCAATCCATCTTTAATTATGTAAATCCATGTTGGTAATGGGAGGGGAAAATAGATTCATTTTAAAAAAATCCGAATGGTAAATTTTACCACTCACATCTATTTTTACGACACATATGCATAATTATAAATTTATTTAAAATATTTAATTTGTAACCCTTCTCTCCCTTCTCCAACACTATCATCCCACAAAGAAAAAACAAACTGCCTGAAATTTTACAAAAGATTCCTTTGGAAACTATCTGCTAAGATATAGTTTGTAGTACATGAAATATGTGTATTGTAACATTATACAACACATGGCTATGTTTTTTTGCATATAAGAAATAGGTTTTTTTTTAAAATAATAATACAGGATATTCCTTGCGAAAATTTTCGCATAATTTTATATTTCAGTTGATGTTTCATTCAAGCAAAAAAAAATTAATCAATGGCAAAATAGTCGACTATTCAATAATTGACCATCATTTTGTTTTATTGTGCTTATTAATGTGCGCCGTTAATACTGTGGAGCTAATCACGGAAAGGTTAGCAAACAACTTTAAATACTTGAGGTGCTGTGACAACACAGAGCATAAAATGCCCGGGTGAGAATTCGAACCCACTATTACTGTAAGTGTAGAAATTTATAAATATCTGTGAATTTAAATGTCTATTTCTGTTCACAAATATATATAAATATGTGTATATATGTGTGCATATGTATATGGGATAGTAGTTTTAGCATTAAAAATTTTACATTCTTCGCGATCATTATAGTCGTATAATATTTTGCTTTCATTCCACCTCCTTGGTGTTGTAATCCCGTCATCTTTATCTTTAGTCAGCTTAATTGTAAAGGTCTTGCGTGTTTATTCAAGACATCCTTTCGGTCAAAGAATTTTATATTATTATATATGATATATACAGAATACATATGTACAGAATCCTCTCTATGACGTTTTACACCCACAGCAAACACACAACACAATACAGAGTTCGAAAATCACAATACGCAATATTTTTCTGTGAAGATCCAGTAAACTGACACCTCGAAGAAACTTTAGTCTATTTCATGTGTTAATTCTTCGTTGTGCAAATTCGTAAATTTACTGAAGTTCTCAAAACAGTGCGCGTCAAAATGCATATGTTTCAATAACCATCCAGCAAAATCATCGCAGAATCGTGATGTAAGCTCTCTTGCATCAGTCTTTCACACGCTCTTTTTTTGAAGTGAAAACTTCTTTAGCCACGTTGAGCGATTTTGGTAAGGCCAAAACTTATGGGTTCCCGTCACCGACATACTAGTGACGTGTTCCGCCAGACTGGCGAATCACAGCGGCCTGTGTACATGTATACGCATATATACACTAATACATTGTATATACTCGACTGTATCATGTGCGTGTTGGACTCTTTTTTTGGATGGGTAAAATCTTGTGAGTTCGCATCACCGACATGCTGTATTAGCAGTAAGTGAAGTTAATTTGACCACGTGAATACATGACCTAGGTCTGACATCACTGGTAAGTCATAACCAGGTAATGAATTTTTACGTGATTTTTTTTACATACCAATGACATCTGTTGTGACTAAAAAAAAAAATGATGTGAGGATAATAATGATATCATGCTGGCATCGTACTGATATAATACCAAAAAATCATTTTCTTAAGTACATTTGACGTAGATATGATGTCATATTGCACATTTAAAAACCGAAGTTTTAAAGTTTTAACTTCTGTTGACAGTTCCCATGACTGGCTTATTTTTTATTTTTATTTTACTGCCTCCTTCGCATACTTGATATATATATTACAGTGCAGTGTGTGCCGCCGGTGTCACAAACAGCACTCCCTCCCCCTCCCCCCCACACTACAGAGTGGTCCAGGTTCGCGCCAGGTGTATCGACCACGGCGGTATTTCGGGAAGCCCTCGAACAAAGCGATGCCGTCACGCGGAACCCACGCGAGCAGGTGGATCCAGGAAGTTGGAGGGGAAGGGGGTGTGAAGTGGAGGATGACCCCCCCGGCCCTATTGGTCATTCACAAGACCAGACACACCCCTACCCCCCCCCCCCCCCCCCCCATCATACACCGACCCTGCTTTGACGTCACCCGGAGGAGGGGTGGTTAAGAATAGGCGCCCGCGACGTATACCACGATCGGGGGGTCGTGTCGGTCCGAGCAAAAACAGTTCGTCGTCGCCTTAACACCGAACTGCACTTTTCAGCCGCCTCAAGGCCCGCTCTCGCACGCCGCACTGTAGACTCCTAAATAATATTCATGTCAAATTACATAATGTATTTGTAAAATTGCACCGCTGAAAAATAGTGTTCGCAGTAAAAAAAAAAAAAAAAAAAAATACCGGCTTCAGATTTTCTTGCCCCGTGCGTATTTGCGCTTTGTCCTGTCCCAGTGCCTCCAACAGCTGAAGTCATTTGTAAACCCGTTCTCTTGTATAGCTTTCCAGCATTGACTGGGCACTTTTATGAGCATAATAAAAGAAACTGAAAACAAATTATTGATTATTCGATTATCTTTTCCATAATTAAAAAAATATAGGTATATATGCTTGGATGAAACATCAATTAAAATATACAATAATGCGCCAATTTTCGTAAGAAATACTATTTCTTGGAAACTGCCGAAATAATCTCTTTGTAAAAGCACAGAATTGTTGTCTGTGCGTGTTGATTTTTTTTATTTTTACTTAATTACTGTTATTTTGATACTCTTTCTGAAATTTCAACTCAATAGCTTCTTTGCATTTATTTTTTTGTTCTGTCACTAATATAGTCGAAACGATAATCACTAAGTGTAATATAATGGGTGTAAGTGGTTGCGTCAGTGATAATGATTACTACCACTTGCTCGAAATCGTACACCCATTACATTACACTCAGTGATTTTCTTTTGAATATATTAGTGACAGCACAACAAATGTAAATGTGTTATCGAGGTGAGATTTAAGAAACAGAGCTTAAAAAAAATTCTAATGACGAAAAAATGAAAAATTAAACATGGCGTTTCCAAAGGATCCTTAATTTTAAAAAAAAGTCTGCATTCAGAAAAAAAAAACCGTGAAAGGATAATCGAATTTTTTCGATGCTGGAACGCACTAGTGTAACAGCAAAGAAAAAAATACTTCTCTCGACAGTTTTCAATTAATTTTTTTTTTTCCCCATTTTCAAGCAATTTTCAATTTTTACGCGTTCACATTTTTTTTTAATTTCACGGTGATTGATAAACTTAAAAGGGAAAAGACTATAGTTTGCTGGCTAAACAACAGACTATCGTTATATTTCTACTAAATAATAGCCCATAGCCCCACAAACTCCTTAAAGGGCACAATAGTGGATGAAAGGACGCGAGGAAATAAAGCCTGCATTGGCGATTCTATAAGGATCGTGGCAACTATTCGGAAGGTCAACAGAAATGTCTGTCATCCCTTGCCTCCCACCAAAGTGGGAAACATGGCGGATGTTTCCGTGAACCATTTTTTTTTTTAGCAGACTACTTTCGTTTCGCTCACTCATCAGTTCAGTCAATATTTCTCCCATTCTAATGTCATTACTCCTCTCCGTAGTATCAAATGACCTCGATGTCGAAGAGATGTTAATTAATTAGCAATTAATTCTTTCACCTTGATGATCAGTATCATCTTACCGAACAGATTTCGTATCACATTCCATGGTTTGGCATGGAACAGGGCCCAACTTTCTATGCTTGATGAATATGCATTTCGTGAAAACGTGCAACAAGTGATGTCATCAAAGTATCTTTTTTTATTCTACCGCCACAAAGAGAAGATACTTGGGGAAAATGTTATTTGGAGGCCCTGCTATCCTATAATCCTCAGATAAACAACGCAAAACAGGAATGATAACACACACTTGCGAAGCTCCATAACGTAGTGGTGATAGGTTAAGAATTGTGCAGATTTTAGTTATTCATGCCCAAAAATAATTTGAACTATTCAGAGGTAGAATATCGATCTAACTCAAAGATTCAAGACCTCCTCATTTAATAACCGCTAATATTGGTAGCAATGTTCTACTGCTTATAAGTTGAACTTTGTGTGTGCATTATTTTCCACAAGTTATTTAAAAAAAGTTTTCTTTTTAATTTCAGTTGCAATACAAACGACTTCCACATTAAGTCATCTCCAACGTTCCAGCTCTGTGCCTACCATTTCCTTTCCAAACCCCTCCTCCCCTTTATCTTTTTCTCCTTCTCCTTTTCCTCAGGTAGATCTCATAAACGAGATATTTCATCGCGCGCCCTTCAAGTCTCATTTCGTCATGCCCACCCGAACGAGCTGCCTCCAACCCACTTCTTCTCTCTCTCTCTATCTCTCTATCTCTCTCTCTCTCTCTCTCTTTCTCTCTCTTTTCCCCTCCGCTTTTCCTTTGCTACCACCATCCGCAACTGGAACACTCCACTCTCGCAAGAACGATGGGAACGAGAAAAATAAAAAATTAAAAATGAAAATGATATTTCTCTCTCCCCCTCCACTCGTCCCTTATGACAAGGCCCTTCCCCCTTCCCTTTTCCTTTCCTTTCCTTTCCTCCGGGCCCTCGTCACCGTAATGGCTTCTGCCGTTTTAAAGCGTTCGCACCAGGCAGTTCTCGTCAATTTTTTTTTTTCCGAGGGAAGGAAGGCGCGAAAGAATTGTGTTCGCTTCCATTGGTTTAGGGGCTCATGTTTGTTTGCATGGTGGAAGGGGGTGTCGGGCAGGGAGGAGGTAGTAAAAAAAGATGGACTCCTCCCCCCCCCCCCCAACACCATGAAGCTGATTGGCGTGGATGGGTTTGGAGCGGAGGGGGGGGGGGGGGTTGTGTAACAACTAGGAGCTCCTTCCACCAGACGAGACATGATTCGACTGCTGCCGGGATTCTCACCATCTCGAGGAGAAGATATCGCGGGTTTCCACTCCAGAAGCCGGAGGAAGAATGGGTGGCCCATTGCAGCATGATGCCAGCCTCTTCTTTGTCGCACCGGCGGCGTTGGGCTGTCGAAACCATGAGGTCGAGTGTAAGATGAGACGAAGCCTAGTATCTTGCATCGCATCACTGCTGACAGAAAGACTGAGGATAGCAGGATATGTGAGAAGAGTATCAGTGGACTTCGAATTCATCAGTAACAGATTTGTTTTAATTATACATATTCGTGTTGAATTATAAGTAGAAAAATGCAAAACTCGCATTATTTTTTTGGTACCAGGTTCAACTCCATAATCTGGGGCATTAATAAGTTGATGACTTTTGTTAATTGGCTAATGACACGATTTACCCATTTTTTGCAATAAAATAAATTTTTTAACTGTGCAATTGGTTTATTTTTTTCTGGATGTCTCCAAATCTCAATGATACAATGACAAGTGCCATTAAAATATTAAATATAGACTGTACATCCTAATATATATGTATATATATAATTGATTGAGTTCGCTAGTATTTTGACATTATTTCTGCAAATATACAAATGATTCTATTATCCTTTACACTCATCATTTTTTTAACTTCCATTTATCATGAATTTGTTTTCCTAATGATAACCTTATCCCATTCTTTTTGTCTCATTTTTTTAATTATAAAATATATATATATATATATACTCATTCAAAGTCCCTGTGAATTTATCATCCTCGTCATGATGACCTTTGAAAGTATTTTCTACTACCATCTACTGTTAATTTTGTTCCAAGGCTTTGTTTTTCTTACTCTTCCGATTAAGCTAACCCTTTACACTTTACTCTATAGCTGTTTGCCAAATGCTTCATGTTATATTTCGTCTGTAGTCCTTAACATTCAATTCTCAGCTCTCAGATACATAACTTTACACTCCAGGCAAATGAGTCTCTATTTGTATCCAAATACTCACATAAGTATTTATTTTGTCAATAAAAAATTTAAAAATTTAAAAATACAATTTAGCTTCACTTGGATTGGTGTATTTCTTACCATAATTTAAGCTTCTTCAAGAAATGTTTATATACATTTGTCAACGAGTTTGAAATAAATGCTTCCTCAAATAAGTAGATTACTGCTCATTTTGAAGTGATTTGTAAGAACATCGCCAGTTTTAAATCTCTACAAATACGCATTTGTTAGAGTTTTATTTTAGTTGACTAGGTTTAAATGTGAAAATTCATGTTCCTTAAATGCCAGCCATGTTTTTATGGATGCCTAGTAAAGGACGAAAACCACCATTTACCTCAATATCATTATAATTCTCTTGCATTTTATGTTTCGTCCAAATTTTCTCGGAGCAATAAAAAAAAGTCACGCAAGAGTTAATAATTACGATCACTTGCATGAACTTAGGTGTAAAATAATGTTAAGTAAATTATTGTGTCAGAAAATTTGTGACCCAACAAGAAATGCGAAAGAACCACCGGGATAAATCAACATGAAAATGGTTTGACTGTTATTAGTGACGAGAAAATGGAAATTATCCTATCTCTGCGTGTTAGACCTTCATTTGAACATAATAGACCTCGAATTGAGCTTCGCCTGCGTGGTTCGAGCTTACAGCATTGGCTTCGCCAAAGAAGATGAGGATCCACCGCGAAGGAACCATCGTGACGGACTTGCCCTTGCTGAGGATCAACCGCGCATGACGACGCGAATATTGTTTTCTAAGAAGCTCCATCAGAACATGAGAGCTACCACTCATGCAGGTCTAAGTGCATCCGTGTTCACCCACTTGCGAAGATATGCTTTTTTTTAGAATAAAATATTCCCTAGAGTTGCAAGCATCTTTTGTGAATTCAAGGGGTCGTGTTGTTGTTCGACTTTACGGGGCTGACCTTGGAATGTTCCAGAATCACGCTGATCCCCCTACTAACGTTCATAGCAGGGAAGGGTCCAAAGTTAGCAGCGATTGTGCGCGCGTTCACGGAGTGAAGGGAACAAGGTGGTTGAGAGTGGTGGGAGCCATTAGAGTTCAGACGTGACATCGAGACGTAAGTAGGTTTCGTCATCGTTCGGCCATATTTTCTGTTGCACCATTGTGTTGTAAGCGCTGAACGAACATAATTGGGAGCGTCGATAGAAGTTTTCTCGGAACGTAACAGCACGAGCAGACATGGCCAGCATTTTCACGGACTTTATGCAGATTACAGGAGAATTGTTTACAAAATTTTGAAATGCTTTAAAATAAACTTATCAAAAGTTTTACTTATTTTAGTGTTACAATCTCTTCTCACGGAAAACAACCATATATTATATCTTTGCATTGCATGTTATTTTAAGTTTAATATTTTATTCTGTCATCTTTTTAAATATTAAATATAGGCGTTCTTTTAGTCAAAACCTATTCCTATTTCAGAATCCTTGGTATTCTATTAACTTTTAAATAATCAATATGTTTTTTTCAGTCCTTATTGAAATTCAAATTGTAAGGCAGAGACTAGACGTGCCGCTATCTTGTGGCGATTGCATCAACCTTTCTCTCGCCGTGTCGCAATCGATTGCAGCGACTTCATATCGTTCAAGCCCGCCAATGGGAATGCACCTAACATTTTTTTTGACACTGCTGCCGCCTTGTTGTCGCAGATTGGAAACGTACGAACTGGAATTTCACGCGAACGAAGATCGTATGGTCCCAGTTAAGTGCTGACGCAACGTCTGGAGGAATGATCCTTGGATCGTTGTAAGACTAGGATCGTTGGGTCGCAGATCGAAGAGCGGAATTGTGCGACTGACCATGAGACGATGCGGGTTCGATTTGCAAGCTGAGTCAAGCGCCCCTCAGTTCGTCGCAAGTGAGAAACGTATCCGTAACCCATCGATGGTCGCCTGGCGAAGTCCACGACAGCGCGGTTTTTCTCGTTAAAACCTGAATGCGCTCGGTAAGCTACCGTTTCAGACTGGCTTTCATCGCCTCGTCAGGGGTGTATGTGTGTTAGTGAGGCGAGACGATAAGCGTGACGCTCGCTGGTGCTTCTAGCGCGGTATCGCCTCTAAGCGCAAGGCTCTGAACTGGCGCGCAGTCTTCTCGTCATCCACAGGACAACTGTGAAATTTGAGCGGTGACCGTAACATTATATTGCGGAGAAATGAAGATAAAGGTAGTAATATAAGTTCCTTGAGTGCTTTCAAGAATCTGTACGGGTTGTTTTTACGCCTAAAATTTACTCTGAAAACACGCGTTTCAGCCATTTTAACTCTTCTGAAAATACAGTTCAAAAACTTAATCCGAAATCAAAAGTACTTTTCGACCCTCGGCGAACTCTTAAATGCTTCTCGTAAGCAGACCCCGCTCGGATGTCTCGAGCAGTTTTGAAATCGTGTTTGTTTTTCCTGAAGCTCTGCGCACCGTGTGTGTCCCCGGGTGGGCGGAACCCTTAAGGCTTTGCTCGAGTGGAAGGAAGGGAATTTCCTGAACCCCTCGCACTGGGAACTGCGTGTTGTGGCCGCTACAACCTGGGGCAGCAGCGCCGCGGATCTCCGCTCGGTTGCAGCGGTGCAGAGCGACGGTGCCAGGGCAGATCATTTCCACCGAGCCCCTCCGGGCGAACATCCAGCCACAATGGACGAGCGAGACAAAACGCGGCAAACAAGAGAACAATGGTGCCAACTCTCCCGACCGCACAGCGCGCTTGTTTAACCAGGGAGTAAAAAAAAATTAATAAATAATAAGTAAATGACCCCTCTCCTTCTACCTCTCTTGCAAGCACTCATACTCTGCCCCTTACTCTCTTACACCACTCAAATTATTGCTAACAGGGGACGCTACAATTTTCTATGCTATTGTAAAACTTTAGTTCGTATGTTGGTCCGAGGCTGACGAAAAAAAATACTGGACCGATAACTTTTTTTTTTATTATTTTATAATCTTATAATTTGATTTAAAGTCTGGTGCGATGACGGACAATCCGGGGATGTGACGATGAAACCGCAGAAGTGTGTTTGTTTGTTTGTTTGTTTGTTTGTTCGAGCTTCACGCAGAAACTACTGAACAGATGTCGATGAAACGTTTTGTGTTTGAAAGCTTATAAGTAAGACGTAAGAACTGGTCTTTATTTTATATCCTTTCAATGACGGGAGACGGAGATAAAACAATAAAAAAACTCTTTTTTTTTTAAACCAAGCGCAACAAACATAAGGTGATCTCCCATTTCAGGTTCAGTCATACTAAACGGGGGTCAGTTTCGAGTCGCACTGGATACTTACCACGCGGGAGGACCTGTAATAAATCTTAAAAAACAGATTAGCAAGATTTAATGAATTTTTTCCTTCATTTCATTGGTGATGCTTTCTTCGTTTCCGTGGCTACAGGCTTTACTTTTTATTGTTGATGCTTTTTGCGTATCTATGGCAACGGGCTTTTGCAACGACATTGGCGAACCCACGAGAAGGGGCATATGTAATGAGTAGAGACTGGAAAAATTCGCGCTTTAGATGACCTCTAGGATAGACTCCACTATCCCCTACACACTCAGGCAAATGCCACCTGCTCATTGGCTATTGAATCGTGACACCTGTCAACTGGGACGCTTGCGATTCGATACTTTCTTGGTTGAAGGTTTTCTATTGGCTCATAGTCCTTCAGAAAAACTGTGAGTCAATCACAGAAGCAATATAAAGATACAGTTGTTTGTATTCTAGCATATCATGTAATGAACCCGTGATTTTTTCCGGTCTCTAGTAATGAGCAATGCCAGGGTGCTTTGCCTGTAGCCTTCCGTTGCTTATCACGGGTACTCCGGCTAGGTTATAGTATTACTGTTCCTGGATAAATGGTTTCTACGTCACTCCTTACCAGCCAAAAAAAAAAAAATCCGATTGTCAATTTGTTTACGCTCAACCGAACACTTTTTGAGCTCGACCCTTGAAAAAAAAAATAATTCATACATTCTGTAACTGCCTATTATTTAAGTTAGGCGTGGGATATTTTATGCATACGTTTGCAACCAGAGACACGTAGCGTTCAAGATATTTGACAAATGCTGTAGAAACTCCATATTTTATTTTAAATAAAAAATATACAGCTATTTTTTAAGATAAATTAACATTAGTTCTTAAGTTTATTTTCGTCTGTAAAAAAATAATTTTAACTAAAAATGATAGTAAGTTGTTTGAAGAAGCTATTAACTCCAAAATAACGTGCAATATGAAAAAAGAATTCAGCTGATGTATACATCGCCGTTTGTGTTAGTAAAAACATAAAATTTTGCAGAAATATATATAACTCTTAACGTAATAACGTCAGAAATGGTTCCATTATTCTTTGTATTCCGTCGTAAACATGTTTTTATTGCGCGCTCTCTCTCTCGCTCTCTCTCTCTCTCTCTCTCTCTCTCTCTCTCTCTCTCTCTCTTGGGCTTCCATACTTTCCATTAGCACATAAATATATTTATAAGCTTTACTTTCAATACCACGTTTTTTTCTAAAGAATCACATTAAATCCAGAGATCTGCATTTGCCATATAATTTTGTTGGTCAAACAAGTTCAGTGTTTAAAATACAGTAAAGAATTCAATGTGTGTTTATATACTCATCTTTTATGACCAACAAATAGGTATTTTTTATAACACTTCTAAATAACTAGCAATGTTCGTTCACGCTTGTGTATTGTACAAACTACATTTAAACCTAATAAGTGCTCTTTTCTTTTGCACTTCTAATGACTCTAAAGATCGAAATTTAAGCGCAATATTTGCGAATGTTTTATGATAGTAGTACTACATAAAGTAATTTAAAATTATTTTCGGCAGTGATTCCATGGTTGACCTTTTTATATCAGCTTGGTCTTAAGGACTGTTTCCTAAAGGTTTTTTTTATACATGTTAATTCTACTCGGATTATTTTCGAACCATCGGACAAATCATGTTCAGTCCATGTGCCTATGTGTCGTTTCAGAAGTTTTGGTTATGAAAAAGTCGTAAAGATCATTGTCAGAGTGAAGGAGGAATTGATGCTGAGCTTGAAGGAGGTAAAGTCTTTCCCGAAGACAAATATTCAATGCTGCAGAATGGCCGAGAGGGTTAGAGTTTTTCACTGAGCTTTTCAAAACATCGTGAAACGACGTGGGTGGTATGTACTCTAATAAATGTAATAAAAAAACTTAGCCTATTTTCTTTTGCGTCACCCGAGAATGAAGGATGTCCTTGTCAGAATGTTTACTGCGTTATTTTCAAGTTGAACTTCGCGATCCTGCGTACGATCGGACGATCAGGAAATCAAAAAACTTTGAACCGCGTGTGGCGGGTTTAATACTTTGACCCAGATTCTTGTCCACGAGGATGAAATGGCTCGTGTTCCATCATGACATGCACTTCCCCGAGAACTCTTCGTCGTACAATTAAAACAGTACATTGCACTCGAGAAAACATGTTTGTTATGGACGCGTGATGGTTGATTTCCCAAAATCACTTTGCTCTATTCAAAAAAATAAAATTCTATTTCATCCAAGTCTTGAACTCAGTGAACCGTCTTTGTTCATAGAATTGGAGAGGTTAGAATTAGATCATCTGTGAGAATCGTAATTAAAGGGTCTGTAATGAAACTCAAGCAACGGATAATAGAGATTATTATTATTTATTTAACTTCTTCATAGATGACGAAGTTAAAGCACACGCTTAATATTTCACTTAACCAAAAACATTTTTAGTATAGGTAACTGTTACAGTATTAGGTCTTCAAAATAAAAAAAATCAGCACAACAAACATAGTTGATGATAAAATGGGTAATATGCGATAAACACTTACTTAAGCACTTGTTAAATTTTCAAAAACAAGAGTTAAATGAAATCGAAATTTATTTACATATTTCTGGAGACCAGAAATATTCGCGGTTTTATTTCGCGATAGGCTGGAATCCAAGCTCTTCACTTCATGCTACTTCAGTGAAGTGGGCAGTCGAGCTGCGAGTAAAGTCGTGTGGTCTCCCTGACTTTGAGAATATATTCTACTGACGTAGACCTACATGCTCAGCCTGCAGTTGGTCTACGATTCAAAGAATTGTTCCCATTACCAGGCCCTCAAGTATACGAAAAGTGCCACAATACAGCATTCCTCAGTTTTCACTGTGACTCCTAACAAAGATGTTTTAGAAAAAAGGCTGCAGGTAAAATACAGATATTTCCTTTTTAACATTGAAAATTTATTGTAACTTAGAAATGCAAAAATTTAGTTGTAAAATACATATACCATCATTACATTTCTAAAGAATTACTTAGGGAACTAATTTTGAATAAAAAAACTTAAGAGTGAAACGAAGTGTAGGCTAAATCCAAGACTTGCTATTAAACACTCGCTTTCAAAAATTTGTATTAACAAATTAAAAAACCGTATTTATTTATGAAATTTCAACACATTTATTTTGCCACTGTATGTACACCACCATGTAAGAGTTCTTAAATATTCTTAATTTCTTTAAAACTAATAATTACCTACTTATGAGGTTTCTCTGGGGGGGGGGGTCTACTACAATGGAGTGTATTGGAATTTCCGCGGTTTTATTGCTTTTCGTCGATAGCAATATGGCAGCCGTAATGAATGTGGTTGGTTTTCTTTTCCCCTCTTGACAAAGGCGTATCCAAAGTAAAAAAAAAAAAGTTTGCGTATTGCTTGTGAACCGGAAGGTTGGTGATTTTCAACATCGCCTTTGTAACTCACGAGAAAGAAATCCTTGGAAAGAACCCTAACAACGTCATGAAATTCTTGTTCATGACGCTGTTATGGCTCCATCTCTAATGATCTCGCTGTCGACACGACTTAAAACCAAATTTAAAAAAAATTAAGGTACCTGTACCTACACTGTAATTTTATTTTGCAAATGGAACATAAATATTCATGTAATATATATATATATATATATATATGAATTTGTACATCTTCATGAAAACAACTATCACTACAAAATAGAGCTCGAAGAAATACTGGTTTCGGATTATTACCCGGTTATTTATGCTTTGGGTTGTCCCAATACCTCCAGTAAATAAAAGTCATTTGTAAACCGTTCCCTGGATAGCTTTCCAGTGTTTAACTACGCACATAACAAGCATGGACGTAGATCCCAGTGATGGCCAAGGGTGGGGGGGGGGGGGGGGGGGCCTCACTAGAAAGTGCCTGTCTGCACTTGCAAAAGCGTGACTGTGAAACACGCTTGATGTCAAAACTACGTTTTATGGAAAACTTTCTGCATACTGTCTTTTAAGTTTTCTGCTTATTGAATGCGTGTAAGTCAAAATATGTGCACCGTATCCCGAGATGACTTGTGTCGTTAACCCAGCATGCATAGGCTTTGGGCCGCGCCCCTAAACCCCCCCCCCCCCCAACCCTTCCAATCCTAGGGAATCCAACAGATTTGCGCCCTTGTTAATGAGCATAATAAAATAAAACAAAGTGCAATTATTGAATATTCTAAATATATTTCCATGGTTTAAAAAAAAATTCTGCTTGCATGAATTATTATTTAAAATATGTAATTATACGTCAATTTTCGTAAGAAATACTCAGTATTAAATTGAAAAACTTATTTAATACGAGCAAAAAAAAAAACAAAGTTTAAATATATTTCTTGTAGTACTACACACTATTTCTTGGCAACTGGTTTCCAAAGTAATCTTTTTGTAAAAGAACAGGAAAAAAAATAATTCTTTTTTTCCCCCGAGTGCATTCGCATTCAGTGCAACTTGCTTCCTTTCAATGTTTCTGATGATTTTTTTTTCTAATAGTCTAATGAAAAATATAACCTACATCAAGACACCTGTAAAATTCGCGTTATTGTTTTGCTATATACTATACATTATGAAATAAAGTCGTAATCCGCGTTTGTCTGCTTGTCCGCTTACATCTTATAATCTACACAATATGTTGCGATGCGGTTTCCACCATCATATGGAGAATTTCTTCCGAAAGGTGTATATATTTATAATATGTACGTGCTTATTGAATCTAAATATAGTACAGAAATATCGATGTTTTGTAATAAAGTTGTAAAAAGATGCCTTTAGGGCGCTTGTATGGTTTACACTTACTTACACATGACTGATACATCAACTTAATGTAGTACAGAATTGCAGGCCTTAAAAAGAAATATATTTTAGTGTTGGCTGCTTTTAACATGACTTTGTATGTAGCCATTTTGCGTGTAACATGTCAAGAAAATCTGTTGGTGTTGCCTCATGAGAAAAAAGCTATAAACGTTGTTCACAAAGAAATTCTTTAGTTATTAGAAGTAAGTGTTAGTAGGTGTATAAGTTTTGAAAACACCGGACACTTACGAGAACGTGATACTTAAAAGTACTTATTAAACCTAAATGACGTCACATTAGTAGATGCCAGCCATGCGAAGCCCGGACGGTGCTAGCACTGAAAAAAAAACTTTTTGAAACCACATTAATAAATACGCTGCGCATGTTAGCAGTTTTCAAATTGGAATGATTGTTACTGTGATTTGTAATTGGCGAGTGAGTTTAAAATTGAATATCGTTACTAACCGAAGTGCTGGACGTCGATTTGATTAACGTTTATTCTTTTGTTCACATTCAAATGAAATTTGCGTATGCATAACAACGTCTGGTGAATTCTATCATCGAAAGAAATTATTTTGCACACTCGACGTTCGAATTAAGAATACTTATGTTGACTACATGTGATTTCGAAAAAGTCCCTTTTACCCTGTGTTCAGCCCGGGCGACGCCGGGTACTGCAGCTAGTTAAGTCATAAAATGCAAATGGCTGTACATTTTAACAGCCCTTTTCGTTCTAACGGGTTATTTGACACGCCCTCAGTCGTTAGGAGCCATTGAGACCGAATAACGAGCGACCTGGAGAGAGAGGTAAGATGTAGAGACCGGAAAAATTCGCGGGTTCAATGACCTTCAGGATAGACTCCAATATCCACTACACACTCGGGAAAATGCCAACTGTTCATTGGCTGCTGACTTGTGAGTCGTCTCGACTGGGTGGCCTGTGATTCGACATGTCTATGATGGAGGGTCTCTAATTGGCCCTCATTACTCCAGATTAACAGTGAACCAATGGCAGAAGCAGCTCTAGGGTATAATTATTTGAATTTTAGCATAACACGAAATGAATCCGCGAATTTTTCAGGTCTCTAGTGAGATGTGACAGCAGGCAATGAGCACACGACATTGACTAGATTATGCACACGTCTGTGGATTCTAGCCTGGAACCTGAGAACAACGCTTATTTTGCAGGTCTGCACCTATAACACTATAGTGTTTATTAATGTCTCCTGTCCTTTTTTCCACTGTAATTTATTTTATGGATAACCTACAATTCGCAGGGATAAAAGCCAGAACCACAACCCGAACTATTCCGAAGTTTACCAAAGTTAAAATTTTAGTTTAGGTTAATTCAGTGGTAGGGAAGATTAGGTCAATGTTTCTTTACGAGCTATCGGGTAACTTCGAAGAACTTTGGAACTGGTGTCCCACGAGGTACACAGCCCCCCCCCCCCTCATCAGCCAAATTTTAATACCCCAAACCAGTACCCCAGACCGGTACTAGCTGAAGTACCCAGACGTGGCGAACCCAGCCAGACCTAGAGGCCAGCCCCTGCCCCAGAGGCCCCCGAAGAAACACCATTCGGGACACACAAAAAAATGGTAACTCTCCGGGGGTCAAGGACAGGTGAAGGAACAGCCAGTTCCTAACGCCCCAGCCACCCCCACCCCTCCCCTAAGGAATCACATCCCTATTTACTTAGGCTTTCCATTTTTTGTAGGTACTACTACAAACAAATTTTTGCTTGGAAACTAATTCCAAACTCTAATTATACATTAACTGGGTCTTTACGCTTTTGATTTGCTGAACCTTTCTTTTAAAAACATTACAAATGGAACAGTTAGAATAAGTATCTATGGGATAAAGATTTAAAAAAAAAAAAAAGGCGGATCACAAGCCGTTGCCTGGCTTGAGGGCTCTAGCCGCGTCGATTTCACCGACGTTTCAGCCGACATTTACGTCGCCATCTTCAGGGAATCAGTTTCCTATTGGGGTTCTTGGTAATTCTCTTGCCTTTATATATGTATTTAATCTCACCGGAGAGGGGAAACACTCCCAAACAGTTTAAAATATATTAATATTATTAAAAAAAATTTTTACCCTAGACATAAAAACGGTTTAGCGGAATTATAAAGTTATATTAATGACACGATTTAAAATATCTCATTGTAATTAATCAATATCGTGTATATTTAAAAGATAAAGTGTGATGCACATAATGAATAAACCTTGAATATTATCTAAACATTTTATTTTATCGTCTGTGATACACCGTTTTTGGCTGAACATTAAACCGACAATTGTTTAATGAACGTAATAATATTAATAAAACACTTCAGAAATAACCTTTACGTGTTAATAAAATGCAAGAATAAGGTAAAGGCATTTTTTTTACAATATTTTAATCTAACTTTTTTGATGGTATGGGGAAAAGCTTTATAACTGCTCTATGGACATATCTTCCTCTGTTTTATTTATTTTTTGAAAAAACAAAGTCGTTTCCCTTCAGGTGTACGGGCTCAGATCCAATCCATCAAGTCTGTTTGCTTATTCAGGTCTGCGAAATGAGATTCAGCACTATCTATACTAGCAGCGGCGAATACAGAAATAAATGGAAAAAGAGGGAAGGTGGTTAAACCTAGAGCATTTTTTCTTTCCCGAATCACATATTACCCAAATGTTTCTTTTAGTTATGATGGTTTGAATATCGTGTTAAAAATTATGAATATGTGTTAATTAATTAATAGGTATATTAAATTTTACCGTCTACAAGTTTTTGGTACTTTTATGTACAATTGCTGGAATTTTTATTAGAAAAAGATGGATGCGTTAGATACTTTTTTTTAAAAACTCGTTCAATTTGAATAGAATGTTTTTTGTATGTTTTTTTTTTTTCGTTGGCGTGTCCACCAATTCTTTGCGTTGAAATTTTTTCAACATTTCCACAATTCGCCCTTCAAAGACAAGTGAAATTTATCCACACAAGATGAACGGAAGTAATAAAGTTGGATATATCGTTCAGGGAACGCGGAACAGCTTTCATTTTGATTAATGCATCGTGAGAACATAAAACTACAATTCTGCAAGACTCAATCAAATTCTCTTGTAGCTAAGAGGGAAAAAAGGCAAGGAAATTATTTTACTTAACAATTAAAAGTTGATATTTTTTAAGTCCCAAGCTGCTACTGCAAGTGATATTAAACTCGTGTTTCATAAAGTTTCTTGTAACGAGCATGGGCTTGTGAAATGTGTAAAAAAATTTTGTTTGCCTCAACACCAAAGTGAAATATGTCAGAAATATAATCTGTGTGATTCGTACGGAAGTATATTGGACGTAATATCCATTGACACTGATGGAGATAGTACTGATGTTATTTAGTTTAGGAGCCCACGCATTTTCAGGGCCGGGATTAGTATGGACTTTCTGATGATAATTTTTTTTTTAGTATTCCGAGATAATCCGAATGAGCTCATTTGCATTTGAAAGACTTTGCGAGGTTATAGGACTTCCACAGGAGCCCGTTTTGTTAAAGCCATGGCCCTCAAGGGACTTTTGGCGGTATTATATTATCTTTTTTTTCTGCCACGTTTATCTGCCGGTCTTTATCTTCTATACCTATACCACATCTGATTTTTTTTTCAAACAAAAAAAAACAAAATCCTTAGCTGTTAAAAAGTTTTGGCTTCAAAAATTAATTAACGCCAGAGGAGAAAAGAAAGCGTTTCGTCCACCTACCGGCGCTCCTTTTAACTTCCTT
The DNA here is from genome assembly GCF_032445375.1 of Bacillus rossius redtenbacheri. Classification (NCBI taxonomy): domain Eukaryota; kingdom Metazoa; phylum Arthropoda; class Insecta; order Phasmatodea; family Bacillidae; genus Bacillus; species Bacillus rossius. The sequence goes on from NC_086336.1 coordinate 45,839,099, forward strand.
GCTCGTCAGGCCTTGATAAGTAAATAATGGGCCTGCGAGTCTGCCCTCATTCCTGGAGGATAATAGCCTAAGCGAGTTTCCGTAAACAACCCCCCGAGCAAGTTAACGGTTTATCCTGTTTGTCAAAAGCTTGAAATAAACAGCATTTTGCCAGTAAATATGCCGGCGATGAATTGAGCTCACTGATATATGAACACATGGTAGAGTGGGATACAGAAAGCGAAAGGGGCAAGTGTCCCCCCTCCCCACTTCACAAAAAAAAGTATAAAAGATTCAATGGCTAATAAGAATTTTAAAGTAAATTTTGTGTTGTGTTTACATTAAATGCTTATCAAAGACGAATGCATGATTATAATTAACTTAGTCTTGCTCTAATATCTAGATTCAGTTATTAGTACATAAACATTAAAGGTGCCATCTGATCGGGGTGTATGTGTGTTAATGAGGCGGGATGATAAGTGCGACGCTCTCTGGTGCTTCTAGCGCGGTATCGCCTCTAAGCGCAAGGCTCTGAACTGGCGTGGCGGAGAAATGATGACAACGATCTAATGCAAGTCCCTTAAGTGCTTTCAAGAATCTGTACCGGTTGTTTTACGCCTAAAAATTACTCCGAAAACACGCTTTTTAGCCGTTTCCACTCTTCTAAAAACACAGTTTAAAAAATTAATCCGAAATGAAAAAGTAATTTTTTGCCCTCAGCGAATTCTCAAATACTTTCCGTAAGCAGACCCTACTCAGATATCTTGAGGTAGTTTTCAAATCGTGTTTGTTTTTCCTGAAGCTCTGCAAATCGCGCGCGCGCGCGCGCGTGTGTGTGTGTGTGTGTGTGTGTATCGGGGCAGACGGGGCTTTTAGATACTTTCTCTATTGTTTAAGACAAAGTTGTTGTTAGCTCCTATTTCAAAGACGTATACCACAAACCTTGGGAAAAAAAACTTCAGGTCACTTAACATTTTTTTTTCAACTTGTTTTGTCGTGATGGAGCTGCAGCAGGTTCGTCAGTCGAATTTTAGGGACTCGTTCCGTGCGCATCGCTCCACGTGTTCCCGCCATTTCCGCTCCGCGGGTCTAGGGTTACCAGACGTCCGGCAAAAGGTGGACATGTCCTCCTTTTTATGTATTTTTTTTGCGTCCAGCCGGATTTTCCTTAATGCTCCAAAATGTCCGGCTTTTTTTATAAAGTGAGATAATTCCTGCAGTTACACTCTGAGTAAAGCGCGCGCTGTCCGCAGAGTCACCACACTAGTAAGTAGTTCTATGACAGCTTGACAGGTAGCAGCACATGCAGAAGCACGTGTTTTTAATATGCTGTATATGCGTAGTTTGTTTGATTCTTTATACTTAGACTGTATTAAATGCCAAAACATTGTAAAATATCGGATTCCATTGTAATTAATTCATGGTTTTTTTTTTTTTTTTAATATATTGTCCTTTTTAGTGAAATGACCTCCTTTGGTGAGGTGAATGTCCTCCTTTTCTGTTATCAGTGTCTGGTAACCCTACGCGGGTCTCGAGTCGTCGTTATCTTGGACGAAACTGCGTCTCGAGGCCTCTCTCTGGCCGGAGCTCTTCTTTCATCCCGCCAGCACAGTGTGTGCAGCGCCCGCCACGGTCTGATCCAAATAGGGTTACCAGACACTGATAATAAAAAAAAGGAGGACATTCATCTCGCAAAAGGAGGACATTTCACTAAAAAGGAGGACAATATATTTTCTTAAAAAGCCATGAATTAATTACAATGTAGTACGATAATTTACAATGTTTTGGCATTTAATACAGTTTCAGTATAAAGAATCAAACAAACTACGCATATACAGCATATTAAAAACACGTGCTTCTGCATGTGCTGCTACCTGTCAAGCTGTCATAGAACTACTTACTAGTGTGGTGACTCTGCGGACAGCGCGCGCTTTACTCAGAGTGTAACTGCAGGAATTATCTCACTTTATAAAAAAAGCCGGACATTTTGGAGCATTAAGGAAAATCCGGCTGGACGCAAAAAAAATACATAAAAAGGAGGACATGTCCTCCTTTTGCCGGACGTCTGGTAACCCTAGATCCAAACGAATTGAGCCTCAGCCGGTGGTGGGTGCCCGTGGATCTCACGACCCTGGGACGAATTAGTTCACCGTCCCTGACCGGGTTGATGCGGGCGGCACCCCCGGCCCATACGCGGATCGCTTAAAAGGCTAGAACATCAGCCTAAAGAATCTGCAAGTGCACGCGGACAACCTAGATTGTCCCCGTGTGTACCTGAGGAACCTGCCTGGCGTCAGCCGGACAGGTGGAGGGGCGGTGCTTTCAAGCAACACGGATCCTTGAGATAGGGCAACAAGCTTGTGTCGAAGCTTTGACAGGCCTGTTCTAACACGTCTATCGGCTGTTCCCTGATTCCACCTTTGAGGTGCGGGTACAGGGAGGATTGAAGTGCGGAAAGCCGGACATGTTCCGGAAAAAAACATGCAGGCGTCGAGCGGAGACTGAAACCTTCTCGTGACGCGGACCCTGCCGTCAGACGAACCTGACAGCCAGCGCTTCTTCGCACGGTATTTGGGTACAAACAGTAACCAGTAAACAACACGCACAAGCTCTTTTATTTATTTTACATTCTCACTTCGTTCACGTTACATTTTTTTTAGCACACTGTGTTTAAAGTCACCTGGGAGCTACTTACTTATAACTGTTTCAAAGGAAATGCCATACATTTAATTTTAAGATTTGTTTTTTAAATTATTGTGAACTAATTAAATCACTGTACGTCCTTTCCTTAAGCGAACCACCAAATCCCGGTCCCTTCTCAAAATGCATAGCTCACACACAGACAGGCCTGTCGAGCACCAGACCCTAGCTGAAGCTATAAGCAGATTACGTCTCTGAGAAATATTTACATTACAATTACTAAGTTGCGCACCAAAAGGTAAGTTGTAAATGAAATGAACTAACATTCTATGAAAATTGATTTAATGAGTCAAACAAATCTAGGGTTCGGTCTTTTGTTTGAAGGAGTCGTTTCGACGAGAAACGCCTGGAAAAGCCATACTACCTCCTGGTTCAAATATTTTGATGGACATGCGTCCTTTCGGGTTTTCCCTGGGTTCGATTGTGCGTCGCTGTGTGATCCACGGTTGTTGTCCGTCTGTTTTTTTTTTTCTGTTTTTGCAACAGTCTTATCGTTGTCAGCCCACTCTGTTCGTCTGTGTCCTGATATTTTTTTTCCAACTCTTTCCTTCCGCGGAATTTTCTGTGCGGTCTGTGCGTTCACACATTTGACATCAGACGATTTTGTCTTGTTTTATTTCTGTGGGTTTGTGTATTCATCATTCTTGCCCATTCGTGTGGTTTCTTTACGAAATATGTACAATGAAAACCAGCGCTAACATATGTCCATAAAATTGTTTTAAATCAATCTTCCCCATTTCAAGAATCACTCAATAAACGTACTCTACCTTCTTTCGAAATTTTAACGCAGTTACGCAGTTAACCTTGGGATTTGAGCTCAGTTAAGAACTGAGAGGGGAAAAAATTCGCAACCTATAGGAACTACGTCGAAAAGATATTACTCTTTTTTAATTCCCCAAAATCATTATGTCATTCAGTGAAGAAGAGTTTTCCTTTGAAATAAATCCTAAATGGAAAATTGTTGTAGTAGGTAAAATTTTAGAAATTATTTATTTTCTCCTTCTTCGACGTATCAATATCTTGACGTTGTTCTGTGAGGCCTTGCGCTCATGTGGCGAGGCAATGAACTTCGCTCATCATTTAATGTGTAATGAGTCAGTATGCGCAAGTAGGTTGGAGGTTCGTTCGTCCTTAGCCTCTGTGTGTGAAAGACTGCCTTTCCCTTTTACCTTTGAACTAAAATAGTACCCGGGTGAGAACCATCAGAAGTAAACCACGCCCGTGAGGAAACCCCCTCCGCAAGTGGGTGAGGTTGACCGCGCGGTCAAACAGCGCCGCTCAGTGTTTGCGCACGAGTGTGTACACGTGCGGCGCGTACAGCAGCGGGCGTGAAACGTGAGCGAGAGGTGTCGCCGTAACATGAGAGTGAAGGAGAGGAAAGGAGGGGGGGCAGCGACGCGGCCACTGTCACTCGCGCGTGCCAGAGGGGCGCCTGGGCGGAAACCACAGGTGGCGGCTCAAAGCTGCGAGCCCCTTTGAAACTTGCGATCAACCCTTGGGTGTGGCTGGGCGTGGGTGGGTGGTGGTGGGGATTGAAGAGGGGGAGGGGGGTGTGCGGCGTATCCGTCAGACCCCGCGGATGCAGCCGAGCTGGAAATTGATTCCTTTCGGTTCCGCTAGACTTCTCCCCGCTCGCAGACAATCCCTTGCCCCCCCCCCCCCCCCTTCCTCAACCAACCTTCTCACGGTCCGCCTGGTCTAGACGCTTCTCCCCCTTCTCGTCGTTACTCAGGAAACATCAGAAATAGCCTTAGACTAGGTTGAGAACACCTGACTTCACCGGCTCCTTTGACTTCTTAACACTTTTTTTTTATACGGTTGCTGGCCTAGTTTACATTTGTGGCCATAGGCGGAATGGCCACTTGATTTTATATTTATTTTAAGTAATTTTGAATTATGGCTGTTACGTAATTTTAGTTTTAATATTTGCCCCTTTCCTTTTTTTTAAAAGAAAGTATTGGTTTGTTATTAGTTTTGTAAATCTTATTATTAAATATGTTTTTATATTATGTTATTTTTTACGTTAATGGTTTAGTTTCTTAATATTTAATAATTACGCTTTGGACTTTTAATTAAAATACTGTGTGCGACGCTTCCCCGCTGTGAGCATGCAAATGGACTGATCCAAGACTATAAGGTGGTGGGGGAAATACGTCAAAGGAGGACAGAATGAGCTGTGCGGGAGTCGTCAGCTGATCGCCGGGTGACGCGTATGCGCTTCGGGCGTTACGAGCGCGATGATGGCTTGTGGTATTGGGCCGGCGCGGACTAGCGAATATTTTTTAAATAAAATCAGCTGACGTGTATTGAGCATTGGGAAATACTTACGTTGTCACGGGTGCTGCCAAGAAGAAGAAGAGTTCACGCTACATGTTCCGTTGAATGCCGAGTTAATATGAAGCATTTAGCACCTTTGCTAAATTACAGCCCGCTAAACTCCGGGCCAGGAGGTCCGGGGTGTGATTCGACGTACATCGTTCATCCAAGTAAGTGATTCCGGCTCCGAACCCTTGCCCCTGTAACCCCGGGGCGTTGATTTAGACTTGGTCAAGAAATAAGAGTGAATAATCCGAAAAATAACTTCTGCCTAAAGACCCTGATCACAACTTCGAGTGTATGTTCCATCGTGGAACCCATTTTTAACGAACTTTGTATCATGCTTGCCGCGAAGCGTCGTAAATTAAAAATCACCAGGGTGTAATTAAGACATTTTAGAGTGACATTTATTTTTATTAACTTTTATTTAAAAAGAATTGTAATTCATTATTTATATACATACATATATATATTTTTGGAGCTGCTTGTCATCAATGTTAGATTTTATTATAGTAATAATTTATTGGTATATACTAAAACGTGGCTCTATTAAAAGCCTCTGTAGCACTATAGGGCAAAAGGTTATAGGCATTATTGTAATCTTTTTGAGATTTTGTTTTCCATTAAATTGCCTGCCATGTTCATGCGCAAGTAGTCCCATTAAAATTGTTGGCATTGCAAGTAATGACGTTTTTTTCGTTTTAAATACTATTACTCTGTTCTCTTCCTTTTCCAAAAGGTCTTTGAATATTTTACTTAAGAATTTTGGGGCACTCGTTTATTGGAGCAGCGCGCAAAATAATAATTTGAAACGTGGAGTTTTTAAGGCTGTTCCCAGACGGGTGTCTAACTTGTGGTGGTGTGACACAGGGGGTGTCTACCACGACACATTTTCAACAACTTTTTCTTTGCAATTTAACCAACCCACTTAAAAACCTTTAAAAAAACTTGTGATATAATTTGTTTTTATAGTCCATACAAACTCAGAAAATACTCCATATATTAACAAAAAAATCCTTATGAAAGTTTATTTCAAACAAATAATCATTTGGTTTAATTTTTATCGTAGAAAATGAATTTAACTTGGAGAGAAACATAAAATCAAATGCAGTATTTGACAAAAAAGTTGGCATGCTATTTATTTTTTTTATTATTCAATTAATAACTTATTCCCAGAGCGTAGATTAATAATAACTATGAACTTTATAAATGTTAAAATTACATATGTAACTTTATTACTCATATTTTAAATAAAAGGTATCAAAGGACATATTTATGGTTGTTTGAACCTGTGTTCTACGGTAATAATCTTTGAGTATCTAAATTAAGAAATCAAGTTTATTTTAATTATCGTCTGTAATTAGTACATTAAATTTGGTTTACTCGAAATTATTATGTTATATGTAGAGTAATTTTTTCTTCTAAAATCGGTATGTTTCAGTTCATGGCACAGTACTTTGAAAATTAATTCTAAATAACCTGGATTTGCTAACTTGATCTTGCTGGGAAGGGGCGTGTATTTCTCGTGAAATAAACAGATTTCACATTAGACTGAAATAAGGTATGCCTGCGCTAGCGATTATCCCCTTCTCATTGTCGGCCGTCCGCATGAGAAGCCATTGCCTTATTTGGCCTGGCCATTCAGGGCGCGTTTGCTTCCGCACTGAATGGCTGTGATTGGTGTGCTGACAGTAGACAAAGACCTGAAAATATACCCTGGACCAAACTCATATCTACTTGCCCACAAACAGGATATTAACACACTCCGCCACCCGATATTAAAATTAAACTCTGTGACTCACCTTTTAATTAGTGTGCAAGATAATTTGTCGGCATTGGCAAAACGCTGAATTATAGAATTCAGGAATTGCAAAACGCATGTTTACGTTACGCTTTTAATTTGAAGAAACACGATCATGTAAGTCAGAAACTTAACTGAAACAAACTGGCTCAACATGGATCACAGACGGTGATTTCACTTTGCAACCCAACTCAAAAATATACATTTTAGAGCGTCTCCAAATTTCCTTGTATTCTAAGATTTCTGATCAGTTGGTAAAACATGGCTACAACACCATACATGGGAAAAATATTCAGATACCAAAGCACCATAGCACCTTCTTTAAAATATAATTTAGTTAGCTGGCAAGCCATCTGTAAGATGACTTACCAGACTCCCTTCAGCAGAGCATGTCCATCGCTGTTTTCAGACCACGTTATCGCACACTGCTTCACAAGACACAGTCAGCTGGAACCCTGCCACATGAACAGAGGCAAGGCTCTGTCATATTACCAAAGACAATTAATAAGATGCGGTATGATGTATAGAAACAAACTTTTAAATAGGTTTTTTTACGAATGTGAACTGTTTTATTTTATTTAGGAAATGGGCTAGCATTAATTATGTATTATGCTAGTTATTAAGTTTCTTTAATGGTTTTCTATAGCGTGGTTTAATATTTAGTGTTAACCTGATATTTTACTTGTAATATGTAAAAAAAAAAAAACACGAAAACAAATTGAAAACTGGCTTAGTGCTGAATTTTGTTAGTGTATAAATAAATAAATAAATAAACACAGGCAATGCTACAAAGTTGTAACGCACAGCTGCGTCTGGATTTCTTTTCGCGGAAAGTTCGTAGTCACACTTCTCATCAATGAACATTTGTATGACAAAATGAAATTGTGTTTGGAAATGTAATCAATTCATTCGAAGGTTGAATATTATCAGACAATAGTAAGCCGCTCTAATGTACTCCCAGCAAGGGGTTCACACGCGTCAAAAGTGAAGAGTTTACCAATGATTCTGTCAACATTGCAGTTGCCATCATCAGGGTAACGGTCTCCTACTGAGTGTCTTGGCAGTCATCTTGCCTTTAAATACTTTCGCCCGAAAGGTGAGAGATTTCTGATTGGCTGCATCTGTAAGTCAATCAGAGGTTTTCAACAAGCCAAGAAACCTCAGACAAATGCTCACGAATCTTATTAACTCGTGTTATTTTGTATTCAACCCATTATTTCACATCGAGATACATTTTTTTTTTTGTAGAGCTGTGCTGATTTCAAACCAGATAGTTCCGAATCAGTAAAGGTAGAGGGTATATAATAGTTCCTCCAGCGTCAGGTTCCAGAAATTAAGATGGCAGCCTCCATCAGATGTAAACAAGATGGCGGCCTCCAGCATACAAAAAAATATGTTGGAAATTCCTATATTCCAAAATGGTAAATCTTTCTAGAGTCCAAGATGGCGGAACCCCTGATTGCGGAGATTAAAATGGCGGAATTTTCTAGAATCCAAGATGGCGCCGGGGTTGAGGGCTAGGTCGTGCAAGGTAGCGGTCGTGGTGTCACAAAACCAATATGGCGGACCGGACACCTCGACAACTCACCCTGCAACTTCGCGCCAGAGAAACTATTACAAACTAGCACTCGTGAAAATCAACAACCGATGAAGTTTTGCTGTAACTAATTGATATAATTTTAGCCAGCTGTCAGTCGACATTGCATCAGTTTGGACTGTGTGCGTCTGACATGCTGCTGTTGCGTTGAAACCGTGGCAGAGACTGTATTTCTACGAGAGTAGACGGTTGCCGAAACTGCCTGTGCTGAAATTCACAAATTACAGTGGAACGGAAGGAGACAAGATAAAGCAGGAAAGAAAACGAGGAAAAAAAAAATACTGTAATCAAATTTTTGGATCTTAAATTAAAAGCCGGATGGGAAAGAGCGGAGGAACGAATAAAATAAAAAGGAATTGCATAGGTTGGAAAGGTCTGAGAAATATTCTGCAAAGGGATCGCATCTTAAGTGGGCGCGGGGTAACCATATACGATAGGGCGGGTCTGTAAGAGCGAATATAAATCTGTACCTTGGAGGCATAACACACCATGTCACAGAAAACCATACTTTTCAAGATAGCAATTTAAAAATATTTCAATTTTGCCTCACTTATGTTCTCAGCTATTTTCTACCCCAAATAATTTGAATTCTTGACATATCGTAGATCTCAGTGTTGTGTGACAATAGAAAGAACGTCAAACGGTGGTCAATTTTATGGTTAATATTGCTTTTTGCCCAAATGTGGACATAGTGTCTCATGCTTCCGAAGTACAGACATTTATTTTCATTTTCTAGAGATTCCAGACTGCTTTTATTAATTCGCACAGCATGCGGGAACAAAATTCATTTGTTAAAAGTTAATTATATAAATTTATGCAGCAGTAAAAATTTGAGGTAAATATCTACTTAGCCTACACCACCGCAAGAGGTTCAAATAGATAACGTTTAGATTTTTTTTTTTTGCATATGAATACTTATTCTTAATTTTCAGTTACTTCGGGCACTATTGAAAATTTTCACTTTTAATTTAAGAAGATCATCCCCGTATCTTTGCAAATTTAAATATATAAAAAAAAACGTACATTCTTTAGAGAGAAAAAAAGATACTTATATTTTCTAAGTGCCTGTTTTCCATGTTTAAAACAGAACCCAAAATTCTAAAGTCAGTATCCAGCTTTTTTTATACCAAAATCCAGTTATCTTGAACTCTGAAGATCGCTTCATTTATTTGAGGTGCAATGTTTTTAAGGAATTTTTTAAATTATCTTTTATTTCTAATCGCAAACCTATAATTAATGCTTATAGATCCCCTTAGCCTTTGCGGGGACCTGGGTCAATTACTTAGCGGGGCCCTAATTTGGAGAGGAGTCCTACCGAAGGTCTAGGAGGAGGAGCATAAATATTCCTCAGAAGATATTTGATAAAATCAAAAACAAAACTCTTTGAAACGACGTTTTAAGCTAATCTCGGAACTGATTTTTATATTCTTATTAAAAACTAGCTAATGCCCGGCATGCGTTTCTATGTCTCTTTCAATTTTTTTGGAATTTATTTAAGTAGGTACACATATACAAAGCATCACTCTATCTCTCTATATAATGTTCCTCTATAAATCTCACTATATTTCTCTATATATACAAAAATCTTACAATATATCTCAATCTTTCTCTCTCTCTCTCTCTATATATATATATATATCCATTTCTTGCCGCAGCACCCCTCGCGGACCTCCGTCGCCGCACTCCGCCGCCGCCGTCGCAGTTCCCCTTCGCCGAGATCCCTCTCGACGCCTCGCTCGGAACTCCGCCGCGCCCGCGACACTATCGCCCGGAACTGAACTCTGGAACTGGAACCTTCGTCCAGGGACTTCGCCGCTCTATCGCCCGGAAACTCCGCGTTGGGAAAACTCCCGACTCCATTGAACTCGATCACTCCCTGCCCTGGAACCTTTGTCCAAGGACTTCGCTACTCTGCCGCACCGCGGCACTATCGCCCCGGAGAACTCACTACTGAACTCTCTCTGACTGACTCTGAGGCCGGCGTCCTCGTCTTATATATCACAGACGCCATTTCTAGAACGAACCGCGCCGACCCGACGCGACGGCAGAAATCTCTCGAAACACGTGTCGGCGGCTGCCAGGTGGCGCGCGGGACTCCGCAGCTGCGAGATGTCAGGTGTCTTCGCTATCAGTGCCGCGCGGGGAGCGGGGGGCTGGAGGGAGGGGAAGCGACGATCCTTGTAATCTCATGTAGCGGCGGCCACGTGACGTCACTGGCCGTGTGGGGCCGCCAGCCAGCTCTGCACCTGCACGTGTCGCGGCTTTGCTCGCGTTCGTAACAATATTATAAAACGAGAAGTGATCTACAATTTAATTACGTGCATTTTACACGAGAGGTAAAAAAAAAAAAAAAAAGAGCGTGTGTAACTCAGTACATGTGATGGAAGTGAAACCTCTTTGGCAATTTAAACCTTGACTCGTAGGTATATCGTAAGGAGTAAAACGACATAGAGAGAAAAATAGAGAAACAATACAAGTTTCTAAATAACCATAAATTAACAAAATAATTTCTTCCAAAAAAGCTCAGGCTCTCAACAATAAATTATTGATCAATCAATGATGATTAGGTAACAATAAATAATATTCACTTTTGAAATAGTCACGCCATAAAAATATTATTTTAAGACTTTCAGGACCTCAATTATAGCCCGAAAACCATTCTAACTACAATTTATACACATTTTAAAAATTAGCTCAAATTCGATAAATTATATTCTCAACCACATTTATAACACAGCTGAAAATTCGATTATCTTCCCCGTGGTTTAAAATATATGTATATGCTTGAATGAAACATCCAATAAACAAAATTATGAGACAATTTTTTTACGAAATGCTAAGTATTGTCTCGAGAGAGAAAAAAAAACTTATTTCATGCATGCGAAAATAACCATAGCCAAGTGTCGTAGTATCACAAACTATTTCTTGGGAACTGGCTTCCAAAGGAATCTTTCGTAAAAGTATATAATTTTTTTTTTTTTTTTTTTTCCCTGTGTGTTGCCACCCCAGGGCGATCGTTGTCTGGGGTCGTATCCAGGTGAGACGATCCCGAGTCTCTTTGATATCTTTCCTGCTTGAGGGAAGGAAAGTTTAGGGTGAGGGGGGGGCATATATGGGATCAATTTCGCATCGCATGTCTCCCACCCCGCCTTATCCGGGCATCGTCCGAAGATGACGGGAATGATTGAAACCCAACACAGCTCGACATCGCTTCCGGCGATGCTCTTCACGACACCCGCGCGAGAGGAATGGATTTCGTGTTCTGGGTTCGGTGAGCGATCCCGGACTTCTTGCGGACTTCGCCAACCTGTTAACGCCGCGACCAGGAACTCGGCTTCAGGACGAGAACAGTTCATGAGCCAGTTAACGACGGTTCTGAATAAATAAATAAATAATATTTTAAATATTCTCATAAAAAAATTTTGTAATAAATTCCAAATGATCATGCACTGAAAGAAATGTTTGTATATTTTACAAGGAAAATCCTTGGAAACCCTGTCGCCAAGGATATTACTTGTAAAACTACACGGCAGAACTTTGTACCATGTGCGATTTTGCAAGGCTCTGCCTTGTAGTTTTGCAAGAAATATCCTTGGCAACAGGGTTTCCAAGAATTTCCCTTGTACAAGTACAAATTATTTTTTAGAATGATAGCACAGAATTTAAAAAAAAAATCAAAAATCGTTAAACAATTAAAATTTTTATTTAATTTTTGTTTTCAACAGTAGGATTATTCAACATTTCGTCAAGAAAATTATGATGGTAAGTATAATATGGAAATCAGTGATCACGATGTGTACATATATAATACGACGAAGAAATGGGATTTTAAAACAATTTTGAAGGGAAAAAAAAAATGTTTTACCTGTAATTCGGAAACTTGCGATGCTATTTACATTTCCTTTTTTTTTTTTTTTTTTGGGACCGCCGTTACTTGGCAAATGAACTGTTCAGGGCTTTGACGTCTAGTTTCGGGACACTGTGATCCTCCACGTGAAACAAGCGTCGTGGGGTAGGATCTCCAGACGTGACGACACTACTTGATCCTCGATCGCAGAGCAGAAGCCACGTGGTTCCTGAGCCCCGTTTAATCTTGGATGTCGTATCGTCCGACATAAACTTTTACATTTACCTTTCTTGGATTTTTTTTGTAGCAACACAGAAATTCTTATCGACCCTCTTAAGTGTTTTTTTTTTTAATGTCTCACTATGAATCGACATAATTATATTCTTACTCATTTTATTTCTTGAAATAAAGCGGATAGTGGAAATGTCAGGAACTTTATAAAATTTGAATCCATGAATATAAAACCCGACGTCAGAACAACAATATACTGAAGACGAGACAAAAATTGTTGCATAAAAAAAAGACAAATACGGGTATTGGTTATTTGTACAAATTTTAGATAAGAGTTCTTTGCTGTGAATGCTCGGAAACATTTATGTGACAATTCAGCAGAAATTCCCGGGAGAAGTCCTATGTGCTATTTGACAAACACACAGATTTGAAAATCAATGGATTACATGTAAAATTGTACATTTGCCAAAACCTTGGAATCATTTTAACTCTATTAGTCATTGTAAGAAACCGCATTTATTTCACGGGCTTCAGCACTTGTATAAAAAATCTTATAATTTTTAATGTCGCAGTTTTATAACTAAACTAGCTAATGCCCAACATGCGTTGCAGTGCCTCATACAATTTTTTTGGTGCTTTGTTTGAGGAGATACAAATACACAAAGCATCTCTCTTCCCCCCTCTATAATTCTCTATCTATGTATGTATACCTCTGTACTTATCTATCTATATTTATATCTACATATATCTAAACCTCTCCTCTATGTACCTATAACACTACATATATATATATATTACTCTATAGCAATGATAGTATTAAAAATCTATGATTTTACATATCTGTATGTTCATCTACCTTCTTGTCACAGGTGAGACATAGTTTTATAAAAACAACCTCGTATTTTAATGACAACATTGTGTAAAAATTTCAATTCAATCGATGAAGAAATTTCAGAGATTCAAGATTTTTAACGAACAAAACTTTTACATATTTATATAGATGTACCAAAAGTCGAATATTAAGGAGAACATGTTTATTATTTTGGGTTAGAAATAGAAAGTTCTATGATCCCAAGATTGTTTATGTAAAAAAAAAACATAAATATAAATGTATCCACCACTGCAGTCTCCTGCGGACCACCTCTTGCGTTATTCAGGAGATGTGAGTACGGTATACTTGCTAGACCGCGCGTATAGCGAAGGATTGAAGGAATACGTCTGGGCGACTGGGTTACACAACTTCTCAGAGTTTCGGAGCCAGTTGGATCAGGTCGAAGAGTCTCGCCCACAGATCAAGCGTATCTTGATTGCAGGGACTCGGGACTTCCCCTTATTGCATTAGGGTGAACTCTTTAAAGTGTCCTCACACACAGATAAAAATAAAAGTTCTATACTTTTTTACAAAAGATTCTTTTAAAAAAAACTGTTTCCAAGAAAATGTTTCTAATGTTACAAGAAAGACATTGTAAATGTGTACAACACATTATAGCTATGGTAATTTAGACTTACATTAAATACGTTTCTCAAAAATAATACTAAACATTTCTCACGAAAATTTACCCATGTATTTATATTTTAATTGATGTTTCATGCGAGCGTAATTGTAGGTATTCAAACCATGGAAAATATAATCAAAATATTCAATAATTGGAATTTATTTTGTTATGTTTTAATGTTAATACTGGACATGACTTGCCACCAACTTGGTGTGTCCAGCCAACAACTGGACGTGCCTGGTCGCTGACTGGACATGCCTAGCTGATAAGTGGACATGTCGTCCACAAACTGATTGTACCTGGCCGCCGATTTCGTGCCTGGCTACAGATTGTACATGCCTTGACACAAACTGGCCGTGTTAGCTTGACCAACCGACTGATGTGTCCGTCCAACCTAGTTGGCATTCCTAGCCAACCAACTTGATGTGTTTGGCCACTTATTGGACGAGCCTGGTTTATCGACTGGCATGTAGAACTGCCCTGAAAACACATTTCAAGGCATGCAAAGGACTTGCTTCGTACTCTAAGAAGATTGCATAAATCGAAAAAGGTAGTAATTTGTTTTTTTTTTATCTTGTAGAAATTAAATATTTTTTATTTGTAATTTTGTTGTTTTATTGCTCGAACCTGTCATGTTTTTGGTAAATTTAAATCAATTATATTTTTTTCGTCAGTTAAGGATCGAACCAAGGACGTATATCTACCGAGTTAATCATTATTTTAACAAGCGATTATTTTTAATGAAATTTTGGAGTTTTTCCTGAATTTCTAGCGAAGTAATTACGAATTTCCAGGATGGCGGCCAAGATGGCATCGGTAATTTACTGCAGGGTTGGTGGATGATGAATTTAAGCAGTTATTAGGATTTTTCCCCATGTTTTATTAAATAAGTTTTTTTACTTTAAATTACAATTTTTGAATCGAGCAAGGATCGAACCTATAACAGGAATCGATGAATCAATTGGAGTCTGGTAAATAAGAAAATGATACATATTTTGGGATTTTTTCACCTTATTGTATAAAATAAATATTATTTACCTTATATTGCAATATTTCATTTAGCAAGGATCGAACAAAGGACGAAAATCAATCTATTCAATATTTTTTAATAAGCCAGTTTTTTGATGATTTTTGGTAATTTTTTTTTTTTTTTTTCGAATTTCTACCTCAATAATGGCAGATTTTCAAAATTTGTGGATTCCAAGATGGCTTATGTGGAGTCATCCAAGATGGCCGACGAGGTCCTGATCATAGTTAACGAGCGGCGGATACGCCCGAACATGGCCGATTCCTCACGATTAACGAGCCAACAAGCCATCAAGGTATCAAGCCATAGTCCTATAAGAAATATCATTGTCCCAGCTTTCTCCTTTTCCATCTACTTACGTATATCATCTAACGGAATACATAAAGTTATAAGTGACTTGCTGCTAATAATACAGTATGTCCATGAATGAATGCCCCAGTTATAAATGTTAGTAATATCAACTCTAAGCGTTGTCAGAGTTTTGGTTCAGGGTCAAAATTAACGAGTATCTCAAATAGTTTTAGATAAGCGTATGCGCGAATGCCCGGGCAGACGGGGGCCTTAACTAATATAACGGGCGATGAAACGAATTGAAGTTGGTTCGTCCCGCCTCCAGTAGCGCCAGGTGAACGCTGTCTTCTTCCGGCCGGAGACCCCGAGTAGCTCGCCTGCGTGTTTCGACCCGCCCGTCAATTGTCTTGCCGGCGGGGGGGGGGGGACCTCGATTTGCTGCGACCCGAATCGCTCGTCTACAATCGAGCGCGGAAATGAGAGTCGTAATGGCGCGGTTCCCTCTCTTTCCGTCCTCTCCACCCCTCGACCTAACCTTCACGAAACAAAAGCGCCCTTCCAGGGGAACTCTAGGCTCCCGGGAACAACGCGTTCCCCATTTAGGGCTTCGATTCCATCATTCGCCGGCCAGGCGGGCTCAACGCTCCCACTTGGCCGTCACCTTCACACAGTGGCGTAGCCAGGATTTGTGTATGGGGGGTGTTAAGAAGCATGTCCTCCCCCGGGAAAATTTGGATTTTAAGGTGTAAAATAGTGCTATTTTAGCAGTTTTCGGTACTTAAATTTAAATATTGTAACGGTAAATTTTTTTATTAATTTTAATATGAAATTTGTTTGAGTGATGAATAAGAAATTAATTAAATATTTGGTGCTAAGGGGGGGGGGGGTGGTTTGAACCCCTAACCCCCCCCCCCCCCCCCCCGGCTACGCCCCTGCCTTCACAACGAGTTCCGTCTCGTGTCTCACTCACTGGCTGCGCGGGCTACTCACAAAAACAACTTCCGCACTCTCACAAAAGTATCCTCTGGGTACCTGTTGCCGAAAAATAGTTCGTAATCTTTAATATATATTTATAAATCCAGTGTCCTGATGTTTGTTTCCAGTGAACTCTTCACCAAGTCAACCGATTTCGATGAAAATTGGCATTTGTGTGTAATTTTTTTTTCCAATTTGAGAGATAGGATAGTTTTTATTTCGATTAATGATCTTAATAATTTATAATTAATAATAAATAATAAATAACCGATCGTCATGGGTAAACAAAAAATCATAGATCATAAACATACAAACAGTAATTGTGTGACATTTCTCTATGTCCAACACTCTGTCATATAGCGCTATCCAGTTTGCTTTAACTCGCAGACAATAAAGCTCCATGTGTTTAACCCGGGCAACGCCGGGTACTGCAGCTAGTACTACCATAAATACATTGTACATTTCTACAACGAATGGATACGGTTTTTTTTTTCATACATGAAGTGCGTTTTTCGAGATAACGCTGAGTATTTTATTTTTTTTATTGATGTTTCATTCGAGATAATCGAATATTCAATAATCGAATATTCAACAATTAATGTGCGCAGTTAATACTGTAAAGCTATTCAGGTAACGGTTTACGAATAACGTTTAACTATTGGAGATAACTGGGTAAGAATCCGAATCGAACATTACTGAAAACACTATTTATACGTGTAAAAACTTTTCACGGTGATGAAATGCACGTAAAACAGATACCAAGGTTTAGGATTAAGAAAGAAAACTCTTATGAGAGGCATCAAACCGAAAAGAAGTAAAAATAAATTACCCTGCAAACATTTTGAAATTTAGCTTTTCAAACATAAAATACATTCTCGAACTAATGTAATGTCCTCTGGTTAAACAATTTACAGAATAGTTCCACCCTAAAAAAAAATGTTACCTTACTGTGAGATCAGTGCTTTTATGTAGACGATAAAAAATTGTTATCACATATAAACTGTTTAAACCAATACAGAGAGTCTTTCGGATTCTTCTCTCTTCCCTTAAGTATCAGTCTCGGACACCGTGGGTTTTTTTTTTTTTTTTTTTGGGGGGGGGGGGGGGGGTTGACGTGTAAACATCTTAGCTCTCGGTATGTGACATTTGGTAGGAGTAATTAAGTGACAATGGAACGGAAGTCGACAAACGGAAATGTGACACAATGATGGCGGACCCACGTGTAGTAACATAAACTCCGTGTGTGGTCCCTTTTATAAAAACAATTAGGGTACATAACAAAACGTATTGGTGTGGTAAATGAAACTACCCTGGAATATATTTGGTGAACTAAAATAGTCATAGTAAAAGAAGTAATCCCAAGTTTAAAAATACGATATAAAAATGGTATTACAGTGTTGATAATATTTAGTCTCCATCCTAAACTGAAATTGTCGCGATAGCTTAGTGGTGGAACGCACCGTTGTTATATCTGAAGCGACGTGATTCAAATTTCAAACTGGAAAACTTTTTTTTTCTATATTCAAAAACATAGTATATGGTAATTATATTATAATAATGTTAAATCAGCTCAATAAAATTATGTTTATTTGTAGGAAGATTTACAGACTTATTTTAGTCGTTTCAGCAAAAAAAAAATTTACACAAATATACTTGGTGTTTTAATATGTGTTTTAAAATGTTTCAGGTTAATATTTTAGTAATGCCATAGAAGTATAACTCCTAACGTGTGCGGAAACTTTATAGTATTAACTGTTTAGTGAATATTCTAACAATATGGGCAGTATTTTATTAAAATTCCTTGTCGAAAATCATGTCGAAAGCTGTGAACAATTGAACTGCAACTTGTAGTTCGAAAAATACCTGAAAAACATATTGACGTTCGTAATGCTTTAGAGAATCAACAAGAAATTAAATATCTTAGATGCCATGTCTGTTCCAGCACAATTTTCCTGACTAATAAATTATAGATATGCTAATTTTAAAGTTGCTCTTATTTTTTTTTTACCATTTTTCGTAAAATGAATACTTTTCGTATATTAATCACGCTCAGCATAATTATTTTTAGAATTCTACGTTAAATTTGTTGTACGAGTTTCGTATTATATGTTTATTTGCAACATGAGAACACATGAAACCGCTCGTTATCGAGTTTAGATGTTTAAACATAACTGGCGAATACTGAAAGACTCGCTAGCAGTTTCTTTATTGTTTTCTCATTATTACGATTATTTATTATCTATTTATAAAACTATAGCCCGATACCTCCGTTATATTTGTTGTAGTTTTAAATGTTTTCAACAGCTAGGTATTCACTAAATGTAACCTTATGGATGTAAAACGTCGCCAAGTGATAATAATTACGACCATTTCAAGACTTTTTACACCCATTATATTACACTTAGCGAATATATGTTTAAAAAAATTACTGGTGACAGAAAAAACAAATTTAAGGCTGGTATCATGTTCGAACTACAGTTTCAGTCCTTAAGGGGGCCGTCTGGTCTGGGTGTATGTTTGTTAGTGAGGCGGGATGATAAACGCGACGCTCGCTGGTGCTTCTAGCGCAGTGTCGCCTCTAAGCGCAATGCTCTGAACTCCCGCACAGTCTTCTCGTCGTCACAGGATAACTGTGAAATTTGAGCGGTGACCGTAACATTATATGGCTGAGAAATGAAGATAAATGTGTAATGCAAGTCCCTTAAGTGCTTTCGGGAATCTGTACTGGTTGTTTTACACCTAAAAATTACTCTGAAAACACGCGTTTTTGCCATTTCAATTATTTTAAAAATACAGTTCAAAAAATTAATCCGAAATAAAATTTACTTTTCGGCCATCAGCGAATTCTTAAATGTTTTTTTTCATGAACAGACCCCACTCGGAATAGCTTGAGTGGTTTAGAAATCGTGTTTTGTTTTTTCCTGAAGCTCTGCACACCGTGTGTGTGCCCGGGCAGACGGCGGCCTTAACTAACATAATGGCGAGGAAATGATAAAGTCAACATGGCGGGTGAGAACGAGCCCCCAGCTGTTTTACAACGGTGCTTTGCGACGTTAAAATAACGCTCCCCCTGGGACGTACGCGCGGTCACGTGATATCGCGCAGCTCCCACGACGCGGGTTGAAGTGTTGCTCCAACGTAATTTATGCCGCGGAGAAGAGGGATATTTTTTTTTGCGCTCCTGCACAACCCGCGTTGTTTTTGCTCCTCGCGCGGCGACGACCCAGCGTGCACCGCGGCGTGGAACACTGTGTCCCGGCGAGGATGATTAATTGTGTCGGCGGACAGCTGCATGTTGGCAGGCGTGCCAAGGTCCAGGACCACCAACGTTAAAACAAAACAAAAAAAACAAATAGAGCTTCGCCTGGCTAATGGAGTCCCTCCGAGTGACGTGGATGTCAAGTCAGGTACGTAACGCTGTAGTCCTCACGCCAGGGGAATTCTGTTAGCATTTTTATACAGTCTCGACATCCCTTTTTTTTTAGGTTAAGTTTCTCTCTATAGAAACCCTACTACCACTCGAAAGGAATTTCCTCATTATGGTGAAAGATAGTAACCGAAAGACGCCATCTTGGTTTCAAACTTCTCGTTAAAGCTTTATTATATAGTTCAGCTGAACGCTTTAAGTTAATGGTGATTGTCTGTCGTTGGGAATGACTACAGCCATAATAATCATATAAATGGTCTTTAAAAATCTTATAATGTAATATCTCCACCTGAACGAAGGTAAATTTTAATAATTATACTTAAAAAAATTGTTATTGCTTATAAACTGTTGAAACCAAAGTGGTTTCTTTCGGCTATCTCTCTCCCTTGATGATAGCACTTGCTAGCACAAGTTGGAAGATTCTCATTATATAAGTTGAAGCTATAAGTGTGGGTATAGGCCCAAATCATCATATAGTATTTTACTTCTTTATCAGTTTTAGTAGACACTTTATTGACAACACTTGACATTTTCTCTCGCTTCACTAATATTGCCTGATGCCAATCGTTACAACATATACGTTAACAAAACATAAATATATGTTAAAATGAAACAGCTCATAAAATGTCATTATTTGAAATATTTCATCAAAAATTGATCAGGAAATTCATTTTTGAAGGAATCACATGATTGTGTTTTAGTTTTTAAAAATATATATACATATATCTGTCAGTAAACGTAGTTCTAAATTGCTAATCTTTAATTCGCGTCATCTAGCTGAAGATGCGAAACCTGTTAGATCAAATTGTTAGGTTTTCAATAAATTTATACTGTATCAAAATTGCAACTCCATGTAAGGCAATTGTAGTTTTGCTTTGTTGGTAATTTTACGACAATTATTGTATTCGAGGTTAACTGCAACTGCTGCAGGGCAGTCTTTTCACCGTGAGAATACAATAAAATATCCAAAGAAATGGACATTGCAACTGTAACGACGATTATTGTGTCGTAAATATTATTAGCAACGCTATTATTGTATTATTATTATCCCCTTAAATCGCAGCGCAAGTAACATATGATTTTAACTAGCTGTGATCGCGATTTCATTCGCGTGTGCATAATATTCACAAAGGTTATTTAGACGTAATCTAATTTGAAAACATCAAAAACTGCAGTGATTAAATATGTAACAACACAGAGAAAATTTATTGAAAGGAAACTTTTTAAATGCCGGTAGAGTAATATCATAATCACAGGGTAACGGAAGTATCTACGTAACGGAGGTAACGTGTGTAGCGTACGTAATTTTCCCGTTAACATTTCACGTTATCTTTCGTGTTCAAGAAAGAGGCCCGAGTGAATTGAAAGCCAACCAAGTAATACGAAAGCAATATGTATCTTTCCTAATCTATGATAGTTAGAGGCATGCATATTTCGCCAAAAGAAATTCTGAGACTAGCTGAAAGTTAAATTACTGTACAATCGTCTGTGTTTCGTGATTGGGTGAGTTTTTTACAGGTACATGTATACTGTTACAACACCAATCCACATAATTCGGTGCGGAAGCAAACTCGTCCTGAGTGCCTCTGTCAAAAAATGGCAACGAATTATCTTGCAGACGGCCGCCAATCACAAGGAAGGAACCGTTGGTGCGGGTTTACCTCGTTGCAGTTTAATAGGCTCTCTCGCGAAAAATGCCTTCCCCTAAGGTTGCTCTGAGATAAAATGAAATCCCAGATGTATGCTGCGTTACAGCTCAAACGTAATCACCTCAAAAGAGTGACAGGGTATGTGGGTTGCGAGGAAACAAAAGAAATCAGTTTAGGTTGTTTGACAGAACAACATCACACTGCGAGCCCTCACAACAAGATACTGCGTCCTCTCCTTGAAGAGATATGACATCTCTTCAGAAAGGGTTGGTATTTTCCTGCGTGTTAACATCAAGATGATGTCATAGATCGTCTCTTACATTCAGGCTTCAACTTATTTTATCCCTACGGCCCTCATCTCGCATGTGCCCTTCTTGCACGCCCTGTCAGCGGTTATTACCAACCCTTTAAAAAGTTAAATGAATTTTTCTCTCTCTCTCTCTCTCTCTCTCTCTCTCTCTCTCTTCCTGGCAGAGACACGTAGTTATAGAACAATTAATTTTCTTTGTGAACAACAACATCGTACGAGATAACAGTGGCGTGCACAAAAAAAAAAGCAGACAATATTAGTAACGCCATAATTATGCATGTCGAGGAATTTCTGAGGAAAAGTATTACAAAATATGGTTTCACTGTTTTATCGTGTACCTGTAGCCTATATGTCTGCACATTTGCTTTAAAAATGTCATTGATAAAGGAATAGTCAAAATATTACCGCGAAAATATTTTTTACTTAAAAAGCAATAGAAAAACAGCAGATTAAATACGTTTTATTTGGAAACATATTTGTGTAATGAGTGTAAACAAATATTCAACGTTTTTGAACCAAACAACTTGTTCAGAGTAACATTCATAGGCATAAAAACATAACGGCTTTGATAAAACGTAGTTTTTACTTGGGCGTGGGATGTTGATTGAATCGTTATTCATCGAAATAACTCGGTCATCAATATAATCGGTGATCATAAATATGATATTCGCTGACCCGAATTGTAACACGTTTTACACTGGTTGAAACAAACGTTTATAAATGTATGGTTGAGGTGTTATAGGGCTGTTTAATGCAAACATTTTTTTTTGGAAGGGAGAGATAGGAAACAAAACACATCTTTATTTCAACAGTTTTTAGGTCATAGCAACTTTACGTTTTCGAAATCTTTAAATTCGGCTTCATTAAAGCAGAGTATGTAATTTGATGGCATGCCTAAAGTTATAAGTGTGCCTGGCTGATACAAATATTTTCTCCTTTGAAGTCATTGCCCTTAAAGATTTGAATTTACTTTTAGGAATGAGTATAATTGTAACTATACTTCCAATAGTTATTTTACTATATTATGTTTTAATCTCTGGTGTGTGATATCAAAGGCAAATTTATATTATTTTGTGATAAATTTGGTTAAATGGCATTAAAATGGTTTTAAAACGAGTATAGCATTTTTCGGTTCTTATCACTCAACCTAAACATCTCGACTGTAAGGACTCCTTTCTATGTGTTCAGAGTTAAAGCTTGACCCAAGTTAGTAGGTTCAAATGCCAGTGCTGTAGCTGGTGCATTGAAAGGAATGAGAGTAAACCTAATATCACCGAACCCACCCTCTGCAAAACAGACAATAAATCTCACATTGTCATGGATTCTTTTAAGGAGACAGTACACATGCTGAAAAAATCTAAATTCCTGTGTACGTCTCACCTTTCTGCGGCAGGCATTATTTAGCTTAACACAGGCCCCCGCCTTTTAACTGCTAAATTTGAGGTTCTTTTTGACGGTGTTTATGCACTTTATCGTTTCTGATGAGCAAACCATACACAACAGCCCACTCGAGTACAACCCTCAGAGGCATGCTTGGGAAATTTTGTTTTTTGGAACGCCCGTTCTGTTCTATATCATCTGCAGGAGCTGAAAGATATTTTTCCACCGTTGGCAATCGTCACTGGTGTTCATAACTGAAACACGGCTACGTCCACCCACGCCATTCAAAATTCCGGGTTACATGTGTCACCGGCAAGACCGCAACACGGACCCACGAGGGTGGAATGGGGCGGGGGAGAAGCCCTCTGGGTGCAGCATCACATTAACCATCACTGCCGGTCTCTTCCACCGTTGGACACTCTGTGACTACACGTGGGTTTATGTTGCTGCAAGTGGTCCGCCATCTTTGTGTCACATTTCCGTTTCATCGACTTCCGTCCAATTTTTACGAAATTACTCACTACTGAATGCCGTATGCCGAAAGCTAAGATGTTTACACGTCAAAAAGAGAACACATTTTCCTAATTTGCAAAATATCCAGCTGTCAAAAACCAAAATTCGACTGCTGTTACCACATCACAGCGGTGTTTTGTTAAAAAATAAAGTTAAGCTCTGGTCCAGTTTTAAATTGGCTAAATACTGCCCATGAGGCCGCTTAAAATGAATTCAGTTAGTGAACAAAAACTTATAATTTTGATACTTTTTTCAAAAGAAATCCAATCAAGGTTTCGACGCTTTAATTAAGATAAGAAATACCTGACAGCGTTATCCATCACCCTATTCGCGGGGGTTGGGGGGGGGGCGTGCTTCATTATCTGCTCGTCCATGACCAGGCGCATAAGTTAAACTGTTTTCTATAAGAATAAGTGCATGAAAGAAGAGATGACTGTCAATACTGTTGTTGTAAATCAATAAAAAGCATGAACTTTTGGTCAGAAATGAAGTAATAAGCAGCTGAAAATTATGAAACAAAGCAGTACATTGTAATTTTGTTTTGTAAATGAAACGTAAATAGCCATGTAAACTTTCTGACATTTGGAAATTTGTACATTTACACGAAAAAACTTTATCACTGCAAAATAGTGTTTGAGTAATACTGAGTTCGGATTTTTATCCGGGCATTTATGCTTCGTGTTGTACCAGTACCTCCAATAGTTAAAGTTATTTTTAAACCGTTCCCTGAATAGCTTTCCAGTATTTAATGCACACATTAATAAGCATTATAAAACAAAATTAATTAAAATTATTGAATATTCGATTATATATTCTATTTTTTTAATTATGCTTGAATTCGACATCAGTTAAAATATATAATTATGTAACAATATACATTTTTGTAGCATTACAAAGTATTTCTTGGCAACTGGTTTTCAAAGGAATTTTTTATAAAGTACAGACATATTTTGTTTTCTGTGTACATTTAGATGCGCTGTGTAAAACATTAAAAAAATTTCCTCAACTAATGAAGTTATTTTAAACTTTAAAACCTTTAGCATATTTTTTGATCGTTGATGATAACTCTTTATTAGATTGTTTGATTGTGCACTTAGATGCTCATTCGTGCGCTCTTTCTGTCTTATGTTCGATCTATATCTACCTCTCTACACTTCGAATTTATTCGTGAAAACAGTCTAGGTTTTTCTATCGATACTGTCGACCTAATTACAGCCTAATGTTATTGCGTTTTTTCAGCTGTTTTCGCTAATTTAATTTTAATTACTTATCCTTTTGTAACTGTAACTCGGCGGAGTTCTCGTTAAATTCGTCTCCGATCTGAGTTTTCATTATTACGGGTGTGATTTAAACCTTCTCTCGCGACCCACTTATAAAAATTGGATTTTATTTTGGACTTACAACTCTAAAATGTTCCTTGAAATTTTGATCCATTTGTCTGGTGACTCTTTCGGTCTTTTTAAAAAATTTTCAACCAAACTTGAAGCAGCTGAAAATATTTATTTATGATTTAGTTAAATTAGCTGTACATAAACATTTTGCAGTGCATAACATTTCTAATAGTAACTAAATTATTGCGAATACTTTTGAGTACATTTTAAGAAATGCACATAACGCTAAGCTTAAGAATAAACATATATATATATGTGTGTGTGTAGGTGTGTGTGTGTGTGAAGAATGTTCTGTAGCTGAGACTCAATAGACTTTTACATACATGAAAGCACAATGTCTCACATAATTAACCAGTTCCACGCTAAACTATTACCTAACAAAATTATGAAAGACAAAACATAGAAACATAGCTGAACTTTAAAATCAACAAGTAAGTAATTAATTCAACGTAGTCCTGTGGACAAGTTTCAAAACATTAAAAAAAAAACTGTTCACTAGAGAATTTAAAATAGACGCATGTGAAAGGCAGTAGGGAAAACTTTGCTCCAGCAGTAGTTCAGTTCGTGCGATAGAATAATAAACCTGGTGTTGTGTGCGTATGCAAAGTTCAAATTGAGATTATGAGGATGTTATAATTGTGAGATGATATTCACTTGGTGCTCTAGTGAATAATTAGTTAGGCGGACTTTTATCCTTGCGTGCATGTTTATCTATGTGTGTTTGGTCCATATTGGCCTTAGCAGTGTTCCCCGGAGTTCGAGGGACTTCTCGAACGGTTCTCAGGAAACCGTCTGCGTCAGTTACTACGATCACAACAATTAATTAAGGGGACATGCAAGTTGGCACTGTTTCTCGTGGGAAAAATAAAAACGAAAAGGCAGTGATGGGGACTGTCGACAGAAGTTAAAACTTAAAAACTTTGTTCTTAAATGTGTAATATGACATTATTTCTGCGTCAAATTTACGTGAGAAAATAATTTTGGTATTATATCAGTATGATGTCATGTATCCTTACAACATTTTTTTTAGTCACAACAGATGTCTGTGGTATGTCAAAAATACGTAAAAATTCATTACCTAGCTGTGACTTACCAGCGATGTCAGACCTAGGTCAAGTGTTCACTGGGCAATGCACGGTATACACAAAAAAACTTCACTTACGGCTACTACAGCATGTCGGTGACGCGAACTCACAAGATTTTACCCGTCCAAAAAAAATAGTCCAACGCGCGCATGATACAGTCGAGTATATACAATTTATTGGTGTATATATGCGTATACATGTACACAGGCCGCTGCGCGTCACCAGTCTGGCGCAATACGTCACTAGCATGTCGGTGACTAAGTGCCGGAAATTTGGTACTTCGACACTTTTTTTCTAATTTTATTATAATTTTAAATCATTTTTGGAAATTTTATTTTTCCTTATAATTTGGTTACTAAAGGGCGATTTACTCTTTGTTAGGCTGGTGTACTCCCCTAAGTTAAACTTTGTGCCAGTAGACAGAAGCACCTTTCCCAGAGACCTATAGGATCTTTTACAGATCTAAGACTTTGTTGGCTGCCAGTTTGAAATTTCCCTCGCTTACAGGCACGTCCCAGGCCTGTAACGTTACTTCACTTCATGACTAAAACTGCATACAGCAGCTATGGACGAGCTGTTACCATTTCTCAGAGGCGAGCTGACCATAGCCTTTACCGTCACGAATACGTATTAGGTTCACTACCCTGGAGTCACGTCATGGACGCTAGTTCCCAGCGTCGTTGCGTTATCTGCCCCCCCCCCTTACTCCACCCCCCCCCCCCCCAACCCAATTCGGTTCTAAGAATTCGCCTAAGACCAATGACCGGTCATAAACCCCAGCAGACAGCGACCGTCTTCAAGGACGCCTCGCATAAAAAATGTGTGTACAAAGATGGACCACCCCACGACATCTAGCGGCAGAAACAGTAACTTATTATCTTGGCCGCCAGATTGTAGCACCTGACTGCCCCTTTATTCCCTTGTTAAAGCAGACGCCTTGGGCGAGTCGATTCTTTTTTATTTCAGACACCCCTCAACAGGTAGCGCTAAAGACTGCCAGTGGTACCAACTTCGAGACATCAGTCAAAGTTTTTTTATAACGCCCACTCGGGGAAATTCGGAACCTTTCGGTCCGGACGTCCCAGTCCCCCCCCCCCCTCCACTTTTGATAGAACAGTTACTTTTATTTACGAGACGCGGTTCTTCGAGAGACACTTCGCGTCGCGACTGCAGACGGACCATTTTGCGATTATCGGCGAGTCGACGAGACACTGCAAGACTTCCATTCGGCCACAACCGACTATGTAGTCCCCTAAATAAGGGATGCTATCCCTATAATATTTTCCAAGTAGTTTAGTCCGTCTGCTTAGTACAAGAATAATAGTTATTTTTCTTTTAATTTTTTTTTTTGAAATGGTAGAAACGACCGCGCCAGCCGCGTATTCGCGGGATCCAGTTCCTGGCTGGCGACGCATCGGTAAATAGTAGCCAACTCCCCTGTCTGGTGAGTGACGATCCGTGACTTTCCTCAACCTCCCCTTAACTTTTCCGGGCATTTTCTGCCCCGTATACTGTCTGTGTACAAGTTCTGATCAGTTTTGATTCGGACTGTTCCAGACAGGGTCCGAGAGCCGGACGCCGAATTGGCATTTTCATCTCCCTTCCTCAACAGGACACAAGCGCCCTGGCATCATGTTCCCGCGTGATCTCCGGGAAACGAAGCCCCGACCTCCGGTGCTTCTGTATCTTTTGACCCTTTTCTGAACTTTCTTTAAATTACGTCGTCAGATGCAGTTCATTAAATAAACATAATTTCTGGACTTTAAGTATATATACTGGGATAGTTTAAACATATTTGTAATTTTTTATTGGTTTATGTATTTTTTGTAAATGAAACTTTTTATAATTGAATGTAGGGTCGACCCACAATTTTTTTTTCTTTCTGAATATACCTGAGAGCTGTTTAAGAATGTAATTAATATTGTACGTTAATATTTTCTTGTATCTGTTATAAGATTCCTCAGTATGGAGTAATTATATTTCAGACGGAATCACACCTTGTTTTTGGTCATTTCTAATAACATTGTGAAACCTAAAAGATCCACCCAGCACAAAAATGGTAATCCAAGCGTGGTTTGTTGCTACAACGCGAACCCATAACTTTAAAATTAGAATAAATGAAGTTTTTTCATTGAAAAAATTAAAAAAATATTAACTTAAATCCACAGATTATCAACATTACCTATCATAAATCAATTACCTGACAACTGAAGAAATTCCCTACGTAAATAAATAAACAAAAGAAAAAACATAACCTTAACATAACTACTTACTAAAAAGATAGCCAATACTCGCAATATGTACCACACAATAACGTTAAAATTTCCTTGGAAAATAAAAATAAAATGAAACACTAGTGACTTTAAAATTAGAATAAATGAAGTTTTATCCTTGAAAAATAATAATAAATATAAACTTAAATCTACAAAAAATTATCAACATTCACTACGTAAATAAATAAACAAAACAAAATCGCTCAATATATGCGTATACATGTACACAGGCCGCTGCGCGTCGCCAGTCTGGCGCAACACGTCACTAGCATGTCAGTAGTGTATAATAGTTCCTCCGACGCCAGGCTTCAGATTGAGGATGGGGTGAATGACCAATTGCTCTGACGTCACGGTGGCCATCTTGTATGACCGTGACTTTTACCTTTTGACCCCGGCGGTCATCTTGGATCCGCCATTTTGAATTCCGCCATTTTGTTTTATAGAACTTTCCGTCATTTTGAATCATGATGTCACTTTTGAAATTTTCGTCACGGCCGCCATCTTGAAAATTCGTAATTTTTATGCTAGAAATTCGAGATAAATGTTAAGTGTTAAATATGAGAAAAACTTAGTAATTTTTTAAATATAAAAAAATTTAAAAAAAATATTTTTACGAACATTCTTAGTTCATAATTTATGGAATGGTGTGTTGACTGAGTGGCGTATTGGTTGTAATGGCAAAATATTATACTTTGAATAATTGTTGTCAATGTTAAATTATTTTGGTAGAAATGAAATAAGCATGGGTACAAAAGAAAATCTTGAGTGTGCTTTACTTTTACCCGTGTGTAATTTTTTGCAATTGAACCTGAGGTTATGATTTTCAGAACTCAAACTTTACGGATATGCATTATTTTTTAATATTTGAAACAAAATATAAAGCATTTTAACATTGTGGTTTTTGGTTGTTCCGTATTGAAAAAAATAAATTTTAAAAATGGGTGTGTGTACTTATGTACGCGCGTGAGAAGTTATACTTCTTTGTCATCATTAAAAAATAGTTTCTAATTGCATTGTACGCTTACGACACCACGTTGTGGTAGCCACTTTCGTTCTGAGGGCTTACTTCCTAGTGTCGTGATGTGATCGTATTAAGATTACTAGTTGATACCATACAGAAGACTAATACAACTGACATAAAATACTAGTAAATGTAAATAAAACCTGGGATTGGTTGCTACTATAATAAAATATGTTACTGGTGTGAAAAATTGGAGATAAATATATATACTGAAGTAATAAAATCTTGATGGTTTGGGAAACGGGACACAAAACAACTTTAATACACCTAAAACACTACACCTACACATACATATACACTTACAATAACCTAAGACATAATACATACACAAGGACACTAAATGGCAAATAGTATAGACGTTTATGTAGGTTGATTTAGATTTACAAAATGAAAATGAAAAAAAATAATTATTATTGTTTATTATTATTAAGGCAGACCTGGTGATGTGTAACTGGATAGAATTAACAGCATGTACGGTGAGATGGATTATTTCAAAAGTTCTTTCAATTCGTTCAAAATTAAAATAGATCCAGAAAAATGTTAACTCAGTTTTAAAATATTTCAGAATTTAACTTTATGCAGTTGTATCACAATCAATTGTTCAAATTTACCACGGCTAGTTTGTTCAGGGTTCGCGATGATTACTTAAAAATCAGATCTCTGGTATATTATTCCAGCTTATAAAGGTCTCTAAATATTAATTAAACTGCTCGAACTTATTTAAATACAGTTATTTTCCGTTTAAAACACAGCTAGTGAGGTAAAACATAAAAGAGAGTTCCAAATGAAGTAACTAGACTTGGATAGTGGCACTATTAAGAAAGGCTTGAATATAATGGCGATGGCTTAGGCTTCAATTGAAATCCTTAAATAATTAAGTGAAACATAGTCTCTTCTCGCCACATTTACTCACATCACGCCAGTGCAGAATGTAGATTTCAACGCACACTATATTTTCACAAACTGTAGTAAATATTTTACGCAATATTAAAAATACTACATGGAGGCGTCAGGCTAAGCCTTAACGAAGCATACGCCTAAGACATTTCTTTTTTAACTTATTTCTACTACTTCCTCCCTTATTGTTAACTCAAATCTGGGTGCTGATTGGCTGCTGTAAGGCCATATCCGGCAGCCTTCGTACACATATTAAGCAGCAAGATACTGGTAAGTAACAATAATTAATAAAATTACAAACAATGACAATTAAATCACAAAATCCGTTAGTTTGAGAAGCTGTTATGGAACAAAATAACATAAAATAATTTAAAATAAATTCAGTTCAGGATAGTTTGCAACATTATATGAGGAAATACAGTAATTGCTATTGTGGATGTATATAATAAGAGTTCAGATTGTTCGTGGCTTAATCTCGTAGAAAACATTTAACAATATAATATTTATTCTTACATAACAATACTTATAGCATAATATCTCTAACATTTAATTTCATAATAATAAATAAATAAAATCTGGACGAAAACCACGTTATCGTACAGCATGCAAATAATTAATTACAATAAAATAATAAAGGGTAAATAAAAATATTAACTTAATGCAGACTTTAACTTAAAATTTTTAATTTAATGTTTTTTTATAAAGATTTTT
Organism: Bacillus rossius redtenbacheri; assembly: GCF_032445375.1. Classification (NCBI taxonomy): domain Eukaryota; kingdom Metazoa; phylum Arthropoda; class Insecta; order Phasmatodea; family Bacillidae; genus Bacillus; species Bacillus rossius. The sequence continues at coordinate 45,870,016 of NC_086336.1, forward strand.
TTTATTTCAATATCTCGGTACTCATTAAACGATTCTTATTTTGATCGCTTACCCGCATTTCCTTCCCTGTTTATTTTGTAATTTTTTTTATTATCTACCAACATTTTGGCGCATTTTGCCTCTATGCGCCAGGTACCATGCTATAGTGTGCATAGCGTTCTCGACGCAAACGAGCCAGTATAGGGTCTTTAAGCGATGACCATAAAGTTTTATGGTGGCCTACAAAAACAATACATTTTGCCAGTTTTTTTTCCATACCTAAATAGTCCGTGAAAACACACTTTAACCGTTTTCACAGTCCAAAAAAAAATGTTAAGAAATAAAACTATACAAACCAAGATTGTATTAGTTCCTTCCATTAAATGGTATTTAATCAGCAAACATTGATATCTCTGGTAAGGGTTTTCAAATGGCGCGTTAATATCCAGCTCTGAACTTCGTTTGGCGACCCAGCAAAGGCGACCACCTTATGACGTCCTCCTAGTCAGAGGTACATGTGTGTCAGTGAGGAGGGATGATAAGCGCGACGCTCGCTGGTGCTTCTAGCGCGGTGTCGCCTCTGAATTCGCGCGCAGTCCTCTCGTAGTCCACAGGATAACTGTGACATTTTAGCGGTGACCGTAACATTTTAATGGCGTAGAAATGAAGATAACGGTGTAATGCAAGTCCCTCGAGTGCCGAAATACGGAAGCCGGCCTTCTCATCCACTCTCAGCTATCTTCAAATGATTTTATTTTTTATTTTTTCCGTAAGCAGACACCACTTTGATATCTTGAGTCACGTGGTTTTTCTCTAAAGCTACACACTAAAAAAATTCTTCTTGCATAAATAACATAGTTTTTTTTTAAATCAGTTGCCAACGATATCACATGTGAAACTACAATGCAGAGCTTTGTACCATTTGCAATTTTACGAAGCTCTATCCTTGCGGTATCAAAAGTGATATCGCTGGCAACTGAGTTTCGAAAGCTTGTTAAAAATCAAAGCAGCTGGAAACAATTGATGAAGTAGCTTATTGTAGAAAACGATAAAATCCAAATTTGACCAGTAAATGGTGCTGCCCAGCTCTGAATGAGCAATTATTACGCAGACCCAAATTTATGATTTAAATAAGTAAAAGACTTTTAAGGATGGTAAAATTGGTATATGTGTGGTGCACACTGTTTCAATAAAATTAATTGAATCTTGACTAAATAATCTTAACATCTTTCATGACGCTTACCTCAAGTCAGGCTACATTCTTCAGGGCACTTAAAGTCATATTTAACTCATTAGAAAAGCACTGAGCCATATTAAATATCTCACAACCTGCGTCATGAAATATTTTTGCTTGCACTACAAAAAGTACAAAATTACTCACAGTGTACGCGCACCGTTATGTGTGCTCCCGGGTAGGCGATGATTTTAACCCCGCCCCCCCCCCTCCCTCCCCCCTCAACTAATCAAGTTTCCCACCGTATTCGCCCAATCGCCAGGAGCTCGCGGCGACCACAAAGTGTTGTTATTCCACGGGGTGAACCGCCGCTGACACAGGCGTCGATTATGTTCCTGGTTAATAGCTGCTAACACCGCACGCGCACGAGTGTTGAAATTAAGATCTCTATCAGCAGTTACGTGGGTTTTTTTTCGATAAGGTGGGTGAGGGGGGTAAATGTGAGAGAGGATTCAATTCAATTCAATTTCAATGGCTTTCTTGTATGTACATATTTGCACTCTTTACAGGTTTTATACATTCCAGCACTCTGTGCTCTTTTGCCCGTAATTATTTTTGGTTCATGGTATACACACATATTTACACTTGAGTTTTTGTATTTACACTGAAAGGAAAAAAATTTTAAAACTTTCGTAATAGTTTTGTGAGCTTAGCTCAATGTTTTTGTTTTGGTTTCCTGTTGTATTACAAGATAGAATTACTTAAACTAAACATTACACGATTAAACAATTATTTTACATTATTTAACACTATATTTACATGCTTCACTTTGGTTGGTGTTTGTTGTTTTAGAGGTTTTTAGTAATTTGCAGCGGTGTAACAGACACCCACGGTGGGCGATGTCATCAGTCTGTCGCATCACGAAACAATGTATCATTCGCGCACACAAAGCAGTGCGAAATGTCATTTTTTTTTATGGAACTGTTGATGAAGGTACATCCGTTCCGCGCGGTATTTAGAAAATAATTTATGACCTGCGTCGTCCGATTCAGAAAATCGATAAAGGGTACATTACGGATGCAATGAACTGAGGTGAAAAAAAAAAAAATGAAACAATAACAGTTGGATTGTGTGTTATCTTCCTGGGGGCAAATTTTTTTTTTCTTCACGGGATCGTCAGCTTCTCTGTAAAATTTGTAAATAGTTATTTACTCTTGCAAGGAAAGAGTCTCAAGACAGTCAATGAAGCAAAACAATCATGATTATTAAGAGCTGAAAAGTGGCACAAAAGTTTGTGTTTCATTTTAGCGCTGTTCAAAACAGTGAAACACACAAGACAGAGGAGAAATACAGGCAAGTTTCATTTGAAACGAACGAACTAGACGTATTGTACAGTATTAAATACAAACATATATTCACCTGTCAGCTCGGTAGCATCACTCTATCATCAAACCAATGTCTGTGACACAATTGTGGGCACGTCAGCTCTAGGTGCGAGGGGTGCAGTGTTCGAGTCCCGGGTAGAGCGCAGTCGTCAATTTTTACCGTCTAAAATTCGTCCCAAAAATGCTGAAGTCAATTAAACAGTCATATTAAACTGATGTTATTTGATTGGAGGATTTGGCTAATGAACAGAGGTTCCTAGATTCGATTTTCAACTGACTTAAGTTTGTATGTCCCAAGTCACAGTTAAACTTCCCAACTTTTTTAATGACTGAACTTTCACAAAATAAAAATATATATCCCATGCATTTTGCATAATTAGCTGGCCAAGTTGCATTTTTAACGTTTTTGTGCAGTATTAATAAGGAGAATTAAATGGAATAAAAACTGGAACATTTACAATTAAAGTCAATTTCGGCATGAAGTTTAATCTGCTTTCGGCATCATCGGCTCTATCGCGTAGAAAAATAATCAAGTGAAAGGAACTTTCCGTCGTTTCGTTAAATGAATAAAGTAGGTACATTTTAGTTACTAACCTCAAAAATATTTTCTGTTATTGTAATTGCCACTGGTGTAACCAGCCATGTGCTTATTGTCTTTTAAAGTGTTGTAATAGTACGGGGGCCCAAGCTTGCAAGTTTAATAATTTAATGTTTTGTGAAACTGAATACTCTTTTGTAAGTTAAGTATGTTCATGATATTATTTAAATTATTTAAATAAGAATAAATGGCCTGAACCGAAATAAAAAGGTATTGTTTCATGTAAAATCAGTTCCTTTCGTAAGTTAATTTAATAAATATTTGTGGTGTTCTGTTGGTTGTAAGAGCCACGTGATGAGCCAGTCGGCGTATTCTCTCTACTTGTATATCTCTACACATACAAAGCAGTGTCATTGAGCCTAAGGTCCTGGAGCTTCCTTGTTGTTTCCACCCCACAAGGTTAACCTAACCGACTGAGGTGGATAGGGCAGAACAATATATATTAGTATCGTGATGACTTTCATCAAAATGCTTTTGAACAGACGGTTAAAAAGTACAGAATTGTTGTTTTTTGCCTTTATGCGACTTCTTATTACCAAATAGTTAAACAATTAATAGTTTTCAGTTTTTAAACTTTTACTGTGTAGTTTACGTTAAGTTTTATATCTTTGTAATTATAGTTTTCGTTCTTGTGTATTTATATTTTTTTCTAATTTTATATTTAAATTCTGTACTTTATCGGCAAGAAATTAGACCACTATTTAAAAACAAATATAAAAAATAATTAATGAATTAATTATACATTTTTCCCGTATTGGTAAATATGTACAGTCGCGGTAGATGCCAAAAAAAATGCTAAAAATCTGAAAATACTTTTATTCTGTGCCCTTTCACTTCCTCTTTTCAAATCAACCGGCGGAGGTAAGAAGTTCCAAATACTTTAGGAGATATCGAATTTTTAAATTTCATCATATGTAGAGTCGCGGTAGATGCCAAAAAAAATGCTAAAAATCTGAAAATACTTTTATTCTGTGCTCTTTCACTTCCTCTTTTCAAATCAACCGGCGGAGGTAAGAAATTTTAAATACTTTAGGAGATATCGAGTTTTTTAATTTTCATCACAATACCTGCGTAGTATGCGGCGATGACCATTGTTTCTTGTCATAGATAATAAGGTTTCTTGTTTACGAGTATCATATTTCTTATTGGACAATTTTGTCACGTGACTGTTCCGTGATTGGCCAGTATTCAAATGAACCAATAGGTGATTATTTATTCCGTGATTGATCAGTATTCAAATGAACCAATACGTGATTATTTATTCATTTATTGTTCAATACGATGTTTAATTAATCGGTCAACTTCTGCCGTGAACGACTACATCATTTCCTTATAGTGGCAAAGGAAATGTACCCGCCTCCAACTTAGGTGAGTTTTTAACGTTTCTAATTTTAAAGTATTATTTTTTTTATTTGGATATTGTTGCGCAAGTAATAAGTAAAAAAAAAATACGTGAGTTGTTAATGTTCATCATTTGTCCGGGTTTTCTTAGGTCAGGTCAGTTACATTATAAATAATTTAAAACTAAAGAACCATTAAATTAAATTCACATTATTTTTAATGTCCGCTTAGTTTGAAAGTATTTATAATGTAACTGACCTGACCTAATCGACCATTTTATTTATTACGCATTCACTAACACACGTCAAAATAAAAAATGGCCACGTTCGAAGGGTTAAACGGGCGTTGTATTGCTAAATTAAAAAATTCGATATCTCATAAAGTATTTGGAATTTCTTATCTCCGCCGATTGATTTGAAAAGAGGAAGTGAAATAGCATAGAATAAAAGTATTTTCGGATTGTTAGCATTTTTTCCGCATGAATACGCAGGTATTGTGATGAAAATTAAAAAATTCGATATCTCCGAAAGTAGTTGGAATTTCTTATCTCCGCCGGTTGATTTGAAAAGAGGAAGTGAAAGAGCACAGAATAAAAGTGTTTTCGGATTTTTAGCATTTTTTTTGGCATCTACCGCGACTGTACATATTTACCCCCGTATTTTTAAAGTAGGCTATTTCCTTAGTTTCATCTTTTTTAAGTGATCTTTTCTTTGTTTGTTCTATTTAATGTTTATTTTTATTTGTTAAAGTAATATTCTTTTTTAATCCGTGGTTAAAAGCAATACAGGGCGGTGCCCACGCCTTAACTTCGCCACACGTAAAATAAGATAAATAAATAAGTCTACCTCTGGTTTGAAAATATATTGCATGTACAGGCCCTGTTATAGTTTAGTTACATGTATGAATAATATAAAAAAAATCATCATCGCTAGATGCTCGCATGAACAGAAACAAGTATTTGGTGTCGGGCACGGGCTCGATGTATCGATAGATCGTTACAACGTTGACAAACTTCGGCCTGTATCTGCCACGGGAGGGATTCCAGATGGATGTATAAGCAGCGGGTGTGCGGAAGGGGTATGTGTTGGAGGGCGAGGGGGGGGGGGGGTTGTTGGTATCCAGCCCAGGTAAATACGGGGCTGAGGTATCGCGTGCGCGCCCATTGCGTCGAGACTGTGTGCCTAGCGTGCGCCTGATTGGTGGTGTTTGGTGGCGGGAAAAGGGGGGGGGGGGTGTCCGCTACAACCGCAACAATTTATTTTCAAAACCAGCTGCAAATATTTCGTCAAATATATATTTATTTTTTTATTTTTTTTACAAATACATACCGTCGTAAAGAGCGCACACCTGAAACTGCTTCCAAGGAGATACTGAACCCGTGTTCCCGGATCAGGTTCGTCCGTTTTCTCCCAGCGTTGTTTCTTATATATATATATATATTTATTTATTTATTTATTTATTTATTTATTTCACTGCACACTGCGTGATCGGAGCCGGTGGGGTTTGAGAGGGGCCAGTTCCCTCACAGGCATCCCCCGTGGGGGACACTTAAAATCAGTTAAATCGCCAAATTTGCAACAATAAATTGGTTTTTTGCAATATTAAATACTCAAATTTACTAGATTAATAAATTTTTTGCCGCATAAGTAATCCGAATTTTTTTTTCTTTTTTTTTTTTCCTTAAAAGTGTATTATGTTTCATTTTATTTTGAGTTGTTTGTGATTGCGTAGCAAAATATTTTCAGTCAGAGTATCTAATAATTAGGTGAAGGTTGACAATTAAAAAAATTTAGGGAAAAATGCCTATAACTAAGAAGTTTTTAAAGTGTGTTCCGCTGCGCGACCCCTTTCCCTTTCCACCATGCTTTTTCTCTTCTCTGTGTGGCATGTGCCACTTTTTTTTTCCTTTTTTCTTTAGTCATTTTTGTTATTGCTCTTATTGTTATATCGTCTATACGCCCATAGATTTATTTATAATTTTTTTAGAGATTACTTTGTTAATTCACTTATTTAATTTATTTTAGCCTTTTATAGTTGTTTGCCTTTTTAATTGAGTTTAGTTCATGCATATCATTATTGGCCGTCAGAGGCACGCCGAAGGTCGCTAATATTCTAGAAGTTCCAAGAACTATAAAGATTATAGGTGAAAGAACGTTTAAATACGTATATGTTTTTGTTGGAATTAAAAAGATAATTTTTGGATGTAAATATAGGCTTTAAAAAATACGTTAAATATATTCAACTAAAAAGTGTGTAATTATTTTTACTGAAGATATCTGAACTTAAAGGCGTAGTTCCGCGGATGGCCGCGTGATGAACTAGCGCTGAGCGCAGTGCCGATCAGCGGGAAGTTGCGAGCTGGGAGCGGGAGGCGACAGGTGCGCGAGGGGAGTGCAGCGGGCTTTCACCTTTTAGGACGCGTGGGAAAATCAAAGGCACGAAGATGTATTGGAAGAAACGTGCTGGACTTTACTGGTGAATTAGGCGGTGGACACACCAAGGCGAGCACGAACGCGGGCGCGAACAACGCGACAACGCAACAACACACACCGCCGAGCGAGCAGTTCGCGCGACCACGTGGTTTGCGCGGTCAGGACGAGCGAGCTGCGAGCTGACCGCACATGCCGGGTTGTTCGCGCGGCCAGTGTGCACTTGTGAGCAGTTTGGACCAAAACGTGGATTATGAAATCACCGAACCACTTATAGAACTGGTAAAAGTGAATTAAGTGCTGGTACAATATGTCTAGGGAAGGATACAAAAACAACAGAGTAACAAACAAGAAATGGGATGAAATAGGAATCATACTAGGAATGCCAGGTAATTATTTAATTGTTATAGGTAGTTATAGAAATAACAACAAAATTGGTACACATAACTACAAGGTTTTTTGCAATTGAACGTACTAAGTGATATAGGAACTTTGTTATAGTTATCATTATTAGCATTAAAAAAGGAAACAAATCTGTCGCGAATCTCAAATGGATAATTTGCAGGCCTTCTAGGAAATATGTTCTGATTTTGAAAGGCCCCAAACTCGCCAATTACAGGCTCTGAAATATGTTCTAGACGTATTTCACCTTGTTCCCACGACTGCCTCTGTTCGCTTTGGTGTGTACTGGGTTCGATCGCCAGTCGTCCGCGCCCGCGCTCGCCTTGGTGTGTCCACCGCCTCAACCATATATAATATAGGCAGAAGGTAAAATGGGGTAACAGCCATTAAACAAAAGCCATTTGACTCGCTATTGCATAGGTATGTGTGTAGTGGAGTACCAGAAAATTACGCAAAGTTTGCAAGTCTCTAGTGATGTCATAAGAGTGAAGTAACCAAAATGGCGCGCACACCGCCTTATGATCTGCATTTCCTCGGCTGTGGGCGGCACCGCGCCTGGTATGGGCGATCAGTGGCGTAGCCAAGATTTGTGTATGGGGGGTGTTAAGAAGCGTACCCCCCCCCCTCCACCGTATTAAAGCGGGGGGTGGGGGGAGTCCTCCCCCGGGAAATTTTTAGATTTTAAGTTGTAAAATAGTGCTACTTTAGCAGTTTCCGGTACTTATGTTTAAATATTGTAATGGTAAAAATTTTATTAATTTTAATTTGAAATTTGTTTGAGTGATAAATAAGAAATTAATTAAAGATTTAGTGCTAAGGGGGGGGGGGGTTGAACCCCTAACCCCCCCCCCCACTCCCCGCCCCATGGCTTCGCCCCTGTGGGCGATTATGACGCGGGCCCATTCTGCAGCGCCTCGCGCTGGGCTGCGCGAGGGCAAATCGCCGGCCAGGCCTCGAGCCCTGGTGTGTTGGCCTAGTCTGCACTGAAGAGAAGAATTGCATGTGAGTCGTATATTTTCCTTATTTAAAGCTTGCAAGAGGGACCGCAAAATGCGTGCTGGAAATTGACATAATTTTTACGATACTGCCTGCGCGTGAAGAAGTTAGCACAAATTTTTACGATACTGCGAGCGCGCAAATTTGTGTGTGGGCGAGAATGATTTATCTACTAGCAGGGAAAATTTTGAGTAAACGTTCCGGGCGAGAAATTGTGACGTGATTTATTTGCAACCTGTTCGAACACGTCCAGAAACAATTTTTTTTTTTTCCTTTTTTTAAATTAATCAAGCTGTGGCCCTAAAGAAACAATAACACACTACGGCCTTAAAAATATGACTTTAATAAAACACCTTTTAAATGTATATTTAAATAACGTTTTAGGTGTGATTAACGTATTTCGCACAGGGAGCGAGTGTTATAAAAATTTAAGGTTAGGCTTTATTGTATGTTATGTAAGTTTGTTTTGATAATGATTTAATGCATAATTACTCATAAAGCAACTCAGTGTACGGGTACATGGTACCGCGTACAGCAACATAAGACTATTTATTAATTGTTTTATTATCATATATGTATTTCTTTATTAGTTATGATACTATGTTGTGGTTTAACCTTCTAATGTAATATGTCGAACCTTCAAACTACGGAACTGTCATGCTACAGCTTAGCATTCATAAACATTGAACTGACCATACTATCATCAAACCTAACCTGATTCAATATTTAACTCATTGTTGTAACTTCACTTCTGTTATTTATTGTAATTTTTGTCTCACCACAAGTATTTTATATTTAATTGTGTTTACATATTGTTTTGAGGTGATTGTTAATCACCCACATTATTTTGTCTGTTCTTGGCTGCATTGTTTACAGCCGCAGGCTATCTTGTAAAATAGCATACCGCCGTGGGCGGAAATGCGTCCGTGAATTATGTTATGTAGAAAAAAGTAAGAATAGGCGTCTTCTTCGTTAGGGCCTATCCCGACGCCGGCCTTATCTAAATTAGCATTTTTGGCATAATCTTAAAAGATTAAGTAAATTCAGTGACTTAATATTAATTGGTATGGTGATAGCTACGAACGTGAGTGTTTGCAGCAATATCAGGCGGTAAAAAGATAAGTTACCAACAAATTAAGTTGAGGCTTATGCTATAAGCCAAAGGTAGCCATTGTGATCTTGTTAGCGTCCTTGGTACGGACTTTTATGCGATGTTAATGTTGAGACTGATGATTATTGCAAAGTTAATTACCCATATTAAGTAAATTTTTAACATCTGATGGAACAGTATTATAAATTAATATTTTTATTTCAGTATCCTTTACAGTTCATTCTACTCAGTGGTCTTAGAGCAGAACTCCTGCAAACCCTGAGCTACAGCCGAGGTGAAAACATTATATAATAAATAAATTCTAAGATATTTATTTATTGCACTTAGATTTTTTTAACACTGAGCTACGATAATTTTAAATAAGTTGAAGAGTTTGAACACTGAACTGTTTATCATACATGAACTTTTGGAGTGATGATAAGTTTAAATTGACGAACTTTTGGTTGAATATAAATCTGTGCCTACGTATATCCTGAAAATTAAACAACATAAAAATAACCAGGAAAGCCACAATAATCCATATCAACCCAGAATTGTATTATTATCAATCTACACCATATTTACTTCCCCTTAATAACACCTTTTAATTACAGATTATTCGCAGTTGAAGTGTTATGTTTTGTGTATGTATTTGTTTATAGTTAAGGGCATGTGTTACCGTTGTTGTCGTTTTGTATTTAATTAATATGTGTTATGTTCCAATCACAAGCCGCATACATCTGAATCATTAAAATTAATTATTATTCGTTAATTCATATATTCTTTTTCATGTATGTGTTCAATACTCATAATCAACATAATAGACCCGTTTGGATGGTATAGCAACGGCGCCCAATTTACCAAAGTTATATGTATTTAGCTATATCACTACCATTGGGAAACTAATACTATTGTAGCACACTTCTACTTATATACTTATAAGTACTATAGTAATTGTTATAATACATTACATATTACCTTTTACATTACATAAAAAAGTGGCCCACAACATGGTGGCTCGAAGAGTAATTTCACTGTAAACACTGAAATATTATTACAAAAATGTCTTCGGGAAAAGGGTACGAACTTCGTAATCGAGCCGCTAGCCAGTCTGCTACCATGGAGGAAGTTAGGGAGCTGGAGGAGTCAGAAGCCTCTCCATTAGACAATTACCCTGCCCCTGTTCAGGAGCAGGATGATCATAGATATGCTGCCACCTGCAGTAGCAGTATCAATGTACCAAGGGAACAGTTAGGACCTGCTGTTACCCCCATTCCTGCCAAGTCACCAAGCGACTCAGATGAGGAACAATCTGAGGAGGAGGAATTCCAGGGAGTCGGGACAGCTGAAACCAGCATGCCAACCGCTGGGACAGCAGCAACCACAGTTCCTGCAGTGAACTCCATGACTACACAGCCCCCTAGAATAACAGATATGTCACAGTTGCTGCAACAGCTGAGATTAATAATACAAATCGAAGGACAGCAAACAGCCAGCCAGCTGCACAGCATGCAGTCCAACTTAGCCAGTCAGCAGCAAGAGGTACAGTCTAACCTGAGCAACTTAGCAAGTCAGCAGCAGGAGGTACAGTCCAACCTGAACAACCTAGCCAGTCAGCAGCAGGAGGTACAGTCCAACCTGAACAACCTAGTCAGTCAGCAGCAAGAAATGCAGAGAAACTTGGTCAGTCAGCAGCAAGATTTGCAGGCTAAACTGATTAGCCAACAACAGGACATGCAGGCTAACCTAACCAGCCAGATAAACAGCCAGAATGCAGAGATGCGTCAACACATTGACAGCAAGATGGATCTACTCAACTCCAGGTTGCAAGAGGGACTGACTGAATTGGAAGAGAGGATAGAGACCAGATTGCAGGACCAGTCTCAATCAATGACTCAACTGTCAGAGCAAGTCCAGACTCAGGCATCCAGAGTTGACAATTTGGAAACTCATACCACCACATTGGTGAGAGTAGTAGATAGGGCCAGACTGGAACAGCAAGGCCATGCACAGGTATTGAGTGAGAGGTTAGAGGAGGTGGAGAACACAACCGCCCTACTAAAATCAAGATGGGACAGTGTGGAAGCAGAGTGCAGAGCTGTGGCAGAAAAGAATTCACAAAGTGGTGATGCAGCCATGCAGCTACAAGCCACCCAGCAGAAAGGTGGGCTGTCTAGCAATGTGACCTCTGTCACATCACTCACCCCTACCACGCCTGCACCTACTACAGCAACTATACCTGCCATCAACCACTCTCCTCAACCACGTTCATGCTCACCTGCACACTTGTACCAGGTCACACTTATGCACCACCCCGCCAAACACTGGTCGGAGTCTATTCCCACATTCTCTGGCAAGTCACAAGAAAATCCTATTCGCTTCTTGAAGAAGTTTGAGGATTATGCCAGAACGTTTGCCTTGACAGACACAGAAAAATTAAAGTGTCTGAATTTTGCCCTCAAGAGCACGGCATTCTATTGGTGGGAGCTTCAAAGCACTCAGACTACTTCATTCGACCAATTCAAGGACCAATTCAAGAGCCAGTACTGGAGCTTGAAAGTACAAGGCAATCTGCGTGCTCAGCTACATGCTGACCGTTTTGACAGCAAGAGAGGTGGTTCGCTGGAGGCGCACATAGTCACCATGTACGAACGCACCAGGTACTTGGACATCGTCATGTCAGACGAAGAGTTCATCGCCACCATGCTAACACAGTTACCTGTCGCTTACCAAATACAAATGTCTGGCCATGCCTACAAAGATGTCACAGAGTTTCGTGATCACGTGTTGGCAGTAGACAAATTACAACGCCTTCAGAAGGGTCAAGCCAGCAAGGAGGAGTATGAGAAGTCATCTCAGCCAGCCTACCAAAAGCAAGGACCAGTTAACACATACTGGCAAGGAAGAAACAAAGACGACAGACAAGCAAATGTACATCTCATAAAATGTGAGAAAAGTACCAGATACTCTGAGTCAGAGCCTACTAACAACAACAGTTTCAAGTATGGATACAAGAAGGGTAGGAAATCTTACCAGCACAAGCCCTATCCGAAGAAGAAGTGGTGGAACCAGCGGCCCAGGAGCAACAGTGAAGGTGAGGATGAGGATCGGCGGCAACAGAACAGGAAGGCAATGGAACGGCCTCCCAGGAAGTCAAGCTATAGGCATAGAGCTGCTGAATCAGATGGAGAAGCTGATTACCGCCCTGTAAACCAGAAGCGCAGCTACCCATCAACAGCTTACTACCAGCATGAATACCGAATGCCACACACCAGAGTCCCGACTGAACAGGAAGAAGGCTGCGGAAACAGAAGTACCGGCCCACCTGCCAGTCATCAATATTCATTTCCCTATCCACCGCCATCACATCATTCACCCAGCCAGCAGAGCGTGGGATATTTCCAGCGTAATACGCCTATCAACCCCATTGCTACTGAGTTCCGGACTGCTGTGGCCCATGCAGCCCATGGTCCATCGAGCAGCTGGACCGCACCAAGTGGAAACCACCCTACTACATCATCAAGTAGCAACAACCAACGGGACAGCCCGTTAAACTAGAGTGGGTCCAGGTTAAATCGCCCCGAACCATGACCCATTATCCAGACGAGGGGGAACATGCACACACGCCAGTAACCATTGACACACGACATGGTTACATTAACTATCACAAATTTATTTGCACTGTATTAATGAGGGAGAATGAGAGGGAGTTTCTCTTCAGAGAGATACATGAGGACGATCTACCTCAGATCAAAACTGTCTGTCCTGAGATACCTCTAGAGGTAAACAGCATCAGTGTACCAGCACTAATTGATAGTGGTGCTGAGGTCACTTGTGTGAGTGAGGAGCTGGTGAGACAGCTCGAGCAAACAGGTGTAAGGGTACCTGTCATGCCTGTGCCAGCATTGAAAATACTGGGAGTAACTTCAAGAGCCAGCCCAGTTGTCAATCGACAAGTGTTGCTGCACATTGAAGGTCTAGGACAGCCAAAACAAGTTTCAGCTTTAGTGGTGAAAGGCCTCGCTAAACAATTGATTTTAGGGACAGATTTCCTAACACAATTTGGAATAATTATTAATTTTCAATTATGGACTATAACTGCCAGTGACAGTCAGCACTCCATCCCATTGTCAAATCAATGGAGTGTGAAAGAAAATTTGGTAGGACTGTTAGCTAACATGCCTATGCTTAGGCAGATTAACAGTTGCAATGTCAACTCTAGCCTAACAGCCTCATTGGAAGACATTTCTACTGCCATCTGTGGTGTAAACACAGTACCACATGAGCAGATGAATGTGTTATATCACTTGCTAGCCAGTTATCAAGAGATTTTCTCTGATAAACCAGGTCTCAATAACATGTACAAAGCCAAGATCTGTATTAAAGAGGATGAACCGTTTCACCGTAAGTCCTATCCAATACCAGCAAGGTACCTACTGGAGGCTACTGAGTATCTTAAGCTTATGATAGAATGGAAGGTCATCAAGAGAGAGGCTAGCCCATATGCTAATCCAATAGTATGTGTCGGCAAGAAAGATGGTACAGTAAGGCTTTGCCTTGACGCCAGAGAATTGAATCGTATTACCATCAAGGATAGAGAGAGCCCAGTGCAAACCAGTGAGATACTAAGGTTGTATCAGGGTGTAAAATATCTCACCACCTTAGATTTGTCATCTGGATATTGGAAAATTCCCCTAGAACCCCAGTCTCAACAGTATACTGCATTCCTATTTAGGAATCAGCAGTACATGTTCCAGGTCATGCCCTTTGGACTGTGTGATGCAGTTGCAGAATTCACCAGGTGCCTAGCAGCCACCTTAGGTCCTGAGTGCAGTGGTTTTGCACGAGCGTATGTTGATGACATACTGATTACGTCAACTACATTTGAGGAGCATGTCCAGCACATAGGAACGGTACTACAGAAGTTGAAATCTGCTGGGATGACTGTGAAACTAAAAAAGTCAGTGTTTTGTAGGGATGAACTGCCATTTCTGGGACATATACTAACACCAGAAGGCATCAAAACAGCCCCTGACAAGCTTCAGGCAATTCAGGAGTTCTCTGCACCCAGAAATGTCAAACAACTCAGAGCATTTCTTGGGATAATTGGTTTCTACAGAAACTACTCAGACCGAGTAGCACAACTGGCATCACCTCTGTTTGAGTTATTGAAAAAGAACAAGATCTGGGAATGGACAAGCAAGCATACAGAAGCTTTTCAAAATTTGAAACAATTATTTTTGGCTGAACACGTGATTTATCATCCGGTACAAAACAAGGAATTTTTCCTGTATACCGATGCTTCAGACATTGCATTAGGGTGCAAGCTAGCCCAGTGTGATAATGCAGGACAAGAGAGAACTGTTGCTATGGCCAGCCGCACACTCAACAAGGCTAAGCGTAACTACACAGTTACAGAGAGGGAAGCCTTGGCAATAGTATGGTCCCTGCAGAAATTCAGAGACTTGTTGATAGGTGAGAAAGTCAACCTACTGACAGACCATCAAGCTCTCACTTGTCTGAAAGCAGGAAAATTATTTGGCAGCCGTTTGACAAGATGGTGTCTATTACTGCAAGAATACGACATACATATTCAACACATTAAAGGCACAGCTAATGTCACAGCTGATTGCTTAAGTAGACTGGCAGAATTAAATTAAGACACCCATCCAGTTGCAAGCAGACCAAAGGAATTTCTTGTGGCAATCAATCAGCCTAGCCCATTTCAAAATAATTCTAATTTGAAATTAATATTACAGGATTTAAAGGAGAAGCAAAACACAGATGAGTTCTGCTGCAAGATGAAGCAAGGATTAACTGATAAGCCTGCTGATCATCGAATACATCAACATTTCAGCATGTCAGCTGAAGGTGTTTTGTTTGCTCATCCTAAACAGAAACATATATTTTCTGAAAACTGGAAACCAGTAGTGCCCAGTTGCATGATTTTTCCTATAGTGAAGGAAATACATGAAACCCTAGGTCACATGGGAGGTAAGAAAGTATTTGAAGCTGTCAGCAGACAGTTGTACTGGCCGAACATGCCACGTACAATTACCTCTTATACTAAATCCTGTGACCTGTGTCAGAAATCAAAGGCACCCACTGAGAACCTGCATGGAACTCTAGAGGCAATTCTACCCAGCCAACCTATGCAGCTAGTGTCAGTAGATTTGTTTGGTCCACTGCCACCATCTAAAGCAGGTGTCCAGTATATTTTTGTGATAATGGATGTGTATACTAAATATACCAGGTTGTTTCCAATTAAGCACGCAACTGCAAAAACAGTTTTGAGGTACCTACAAAAATTTTGTAAGGAAGTGCAAACACCTAGGATGGTACTGTCAGACCATGGTACTCAGTTCCAGAGTGAACTGTGGCAGACAGGCCTAAGGAAAATGAATGTGATACCTACTATGTCATCTATAAGGCACCCTCAAAGTAACCCTGTTGAGAGGGTTATGAAGTCTTTGGGGAATACTCTACGTGTTATGTGCCATGGTGCACAACAGTCATGGCGTGATCGCATACCTGCGATTGAGTGCATATTAAACCATACAGTGCATAGTTCCACCGGTTTTACCCCTCGTGAAGCCCTAAGTCTGGATGGGTCGGTGGTGATTAACCCACTCTATTTACCTGAAAGAGACATAGATACGGATGTGACGGAATGGCCAACCGGTCAAGAGGTTGAGCACCTCATCAGTAAGCGACTACAAGCAGAAGCTTTAGCCAGGAGAAAACGCAAGAGTTCATCCAGAGTAAAGCAGTTCCAAGTTGGAGACCGAGTGCTTCTAAGAACAGCTCCGGTGAGCAAGAAATGGGAACGAGTGACGAAGAAGCTGTTTCTGCTCTTCGAAGGCCCATATGTGGTAAGCAAGATCATACGTGGAAATTGCTACGAGCTGCAAGACCCTGTTACCAACCAAGTTGTGGGAAGGTATAATCTAACACATTTAAGGGCCTACAACCAGCCCAGTAATCTGTAAAGATGTGTTTGGTCAGAGCTCATTAGAACTCATCAGGTATACTACTGTGGAAGATAGCATGAATGTACAGTTGTTGTATAGAATACATTGGATGGTCCTATGTAAATAGAGGACAGGCAGTGGCGTAGCGTGCCATCTCGGCGCCTGGGGCGGGAGACCCATTTTGCCGCCCCCATTATATAGGTGCTTAGTTAAAATTAAATTTCACATGCAATGAGGTACCTTTTATTGAAGTTAAAATAGGTTGAGTGGTTTTACAAGCGGATTCTACGGGCCTTATGAGCAGCGAAGTCAGAAATAACTTTGTCAAAATCAATATTAGCAGCCAATTCTTGTTCAATCGACAATATAGCCAAGTTTATAGTCTAGCGGAGCTCATAGTAGATCTGAGGTAATTGTGCCACTGCCCCGTTGACCCTTTAGACCCCTGGTGCTAAAATATAATTTGTGGATTTTTGGGATTTAAATTAACGGACTAATAAAACTGAAACTGGGATTTTACGTTCAGCGTGTTTCATCCAATCCAGACCTAGAAGAAAAAAGGCGTCGACCGTTAGAAAATGATTTAACTGAGAAGGGCTTGTAAACCCATAATTTGTAATTTGCTAAATTTTTGGTATATTTATTTGCATGTTAAGGTGTGTCAATTTTTTGCTAGATTTCGCCTATGTTAATTAGTATTTACAGCGGTGATACGCCCGGTGCGTATCTATATTTGTATTTGTATTTGTATTAATATGTTCTTATATATTTTTAATGCCTTTTTGGTAATTATATTTAATTTTTGGAGCTCCGAAGTATATGATCAAATTATAATTTTTTCGGGGAATTGTTAAAGTATTTTTTTAGTATTATTATATAGCTATTTTTTATAAGTAGTAATAGGGTAGGTATTTTATGATGGATGCGCCGATTTGTGATGAAACGATTTTATGATATATATATATTTATTAAATGTTGTCATATAAATTTTGCGTCTTTTTAACTTGCTGCCTCCTCTCACTGTTCGCAACCTTATTAGTATTTTTTAAGCCTGCTATTAGTTTGGGTTTTAATATTTTTTTGGGTTTACCTGCGCTCGCGGTACGGGGCAATATAGGAGTTTTACTGTGTCCCGGTTCGCGGAAGTTGTTTGGTTTGCCCTGGGTTAAGGTCAAACTTTACAGTACAATGCGTAGTACTAAATTCAATGAGTGCGAAAGAGAGGCATCGACACGGGCCGACGCGTGAAACAAAAGATTTTGTATGAGTAATTAACATAATAAGGAGTGCCGCTCAACTCGGCTCGCGCGCGCCGGGCGGCGCGGCGTGATGCGATGTTGCCGTTCGTATGTAAACAAACAAACGTTATAAAGAGCTCTGTCAGTGATTTCGCAGTTTTTCTTTTAAATAAATATTGAAAAATAGTTGGTGCGCAAAATGTTAGATAAAAATGGAACATTATAGTGTGTGTGACACATGTAATGAATGAATCATAGATCAGATCTCAACCCGCTTCACCGGCGACCCGCCCCCGCGGGCTGCCGCCCGGGGCGGGCCGCCCCCTCCGCCCCACCCACGCTACGCCACTGAGGACAGGACATCCTATAGTGAAAATGTGTGATGTTTCACATGTTATGCCAGCAATGGTAGTGCCAGCCATGAGATGTTATTTTTGCTGTTATTGTGTTTTGTAGTGTCTATTGATACACTACACTGGCAGCCTACGAGTGTAAGGCCAGTTTGTCCAGTGATGAGGCATGGTGAAATAGTCCACCCACACTAGGATTTTATTTTGTGTAACAGTGTATAGCCAGGGAGCTATTTATACAGCATTGCATGGCGCTAGCACCACAGAGTTGGTGTCAACATTACAACATGTACACACGAGCATGACCAGGTGTCAGCTGTGGAATTAAAAACAACTGTGTATCCTGTATGAATACCCACTGACATGTGTGAGAATAGCTATCATGACCAAGTGTAACAGAATGTGTTAGAATTCGCTGACCAGCTGATTGTCCACATAAGCAAGCATGCACACAGCATATCAAATAAGCCACATATCACTCTTGCAACTACGAAGCCATGCAAACCCTCTATGAACTAATTACCTTGTTTGCGTTATCCATATGCTGAAATTATTGTCGCACTGATTGATGATTTTTAAGCTCACTTCAGAAAAATAAAATAAAATGAAAATTGCCATGAATTTGACTGTGTAATATCATGTGTAAAAAATTGCACAAATTTTGGTTGTAATGTGTATTATGTTTGGCATTGTATCTTATATATTTATTTATAGAGAGCCATTTAAAAACACTTTGCTTGGAATGAAAAAAAAAAAACACTTGAATTTAAATTTGAATATTAAGCAGGAGCTTAATTTATTTTAAATTTGCCACTGAAAGAAATACAACATGGTTGTATATACTTCACACACTAATTTTGTTGTTGTCACACTAAAGTTATCATTTCTTGAAGTTTCAAACGACCTACTTGTTGGGGTCTATTCTTCTGGCTGTGATACAGAACATGGAACACTGGTGTCGCGAGCAAGAGGAAATTATTTTCTGTGCTACCCAGTTGTTGCCTGTGGCCAAAGTGTGTAACAAGTGTCAACAAAGTGTGATGAAATCAGTCAGACTAGTATCCTGAAATTATAATTTCACATCAACAGTGAAATGAAAAAAAAAAATTATTGAAAACTGCAAGATATGTGTTATGGGAAAACACAGTATGTACTGATGGTACAAAAACATATTAATACACTATTATTGTCTGCAAGTCTGCAGTATTTGAATTTAATTAATTATGTTATCAGATGAAATAACATGAAATGAATTTTATGAAATGAACTATTATTATTGTAATAATAAATCCTTTAATGGTATTGCAATTATTTATGTAGTCATAATGACATAAATGTGTAAATAATTATTGTAATATGATGTGTTAGAATATTCTTGTATATAATTTCTAAGCCCAAGAGCAAAATGTAAATAAGCCTAATTAGTTGTAATCAAATTAATTATGTTACCAGAAAATAACTGAAAATAATTGCTATGTCTATGAGCAAACATGTAAACAAAAGAAATATTATCTAATATTTATAGCATGAATCTACTGTATGTTAGTACCGATACAATAACAATGGTACAAGATTACCCTGTGGTTCATGGTAAATTAAATATTAATAGGTTTAAGTTATAAACAAAACACATTAAACCCTCCTAATTTATATATATATTTTTTAATTGTTGGAATTAAGTACTTTTCCTAGTATTTTAAATGGTTATTTGTGGTTGAATGGTTATGATCGAGGTGACCCGAGGCTACGACTGGAAAGCACAGATAGGACATTGTTGTTTTGAAGAAGTGAAATTTGCGAGTTACGCCCGAGCTATAGTTATGGACGCCCGTGTAAGTGCGCCTTGAAAGTGTGTTTGAACTAACCGCATACGCAACGACTGTGTAAGGACCCAACTCCGACGACCCACGCTAGTCGTGAAACGTCCCGATGTCGGACCAGGAACACCGCCGTCGCCATCAGCAGGCACTGTCACGTCGAGACGCCGCCTCCCGCCAGCTGGGCGTGGTGTGGATTACGCCGCCCTTGTAGCTGTGCAGTCTACAGCTGGGATCTCGCGGCAGGTGGCCGTGAGACGGTTCGCCGCCCCGCCACCATGTCCCCTCCCGTGGCGCTGTCAAGGTCGCCACGACTCGTTCCAGGGTGCTGTGCAGTAGCGCCTGACGCCGTGCTGGACCTGTACACAACAATGCAGGGCTTGCAATTGTTCTTTACATTGCATATTTTCGCTATCTTCACAATCGTAAGTACACTTACCAGTGTCTGAAATGTGTCCGTGCCTCGTAAGCCCTTCCAGACTGCCATCAACGACGGAGCAACGGAGAAAAACGTTGGAGTTTCGCGGAGCTGCGTGACGCAGGTCTTGACTGTACGACCGTTCAGAGAGAAGTGATCGCGCGACACAGTGTCGTCGCTGATTGGGTGTCGCGTTGGCGCGAAATTTTCCCTCCCTCCACTCCTGCTCCTAGTTCAACCGCCGTGCGCTTTGTTTTTTTTTTTAGCTCGCACCTGCTGAGGGAAAAATAAAATATAAAAAAGACGTTTGCTCGCCAACCGCCAATTTATCGCGTGACCAGAATTGACTGAAAGAAAGGGTTAAGATGAACTTTTGAAAACCCCTAGACTTATTAGAAGGATCTTTCACAAAACTTCATCTGGGACAGCATTCTGTACGGGTACATGGTACCGCGTACAGCAACATAATACTATTTATTAATTGTTTTATTATCATATATGTATTTCTTTATTAGTTATGATACTATGTTGTGGTTTAACCTTCTAATGTAATATGTCGAACCTTCAAACTACGGAACTGTCATGCTACAGCTTAGCATTCATAAACATTGAACTGACCATACTATCATCAAACCTAACCTGATTCAATATTTAACTCATTGTTGTAACTTCACTTCTGTTATTTATTGTAATTTTTGTCTCACCACAAGTATTTTATATTTAATTGTGTTTACATATTGTTTTGAGGTGATTGTTAATCACCCACATTATTTTGTCTGTTCTTGGCTGCATTGTTTACAGCCGCAGGCTATCTTGTAAAATAGCATACCGCCGTGGGCGGAAATGCGTCCGTGAATTATGTTATGTAGAAAAAAGTAAGAATAGGCGTCTTCTTCGTTAGGGCCTATCCCGACGCCGGCCTTATCTAAATTAGCATTTTTGGCATAATCTTAAAAGATTAAGTAAATTCAGTGACTTAATATTAATTGGTATGGTGATAGCTACGAACGTGAGTGTTTGCAGCAATATCAGGCGGTAAAAAGATAAGTTACCAACAAATTAAGTTGAGGCTTATGCTATAAGCCAAAGGTAGCCATTGTGATCTTGTTAGCGTCCTTGGTACGGACTTTTATGCGATGTTAATGTTGAGACTGATGATTATTGCAAAGTTAATTACCCATATTAAGTAAATTTTTAACATCTGATGGAACAGTATTATAAATTAATATTTTTATTTCAGTGTCCTTTACAGTTCATTCTACTCAGTGGTCTTAGAGCAGAACTCCTGCAAACCCTGAGCTACAGCCGAGGTGAAAACATTATATAATAAATAAATTCTAAGATATTTATTTATTGCACTTAGATTTTTTTTAACACTGAGCTACGATAATTTTAAATAAGTTGAAGAGTTTGAACACTGAACTGTTTATCATACATGAACTTTTGGAGTGATGATAAGTTTAAATTGACGAACTTTTGGTTGAATATAAATCTGTGCCTACGTATATCCTGAAAATTAAACAACATAAAAATAACCAGGAAAGCCACAATAATCCATATCAACCCAGAATTGTATTATTATCAATCTACACCATATTTACTTCCCCTTAATAACACCTTTTAATTACAGATTATTCGCAGTTGAAGTGTTATGTTTTGTGTATGTATTTGTTTATAGTTAAGGGCATGTGTTACCGTTGTTGTCGTTTTGTATTTAATTAATATGTGTTATGTTCCAATCACAAGCCGCATACATCTGAATCATTAAAATTAATTATTATTCGTTAATTCATATATTCTTTTTCATGTATGTGTTCAATACTCATAATCAACATAATAGACCCGTTTGGATGGTATAGCAACGGCGCCCAATTTACCAAAGTTATATGTATTTAGCTATATCACTACCATTGGGAAACTAATACTATTGTAGCACACTTCTACTTATATACTTATAAGTACTATAGTAATTGTTATAATACATTACATATTACCTTTTACATTACATCAGAAATTATTTCATAGTTTTATATAGGTTGTGGCGTATAGATATACGTTATAATTTATTAACCGTTGCAGTATTATGGTAGAAACCAAAGGTAATTAGTTATATGAAAGCTGTAAAGAAGTGTGTTTAAATATTATCAGTATTTTGTAATAATTATCATTGCAAGAAAAGTGCGAGGATTTCAACTTTGAATTGCCGCACATGAATTTGGTAACTGTTAAAGTGGAATTTTGTAAGTTGTTATGTTCTTTTTATACGTGATATTTAATGTAGTTGCGTATAGCGTAGATGGTTTCTACTTAATTATAGAGTTATCTCAAAATGCGTTTGCCTTCTTCAGTTTTGGTAATGCTGCAAATTTAAGTACGTATATAATTTTATTTCCTGCTTTAGAACAATCACACCCTTTTTTTGGTATTATTTGTAGTACGCCTGCCCCGGTGGTAAACAAGGGTATAGATGGGTATTTTTTATGTGGCCCATTTAAATTTCTATTTACTTGGGAAGTTTGTGGATTTTGCATCACGACCAGTAGTACCCAGTAGGGAGCGGGCAAGTTGTCATCTCTGCTTGGAACAATGGGCAGAGGTGACATCTGGAAACTACTTAACTTGCTTATATTCCCAATAAACTATTCATATCGCGCGCGCTGCGCATGCACCACTCAAAAATGAACATCCCAACTGTTGGTTCAAAAGCTATGAGGATTCTCGATCGCGTTGCAACATCCTGTTTATGCGAAGCTATATTTTTCATCCGCAGCTGTAATAAAGAGCAAACGTCGCTCGAAGACCAATCCGGAGCGAGAAATGAGAGCGACCTTGTTCCGGGCTTTGAAAGAAAAAACGTGTGGCGATCACCGAGCTCACACGTCACATTAACTTGACACTGAATTTTTTTTAGCATCTTTCCGTAGAAATGTGTGACAGTTGTAATATATATGTGTGTGTGTGTATACCTATTTGAGACTCGGTTTGTGGTATGTGAGACGCAGATTGTAGTTGTCTTAATTTGTGTGCCTAATGTTATTTCAAAAAATTTATTGTCTGTAAAGTCGGTTTACGGACGATAGTTTAACGTGACAACGTCACAACAAAACATTGATGAAATGGTTGCATACTTTTATGAATAAAATTGAATCATTTTTATTGAATTATCACATTTTGTATGTATACAAAGAAGGAGTGAAATGAAATCTACAATTTAATTGATAAATTTATTTTAATTTGCACTCATTTATTCAAACATGTTTATTACTTTAACGAACAGATTATTTTAACTATAACTTTTATACATGTTTGCTATTTAACTTCTTCCAATCTGTGTTATTCTGTTAAGGATAGGACGATAATAGGAAAAGTAGAAAACGAATGGGAGTGTTTCAAGTTTAATGTGCCTCAAAAAAGTCAAATCGATGGTTGTTCCAATCGAGTGGAAGAGAGATAGATGCGGCGCAAGCGTACAATGAGCGTAACGGGACCATGTGCGTAACGGGACACTTTTTCGTGCGTGCAGCCGGCGTTCATCGATTTATTAGACAATGTCACGTCAAAAAATCTTTACTATATGTTTTGTCATCTTCTATAATATAAAAATGAATCGCAAAATGTGTTGGTAAGCGCATAACTCAACAACGCCTGGACCAATTTGGCCAATTTTTTTTTATAATGTTCGTTGAAGTTCAAAGATGGTTTTTACGGCGAGAAAATTCTAATAATTGCCGGAAAAACCCTAAAACCAGCCCTTTTCTTTTTCCCATACAAACGTTTTCTAACTAAAACGAGCACTCATTGTTGTTTAAACAATGTAGGTATGTTCCTAACGTCAAAGAGTCAATTTTCACTTTATTACCTCTGTACAACGTTCAATCATATCTATCAAAACAGTGTGCGTTGGAGCACAGATAAACAAAAATAAAATAAACCGAAATCGAATAGTTCAATTTGGTTGGCTTCGCGATATTATTTCATTTGTTTTACTTTAAAATGCATCAGTTTTCAAGTCATTACATCAGTCAAACAAAACCAGCATTATACAAAAGTATTTCATAAGTTTAAGTTTTTATTATTTCTTTTCCCTATTTTAAATACGGCTTGAAGGATTTGACTCCAAGTCATATCAAATTTAAAAAATGTTGAAACAAAAACAAACTGTCAATGTCAGTGTTGTTTTTTTTCCTTGGATTTTAGGTTACCTACCCTAATGAGTTTGCTTTTGTCAACTTATACACGAAACAAATTCTTACCTATATAGTGTTTTGTGCAGTGTTTGTTTACCTATAATCGCTAATTATTGCATGTGACAAAATAATCTATAATATAAAAATGAATCGCAAAATGTGTTGGTAAGCGCATAACTCAACAACGCCTGGACCAATTTGGCCAATTTTTTTTAAATGTTCGTTGAAGTTCAAAGATGATTTTTACGGCGAGAAAAATTCGAATAACTGCCGGAAAAACCTTAAAAACAGCCCTTTTCTTTTTCCCATACAAACGTTTTCTAACTAAAACCAGCACTCATTGTTGTTTAAACAATGTAGGTATGTTCCTAACGTCAAAGAGTCAATTTGCACTTTATTACCTCTGTACAACGTTCAATCATATCTATCAAATCAGTGTGCGTTGGAGCACAGATAAACAAAAAAAAAAAAATTAACCGAAATCGAATAGTTCAATTTGGTCGGCTTCGCGATATTATTTCATTTGTTTTACTTTAAAATGCATCAGTTTTCAAGTCATTACATCAGTCAAACAAAACCAGCATTATCCAAAAGTATTTCATAAGTTTAAGTTTTCATTATTTCTTTTCCCTATTTTAAATACGGCTTGAAGGATTTGACTCCAAGTCATATCAAATTTAAAAAAAGTTGAAACAACAACAAACTGTCAATGTCAGTGTTGTTTTTTTTTTCTTGGATTTTAGGTTACCTACCCTAATGAGTTTGCTTTTGTCAACTGGGGCGCCCCTAACTGAAAAAAAGTTACAGTATAAATCGAAAACTACGACACTTTTTGAATTTTTTTATATAAATAAGATACGTAAATTATTGGCCTATCAACTTCTCCGTATTTGACGTTGAGTTATGGACTTACTTTATTGATTTTTTTTTTATCTGGGAGGGGACACGCCAGATTGTTGCATGTTCGCCGGTTTTCACTCGCGCTATCTTACTGAGACCAACACGTCATCACACAAAAAAAAAATTCTCTACTTTTACAAAAAAAAATTCCTTTGTATACCAGTTACCAATAAATAGTTTTTAAGACTGCGAGACAGTATTGTAACTATGTACGACACATGGCTGTGGCTATTTCCGCATGAAAATAAATACGTTATTCGAGATAATACCGAGTATTTCTTACGAAAATTGGCACATATAATTTCATATTTTAATTGATGTTTCATTCAAGCATTTTTTTTTAAAATCGTGGAAAAGATAATCGTGTAATCAACCATTTGACATTTTTTTTTTTACCGTGCTTATTAATATGCGCAGTTAATACTGGAAAGCTGTTCGGGAAATGGTTTACAAATACAGGAGGTGCTGGGACAACGCAAAGCATTAATTCCTAGGGAAGAATCCGAACGCAGCATTAAATGTACAAATTTTGCAAATATATGTAATTTTAAATGAATACTTCTGTTCAATTTACAAAAAAAATGAGTTTTGCTGTGTAATGGACACGACCGTGTGTTGTACGTGAATACGTGTACGTGACAGGTAATATTTTCGATACAAAATATGAAATAATCTATTTTGTGTATGTTATAATCATGTTAGAACACTAAGAAGTCGCGTATAGACCGACATATATTTTTGATTATATATTTTCTATTTTAACACCATATATATTCACTGTAACCATTTTACACTAATGTTTTACATGTGCAACTGATAGATTTTGACGAGAGCTGACGCTTGAAACCCAAACGAACGTCGTAGCTTCTCCGAGTCAAAAGTTATAGGTAAATTTAAATCTCGAAACGCGGCAAAATGACCTCGAAATGGCGGCGCTTCATCCCCCTCCACCGCGCGCGATGCGTCACAGTCCTTCCTCACTTAGCGTAACGAATTCTTCGATCCTTTAGCTACCCAGTGGTGTGATTAAATTTCGGATGGAGATGATGGATGTGTGGCTGCATCGCCAAACTGTATCCCCCCCCCCCCCCCGCGCGATTTTAATATCATACGTTTTTTTTTTCAATTGCCTCCCACTGTTCACGTCAAAAGTACGGTGCGCACACACAAAGAGTCTCGGAAACAAGAGTCCAGCAGCCGCCGGCGGTGAGACCCCGTCGCCCGAGCGGACTCTTGCGATCGAGCGGTTTCCAGGACGAAGGAGGCAGTCGGCGGGAGCAAACAACAAGGGCTTGTTTGCGACCAGGCGGCCAACATCCCTCCACCCCGGGGCTTCCAGAGGACGAGCCGACCAGGCGCTCCTGGGGTTCACCCCCCCCCCCCCACCCCCACCCACCGACCTAACGGTCTTACCGCTGCAAGCTCACGTCGCACCACGGCTTTAGACTCCTGAGTGGAAGCTGTCCGTCAAGAAGTACTTACACACGCGTCAGATTGGTGACGGACAAACAAAACCTTCGAAAGACGTGTTCTAGAAGATGATGAAGAGAGACTCGAACAATGTTCGCAGGCTCTCTCCACGGCCGTTGTCCGAAGCAGCTTGGCTTACCGGGTCGTAGCCGCGTCCTTGGCGGAATAAATTCACCGACGTTTCCGGTCGAACATTGCAGTCGCCGTCGTCAGGGAGAAGATTACCCATAGTCGAGTACATAGGTAACCGTTCCCTGACTGATGACGACTGCGATGTCGACCGAAACGTCGGTGAATTATTTCCGCCAAGGGCGCGGCTACAACCCAGAAACCAAGCTACTTAAGAGACTCAAACGACTGATGAAGATCTTTTAACACCGGATACTGCAGGACCTCCCGAGAGAGAAAACTGCCGAGGAGAAGAACTACTGAGAAGGAGATCCGGCATTCTGCTATGAGACCAAGTTCAGTACAGTATGGTAAGGGCGGGGCACACGGACATGGGTGCAAACAAACAGGTCGAAAGATTTTTTGAAGTGACAACGTCTAATAAATCGATGAACGCCGGCTGCACGCACGAAAAAATGTCCCGTTGCGCACATTGTTCCGTTACGCTGGGTCCCATTACGCTAGGTCCCGTTACGCTCATTGTTCCGTTACGCTGTGTTCCGTTACGCTGTCGGCGAGTGCAGTAATAATAGGTTATGTTACAATTGACTAAGTTGAATTCTAACGAAATAAGACAACAGAAAGAACTGTAATGTGTGGAAATGTAATATACTTGTACATATTAATGTGTAATAACTGAAATAACATGAAACGATACAAATGGAAATGAAATAAATGCCTATATTCCTAAATGAGTCGGAAACCTAATACATCAAACAAAATCACTCGATACAATAGAAATTTAATTATTTACAGACAACCAATTTTTTTATATATATTTTTTTTTCTGATTAGAGGTGGTAGCAATGATCTGGCTGTCCTGGAATTACCGCGTGTACTCCCACTCTAGAAGAAAAAAAATTTAAAACATAGCTTTCTGGCTTGACTGCAAGATAGAAAATTGTTTGTCAGTACTAGCGCATAGTAACATTATAAAAGTGCAAGATAAGGATTTACTCGAGTAAAGCAGGTGTGAGAATTTTTGCCGCGTTCGCGGCAGGTTCCTTGTTGTTTGGCGCCGCTCTTTCGCACAAAACGGAATGCTCCTGAAATCTGTTGGAATTTGGAAGAACTAAGCGTTGCAGGTAGTCTGTTGGGGGAAACCGGACACAGGGTCATGTAACCAAGTTTGTCCCTTGGTCCTGACGGCATGATCCGATATGATTGATACCTCAAACATGATTGCAGTCACCGACTGAAATGTCGGATATCATTTCTCCAACTTTGGCGCTGTAAGTAGCATTAAAGCCTTTACTGTTAAAAATTACAAGTAACTTACACGAGTTTCAACGAAGACTACACTTCCAAATAAACTAAGTGTCCTCCGTAGTTCCGGATGGTCGGACCTTCGTAGAAGCTACGCCAAACTATAATTTTAGTTCTATGCTTCATTGTGAACAGGATTGAAAAAAAAAATTCATGTGGAGTGAAGTAGTTTTTTTTTTAACTCTACAGGTTGTGTATTATTCGTGTAATTTTTTTTACAGCCTAACTAAAACTAAGTGTATTTGGGAGGGCCCCGGGTTTGGGAGGGACCTAGGTACGTCTTAGGTCGAAACCTATACGCCTAGTCGTGCTGGGATTATCCATGCAGGAATGTGTGCTTTATGCTGTGATTGCCCAGCCATGGCAGTAATTGGCAGCATATCTAACTCCCCTATCTTAATTGGTGTTACTTTTGGCCCAGGTAAAACCTGAATGGACGCGTGGAAAACCCTGGCCACAGACATGCAGGGTGCATATGTATAGTGCAGGAGAATACAAGGGAATGAGGATGGTCCGTATGAAGTGTTGGTCGGGGCGATGAAAATATTTAAATGAAGTTATTTGATATAAGATATCCGTTGGTTTTCACAGATTCCTGACCAATTTGTAACCTGTGTTCTTCGTTGATTACATGGGAAACGTTTCAACACTCTAAAAAAAATTTGTACTTTTACAAGGGAAATTCTTGGAAACCCTGTTGCCAAGGATATTTCTTGCAAAACTACAAGGCAGAGCCTTGCAAAATCGCACATGGTACAAAGCTCTGCCTTGTAGTTTTATAAGTAATATCCTTGGCAACAGGGTTTCCAAGGATTTTCCTTGTAAAATATACAAAAATTTATTTCAGTGAACACAGCGTAGCCAATTCGTGCCGTTGCCACCTGGGTTCGCTGGCTTTGTTTATTCCAGGAGTGAAACAGCAGGTGGCGCAGTTGCGAAATCTTGTCCAGTGGCGTGGAGGGAAACGTTGCGGAAGGTGGGGCTTGCGCTGTGTCCACAACCAGGACACTCGGCTTCATGTTTCCCTTCCCTTCCCATCGCGATACTAAAAGACACGGAACGTTATCCGATAAGTTGTCGCTGCGACACAACCGCTGCGACGCGTGGAACTGCTACAACCCGTGGTTTCAGGATGTTCTGTGTACAGATCACTGTTGCTCGTCACTGCTACCTTGTAAACATATTAGGGCGGTATTCCGAGACTTTGTGGTGAGGTAGCGAATAAACACTTAGATCAGACATAACTTAGAAGATTATATCTTGTGTGTTTCTAAGTTGTGACAGCATCCTCTTGCGACGTGGCAGCGAGCAGGAGAGAACTCTTCGGCGAGACGAGCGACTTCGAGGACCTGGGGCGACATCGGCGAGGCGAAGAAGTGTCGGCGCGTGTGATCAGCAAACTGGAAAAAAAAAATTATAAATACTGTTTTCTTTATAAAACGTTTCCCTTCAAAACCAATACTACAAAAAAATGATATGCAAATCAGTACAGCATATGGCTATGATTTTTTTTTGCACGTGTTAAATACGTTTCTTACGAAAATTAGCGCAAAAATTTTGTACGAAAACATAATTGAATATTCAATTAAATTGGACTTTTTTTTGGGTTGCAACATGCTTACCTGTGCAAAAGAACTTGCGGTGTTTAATTACTCAAAACCTAATACTTTTCTGGCATTTTAATAAAATTTATTTTTAGCTTAATCCAGAGATCGAACCAAGTATCGATTCAATTTATTAATTAATGTTTGAATTTTTTGATTAATTATTTAATTTTTCCCGTATTTCTAGCTAAATAATTACACAAATCCAAGATGGCATCCAAATTTCAAGATGATGGGTTCTATGGTTATAATAATTTATTACTGCGCTCTAGCGGGTAAAAATTACACTAATATGATGGTGGCACACTGTAGGAGGCTAAAACAAGATGATAGCCTCCAGCAGACTAAAACAAGATGGCGGACATGACATAATACCAGTTGGTGATTTATATACCTTGGTTATTGGTGGGTCAGTCGGCAGGTGGCTTCGGTGGAAGAAGGATCTATCGACATTTTTTATTATTTTTGCTCTTACCAGGTTCAAACGGAGGACTACAAGGCCTAAGTGTATTTTTAAATAGTATTTTATTATTTTTTAATTAATAAAAATTTATTATAATTTTCAAAATTTTTTCCCAAATTTCTAGCATAAAAATTATGGTTTTCCGATATGGCGGCCGTAATGTAAAGTGCAACAGTTTTTTTTTAAATATTTATTATTAAAATTAAATTTATTTTTTTTATTTTTTTCCCCCGAACTTCTAGCATTAAAATTATGGATTTTTAAGATTGCGGACATGACGTCAAGCTATCTGACGATATATATACCTTGACATAAGTGGTGGAGAGGTCAGTATGCTAGCAGCCACCATGAGGGAAGGATCGGTCGCAATTTTTTTTGCCCTCGCCGGGTTCCAACTGTGGACTCCGAGATCCATGTCTTAGGTATAAGTTTTTTTAAATATTTTTTGATAAATTTTTTTTTATAGATTTTAAATTCTTTTTCATTAAAATTGGATAGTAAATAATGATTTTCAAGATGGCGGTCGTAACGGAAATTGCAACGGTTACGTCATACTCCTAGATTACGTCAGCGGCTTAGAGCGGCTAGCTCTTAGGACTTTTAATCTGCTTTTAGGATTGCGTGTTCTTTCTAAGGCAAAAGTATTTTGAGGTTTTTTTTTTAATCCTAATTTTTTAATTTTTGTGGAATAAAACGAGAAATGTTTCCTTAAAACGGGAATTTTTTAGTCATTATGAGTAATTTTTGAGGTATTTTGAGGAATTTTGAGGAATTTTTACTCCAAGATGGCCGCCGTGACGTCAGAGAAATCGGTCATTGACCCGGCACAGGCACCACAGCCTGAAGCCTGGCGCAGGACCGGCCAACCTATACTACTTACCTCCAATATTTAAAGTTCCTGAAAAGTTAAATGCACACGTAAGCATGATGCAACCCAAAAAAAAGTCCAATTTAATTGAATATTCAATTATCTTTTCGTATAAAAATGTTTGCGCTTATTTTCGTAAGAAACGTATTTAACACGTGCAAAAAAATTCATAGCCATGTGCTGTTCTGATTTGTATTTTTTTTTGTAGTATTGGTTTTCAAGGGAAACGTTTTGTAAAAAAAACAGAATTTTTTTTATTCAGTTTGCTGATCACACGCGCCACGACACTTCTTCCCTCGCCGATGTCATCTCAGGTCCTTGGAGTCGCTCGTCTCGCCTTAGAGCTCTATCCTGCTCGCTGCCACGTAAATCGAATAGAAATATTCACTTAAATTTTCAGACATTTCTAAATTTATAAATTTACATTAAAACAACTGTTTCATTACAACATATGGTTCAACGTAATACTGGGTTCGGATTCTTACCCGGAAATATATGCTTTGTGTTGTCCCAGTACCCTCAAAATTTAAAGTTATTAGTAAACTATTCCCTGAATAGGTTTCCAGTATCAACTGCTCACATTAATAAGCCTAATAAAACAAAATAAGTCTAGTTATTAAATATTAAATTATTCTTTTAATGTTTTATAAAACTTATGATTGAATGAAACAGTGATTAAAATATAAAATTATGCACTAATTACCGTAAGAAATACTCTGTGTCATTTCGAGAAAAAAAAATATGTTATCATGCAAAGTTAACCATAAACACGTTTTGTACAGTTTACGATATCTTATTTGTAGTATTACAAATTATTTCTTGAAAACTGGTTTCCAAAGTAATCGTCAGTAAAAGTACAGAATTTTTTTTCTGTGTAGTAGTCTGTGCGCGTTGGACTGCATGTTCAATGATGTCGGTAGAGCTTTATGTCGTCTCATGCGCGCATGGTTTTAACGATCATGTCCGACCAACTAGAAACTAAGAGCATTGAGATGCCTTCGAAGTATACAGGCTGTCCCATAACTCAACTTCAAGCCGAGAACATTTGATAGGCAAGTAAATTACGATCCTGAATTTAAAAAACATCAAAAAGTATCGATTTTGATATATAGGCTTTTTTTCAAAAGATTTTTAATCACCGTCGTGTGCCAAATTATTAGCTACTGTGACTAAAATATTGTTTCTACCCAATAATAAATAACTCTACTATTGAAAACAATTCAAAATAAATTAAATATTCGATACCTACTTTTAGGGTAGAAAATTATTTGGAATACATGCGGTCAAGAATTTTCATGGGGTAAATTTGAGTAGTAATACTGTAAAAATATTAATTTGCTAACTTAGAAAGTTATTTTAACAGATAGGTAATTAAAGAAAATAACGTGCTAAGTTATCAAATTATATTTTTTTAAATTCAAATTTACCTGATAATAATGTTTTGACCTTAAAATCGTCCAGTGAATATTTGTTTTTATTTTGAATTGTTACCAATAGTATGGTACCTATTATTAATTATCAAATATAGCTACAATAGACTATATAATATTTCTGCAGTACTTAAATTGTTATTATAATGTGTAAGCCAGAAATTGGGTTTAAAAATTGGTTTTTACAGGTAACCACTTTTCTTAGCTCGTTGCCAACCTAACCGACAAGAACGTCAAATAAAATGGCCATTACTCTGAAACTGCGAAAAAAAATTAATTTTTTTTTTCTTCAGAACTGTGATTTATTTGCCTATCAACTGTTCTCGATTTTGACGTCGAGTTACGGGGCATCCTGCACAGTCGCCGCAGGGTCGCCAACAGTTCCCAATTACGCGCGGGATTTCCCGCGCCCGCCGAGGATGAAAGGCTTGCCGCCTGTATGGACGGCGCGTCGAACATCGCGCAACATCCGGTTCATCGAAGATCATTTGGACGATCACCGGTCGTTTATCACTTGAGCGATTCCGGCTGTCATAATTAAACGTCAACGTCATCAGTGTGCAGGATGTTCGAAATATTCTGTAATTTAAAAAAAAAATTATGCATGAAATAAAAAAACATATCCATTAATTACTAATGCGTAAAAATTTGATGAATTTGTCGCATAGGTTGGCAAAAAGCTAAAAAAAAAATAGTGGTTACCATTATTAACAAATATTTTTTAACACTGTTTCTAGCCTATCCATTATAATAACAATAAATTAGTGTAATGTTATATCAGTATCACCATTTCACTTAGAGCTAATGTTATATTGATATGCGCTGTAATGATTCATTATGAAAGGAAAGTAGATCTTGACAAGATTTTAAAAAAAATGTTTTTTACAATCATATAGTAGATGTTAATATAAATAAATACGCAGTTCTGATTCCATGTAAAATTCAGAGTTCACTGCACTATGACTAAGTTACTGAGGATATTTCGGGAATAGAACCTAATTTTTGAAGCCACATAACTGTAATAAAATATTGTTTAACTGGGTAGACATATTGGTATGGTTACAAACAAAATTTTTGAAGTAAAATATTTATTCGCAAAAAAGCTACTGAATAAAATGCGACGACCTTGTTATCCTAGGCGCACTATTTTGTTACGAGGAGGCCAGAGATGGCTATAGCGGCGCGCCGGCTGGGCTTATCTCTGAACTCCGCTGTGACCTTGGTAGTGCTGTCCCTACCCCTCCCCCCCACTTCGCGGGCCTGTCCGAATGGTCTGGGCGCCTCGCTGCCTCGCCTGGCACATTCTTCGCGTCCCCCGAGAGCACCGCCACGCGAAGTGACGTAACGAGGACGCCATTGTTCTTGTAGCTTCGAGCATCGAGTCGACCCTGGCCAGGGCGGGACCTCACAGGTATGCAAAATCGAGAACAGTTGAAAGGCGAATAAATCACGGTTCTGGATAAGAAAAAAAAATTTAAGAAATTTTCGGAGTTTCAGAGTAATGGCTATTTTTTTTTTGACGATCTTGTCGGTCAGGTTGGCAACGAGATAAGAAAAGTGGTTACCTGTATAAACCAATTTTTTAACCAAATTTCTGGCTTACACATTATAATAACAATTTAAGTACTGCAGAATAGATACCCTACTATTGGTAACAATTCAAAATAAAAACAAATATTCACTGGACGATTTTAAGGTCAAAACATTTTTATCGGGTAAATTTGAATTGTAAAACAATATAATTTGATAACTTAGCAAGTTATTTTCTTTAATTACCCATCTTTTAAAATCTTTTAAAAGTCTTAAGACTACGCCGTCATCCGGCGGGGGTGTGGCGACCCGGGCGAGCAAGTGCGGGACTGGTGAGTGGAGTCACATAAACTGGATACTAATGCTAACAACCGCGGGCTTGGATCCCTGAGAGGCCATGGGGACCCACCCTTCCACCCCCTTCCCCTTTGAATTAAGAGGCCCCTCACTTGCGCTTGCGCTTGTGAAATCGTGACCGTGAAACGGCAGGTTGATAAACGTAAACGTTAAAACTATATTTTTTTTTTTTTTTTAACTTTCTGTTATTTCTGCGGGCCCCGTTTGCGAATCCTACAGATTTGCGCCTCTACGCTAAAAAAAGGGGGGGAGGGGGAGAGAGTGTGAAAAATAACCTAGCGTCGAGATGTGCGACTACAGAAATATATTATAGGTAAATTGTTTAATTGTTTATTATATGTTATCTGGTGTCAAACAAAATTAACTTCGTTTTATGTTAATTCGAAGTACTGCGAGTTTATAGTCCCCCCATAATTCTGTATGATTAAAAAATAATAATTCTAAGCGAAAATAAAGTTGTTTGCATCGTCGTAATGTTGGTACCATAGGGTTTCCATAAGTATTTAATATATACATTGTTCATAGTGGTAATTCCGTCTGCCATCTGTCGGGCTGAAGTGGCAACAACGCCAAGGTGTTCACCCCGAAAATCTTGGAGCTGTCCTGTGTTAGTCTGTAGCAGTGGCGTAGCCAGGATTTGTGTATGGGGGGTGTTAATAAGCATGGACCCCCCGTATTAAAGTGGGGGGTCCGGGGGTCCTCCCCCGGGAAAATTTGGATTTTAAGGTGTAAAATAGTGCTATTTTAGCAGTTTTCGGTACTTTAATTTAAATATTGTAATGATAAAAATTTTATTAATTTTAATATGAAATTTGTTTGAGTGATGGATAAGAAATTAATTAAAGATACGGTGCTAAGGGGGAGGGGGGGTTTGAACCCCTAACCCCCCCCCCTGGCTACGCCCCTGGTTTATAGTGTATTTGGTGAAGTGAAGTGAAGTGAAGTGAAGTGAAGTGAAGTGAAGTGAAGAGGTGGGGTGACCCCTCGGCGAGCGATAACCGGGCGACAAGCGGGCTTAGAGTGTGGAGGTTGGTTCATCGGGGACGTTGTTGTGTGTGCGGCGGACGAGTGGGTGGTGTGAGACAAAGTGTTGAGACAGAGGTGCGCGATACTAGACGAGCCCAACTCCAATACTCCAATAGGAAGAGTAAATCATGGACTTAATGAAGGAGTGATTATTTTGTGGACGTACATCTAAGACGTAGCAATTGAATCAACAGTGCAAATGAGGAGTGCAGTTGTAAAACTTGCCTCATCCGAAAATGAGCCATCTACGATCTGAAATTCTTCTTCCATATTCGCATCTTTCTGAGCAAAGTTTTAGTTTCAGTTCAGTCATAATCCATTAGAAAACTACATTTACAACATCAGTGTTATTTTTTCCGGAACTTGTCTTATCCAGTCTGAAATGTAGAAACAAAATAATGTGTCTTATCCATTTCTCTTTTGGTTGCATACTCTCCAAGAGTGTTTCCAAAACTAGCCATATCTACATACAACAT
Source organism: Bacillus rossius redtenbacheri (assembly GCF_032445375.1). NCBI lineage: Eukaryota > Metazoa > Arthropoda > Insecta > Phasmatodea > Bacillidae > Bacillus > Bacillus rossius. The sequence goes on from NC_086336.1 coordinate 45,905,949, forward strand.
TTATATAAATCTTCTAATATTTTTGACTGCGGGAGAGAGAAATTTAATTTAGTTTTTGTCTGTTTAAATACTTTTTCAATACTGAATTAATTTTTTTTCACAAGTTATTACCAGTGTTTTTTATTTTACTCGGGTACAGTGCCAGCAAGCATTTCTATCTATATAAGGTGTTTCCAAAAGTCGTGTTAAGCGCGTAGTTAAAAATTAATCTTATCAAATTAGTGTATTGTCATTGGTCCTCGATAAATCTACAAAGATTGAATTAAATCTGGTATTTTAAAGTGGGTCAAAATCGCACCCAAATGAGTTGGTTACAAACATACAAACAAACATACAGGTGAAGCTAATATAAAGCATGTAAAAACATATGGAAACAGTTGCGGGTTCGAAAGGAAATACTTGTGGTGATAAAAGTAGTAAGTCTTATTTCATCGAAAAGAGAAGCTGTAAAATTTTTTTTTTTTGTAAAATAAAAAAAAGTTTGTAAAATTACAGATGTCTGTAAAGTACAAAAAAAAAATATGATACAGAGGACAACGATGAAATTGTTGTACCATTTAAACGCAGCGTGTACTCTATGTTAGTTTCATGGACTTGGTAGGCGTGATTACAAAGTTATGCAATATTACCCGGTTATGTTATTACAATTTTTCTTGTAGGTATGTACCGGAGAAATGTAAAGTCTTGTGGGATATATTCTCGTGGCAAACTGAGTTAATAAAACCTTTGCTTTCAGCATAGTATACTCTGCCCAACTCTTTGTCCAGACCATTCTCTGTTCTCCAGTATTCTCATACACTATAAATAAATGCCCAGGGGAGTTACTCATGGCTTCAATCGCTGCCGCAGTCTGGCCAATCCCCGCACAAAGCACATGATCCCTGATGCATGGCTAAACCTCAGCATTACTAGGCGTATAGGCTCCGGCATGAGACGCACCTAAGTCCCTCCCGAGCCCGGACTTAGTTTCAGTTAGGTTAGGTAAACTGTAGTTGATGAAAGGATACGGACAACGTTGTAGATATGCAATATTTAATTTGTATTCACCCCCCCCCCCCCCCCCATAATGAGCTGTACAATTTACAACAATTTTTCGTAAATTGCTGTAACGTTACAGATAGTTATAGCTTGGCTTCTGGGTTGTAGCCGCGTCCTTGGCGAATAATTCACCGATGTTTCGGTCGACATTGCAGTCGCCATCATCAGGTAGCCGTTACCTACTGCAATGTCGACCGAAACGTCGGTGAACTATTCCGCAGAGGAAGCGGCTACAGCCCAGGAGGCAAACCTGCGAACATGATCACAGCCATGGGCGTCGCAAGGATATATATTTTGGGGGGGACTGCAATTGATTTAGTTGTTGAGGAATATCAATCCCCTGGGAAAAAAGCCCCCCGGGAAAATTTGGGGTTTGAAGGTGCAAAAAGGTGGTTTTTAGGCATTTTTCTTTCCTTAATATTCTAATTATAGTTAGTTACAATATATAATTTATTTTTTATAAAAAATATTTTCAGAGAACAAATTTGTAAAAACACAGTGCCCACATTACAACGATTGGACTAAATGCACCATGCGCAACATATGGGTTATATCACAGAAATCATATTAATAATATAACTACGAAACTAAATATATTATTGGAGGGGACGAAATTGAAGACTTTTATTACTGGGGGGGGACGTGTCCCCCCCGTCCCCCCCGGTTCCGACGCCCATGGTCACAGCTGGTTGTATAGAGGATGTGTCGGAACTCACCCCGCACCAGCGTGAGGATACCCAGCGGCATGACCAACACGGCCACCATGAGGTCGGTGATGGCGAGCGACATGAGGAAGTAGTTGGTGACGTTCTGCAGGCGGCGCTCCCACGCGATCGCCAGGCACACGAGGATGTTGCCGGCGGCCGTGCCGACGACGAGCGCCAGCGCCAGCAGCGCCCACCAGTTGGCCGCCGCCGCAACCGCCGCCTCCGGGGGCGGCCCGGTGCCGTTCCGCCACCGGGACGCGTTGTCGCAGCAGCCGCCCCACGCGTCGTCCTCGGCCATCGCCCTCACGGGCCTCCCGCCCCCGACGACGTCGTCATCCCTCCCACCCCCGCCCGCGCCTTCGCCTCAGGAAGCAGACACGAGTGTCCGACGGCGCGGAAGAAGTGGAGGACGGGCTACGCCCCGGGCGCCGGCGTCGCGGTCTCCGGACGGCCGAGCCGGCCCCCCAGCCCCGAGGTCTCGGGCGCGCATCGCGTGCGTGAGGGACGCGGCGACAAGTGGGGTGCCGACGCCGTCCCGAGCCGGCGCGGCGGGGTGGTGGGGGGGTGGGGGTGGTCGCACGCCTGCGCCCTGCGGGGGCGCCTACCCCCTTTCTCCTCCTTCCCCTTTCCCCCACCCCCACACACGCCCCCTTCATTGATTGCTAACCCCCTTTTCCCCCGCGTCGCGTCGGCCGACCGCTTCCGTCCTCCCTCTCGCGGCGGCGTTGGCGGGAAAATGTCCGGTGGTCGTCGTCGTGTGTGTGTGGGCCCGCGCGCCGGGCGAATGAATGAAAGGTTCTCTTTTTTTTTTTCGCGGTCGTCGGGCGTCGTAGGACTAGGTCAAGGCCGGGGCGACCCGGATGCTCTCTGCCTCGCTGCTCGCGGAGTCTCCGTCAGTTAGTTCCCTGGAAAAACGTTTTAGTTTTTTTTTTATTTATTCGACTTCGCGTGCTTCGCGTGCTCCTCGTTGACAGCGGGGTGACTAAGATGCGCCCCCTGGTCAGAGGTGTGCATGTGTTAGTTGAGGAGGCAACGATACGTGCGAATGCTCGCTGGTGCTTCTAGCGCGGTGTCGCATCTAAGAGAAAAGGCTCTGAACTGGCGTGCAGTCTTTCTCGTCGTGAAAACGGCAACTATGAAATTTCGGCTGTAAACATAACATTATATGGCGGAGAAATTAAGATAGAGGTGTGATGCGAGTTCTTTGAGTTCTTTCGTGACTTTCTACATGACGTTTCACGCCTAAATATTATTCTGAAATTAATCATCCTGAAATATTTTTTACATTGAATCTTAAAGGATTTCAGTTTTTGACGTGACAACGTCTAATAAATCAATGAACGCCGGCTGCACGCACGAAAAAGTGTCCCGTTGCGCACATTGTCCCGTTACGCTGTGTCCCGTTACGCTCATTGTGCGCTTGCGCCGCATCTATCCCTCTTCCACTCGATTGGAACAACCATCGATTTGACTTTTTCGAGGCATATTAAACTTGAAACACTCCCATTCGTTTCCTACTTTTCCTATCATCGTCCTATCCTTAACAGAACTGGAACAGATTGGAAGAAGTTAAATAGCAAACATGTATAAAAGTTATAGTTAAAATAATCTTTTCGTTAAAGTAATAAACATATTTGAATTAATGAGTGCAAATAAAAGTAAATTTATCAATTAAATTGAAGTTTTCATTTCACTCCTTCTTTGTATCCATACAAAATAGTTATAATTCAATAAAAATGATTCAATTTTATTCATAAAAGTATGCAATCATTTCATCAGTGTTTTGTTATGACGTTGTCACGTTAAACTATCGTCCGTAAACCGACTTTACAGACAACCAATTTTTTTTTTTGTTTACTTCCAAATAGTTGAAAGTATCCTTGCAGAATTAAAGAGGAATCTCTTATGAATAGACGGATTGAAAAGACGATACGACCTAGGGCATTTGAGAGACTCGTAGGCCTAACTTTTAGTAAATATTTGCTTAGCCAGCTAACTGCTGTCTTCGCCCTTTTATGTTTACCTATTACTGGCTATTAATTAATTTGAACACGATAATAGAGCGTTTTGGATTTTTAAACGCGAAGTATTTATTTTTTTACATACCAGTTTGTGTTAGTTGCCAAAAGGATTCGGATATAATTTCACGGTTAGTTGCTCTCTGAGTGCAGCCTTGAAATTAACGTATCCTATAATTAAGCCTGCAGCGGTAAAAAAAAAAAACACATCCTTCCTGTTCGTAAACTTCCACTGTCAAACATGATCCTCCCGCAAACTCTATACATTGACGGTAAGCGGGCTAACCTACCCCATGTCTGTCAGGGGCTCTCCATCCAGATGCTCTAAAACCACTGTGCTAGCAGGTGGTACTGCCTAGCTGTAGTGAGAGGCAACCAATGGGAAGCCCCTGAGGAATGATGTTCCCGCAAACTCTATACGTAGATGGTGAGCGGGTTTGCCTACCCCATGTCTGTCAGGGGCTCTCAATCCAGATGCTCTAAAACCACTGTGCTAGCAGGTGGTACTGCCTAGCTGTAGTGAGAGGCAACCAATGGGAAGCCCCTGAGGAATGATGTTCCCGCAAACTCTATACGTAGATGGTGAGCGGGTTTGCCTACCCCATGTCTGTCAGGGGCTCTCAATCCAGATGCTCTAAAACCACTGTGCTAGCAGGTGGTACTGCCTAGCTGTAGTGAGAGGCAACCAATGGGAAGCCCCTGAGGAATGATGTTCCCGCAAACTCTATACGTAGATGGTGAGCGGGTTTGCCTACCCCATGTCTGTCAGGGGCTCTCAATCCAGATGCTCTAAAACCACTGTGCTAGCAGGTGGTACTGCCTAGCTGTAGTGAGAGGCAACCAATGGGAAGCCCCTGAGGAATGATGTTCCCGCAAACTCTATACGTAGATGGTGAGCGGGTTTGCCTACCCCATGTCTGTCAGGGGCTCTCAATCCAGATGCTCTAAAACCACTGTGCTAGCAGGTGGTACTGCCTAGCTGTAGTGAGAGGCAACCAATGGGAAGCCCCTGAGGAATGATGTTCCCGCAAACTCTATACGTAGATGGTGAGCGGGTTTGCCTACCCCATGTCTGTCAGGGGCTCTCAATCCAGATGCTCTAAAACCACTGTGCTAGCAGGTGGTACTGCCTAGCTGTAGTGAGAGGCAACCAATGGGAAGCCCCTGAGGAATGATGTTCCCGCAAACTCTATACGTAGATGGTGAGCGGGTTTGCCTACCCCATGTCTGTCAGGGGCTCTCAATCCAGATGCTCTAAAACCACTGTGCTAGCAGGTGGTACTGCCTAGCTGTAGTGAGAGGCAACCATTGGGAAGCCCCTGAGGAATGATGTTCCCGCAAACTCTATACGTAGATGGTGAGCGGGTTTGCCTACCCCATGTCTGTCAGGGGCTCTCAATCCAGATGCTCTAAAACCACTGTGCTAGCAGGTGGTACTGCCTAGCTGTAGTGAGAGGCAACCAATGGGAAGCCCCTGAGGAATGATGTTCCCGCAAACTCTATACGTAGATGGTGAGCGGGTTTGCCTACCCCATGTCTGTCAGGGGCTCTCAATCCAGATGCTCTAAAACCACTGTGCTAGCAGGTGGGACTGCCTAGCTGTAGTGAGAGGCAACCATTGGGAAGCCCCTGAGGAATGATGTTCCCGCAAACTCTATACGTAGATGGTGAGCGGGTTTGCCTACCCCATGTCTGTCAGGGGCTCTCCATCCAGACACGCTAAAACCACTGTGCTAGCAGGTGGTACTGCCTAGCTGTAGTGAGAGGCAACCATTGGGAAGCCCCTGAGGAATAATGTTCCCGCAAACTCTATACGTAGATGGTGAGCGGGTTTGCCTACCCCATGTCTGTCAGGGGCTCTCCATCCAGACACGCTAAAACCACTGTGCTAGCAGGTGGGACTGCCTAGCTGTAGTGAGAGGCAACCAATGGGAAGCCCCTGAGGAATAATGTTCCCGCAAACTCTATACGTAGATGGTGAGCGGGTTTGCCTACCCCATTACTGTCAGGGGCTCTCCATCCAGACACGCTAAAACCACTGTGCTAGCAGGTGGTACTGCCTAGCTGTAGTGAGAGGCAACCAATGGGAAGCCCCTGAGGAATAATGTTCCCGCAAACTCTATACGTAGATGGTGAGCGGGTTTGCCTACCCCATGTCTGTCAGGGGCTCTCCATCCAGACACGCTAAAACCACTGTGCTAGCAGGTGGTACTGCCTAGCTGTAGTGAGAGGCAACCAATGGGAAGCCCCTGAGGAATAATGTTCCCGCAAACTCTATACGTAGATGGTGAGCGGGTTTGCCTACCCCATGTCTGTCAGGGGCTCTCCATCCAGACACGCTAAAACCACTGTGCTAGCAGGTGGTACTGCCTAGCTGTAGTGAGAGGCAACCAATGGGAAGCCCCTGAGGAATGATGTTCCCGCAAACTCTATACGTAGATGGTGAGCGGGTTTGCCTACCCCATTACTGTCAGGGGCTCTCCATCCAGACACGCTAAAACCACTGTGCTAGCAGGTGGTACTGCCTAGCTGTAGTGAGAGGCAACCAATGGGAAGCCCCTGAGGAATAATGTTCCCGCAAACTCTATACGTAGATGGTGAGCGGGTTTGCCTACCCCATGTCTGTCAGGGGCTCTCCATCCAGACACGCTAAAACCACTGTGCTAGCAGGTGGTACTGCCTAGCTGTAGTGAGAGGCAACCATTGGGAAGCCCCTGAGGAATAATGTTCCCGCAAACTCTATACGTAGATGGTGAGCGGGTTTGCCTACCCCATGTCTGTCAGGGGCTCTCCATCCAGACACGCTAAAACCACTGTGCTAGCAGGTGGGACTGCCTAGCTGTAGTGAGAGGCAACCAATGGGAAGCCCCTGAGGAATAATGTTCCCGCAAACTCTATACGTAGATGGTGAGCGGGTTTGCCTACCCCATGTCTGTCAGGGGCTCTCCATCCAGACACGCTAAAACCACTGTGCTAGCAGGTGGTACTGCCTAGCTGTAGTGAGAGGCAACCATTGGGAAGCCCCTGAGGAATAATGTTCCCGCAAACTCTATACGTAGATGGTGAGCGGGTTTGCCTACCCCATGTCTGTCAGGGGCTCTCCATCCAGACACGCTAAAACCACTGTGCTAGCAGGTGGGACTGCCTAGCTGTAGTGAGAGGCAACCAATGGGAAGCCCCTGAGGAATAATGTTCCCGCAAACTCTATACGTAGATGGTGAGCGGGTTTGCCTACCCCATTACTGTCAGGGGCTCTCCATCCAGACACGCTAAAACCACTGTGCTAGCAGGTGGTACTGCCTAGCTGTAGTGAGAGGCAACCAATGGGAAGCCCCTGAGGAATAATGTTCCCGCAAACTCTATACATAGATGGTGAGCGGGTTTGCCTACCCCATTACTGTCAGGGGCTCTCCATCCAGATGCTCTAAAACCACTGTGCTAGCAGGTGGTACTGCCTAGCTGTAGTGAGAGGCAACCAATGGGAAGCCCCTGAGGAATGATGTTCCCGCAAACTCTATACGTAGATGGTGAGCGGGTTTGCCTACCCCATTACTGTCAGGGGCTCTCCATCCAGATGCTCTAAAACCACTGTGCTAGCAGGTGGTACTGCCTAGCTGTAGTGAGAGGCAACCAATGGGAAGCCCCTGAGGAATAATGTTCCCGCAAACTCTATACGTAGATGGTGAGCGGGTTTGCCTACCCCATGTCTGTCAGGGGCTCTCCATCCAGATGCTCTAAAACCACTGTGCTAGCAGGTGGGACTGCCTAGCTGTAGTGAGAGGCAACAATTGGGAAGCCCCTGAGGAATGATGTTCCCGCAAACTCTATACGTAGATGGTGAGCGGGTTTGCCTACCCCATTACTGTCAGGGGCTCTCCATCCAGACACGCTAAAACCACTGTGCTAGCAGGTGGTACTGCCTAGCTGTAGTGAGAGGCAACCAATGGGAAGCCCCTGAGGAATGATGTTCCCGCAAACTCTATACGTAGATGGTGAGCGGGTTTGCCTACCCCATTACTGTCAGGGGCTCTCCATCCAGACACGCTAAAACCACTGTGCTAGCAGGTGGGACTGCCTAGCTGTAGTGAGAGGCAACCATTGGGAAGCCCCTGAGGAATGATGTTCCCGCAAACTCTATACATAGATGGTGAGCGGGTTTGCCTACCCCATTACTGTCAGGGGCTCTCCATCCAGACACGCTAAAACCACTGTGCTAGCAGGTGGTACTGCCTAGCTGTAGTGAGAGGCAACCAATGGGAAGTCCCTGAGGAATAATGTTCCCGCAAAATCTATACGTAGATGGTGAGCGGGTTTGCCTACCCCATGTCTGTCAGGGGCTCTCCATCCAGATGCTCTAAAACCACTGTGCTAGCAGGTGGTACTGCCTAGCTGTAGTGAGAGGCAACCAATGGGAAGTCCCTGAGGAATAATGTTCCCGCAAAATCTATACGTAGATGGTGAGCGGGTTTGCCTACCCCATGTCTGTCAGGGGCTCTCCATCCAGATGCTCTAAAACCACTGTGCTAGCAGGTGGTACTGCCTAGCTGTAGTGAGAGGCAACCATTGGGAAGCCCCTGAGGAATAATGTTCCCGCAAACTCTATACGTAGATGGTGAGCGGGTTTGCCTACCCCATGTCTGTCAGGGGCTCTCCATCCAGATGCTCTAAAACCACTGTGCTAGCAGGTGGGACTGCCTAGCTGTAGTGAGAGGCAACCATTGGGAAGCCCCTGAGGAATAATGTTCCCGCAAACTCTATACGTAGATGGTGAGCGGGTTTGCCTACCCCATGTCTGTCAGGGGCTCTCCATCCAGACACGCTAAAACCACTGTGCTAGCAGGTGGGACTGCCTAGCTGTAGTGAGAGGCAACCAATGGGAAGCCCCTGAGGAATAATGTTCCCGCAAACTCTATACGTAGATGGTGAGCGGGTTTGCCTACCCCATTACTGTCAGGGGCTCTCCATCCAGACACGCTAAAACCACTGTGCTAGCAGGTGGTACTGCCTAGCTGTAGTGAGAGGCAACCAATGGGAAGCCCCTGAGGAATAATGTTCCCGCAAACTCTATACGTAGATGGTGAGCGGGTTTGCCTACCCCATGTCTGTCAGGGGCTCTCCATCCAGACACGCTAAAACCACTGTGCTAGCAGGTGGTACTGCCTAGCTGTAGTGAGAGGCAACCAATGGGAAGCCCCTGAGGAATAATGTTCCCGCAAACTCTATACGTAGATGGTGAGCGGGTTTGCCTACCCCATGTCTGTCAGGGGCTCTCCATCCAGACACGCTAAAACCACTGTGCTAGCAGGTGGTACTGCCTAGCTGTAGTGAGAGGCAACCAATGGGAAGCCCCTGAGGAATGATGTTCCCGCAAACTCTATACGTAGATGGTGAGCGGGTTTGCCTACCCCATTACTGTCAGGGGCTCTCCATCCAGACACGCTAAAACCACTGTGCTAGCAGGTGGTACTGCCTAGCTGTAGTGAGAGGCAACCAATGGGAAGCCCCTGAGGAATAATGTTCCCGCAAACTCTATACGTAGATGGTGAGCGGGTTTGCCTACCCCATGTCTGTCAGGGGCTCTCCATCCAGATGCTCTAAAACCACTGTGCTAGCAGGTGGTACTGCCTAGCTGTAGTGAGAGGCAACCAATGGGAAGCCCCTGAGGAATAATGTTCCCGCAAACTCTATACGTAGATGGTGAGCGGGTTTGCCTACCCCATGTCTGTCAGGGGCTCTCCATCCAGATGCTCTAAAACCACTGTGCTAGCAGGTGGGACTGCCTAGCTGTAGTGAGAGGCAACCATTGGGAAGCCCCTGAGGAATAATGTTCCCGCAAACTCTATACGTAGATGGTGAGCGGGTTTGCCTACCCCATGTCTGTCAGGGGCTCTCCATCCAGACACGCTAAAACCACTGTGCTAGCAGGTGGGACTGCCTAGCTGTAGTGAGAGGCAACCAATGGGAAGCCCCTGAGGAATAATGTTCCCGCAAACTCTATACGTAGATGGTGAGCGGGTTTGCCTACCCCATTACTGTCAGGGGCTCTCCATCCAGACACGCTAAAACCACTGTGCTAGCAGGTGGTACTGCCTAGCTGTAGTGAGAGGCAACCAATGGGAAGCCCCTGAGGAATAATGTTCCCGCAAACTCTATACGTAGATGGTGAGCGGGTTTGCCTACCCCATGTCTGTCAGGGGCTCTCCATCCAGACACGCTAAAACCACTGTGCTAGCAGGTGGGACTGCCTAGCTGTAGTGAGAGGCAACCAATGGGAAGCCCCTGAGGAATAATGTTCCCGCAAACTCTATACGTAGATGGTGAGCGGGTTTGCCTACCCCATTACTGTCAGGGGCTCTCCATCCAGACACGCTAAAACCACTGTGCTAGCAGGTGGTACTGCCTAGCTGTAGTGAGAGGCAACCAATGGGAAGCCCCTGAGGAATAATGTTCCCGCAAACTCTATACGTAGATGGTGAGCGGGTTTGCCTACCCCATGTCTGTCAGGGGCTCTCCATCCAGATGCTCTAAAACCACTGTGCTAGCAGGTGGTACTGCCTAGCTGTAGTGAGAGGCAACCATTGGGAAGCCCCTGAGGAATAATGTTCCCGCAAACTCTATACGTAGATGGTGAGCGGGTTTGCCTACCCCATGTCTGTCAGGGGCTCTCCATCCAGACACGCTAAAACCACTGTGCTAGCAGGTGGGACTGCCTAGCTGTAGTGAGAGGCAACCAATGGGAAGCCCCTGAGGAATAATGTTCCCGCAAACTCTATACATAGATGGTGAGCGGGTTTGCCTACCCCATTACTGTCAGGGGCTCTCCATCCAGATGCTCTAAAACCACTGTGCTAGCAGGTGGTACTGCCTAGCTGTAGTGAGAGGCAACCATTGGGAAGCCCCTGAGGAATAATGTTCCCGCAAACTCTATACGTAGATGGTGAGCGGGTTTGCCTACCCCATTACTGTCAGGGGCTCTCCATCCAGACACGCTAAAACCACTGTGCTAGCAGGTGGTACTGCCTAGCTGTAGTGAGAGGCAACCATTGGGAAGCCCCTGAGGAATGATGTTCCCGCAAACTCTTTACATAGATGGTGAGCGGGTTTGCCTACCCCATTACTGTCAGGGGCTCTCCATCCAGATGCTCTAAAACCACTGTGCTAGCAGGTGGTACTGCCTAGCTGTAGTGAGAGGCAACCAATGGGAAGCCCCTGAGGAATGATGTTCCCGCAAACTCTATACGTAGATGGTGAGCGGGTTTGCCTACCCCATTACTGTCAGGGGCTCTCCATCCAGATGCTCTAAAACCACTGTGCTAGCAGGTGGTACTGCCTAGCTGTAGTGAGAGGCAACCAATGGGAAGCCCCTGAGGAATAATGTTCCCGCAAACTCTATACGTAGATGGTGAGCGGGTTTGCCTACCCCATGTCTGTCAGGGGCTCTCCATCCAGATGCTCTAAAACCACTGTGCTAGCAGGTGGGACTGCCTAGCTGTAGTGAGAGGCAACCATTGGGAAGCCCCTGAGGAATGATGTTCCCGCAAACTCTATACGTAGATGGTGAGCGGGTTTGCCTACCCCATTACTGTCAGGGGCTCTCCATCCAGACACGCTAAAACCACTGTGCTAGCAGGTGGTACTGCCTAGCTGTAGTGAGAGGCAACCAATGGGAAGCCCCTGAGGAATGATGTTCCCGCAAACTCTATACGTAGATGGTGAGCGGGTTTGCCTACCCCATTACTGTCAGGGGCTCTCCATCCAGACACGCTAAAACCACTGTGCTAGCAGGTGGGACTGCCTAGCTGTAGTGAGAGGCAACCATTGGGAAGCCCCTGAGGAATGATGTTCCCGCAAACTCTATACATAGATGGTGAGCGGGTTTGCCTACCCCATTACTGTCAGGGGCTCTCCATCCAGACACGCTAAAACCACTGTGCTAGCAGGTGGTACTGCCTAGCTGTAGTGAGAGGCAACCAATGGGAAGTCCCTGAGGAATAATGTTCCCGCAAAATCTATACGTAGATGGTGAGCGGGTTTGCCTACCCCATGTCTGTCAGGGGCTCTCCATCCAGATGCTCTAAAACCACTGTGCTAGCAGGTGGTACTGCCTAGCTGTAGTGAGAGGCAACCAATGGGAAGTCCCTGAGGAATAATGTTCCCGCAAAATCTATACGTAGATGGTGAGCGGGTTTGCCTACCCCATGTCTGTCAGGGGCTCTCCATCCAGATGCTCTAAAACCACTGTGCTAGCAGGTGGTACTGCCTAGCTGTAGTGAGAGGCAACCATTGGGAAGCCCCTGAGGAATAATGTTCCCGCAAACTCTATACGTAGATGGTGAGCGGGTTTGCCTACCCCATGTCTGTCAGGGGCTCTCCATCCAGATGCTCTAAAACCACTGTGCTAGCAGGTGGGACTGCCTAGCTGTAGTGAGAGGCAACCATTGGGAAGCCCCTGAGGAATGATGTTCCCGCAAACTCTATACGTAGATGGTGAGCGGGTTTGCCTACCCCATGTCTGTCAGGGGCTCTCCATCCAGATGCTCTAAAACCACTGTGCTAGCAGGTGGGACTGCCTAGCTGTAGTGAGAGGCAACCAATGGGAAGCCCCTGAGGAATGATGTTCCCGCAAACTCTATACGTAGATGGTGAGCGGGTTTGCCTACCCCATGTCTGTCAGGGGCTCTCCATCCAGATGCTCTAAAACCACTGTGCTAGCAGGTGGTACTGCCTAGCTGTAGTGAGAGGCAACCATTGGGAAGCCCCTGAGGAATAATGTTCCCGCAAACTCTATACGTAGATGGTGAGCGGGTTTGCCTACCCCATGTCTGTCAGGGGCTCTCAATCCAGATGCTCTAAAACCACTGTGCTAGCAGGTGGGACTGCCTAGCTGTAGTGAGAGGCAACCATTGGGAAGCCCCTGAGGAATGATGTTCCCGCAAACTCTATACATAGATGGTGAGCGGGTTTGCCTACCCCATTACTGTCAGGGGCTCTCCATCCAGACACGCTAAAACCACTGTGCTAGCAGGTGGTACTGCCTAGCTGTAGTGAGAGGCAACCAATGGGAAGTCCCTGAGGAATAATGTTCCCGCAAAATCTATACGTAGATGGTGAGCGGGTTTGCCTACCCCATGTCTGTCAGGGGCTCTCCATCCAGATGCTCTAAAACCACTGTGCTAGCAGGTGGGACTGCCTAGCTGTAGTGAGAGGCAACCAATGGAAAGCCCCTGAAGAATAATGTTCCCGCAAACTCCATACATAGATGGTGAGCGGGTTTGCCTACCCCATGTCTATCAGGGGCTTTCCAACCAGACACGCTAAAACCACTGTGCTAGCAGGTGGGACTGCCTATATGTAGTGAGAGGCAATAAATTTAAGGGTGAGGTAACAGGGCTAATATAACCTTTATCTAGCATGGGCTCCAGCTTGGATGTTTATGTTTACTAAAACCATTAAACGTTAATTAAATTTAGTGATTTTTTTTATTTATTAAATGTAATGAGCCAAACACGATATTTTTTGAAAAAAAAAATTTTTTTCAGGTTATTTTCCCCTTAAGGCTCTTCCTCACGCATCATTGTTGGACCTTGCATGTTCTTGTAATTACCGTAACTTAATGTTTATTCCTTAAACATTGTCCGATAGCTCTCTTGAATTTTATGCTTCTTTCCTATTTTTCTCACACGAATTTTTTTTTCCTTCGAGTTATATACGAATTGTAAAACGTTACTCAAATGATCAAAATTTACTAACATTTTACTGCTATTATACAGCCCTTACAGATATCTGGTGTTAAAATTATTGAGAGCAAAAACAAAATGTGGAAGAGATATTCCGTGATGAATTCAAAGGAAAAGCCGTCAAGTAGTAGTTATCGTAGGAGTTCCGTAACGCGAAAGTCGAGGTGAAACTATTTTTTTTTTGTATTATAATTGCTAGCAATCATTTCGAGGATGTTTGTGTTGCGCTGTCCACGAGTTACGTATGAGAGTTCCCCCCCCCCCCCCCCTTCCCTCTCCAAGTGTGCTGCTCGATTCTCTGCGGGTCGGTGCGACAAATCGGCCTGGTCGGTGTCTCGCCTGGGATGACGAAGGACGTCGGACCTAGCGAGAGCCCTTGTCCTGCTAATGAGTTGGAGCGCCCCTGGCCGCTGGCGACGTGACAACCCCCCCCCTCCCCTTCCACGTGCTATCATCCCTCCCGAGGAAGCGTAACTCCGCGAGACAGCCTAGCCGCCGGGACTGACCTCTAAGGGAGGGGGGGGGGGGGAACCTCCTGTTCACTTACCCCGAGTCATAGTGCCCGAACAATGCGGAAGAGCCTTCGATGTACATTCTGCATTGCACAGACCAGAACAAGCCCGAATATCTACCTTCGGCCGACTTCGTCAGTTTTTTTTTTTTTTGTTTTGTTTATTACTTTACAAAATTGTGGATGGTTGGTTATGTTAGGTTAGTATAGCTACTTTGAAAAAAATACTGTCAAATCATTTTAATGTCGAAGTTGGCCGAAGGTAGGTATTCGGGCTTGTTCGGGTCTGTGCAATAAAGAATGTACATCGTAGGCTTCCCAACAATGCGCGTGTGACGTCTTAGCTCTCTGTGAGCGGCGTTCGAGGGGAACAGTTTCGGGAATGGAACGGAGCTTCCGTTCGTGGGCGTATGGCGCTGACCATAGTTTACAAAGCTTAAAGTAAACTTTGTAGCATTAACTGTTTAAATATGGGCAGCATTTCAATAAAATTCCTTGTAGAAAATCCGGTCCAAAGCCGGGGTTTAGTATTTGTTACAAGTCATTTTTTTTTTAAGTTATACTTCTAATGCGACTTCCAACAAGGTTGCGTTAAACGTTTAACGCTCCTGGGGAGGGGGAATAGAAAGAGAGAGCGAGAGTGAATGCTATTGTAAGGAACTAAGTAGAGAGTAAGAAAAAAATAAATATCCTGACATTTTGTTGTGTCGCCATATTTGTTTAAATTTTCAATACATTTTTTGTATATTACAATTATTTAAATTGCAGAAAAAAATCATGTTTCATAGACACATAAATAGTGAGTGTGTGTCATTTCTCTATGTCCGCGAGGTCTCGCCGCGTCAATTTTCTCCTTGGGGCGAACCCGTCCGCTTGATTAAATAAACAGCTTTTATCGTTGAATGATTTCATGATTTATTTCATGAAAATCTTCTCTCATAAAAAAGTTAGTTTTATAGACATTCAATAGGTCTCTCTCCCCCTCTCTCTCTCTCTCTCTCTCTCTCTCTCTCTCTCTCTCTGAAAATCAATCTATGAATCGTTACAAATTTATTTCCTTTATTTTTTGATTTTTTGATTTGATACAATATGATTTCACTAAAAATCTATTTCTACCCCTTCCTATTTTCATTTTCACATTACGAAGTTTCACTTCTTCCGCGCGGAGGGGCTCCACGCACTGTTTTTGCATGCAATTATAAACTATTTTTTAATGATGCCAAAGAAGTATAACTTCTCACGCGCGTACCAAAGTACACGCACCCATTTTTTTTTTTTTTTTTTTTTTTTTTTTTGCTGTTATCGCAGCCGTTTAATTATATAGTTTAAAATTTTGATCTGCACGTGGCATGATTATATAGTCGACGTAGCTGCTCCGACAGCGAATTCTAGCGGTGGGTGCTGAAACTACGTGTGATTCGCGTCAATAAATATAGTTGAATACACAATTTTCTTGTATTTATCCCGCTCTGCATTATTTTAAATAATTATTTTTATTTTATTTATTTTTTGCTGTAAGGTAAGTAAAAGATTTTTTAGGTTATCTGTGTTACATGAAAAATTGTTTCACTAGAATTTGTTATACTTATTTTTTTCGGAATGGAAGGTGATCGTAGCTAAAATAGCATGTTGGTTATGTTAGGACAGTTAAATAAGTAGCATGTACAATAGTAGTTCAGCATCGAAATTCTCGCAAAAAAAATAAATTCTTAATTTTTTTTTCTCGGCAAGGTAGGTTTTCGCATGTCTGGATGACAGAAACTTAAATAAAAAAAGAGTTCAATTATATGAACTACTTTGAAATACTACAAAATTGTAAATATCTAGTAAATCTTGCAAAAAGAATTTTTGTCGAACCTGGCAACGAAGATTCACTAGCTAGCGGCGAACTTCGGATATGTTCGGGATATAGATGGCTACCTCTATTCGAATATAAAAAACTGCTGTGTATTATATTAAGGGGGTGCCTCCCATTTCAGGTCATGATTTTACATTTATATTAATCGCTGATCAACTTTTAGATTGTTTCAATTATTTAACATCCATGAAATGAAAAAAATATATATAAAGTGCATACTTTTTGCATAATTAGCTGTCAAAGTTACATTTTTTATTTTTTGGGTTGTACAAATAAGGAGAATTTAATTTATTGCAGAACTGAAACTTTTTAGGTTTAACTGCTATACAAATGGCTACTTCATGATATGATTTGTATTTCTATCACAAAAACTCAATTCATGTTTCTTGGCTGTCAAAATCGTAAAAAAAATTGAGAATTTTGAAATGCCAGGTAAAATTAATTAATATTTTCTGAAAGAAAATCAAACAGCCCCCCCCCCCCTCAGCATTACCCCCCTCCCCCTTCCGGGCAAGGCGCCCCATGGCAGGCACGATGCCGGTGGAAGGAATGAAATCCTCATAGTGCGAGGTCGGGTGTCTCGCCACAGCGTCACCCCTCTAATCGAGACCTGTGTTCCCAACGTCTTGCTTCCTCGATTTGCGATGACTGTCAAGGAACACGTATCACGGAACTACTTACAGCGCATAGAATATCGAATATTTGATAGTCAATATTCACATCATTAGAAAAAAAAGATTCATTAAGATTAACTTTGCTTCTGTCTTCATCCTAAGTGTGTGTGTGTGTGTGTATATATATATATATATATATATATATACAGCATGCAGTTAAAAAAATATATATATATGTTACTCCCACAGTATGACGAAAAGCTAAATCCATAAGTGCCGAGCCTTATTGTAGCTACGTACAACAAGTGTATTGTTATGTCTTGCTATTTTTTCATACTTTCAAATAATCCTGCTGTGAAATATTTACTCCGAGACCGTCTGTAATGACCTGGCTGTCAACGAGACAATTAGACCAATTAAAAAAAAAAACCTTTCACCGTCAACTTGAGCTGAAGAGGGAAATTCTGTTTATCTGGAAAAAATAAAGCCACTTATAGCGTCATTAAGCAAAACTTCTGTTGATTCATTGCGAATAATTTTTTCAGGTAAAATATCCGATGGTCTTACAAGTAGCTTAATTGGTATGATAGTCATTAGAGCTCATTAAGTTAACAGTACAATGCAGTTCAGTTAACATTACAAAAGTGAAGGGTGGTATAAACTTTCGTTTTGACTATAAATCCGGTACAAGTACTCAAATAAACTCTTGTCTACAGTGAATCTCTATATCTCGCGCGCCACGGTCCTGCGTCTGTTTTCCTTCAATCTCCCGCCGCGTGGGCAGCGGTCATGACTCACCTCCTTCCCACGCAAATGCGATAAACTCCGCTGGCACGATAATCTCGTTTGCCGGGGACGAGCAAAGTTGGGCGGTTGGTCAGCCTGGGCGAGCGGCCAGTGACGTAGATCAACGGCGTATACTCTTCACAGGCCCAGCACAAGCCCAGACATTTACACAAAACTACAGACCTGCGACACACTTTAGTGTCCGATTCAAAATACTTTCTGCGCATTAGACCATTGTTGACTTATGATCATCCAACAGAAGTGTCCAATTCCTCTTGTTTAAACAATAAGCACGAACTTTTTATTTAAATGGTTTAATGTACAGAAGTAATTTGACACTGAAAATACTTAAATTAACTTGTAATAAAATATCAAAACACTAACTAAATTTAAACTTGGACATAAACGCCATACGGGCCACTTTTTCTGCCCCTCTCCTCGATTCAACCAAACCTTTTCGGCTACCCAGAAAGCCTAGCACTACTTTGTTTCTCGCCTAGCCTATCCAAGGTGTCTTTAGCAACACACCTCCCTTCTAGAGTTACACACAATGCCAGTTCTACTTGTCCCGTGAAGTGGTGTAGGAGCGACGTTAACATTGGGCAGGAGCTGCGAATGTGAGTACAAATGTGTAGAGACCCCTTAATAGTCCCTGGGGAGAGATGTAGTAAAACAGAGGCTGTTGCGAGGGGCATCAAACTTTTAGGGCAGATGACGTATCCTCTCTTATTGATCCCTCCTCTCTCTAACTCACTCCTCTTTTTATTGATCTCTCCTCTTTCTTGCTGTCTCCACTCTCTCCCCTCACTTACTTTCTTTCCTTTCTCCCCTGTCTTACTCAATCTTCTATCTTGCTCTCCCCGCTCTCCCCTCCCTTTCTCTCTCTTTTTCTCTCCTTTTTCCTCTACCTTTCTTTCTCCTATCTCTTTCTCTATCCTCTCTTTCTCTCTCCCATTTCTCGCTCTCTGCTCTATCTTGATTTCTACTTTATGTTGCTCTCTCTCAGCTCTCTCCCCTCTCTTGCTTTCTCCTCTATCTTGTTTTCTCCTTTCTCTTGCTCTCTCCTCTCTCTGGCTCTCTCTTCACTCTTGCTCTCTCTTCACTCTTGCTCTTTCCTCACTCTTGCTCTCTCCTCAATCTTGCTCTCTCCTCACTCTTGCTCACTCCTCAAACTTGCTCTCTTCTCACTCTTGCTCTCTCCTCTCTCTTTCTCTTTACTCTCTTGCTCTCTACTTTCTATTGCTCTATTTTTTTATCTTGCTTTCTACTCTCTCTACCTTCTCTTTCTCTCTACTCTCTCTTTCTTTCTACTCTCTCTTTCTTTCTACTCTCTCTTGTTCTCTCCTCTCTATTAATATCTCCTCTATTGCTTTGTCATTTCTTATGTTCTCACCTCTACTTCCTCTCTCTCTCGATATCTCCTCTCTCTTGAACACAATCTATGTTGCACTTTCGTCTCTCATTTCTCTTGTTCTCTTCTCTTTCTTGTTTCTTTCTGTCTTGTACTTTTCTCTTTTTTGATGTTTCTATTTTACCTTGTCTTGCCATCGCCTATCTTACTATATTCTCTCTTGCTCTCATACCTCTCTTGCTCTCTCATATCTCTCTTGCTCTCTCATATCTCACTTGCTCTTTCATATCTCTCTTGCTCTCTCATTTCGTCCTTGCGCTCTCGTCTCTCATGCTTTCTCCTTTTTCATGCTCTCTTCTGTACCTCCTCTCTCTATATATCTCTATTATCTCTCTTGATCTCTACTCTCTCTCTCGATCTATGCTTTCTTTCAATCTATAGTCTCTCAATCTGTACTCTATCTCCCTGTAGAACTCTACTATCTCTCGATCTCTATTCTCTCTTGCTCTCTCCTATCTTATTATTCTTTTTTGCTCTCTCCTCACATTTGTTCTTTTCTAATTCTTACTCTCTCCTCTTTCTTATTCTCTCTTCCTCTGTCTCGTGCTTTGAAGATGACGAGCTGTATCTTGCCCACCAGCGTGGAGCGAATAGTATTTTAAACTAGTTCTCTCCCCCTTATGGGGAGGCAAGAATGTGGGTTGTTTGTTGTGGAAAAGTTTCTTGTTTGTCTCCTCGCCAGGCTGAAGAAGCCAAATGCAACCCTCAGCAATAATTTAAACAAACACATATGTTTTTAAAAATTATGAGGCAATTGAAAAAAAGAGGCAATAAATAACAGTATTGCGTGAGTGCTAGTCGTAGTGTGTGTTTTCACTCCCAGGGGAGAAGACAAACGCCACACTGAAAAGTATGTGTGAAGAAACAAGCAAACAGTGGATGCGCCGTGCAGTTTCACGGGCAAGCAATTCGCAATACACATGTGTAATTAGAATCGCTTGCGTTGCCTACCTCTCCAGGCTTCTAAGAATATAACAATGTTTAAACACATGCACATAATATCTACTGCCGGGGCCGTAGACGAAGTTGCGACTATCATACATGTCATTAGTGTAGCCGATGGAGTGAGTGGTGTGAAGTGATAAGGTTAAACTTTCCCGAACATTCATTAGGAAAAAAAAATACATTTTACTTGGAATATAGGCTACTATAGTAAAAACAATTCCCATTCCCCTCCTGCGTGGATAATTTGAGTAATATTTCAGGCGAGAGAAGGAAATTTGGCGTGGTTAATGTGGGTTTTCTCGGGGTGCTACCATTCCTCCCACTCTTGCATACTGTCACTTCACAGAAAACAAAAAATCCTGTATTTTTACAAAAGATGCCTTTGGAAAGCAGTTGCCAAGAGACAGTTTTTTAATATTACTAGAAAGATACTGTAACTTTGTACAACACATGACAATGGTTATTTTTGCATATATGAAATACGTTTTTCGATATAATTCTGAGTTTTTATTACTAAAATTGGAGCATTACTGTATATTTTAATTGATTTTTCATATAAGGAATTTTTTTAATCCTTGTAAAAGATAATCGAATATTCAATCATATGGCTTTATTTTTATTATGCTTATTAATATGCACAGTTAATACTGGAAAACAATTCAGGGAATGGCGTACAGTTGACTTTAACAATTGTAGGTACTCTGACAACACAAAGCATAAATGCCCGGGTAACAAGCTGAACTCAGTATTACTGTGAACCCTATTTTGTAGTAAGACAGGTGTTTTCATGTAAATGTACGAATTTACTAATATCTGTAATTTTTACATGAATATTTCTGTTCCATTTACAAAAAAAATAGCAGTGTATATTCCATTCTCAACAACTAGCATCGTCTCTTTTGAACCCTATGCCGACGAGACGTTTCTTCGTGACTGAATCGATCTGTTGGAAAAGGCTTAATCTCCACTTTTTACTAACTTTCTTTATTGTGTGAATCCACTCTAGTGACGCCGAAATCATGTTATTTGTGAAAACACCATTTCTATACCGATTCTACATAGTTCCAATTTGCAGCAGCCGATTCACATTTAATTTGAAAAGGCCACATCTCCGGAGAAATGGTCCTTTCTTTTCTCCTAACAAATTTTAATTTGAAGGATGTATGGACTCCTTGAACAGACTGATTCAATTTATTACATTATTCGTCCATAAAAAGCTTGACAAATGGTCCATTTTTTCGTTGCAAGAATATTGGTGCCATTCTCGTTCAATTCAGTCACGCCATTTCGTCATTTGCAGGCTAAGTTAAGCAAAAAACCGTAAGATTCATCCATTAACAAACGTACAGCTGTCACAATATTGGGTCAGAGTATTGGAAAGGTCAAGACACGAATGAGTCTTGCTCAGAAACACACACATATATATATATATATATATATATATATATATATATATATATATATATAAGAATGTATTGTGTCTACCCGAAACGCAAAGTGAAGACCTATCTAGTGAAAAGAAATCTTCAAATACCACGTCATAAAAATTCCAGCAGTATTTCATATATTGCCAGTGTGCTTGGCAAAGGTTTACTTACATACTAATTTGCTCTTAGGGCAAATGGGCTTGCCTGGCAACCAGAGGCTCTATTTACGTGTACCAGATGCTGAACATCATCGAGGTCCTTGCCGAGTTGGAGACTTGTGTGGAATCAGAAAACCGAAAATCTGGAGCTGAGGTCTTTCTCCTCACACACACACAGCTTTGTCAGGGGCGTCGTGTGAGCAAGAGATGTAAATAAAAAAAACTCGGTAGCCGAGATCGCTAACGAGGTGCGCCCGTACGGGGAGAGGGTCGTGGGTTCGATCCTGAAACGAGCTCAAACGACATGCGTGAGCTTTTCGAGTCGGCACACAAAGTGGATTTTGGCCTCGCCGAAAATCTCGAAGGTGGTTTTTTTTTATCCCAGGGTACTTTGGTGTTCTGTAAGAGAATTCGAAATTGGATGATAGAGATCAATTTACCTTTCACCCAGCGGTCATTTTGGATCGGCCATTTTGATTTCTCTAATGTTCCGCCATTTTGGATCGACCATTTTGTTTTATCGAATGTTCCGCCATTTTGTTTTCTAGAATGTTCCGCCATTATGTTTTCTAGAATGTTCCGCCATTTTGTTTTCTAGAATGTTCCGCCATTTTGTTTTCTCGAACATTCCGCCATTTTGAATGTTGACGTCACCATTGCAATTTAGCGTCATTCCTCGGTTCGTTTCCAGCGGCCGAGACTCGTAGCCGCGCGCGGTCGTCGTTTCCGTCGGACCGCTGTCCCGCGCCGACCCGTCAGCCCTCTCTCTCTCTCTCTCTCTCTCTCTCTCTCTCTCGATGACCGCACGCGTCCGTCTCGTTGGAGACCCACGGCAACGATGAACGATGGCTGCTGCAAAACTGAAGGTTCGCGTCGTTCGCTGGAAAGCTCCTTATCTGGCGCTTCGCCCGGTTGGGTTCCCGGCATGCATTGCCCGGTGACCTGTGTCCCTCGTCCTTATAACAACTTCTGTAAATATTCTTTCTTCTTCTGATATTCTATATTTTACGTATAATGGTACGTATTGAAAGGCGCTATCTTGGTTTCAACTTTTTTTTCCCACTCAATTTCCTATATCTTTTAATAACAAAAGAATTTGTATTTATTCAAGCATAATGGAATCAATTGTAATTAATAGCGAATTACTGCTATAACAATAGTTCCTCCTGTAAAATAATTGGCGTATAATTTTTTTTTTTTCCTTTTCATAATGACTACAACTGTAAATAGACACTATGAAATGGTCTAAGTAAAATCAACAAGTATGATATTTAAATTTACACATTAACGTTGGTAAAAAAAATATTAATGGTGTAAACAATCCGAAAAGGTAACAATCTGGCAACAGTGGACGCCATTTACTCTGTAGACTACTGCAAACTAAGCGTGAGGCACGCTACAGTTGTGTTCCGTCACCTCCTGGCGCATGCACCGCGAAATTAGAAACATCTCGTGCGAAGGAATGAAAATTGTAGCTGCGCGCGGCACTTATGTAATCTGCGAGAACGTTCGGTCGCAGGAGCGGATACAGTTTCGGAAGACGTAGTTTCAGCGGGCGGGTTCAGGGGGGTGGTTTAGGCGAGGGATCCGATCCGAGAGATAATGACTGCCCTTTCCCCGGTCGTGCTAACTCGATTGTCTGCGCACTCTGTCAGCGCGATTGCTCCGCTAATGAATATTAAGTCTCCCCCCGCTCCCATCCACCCCTTCCCCCCCCACCCCCCTGGGCGAGACCTTGCTCGCGCTGTTGTTCGCCGGCGCGCCTGACCGGGGTCGAACAAATGCCAACCCCGCAACGATCCGTCCCTTTCCGTCCGTAAATCACGTGTGACGTGCAGCCAACCTGACGGCCCCGGAAAAAAAAAAGTATCCATCCGTCCGTTCGTCAAAATCTTGCCACAGCATTAACTTTCAAAGGACGGACGGATGGATGAAAAAATTATATACCTCAAAAACGTCTTAAAGTCATTATCTTTACGTAAAAAAGGTTTTTAGTTTTTTATTTTATTTGTTAAGTTGCTTCCGTACTGTTTTTTTTTTTTTAACGAATACGTTTTTAAGTTTGATATTTGGAGGGGGAAAAAATGTCTTAGACACAGAAGTAATTAATAATTGACAGTAACTCGAAAATATATTTAAATAAATATTTTAGAAATTGTATCTGGTCCGTTTACAAAAAAAAAAGTGTAGTCGTCAGTAGTATATGAATGGGGCTCCGGCGGCAGGCTTCAGGCTGTGCTGCTTGGTGCCGAGCCACATCTCTGACGTCACGTCTATCTGTGACGTCACGGCGGCCATCTTGGATGAGCGTAACGGGACACAGCGTAACGGGACACAGCGTAACGGGACAAGTATATCACGGCAGCCATCTTGGATCCGCCATCTTGGATCCGCCATCTTGGATGATGTCATTTTGTTTTCTCGAACTTTCCGCCATTTTGGATGATGACGTCACCGTTGCAATTTCCGTTACGGCCGCCATCTTTAACTTTTTTATTTATTATCCGATTTTAATGAAATTTTTTTAAAAAATTATAAAAAAAATTAAATAATAAAATTTTAATATATATTTTTTAAAAAACGTACTTTTTAGACACGGAGCTCGGAGTCCTCGGTTCGAACCCGACGAGTGCAAAAAAATAAAAATGGCGACCGATCCTTCCCTCACAGTGGACGCTGGCATACTGACTCCCACCACTTTTTTCAAAGCATATATATCGTCACCTAGTATGATGTCATGTACGCCATCTTGAAATTTGGACGCCATCTTGAAAATCTTTATTTATTATCCGATTTTAATGAAAAAAATTCCAAAATTCATCAAAAAATTAACGTATTTGAATTCTGTTTGATTATATCGATGTACGTCCTTGGTTCGATTCCCGGCGAGAGTAAATGGACGATCCTTCCTCCATGAAAGCTACCTAGACTGATCTACCACCAACAATACCAAGGTATATATCGTCAACTGGTATGACATCATGTCCGCCATCTTGTCTTCATCCGCTGGAGTCCACCATCTTGTTTTCGTCTGCTAGAGTGTGCCGATAACATGTAGTATAATTATCTGGTCACCATACTTTTGTCCTCAACTGTTGACATTGAACATTTACCTTGGCCTATGACCTTGACCTTTGACCTTGACCTTGAAATTTGACCTTAACCTTGAAATTTGACCTTGACCTTGAAATTTGCCCTTGACCTTGAAATTTGACCTTGACCTTGAAATTTGACTTTGTCCTTGTCGACCATCACGGACCCGACATTTTATGTTCAGTAGATGCTACCAGGAGCTACCACCTGCTGGAGTATGTCATCTTGTGTGTGTACTCGTATTATAGAGTACATTTCCATCTGGATAATTTTATTCTAACCCGCTACAGTGCAGTAATCATTTATTACTGTGACACACGCCATCTTGTCATTTGGACGTCATCTTGAAAATCCGTAATTTTAATGCTAGAGATTCGGGAAAAAGTTCAAAATTCATTAAATAATTCACTCATTAAAGTAATGATTGATTAGATCGATTCCCGTCCTTGGTTCGACCCCTGACCGATACCAAACAACTTTAATTTTAAAAAATACCACAAAAGCGACAGGTTTGAGATAATAAAAACACAGCAAGTTCTTTTAAAAAATACTTTTATTACATACATACTACACTACTACAAGTACATAATAAACACAGACAAAGTACTAAAGTCTTGTGGATTCCTCGATTCAAACAGTCTTCTTATTGTACGGACTAAGCCTTTTACATGACTTTAAATGTCTATCCGATCCGTTCATCACCGCAGCCAGAGACAAATAAACAGAAAAAAATACCAAAAATACATAAACAGATTCTGCTAGCTTGTGAACTTCTCATTGTTGAGCAAAGATATAGTTCTAGTACAAGCCAGAATTTTATGTATTTTTGGTATTTTTTTGTCATTTTAAATTTTTTATTAATTTATTTGTTATTTATTAAATATTTTTTTCCTGTAATTTTATGATATCAAAGAAAACGTGTGTCGTTTTTCTCCGTGTGCTTCTGATTATTCTTGGCAATATTTTGGTGGTTTTCTCCGTGTGCTCCTGATTATTCTTGCTAATTTTATGATGGTTTTCTCCGTGTGCTCCTTATTATTCTTGCCAATTTTATGCTGGTTTTCTCCGTGTGCTCCTGATTATTCTTATTAATATTTTGATGGTTAATCCGTGTGCTTGCGATCAATCTTGCGGTTTCGGTCAAAGGTCAAGGTCACACCCATCCAAGATGTCCGCCGTGACGTTGAATTCCAATATGGCGGACCGTGAGAAATCTGAGAAGCACTAGCAGGAAGGACGAACTTTTTTTCTCCTTGGATACTATCGAAGCCAACCTCCCTTTGCGATCGATAGTGAGCGTTCCGCATCCAACATTAATGAAATATATATTATTTACCTGCAAGCAACACGTGGCGACATCTGTTGACGACAGCCAGAACTACTTGCATCAATTTGCTTTACATTAGATAACTTAACTCTCGCTGATGAAATATTTCAAAAACTCTATTTAAGAAATGGTTCCAATTGGAGAAAACTGACAGTTTGTATCTAACATTAGTGACAGAAGCTACCATGGATCGTGGTTTGTTATCTGCAGCTGAATCGGAAGGAAGCTGCTGTAGATACTGTGGCAAGGATTTTGTCATGAGAAGGAATGCTAGACGTCATGAGAAGAATGATTGTGCTAGAAACCCACTACGCAACATGTTAAGCTGTAATCGTTGTAGCAGGTTGTTAACACGAATAGACAGCTTAAAAAGACATGGTAGAACATGTAAAGTCAATACTACTTACGGCATAGAGGACACCGATGGATCCACTTGACTAAAGAAGAGTGATCTGCATTACGACAATAATTTTCCTTGTCCTGAGCGTGATGGTATTAGCTCACCCGATCGTGAGGAAGAACATAAATTGAAGGATGCTAATGGCTTCGGGAAGACTGAAACTAATGGAAGTATCAACACCGTGAAAAGTGAGAATACATTCAAGCCTATATTCAGTAGATTCTCCATTCTTTGTAAAAATGATGGACTCCTAAAAAGGAAGCATGAAGACGATGAAGACACTTCGACATCATCGATAGCGAATTCACACGGTAATCTGGGTGAAGAGGATGTCTTCTACAGTGATTGTTACAGTGACTCTGAGGCTGTTGACAAAGGCATAGACTGTGATGAAGCACCTAGAGCTGACAAGATCGAAGAATGTGGCGATGTCCTGAGACCGAAACGATGGAAACGTCGTGTTATAATAAATAAATCTGATAATGCTTATTATGATCACTGGGACGATTGTGATATTAACAGTATTTATAATAAACAAGCAAGTAAGATGGTGGTAGAAGAGATTGATTACACATCATGGAAAGATCCAAACATATTGGTTGACCGGCTAAGACTTCTACATGACTCGCTTTGTGCAGGAAACTATTCGTGCATCAAAGAAATATCCTTCATACTCAAAGAACTGAGGAAAGCTGGCTACATACAATAATGGCTTCTTTTATTTGTATTTGTGTAATGTTGAGAAGTAATTAAATATTGAAAGTAAAAAAATAATGTTTTTATTTCTTGTATTCTGATTTACAACTAAGCCTGTGTGTTTCCGCTAATGTATGTGTGATCATTCCGTTTCCTGTGTGTAATGTGTGTATACGTTTCCTTTCCTGTGTGTACTGTGTGTACGTTTCGTTTCCTGTGTGTACGTTCTGTTTCCTGTATGTACTGTGTGTACGTTCCGTTTTCTGTGTGTACTGTGTGTATACGTTTCGTTTCCTGTGTGTACTGTGTGTACGTTTCGTTTCCTGTGTGTACTGTGTGTACGTTCCGTTTCCTGTGTGTACTGTGTGTACGTTTCGATTCCTGTGTGTACGTTCTGTTTCCTGTGTGTACTGTGTGTACGTTCCGTTTCCTGTGTGTACTGTGTGTACGTTCCGTTTCCTGTGTGTACTGTGTGTATACATTCCGTTTCCTGTGTGTACTGTGTGTACGTTCCGTTTCCTGTGTGTACTGTGTGTACGTTCCTTTTCCTGTGTGTACTGTGTGTACGTTCCGTTTCCTGTGTGTACTGTGTGTACGTTTAGTTTCCTGTGTGTACTGTGTGTACGTTTCGTTTCCTGTGTGTACTGTGTGTACGTTCCGTTTCCTGTGTGTACTGTGTGTACGTTCCGTTTCCTGTGTGTACTGAGTGATCATTACATTTATTGCATGTAAATTGCATGTATTGTGCGTACATTGCGTACATTACGTGTTGGAGCTGATGGAGCTGTTGGAGCACTTGCAGCTAATGGTCAATTGAAGCATAGGAGCAAAATGTAGATGGATCTGATGACGTGAATTGTAGCTCTTGGAGCCTGGCGTATATTGGAGAGATCGAATTTTTTTTCGATCAAATGATCCTCTTTTTTAATTTGTAGATTTGACTCTAGTATTATTGTAAATGGTTCTTGATTTGACTAGCGTATTATTCCATACGGTGCATGTATATAAGCGAGTCCTAGACAGCAGGACGCTCAGTTTGTTACTGACGTCGGCGGTGTAAGGATCACCTAGTTTGTTTCTTCTGGTGCATAAGTCGTGTCAATTAGCTGTTCTTGAGACCTCGATGGCATCTTTACCGTCTTGAGACCTCGATGGCATCTTTACCGTCTTTAACGTCGAACTCGGAGGTTGTACCATCGTCTACGGGAACCTTGACGACAGCTACGATGGAGAAGGTGCAGATCCCGTTGGCAACGACGACGTCAACATTGGAGGAGATTTCAACAGATGTGATACCACCATCATCCGAAGTTTCATCGTCAGCAATGGATTCTTCCACTAACGAAAAGCGTACATTGCGTCGGTGCAAATACTGTGACGCATCATTTACTATTACCTCAAATGCTCGCAGACATGAAAGAAGCAGTTGTTCTAATAATGTTAAAAGAATACAATTTCAGTGCAATAAGTGCAAAAAACTAATTTCACGTCTTGATAGCTTACATCTTCATTATAAAAAATGCTCCGAGAAGTATAATGAACATGGTTATTGTTTTGACTCGTGTGTTGTACCATCAAATGAGAATATATAAGTGGGACCCTGGTGATATGAACTTCAGTTCGTCTCTGGCTGCGGTGATGAACGGATCGGATAGACATTTAAAGTCATGTAAAAGGCTTAGTCCGTACAATAAGAAGACTGTTTGAATCGAGGAATCCACAAGACTTTAGTACTTTGTCTGTGTTTATTATGTACTTGTAGTAGTGTAGTATGTATGTAATAAAAGTATTTTTTAAAAGAACTTGCTGTGTTTTTATTATCTCAAACCTGTCGCTTTTGTGGTATTTTTTAAAATTAAAGTTGTTTGGTATCGGTCAGGGGTCGAACCAAGGACGGGAATCGATCTAATCAATCATTACTTTAATGAGTGAATTATTTAATGAATTTTGAACTTTTTCCCGAATCTCTAGCATTAAAATTACGGATTTTCAAGATGACGTCCAAATGACAAGATGGCGTGTGTCACAGTAATAAATGATTACTGCACTGTAGCGGGTTAGAATAAAATTATCCAGATGGAAATGTACTCTATAATACGAGTACACACACAAGATGACATACTCCAGCAGGTGGTAGCTCCTGGTAGCATCTACTGAACATAAAATGTCGGGTCCGTGATGGTCGACAAGGACAAAGTCAAATTTCAAGGTCAAGGTCAAATTTCAAGGTCAAGGGCAAATTTCAAGGTCAAGGTCAAATTTCAAGGTTAAGGTCAAATTTCAAGGTCAAGGTCAAAGGTCAAGGTCATAGGCCAAGGTAAATGTTCAATGTCAACAGTTGAGGACAAAAGTATGGTGACCAGATAATTATACTACATGTTATCGGCACACTCTAGCAGACGAAAACAAGATGGTGGACTCCAGCGGATGAAGACAAGATGGCGGACATGATGTCATACCAGTTGACGATATATACCTTGGTATTGTTGGTGGTAGATAAGTCTAGGTAGCTTTCATGGAGGAAGGATCGTCCATTTACTCTCGCCGGGAATCGAACCAAGGACGTACATCGATATAATCAAACAGAATTCAAATACGTTAATTTTTTGATGAATTTTGGAATTTTTTTCATTAAAATCGGATAATAAATAAAGATTTTCAAGATGGCGTCCAAATTTCAAGATGGCGTACATGACATCATACTAGGTGACGATATATATGCTTTGAAAAAAGTGGTGGGAGTCAGTATGCCAGCGTCCACTGTGAGGGAAGGATCGGTCGCCATTTTTATTTTTTTGCACTCGTCGGGTTCGAACCGAGGACTCCGAGCTCCGTGTCTAAAAAGTACGTTTTTTAAAAAATATATATTAAAATTTTATTATTTAATTTTTTTTATAATTTTTTAAAAAAATTTCATTAAAATCGGATAATAAATAAAAAAGTTAAAGATGGCGGCCGTAACAGAAATTGCAACGGTGACGTCATCATCCAAAATGGCGGAAACAAAATGGCGGAAAGTTCGAGAAAACAAAATGACGTCATCCAAGATGGCGGATCCAAGATGGCTGCCGTGATCTACTTGTCCCGTTATGCTGTGTCCCGTTACGCTAATCCAAGATGGCCGTTGTGACGTCACAGATAGACGTGACGTCAGAGATGTGGCTCGGCACCAAGCACCACAGCCTGAAGCCTGCCGCCGGAGCCCCATTCATATACTACTACTACTGTCGTCTTTGACAAATTTTTAAAAGATAAAGAAACTGCCTGTCGCCACGCCCGCCTCCGTGTAGGGTTGACGGACGCGACACAAGGGGGAAGATGTCACGAAGCTGCGACGCGACGGTCTGAGCGACTGAAGTGGGAATCCACGAGGTTCTACTGCGCAGGTACGACAAGACGAGCGGTGCGTTGGCCGAGGACGAACCGGTCCCACGGGAAACTGGCTTCTCGCGGCCGGAAATTGGCCCGATCCGCCCCCTTCCCCTTCCCCTTCTCCGACCCTGGCATTTTCCCATTCAACATCCCCTCCATAATCCCTACCACCCCACGGGTTACAACTAAATCCAGATTAGGGATGCAACATCGCTCTGAAAAACATCGATATCACGAACATCGATGTTCAAACGAAAAAGCATCGATGTCAAAAAACATCGTTCTGACAACCGATACATCGATGTTTTAACCGATGTTTTTAAATATCAGGGAAAACATGCCAAAATGATTTAAACTATAGTATGTAGCCAAAAACCATACCTACTACAGGTTCCTGACCACAATATCCACAACCCATTTACAGTCGTGTCTCATGCAGAACAAAAACATGTATTAAAAGCAAAGTCTGCTACCAAAAACTTTAAAATCCGCATGAACTACTTGACCAGCTCTCAGTAAACTTCAAAGAGTTGTGGACAAATTTAAATGACTACAGCTTCACAACTTTAGCAGAAATAAAGGTAAACATTAAAAGGGCATGTCCATAATTCAAATGTATGTAAAACTGGCCGTCTGTTCGGGGTTTATGTGTGTTAGTGAGGCGGGATGATAAGCGCGACGCTCGCTGGTGCTTCCAGCGCGGTATAGCCTCTAAGCGCAAGGCTCTGAACTGGCGCGCATGCGTCTCGTCGTCACAGGATAACTGTGAAAGTTGAGCGGTGACCGTAACATTATATAGCGGAGAAATGAAGAAAAAGGTGTACTGCACTGCCCTTAAGTGGTTTCAAGATTCTGTATAGGTTGTTTTATGCCTAAAAATTACTCCGAAAAAAAACATTTAAGCCAATTTTCACTCTACTAAAAACACAGTTTAAAAACTTAATCAGAATTCAAAAGTACCTTTCGGCATTCAGCGAACACTCAAATGCTTTTCGTAAACAGACCCCACTTGGATATCTTGAGTAGTTTTCAAATCACGTTTTTCCTGAAGCTCTCCGCACCGTGTGTGTGCCCGGACAGCCTTGTTTTTTATGTTTTTAGTTATCATTTCATGAATATATTGTAAATATTAAAGATCATGATAGATCTATCTATCCAAAAACCATTGCGATACGTCATCTAGTTTTCAAGAAACTTTTTTTTTTAATTTTCGATACTTATAAAACTTACATTTTTAAGTATAAATACATATTGCAAATGCTAAACCATTTTGGTTGGTATCCTTATCATTTTTTTCCCAGTATTTTAAGAAGTCTAAAATCATTTTAAAAATAACTATTTTTTTACACAATTTATTTTTAATTGAAAAAAAAATAGGGAAAAAGCATGAAGTGTATGTGCAGGTTTAAAATGTTACATTAATTTTCTCGATAGGGCTAGCGAGACCGTATCGGTAGATACCAATAGCTTGTATGTACAACAAGCTATGAATTGTCCATAAAGTCTCGCTGCTTTTCCCCTATATTTTTATAAATTTAAAAGAAAATTCTTATTCAAACAAATTCTTTTAACGGTATTTTTTTTTCCAAATGATTTTACACATCTTAGGCCTGTTCCACAATGACACGGAAACGGAACAGACGTAAACGGAGACGAAAACGGAGTATTGTTCCGTTCCGTCCGTATTTTTCTCGTTCTACAATACACGGACCCGTAAGAAATTTTGGCCAATAAGAAAGAGCGAGCGTGACGTAACTGAAAACTTCGAGTATCAATTGAACTACCTGTTAAATCGAAATGTATGGTTGTTAACTTGGTTATGTAGTAAGTCGATTTATTATATTTTTTTTTTTGTTTTGCGTTGTGGTAAAGTAGTCCTTCTCCGTCTTGTCATATATGGCAAGTATATTTAACCATGAAAATTAAAAGTTCATCAAAATTCGTCATAATGAAACCCACGTGCACAATTAAAATTTCAAAACAAATCTTGTTTTGTTGTTCACGCATAAAAAAAAAAGTAGTCGAGAAATTCGGAAACAAACATTGGTCAAAACTAATATCTTAATTAACATGAACGCGCAACTGTAGCTTGACAACTGCAGTGAATAAATAACGTGCTCCTATTGGTCTAACGGAGTAACGTAAACGAAGACTTCAGCACTGCTGAGCAGGTCCGTACGGGAAGGTACGGGTCCGTCTCCATTTGCGTGCTATTGTAGAAGCTCTGTTCCGTGAAATACGTCTTCGTTTCCGTGTTCCGTCTCCGTTTCCGTGTCATTGTGGAACGGGCCTTAAAGTACTGGAAAAAAATTGATACTGAAATCAACCAAATAGTTCAGTATTTACAACATTTGTGATACTTACTTAAAAATGTAAGTTTTTATAGTAAGTATAGACAGTTAAATAAATTGTATCTTAAAAACTAAATGTATCGTGATGTTTTTATATATTCAATAAATATTCATGAAATTATAGACAAAATATTATAAAAAAACTAGGGCAATTTTAATGATGAACGATGTCGATGTTTTTGGACTTTTTCGTCGATGCATCGGCGATGTATCGCTTTTCAAAACATCGATGCTAACATCGATGTTTCATGAACGATACATCGATGTTTTCAAAACATCGATGTATCATTTGCATCCCTAATCCAGATGCCGACCTCGTGTCCAAGCGCCCAGACGACGCGTTGCACATAGTTGCTTTCCTGCCGAGCCAGCCACTTCAACAAGACTATCCTCTTTGTCCAGCATTATCATGCTTGCTTTGTGCATACCAGGGGTTTTCCTTGTGTCAAGGCAGTTTTTTTGTTGTGGCAACGTCTAATAAATCGATGAACGCCGGCTGCACGCACGAAAAAAAGTCCCGTTACGCACATTGTCCCGTTTCGCTGTGACCCGTTACGCTCATTTTATATTGCTCTTTGCTAACCTGAACCTCCTAGCGTTGCGACCGAGTCCGTGGCGTAATTCTGTTTTCATGCATATCAATGTAACATTTTCATTGCTCTTTGCTAACCCGTTCCTCCTAGCATTGCTGCAGAGTCCTTGATGCAAATATATTATTTTTGACTGCATCTTGGTGTTGGGTAAGCCATTTTCCTTCACATCATCCTTGAAACACTCCCATTCGTTTCCTACTTTTCCTATCATCGTCCTATCCTTAACACAGAAGTTAAATAGCAAACATGTACAAAAGTTATAGTTAAAATAATTTCTTAGTTAAAGTAATAAACATATTTGAATTAATGAGTGCAAATAAAAGTAAATTTATCAATTAAATTGTAGATTTCATTTCACTCCTTCTTTGTATCCCTACAAAATAGTGATAATTCAATATAAATTATTCAATTTTATTCCTAAAAGTATGCAATCATTTCATCAATGTTTTGTTATGACGTTGTCACGTTAAACTATCATCCGTAAACCGACTTTACAGACAACCAATTTTTTTTACTTGGGCCCCAATCAGCGGCGTCTCCAGGAAATATTTACGGGAGGGGCTGTCGTACAAAAAAAAATAATGTAGTTCTTGGAATTATTCTTGCAGTGTGGAATTTTGATTTTTAATCACAATTTTTTACACTCACGCCATTGCTGCCCCGTGGCCAAGTCGATGGCTTTTGTCCAAAATAATGATTTTAAACAAAATGATGCGATTGCGAAACATGACATTAAGTCAGAGATGGCTTGGAATATGTACAAATATTCACGGTCTCAAATACTGAACCTTAACAGGAGTTTCATACAACTATTAATGAAAGAAATGTTTAACATGTGAATTTAATAAATATAAATATATCCTTCGAAATTAAAAATTTTAGCTAAGTAGTTACTATCCCCACTCCCCCCCCCCCCTCCACCTACCGCAAAACACTTCGACCAACTTGTCTAGTTTTTATCCCGTATTTAAGATAGTCATGGCAAATCCCCGGGAAAAAAAAGCACACGACACACGTTTCCCTTCCTGCATGGTTGAAACCCCCTCACGATAAGGTGTGTTGGCTTCAGCCTGAGACGCACTTAGAGTCCAGTATGGAAATGGGTAACATTTAGCACTGTAAAATTTGAGACAAGTTACACATTTATTTTACTTTCATTTTGGATTTTAAAATTTTTTAGAAATGTATAATTGGGTAACGGGACTTCTTCAATAATATCTCTGCAATAAACTAAAATTTTTTAAAAAAAGGTAAAACAAATTGAGTTCAATTAAACTGGAGAGCAATTAGCAATAGTGATGCCCCTGTCAAAATCAGTAACTGAGAAAATGTATGATTTATCGTAAAATCTGTGCAATATGTCGGAAGTACAAATTGTGCAGTTTCCAAAATTTGTGTCAGTGCACTGTTGCTTATCACCGGGAGGTTTTAATTATCTCTCCAGTAACATTTAATTTTAATTTGTAAAAAATTTAATTTAATCAACCTTGTTCTCAAAGTTTTCGTGAACTGATCCATACAGTTCAAGTAAAATAGGGAAGAGGAATCATACATGACCTATTAGTAATTAGTAAACAATCCAGAAATATATATAATACACACAAAAACAGATTCATTATAATCATCACTCTTAAATGTATTAAGCATTTTAAAAAAATGGTTGTTTCTGAATATAAAGAATGTGTTCTTTACAGTTGTAGCCGTAAAAAAACGGTGCTTTAATTTCAAGGCTGCATTCAGTGAAAAACTAAGCCACCAAAAGGTAAAGAATTCTTTCGACGCTGACAAATACTTTTTCGGCGTTCATTCATTTGCATTAAAAAAAAATTATAGTCCCAGACTATATTTAATATTCAATTTATACAATATATGTTAATCATTAGTCAGTAATAGAAATACATAAAAGGTTGTATACAGCAGTTGGCTGACTAGTGGCAGACTATCGTTACATTGTGCACTAAAGGTTAGCACCACTAACTCCCCAAAGGCCACAAGTGACTCGTCCTTTCCAACATTGTAGTTTTTTTTTTTTTGTAAATGAAACATTAATATCCATGAATTATTACAGATATTTGTAAATTTGTGCTTTTTTTATGAAAACATCTGTATCACTACAAAATAGTGTTGCATAAATGCTGGTTTCGTATTCTTACCCGGGCATTTATGTTTTGTGTTGTCCCAGTGCCTACAAATGTTACGGTTATTTGTAAACCGTTCCTGAATAACTTTCCAGTATTAACAGCGAACATTAATAAGCATAATAAAACAAAATAAAGGAAATTATTAAATATTTTAATAACTTTTTCGTTGGTTAAAAAATGTATGCTTGAATGAAACATAAATTAAAATATAATATTATGTACCAATTCTCGTAAGAAATACTCACTATCTCAAAAAATTGCATTTCATATATGCAAAAAAAACATAATCACGTGTTGTACAAAGTTTACAATATTTATATTTATTGTAGCGCAACAAACTATGTCTTGGCAACCGGTTTCCAAAGGAGTCTTTTGTAAAAATTAGAGAATTTTTTTATTCTGTGTAAGATCCTTGCAGATATTTGAAAGGTCAACAAATATGGTTGACATCCTTTAAGAATATGTAAAGGTAAAGAAGCTGAAAAAAAAAAATAGAAAACTTTTTTGTAATATTGTTTTATAAATGAGCTTACGGGCGCAGGGCAGACTTCAGTACGCCAATTTAAAAATAGAATGAATGCGTTTTGCGACAGTGACGTGGCGCTAATTGTTGCAATTCCAGGAACAGTTCTCGAGCTTCGCGCACGTGACGAATGGCCTAACGCCTGCAACTATCTGCTAGCTATTATTCACGTCCAAAGTCGTGTTCAAGGAGGTTCAACGCTGTTGTTCCCTCCCCCCCCCCCTCCCACCCTTTTTTTTTCCCCCACACCCGGCTGGAACGCCATGTTAAAAATGTTTCCTTCACTCCCACATACTCCTCCGAGGAGCCTTTTCGCGACACGACGAGACGTTGTTGCCAACTTCCGCAAAAATAAATTACTTCAGTTGCGTAGCTACGGAAGTGGATGTGCATAACGTCCCCCTTCGGGAAAACTCAAGGAAAATATGTTCAACTTCACAAGATTAACGTAGTTTTTAGACTAGTTTGCCTGGTTGAGGAAGGGATAGTGGGATGGTTTGGCTAGAATGCCAGTTGGAACTAACACGATTGCTCTTTCGTGTCTGACTGTGTGTTGTGTGCAAGTTTTTTTTGTTGCTCCCTATTATTATTTTTATACATACCTCTATAAGACTTATGTATTTGCAATGTCACAGTGGTCGAGCGGTTAAAGGCGTTTGTTGTTCTATCTTACGTTTTATAAGGAACAAGGTCTGGCTACGTCCCAAACCACATACAAGATTTTATAAAACTATAATAAACTATAAAAATAACACCGTGAAACTAGTGCGCTCTCGTAAGTAACACCACGAACTTTTCGTGACGTCACTGAGACCTCCAGCAGAGCGTGCTTCGAACCCCCTACCCCTTCCTAAACTTTCATGACTCCCCTGCCTAATTAGCATGCTCCTCAATCCTCCGCCTGATGTTGAACTGAACTCTCTTTTTTCCCATCTGCTCAGTTCCTAACTCCACGTTCACGCAGGTGGTGCGTACAGTCATGTGCATAGCTTGCTATGCATTCGCTTACTTTTTTAATTGTGAACCCAGATTTACACCAAATTCGCGAGACACTTAGTAAAAGAAAAAAAATTGGTTGTCTGTAAAGTCGGTTTACGGACGATAGTTTAACGTGACGTCATAACAAAACATTGATGAAATGATTGCATACTTTTATGAATAAAATTGAATCATTTTTATTGAATTATCACTATTTTGTATGGATACAAAGAAGGAGTGAAATGAAATCTACAATTTAATTGATAAATTTACTTTTATTTGCACTCATTAATTCAAATATGTTTATTACTAGAACGAAGAGATTATTTAAACTATAACTTTTATACATGTTTGCTATTTAACTTCTTCCAATCTGTGTTATTCTGTTAAGGATAGGACGATGATAGGAAAAGTATGAAACGAATGGGAGTGTTTCAACTTGAATGTGCCTCGAAAAAGTCAAATCGAGGGTTGTTCCAATCGAGTGGAAGAGAGACAGATGCGGCGCAAGCGTACAATGAGCGTAAAGGGACACAGCGTAACGGGACAATGTGAGTAACAGGACACTTGTTCGTGCGTGCAGCCGGCGTTCATCGATTTATTAGACGTTGTCACGTCAAAAAACAGTACGAAATGTTTGGGAACAATCGTGTGTTTTATTGGGCGATTAGGTACCATATTCACGTAAGTAAAAATGCTCACCATAGGAGGCGGGACAAGGAAAAAACTCGCTAGCCTTGCAACTGACGCAACAATCAAGAAAGGGGAAAGAATATGGAATACACCTCGTTTTAAAGCTCGCGTGTGAAAACACACAACTGTTCCCTGGTAATTCCGCGCGAATCCTCCACGAAAGAAGTTGCTGGCTTGCAAATAAAGGAGGCATTTCTTCGATCATGGCCAAATGTCTCGTCTCGTTGGAGGTGGGAGGCTAAAAAAAAAGGAATATATGTATATAAAAGCACAAGTACTTTGATAAGCCTACCTCGCGAAGATTCGAAGAGTTGTTTTTTTAGCCGGCAGAATTAAGCCACAGTAACTTTGCATGTCTACCCTCAAATTCTCTCTCATTTTTCCATCAACGTGCCACTTTATGCATTTTTTTTTTTTTACCTGGAGCAAAGACATTCTGAATATTCTAAGCACAAGAAATACTTCACCAAAGGTTGGCGCGGTGAGAAATAAATATTCTCTGTGGTGGCAAACACAGTGTGCATGGACCGGGTGTCTGATCGGAAGTTTAAGTCAACTGGTTAGCATTTGTATAGCAAGACCAATCATTTCTGTATAAAGGCTAATATACTATAATTTAATTTTAAAGCTTGAAAATAACTCACTAGGAATAATCGTAAAGATGCCATAATGTACTGAATATTGCTTAAAAAAAATAATAATAAAAATAAAGAACATAATACCAACACATCCGTAAGAAATAATTTGTAAACTACATTATAACCAAAAATCGTTTTGCTATGCTGATTTATGGAAGGGGTGCACGGGAAAGTTCTCATTTTGACGTAAATATTAACATCGCAAAAATTGTACACATCAACTCCCTTACTTCTTACCTCCATGGTGTGTAGGGTTTTAAATGACTACACACCATTCGATAATAAATTGTTTACATATTTTCTGATTGTGATTTGTTTACGAATAGCATTTAACAAATATTTGATGTCATAATGCGCACTTTTTTCTTTCTTTCTAAATCTTATTCATCGTGTATGATATGAGAATTGGGGGGAGGGGGGGGAAATGGACTGAAACAGTTGTTTTCACAACAGCTTTCATATATGAAAATATAGGCCCAGAATATTGAAGCAATTGAGAAACATGAATAAAAACATTATCTTTCATTGTTATAGGATACAATGATAGGGTCACTGCTGATAGCTCTTGTAGAGGCAAGCTGTCAAACTTAGTGGAGTTTGAGAACCTTGTTGAAGGTAGGGTGGTAACCCAATGTTAATCTGGATTCAAACCTTCTAGGGATCGAATTTCCATCACTGTGGTGGCCGGGTGCATATCCAGTATTTTATTTCGGGGAGATTATTTATGCATAATGAAACATTTTTGCCACAATTGGTGAACATTGCAGATAATAAAACCATATAAAAGATATATCTTAATAGTATTGTAGTAATAATAGTTATAATGATTTTCTCATAACTACATATAACAGTTTAAAAAAAAGAGGAATGTCAAGTACAAAAAATACAAGAAAGAGGAATGTCACAGAAAACAATTACATATGTTTGTTGAAAACAACACTAAATCAAACCTGACAGAGCACACAAACACCTCAAATTATATAAACATAAAAATTTATCAGTAATACAGTTCAAGGAACCTCAATTGAGTTAACTGGGTAAATTTATTTAGTGTTGCTTCTCCTATTGTTCTTGTTGTTTGCTGCTGTGGTAGTCTTATGGGGCAGGGTTTCGAGGTAATCCTTACCTCCAGTGTTACAAAATTATTTCAGGTGCTGGAGGTCTTCAAATTTCTCCAATGATATTGGTATCAAATCTGCCACAAATAAATCACATGGAAATGTACATGAACGTTATTAAATTTCTTATTTGTACTGCCGTCACCCGGCCTCTGTGGAAGGCCCGGGAAGTACCTGATGGGCGCTATGGGCGTCGCGGTGATACTGTTGTCCGGGGGGCGCCAGGCTAGTAGGACACTAGGCCGTTTGTGATGGGTAGAGACCTGAAAAATTCGCGGGTTCATTTCGTGTTTTGCGAAAATTTAAATAATTCTATCTTAGTTCTGCTTCTGCAATTGGTTTACTGTTAATCTGGAGGACTGAGGGCCAATTAGAGACCCTCACTCATAAAAGTGTCAAATCACAGACCACCCAGTCGAAACGACTCACAAGTCAGCAGCCAATGAATAGTTGGCATTTGCCCGAGTGTCTAGAGGATATTAAAGTCTATCCTGAAGGTCATTGAACCCGCGAATTTTTCCGGTCTCTAGTGATGGGTCGTGGGAACTATGCTCCCGCGTGCTCCGCCAGGTACGCAACTTGAAATCTATCCTGAACCTCCCTACTTGGTTGTGAGGCCGCTCGGCCGTGTGGAGGACGGGGCGATGCGAAATAATCGTAAGCGACACTTGCTATGTTAATTTGCATTTAATTAACTGACTTTTCTGGTAGTACGCATGGGTATGCGGTACTCCCTATGCGTACTCTACGTGGTGGCAGAACCGCTACAAACACTATGTGAATGCGCTATGCGGTGTCTGAACCGTTGTACAGTTACATTAACACACGCTGATTACAGAACAAAACACGACACTAATATAACACTATGAATTTGCCGCGGCAGTCTCGCGGGACGCAGTTACGAGTGTTCTGGAGACGGCCAGTACTGCAAGTTAACTGTCTTAGGGGGGCTCAGTGAGCATGACCCTAAATTACACCTTACACTTACTTGAAGTTGTGGCCGGCAGGTCCCACTGGGCGTGGTCCTCCCCCAGGCACAGCCGCAGTTGGACCTTCAGATCTTGGTTCCTGCGCTCGGTCGGGTTGGCCCTGGGGTGGTAGGAGGGTGTGGTGTGGTGGATGATGTGTGCCTCTTGGCACCACCCTCTCCACCGGGCCCCCAGGAACTGGCTGCCGTTGTCTGTCAGGATGGACTCCGGGTAGCCGAACCGAGTTAGGAACTCGCGCGTCAGGATGTCGATGATAGTGGCTGCTCGTGCATTGCCGCAGGGGTAGGCTTCGGTCCAGCAGGTGAACATGTCGGTCACCACCATCAGAAAGCGCTTACCCTGCGGCGAGCCGGGTTTAAGCCCCATCACGTCCAGTGCGAGTGTATGGAACGGCGCTGACGGTAGACGAGGCTGCTGCTGCTGGGTGCCGTCGCCTCGACGAGCCTTGCGGCACTGACAGGTCTCGCACTCCCGGACATAGATTCGGACATCCCGGTTCACCCCCGGCCAGAGGTAGTACTGGCAGATGGCTCTCCGGGTCTGGTCCAAGCCTGGGTGTCCAGCGAGTTCATGGTCATGGTAGCATCGCAGCGCTGCCTCGCGCGCCTCTGGCGGAACGTATGTCTTCCACCCGTCCGTCTCCCCCGACGACCTGTTCAGGACCCAGTCATCCCGGAGCTGCCAGGAGGGGTGGCCTCCTCCGCGTGCTAGCTCGCAGCGTCGGTCGGTGTCCGGCGATCGACACTGGGCCGCGAGAACAAGCCGCTCTAGGTCGGCCTCGGTGCTGGGCAGTTTTTCGGCCCCCTCCATGTCGATCGTAAGGCGGGTACAGGTAGGGAGCCCGTCGGCAGTTGTGCTGGCATGGGTGGGGGGCAGGATCTCGTCCCACTCCTCTTCGTCTAGTACCTCCCGACTGCTGTCTGGCTCGCGTGAGAGCAGGTCAGGGAGCTGGTTACCGTCACCCAGCCTCTGTAGAAGGGCCGGGAAGTACCTGACGGGCGCTACGGGCATCGCGGTGCTGTGGTTGTCTCGGGGGCGCCAGGCTAGTGGAACACTAGGTCTTTGGTGATGGGTCGTGGGTACTCTGCCCCTGCATGCCCTGCCAGGTATGCGACGTGAAATCTAACCTGAACTCCCCTGAGGCCGCTAGGCCATTTGGAGGACGGGGTAGTGCAAAATAATCATAAGTGACACTGGTTATGTTGATTTGCGTTAATTAACAGACTTCTCCAGTGGTACGCATGAATACGCTGTACTCCCTATGCATACTATACGCAGTGGCAGAACTGCTACAAACACTATGCGAAAGCGCTATGCGGCGTCTGAGCCGTTGTACAGTTACATTAACACACACTGATTACAGAACAAAACACAACACAACACTAATATAACACAATGAATTTTCCGTGGCAGTCTCGCGGGGCGCGGTTATGAGTGTTCTGGAGATGGCCAATACCGAAAGTTAACTGTCTTAGGGTGGCTCAGTGAGTGT
The DNA here is from genome assembly GCF_032445375.1 of Bacillus rossius redtenbacheri. Classification (NCBI taxonomy): domain Eukaryota; kingdom Metazoa; phylum Arthropoda; class Insecta; order Phasmatodea; family Bacillidae; genus Bacillus; species Bacillus rossius. The sequence goes on from NC_086336.1 coordinate 45,947,563, forward strand.
GATCTTCAATTACACATAACTCTTACTTGAGATTGCAGCTGGCAGGCGTATGCGCGGCAGTCTAGCGAAAGCGTGATGGCTGGAGTCGGCCAGTGCCGTAAGTGGCGTGGTCCGCGATTAGGTGCGGAACCACTAATGAAAATGGTTTAGATAAGCCCGGGTCCGCAAAATACACGCCGAGTTGACGTGAGCAGCAATGAAGTACAAGAAAAGGTTTAAATATTAAAGTGACTACAGAATGAACAATCGGTGGCAAAAATGGAAGGCTGCTCACGGACACACGTCTTGACCCGGCGCGGAGAGGTTGGAGACTGCCAAACATGGCCGCCTCGCAAGGGAGGGAAACTTTCACCTCCTTTGTGAGTCGGTGCCAAAAAATTACATTGACTTAATTTGCTCCATTATAAGCTAAAAACATGTTCCAGGTGCCCAATTAAAAGGTAGCACCTGGTAATTGGGTGCTTATGGCTTAACAATTGTTTTAGAGTATTTAGTTATTTGAATTGTGGCATCAAGTAGGCGACTGTAAATTTATTAACATATTGTCTCCCTGTGAACTGTATTAGTGGGATTTCTCCTAATCCGACTTGATCATTGTCACGGGCAGTTTAATTAAGGCCAGTAGCGACGGTGAATGTTAATGAGGTTTGTCGTTTGCTCCGTGTGTGCGGTGCTCGCACGAAGTGGCTACGATGCACTTGTTTAATGTCTTGGAATTAATAATTGTGTCCTAGTGTCTTGTCCCTTACTTGTTTTATGGGTTCGAGCCCCCGGGGTTCCGTGCCCTTAAGTTTCTTTGAGTCTATTGGAGTCACGCCCGAGACGCTCGTCTGACTCATTCCCACTGGGCTAGGGGTGCACTACGAAAAATGGGATCTGGTACTAGCGGTGCGGAGCTTGGGTTTAGAGGCCATGGTCGGGACGTCAGTACCAAATACAATACAGAAAAATATAATAATCAGAGACAATTTTAGGGCAACACTATGTCTTATAGTAGGCTTCCTTGAAGTTTTGTGAATTGGCAGGTGGAATATGTGCGGTGTTTGGTTCAGACAACAATAGAATAAATCTTCCATATAGTTATCTACTGTATGTGGTTATACATAATACACGAAAGATTGGGTGTAAAACACATTCTCATTAGTTACACTCAATCATATAACATTCTTACCTTCACGAAGGTATTCTGGCATGATGAATTCACCTTTCTGCAGTGACTGATGACAATGTGGCATATTGGCAGGAACTATGACTTCGGACTCCCAGTATCTATTGAACATGTCCCTATGCTCCACAGTTCGAGGATGATGTTGCTCAAAAACAATCTCTCGAATGGGTCTTGTAGCAAATGTACAGTTATGTCTATACATTGGTGTCAAAAACTTAGACCAGTTTCGGAGTAAAGACTGATCAACCACAACAATGTGAAATGGACATTGGTATAGCTGTGTTCATAAAGTTGGGGGGGGGGGGGGGGGGACAAATAATGATTTTGATGTCATGTAAACCAATTCCCCTCTTACTAAGACGGGGGGTCCAGGGGTCCTCCACGGGAAAATTTTGATTTTAAAAGTGCAAAATAGCGCTTTTTAAGCAGTTTTTGTATCTAACCATTGGATACATCGGTGTTAAAATTATTATTGTTTCCTTAAGATAAAATTTGATGAGTGAAGAAATTACAAATAAAGTTGGGCAGAATAATATTATAAAAAAATATCACGGTATAGAAAGTTTGGGGGGCCAGTACCCTCCACCCAAAAAGTTCAGGGGGACACGTCCCCTCTGTCCCCCCCGGTTCCTACGCCCCTGGAAATGGAAAAGGTTTGCAACGGGCTGATTCAAATTCAACAATCCAATCCTCAGGTGTTTCAGCAGGGCATTTCTGATTAATACATGTCATATTACAGTCAAACTCCAAATAGGAATGTCCATGTATGAGGAAGTTAACTTTGATTCGTTTCAATCGTTTTGCAAAACATACCACATAATGCAGAAATCTGAATAAATCCAGTTTTTATTCTGTCCAGTACACGAGTCGCAAGTAGTTGGAAATAGGGGGTTCAAGAACAGGCGGAGGATCGAGGATCCGGCGGCCATCTTGGATGACGTCATCTAATCCGTATGCTAATCCATGCTAATCCGTATGCTAATCTATGCTAATCTACGCTAATCCATGCCAATCTATGCTAATCCATGCCAATCTATGCTAATACATGCCAATCTATGCCAATCAGTATGCCAATCTATGCCAATTCGTATGCCAATCTATGCCAATTCGTATGCCAATCTATGCCAATTCGTATGCCAATCTATGCTAATCCATATGTTAATCCATGCTAATCCATATGCTAATCCATGCTAATCCATCCGCCATTTTATATTTCTAGAAATTTCCACCAACTTCGAATCGTGACGTCACCGTTGCACTTTTCGTCACGGCCGCCATCTTGGATTAGAATTTTTTTTTCGAACTTTTGAAATTCGATGTAATCATCAGCCGCCATCTTGTTTCGTCTGCTGGTGGCCGCCATCTTGTTTTCGTCTGCTGGTGGCCGCCATCTTGTTTTCGTCTGCTGGAGGCAGCCATCTTGTGACGTCATATAGTTCTGTTGGTCGCCACCAGATAGCAGCAGGGATTATTTTATTTTAACTAAAATATTTTCAGTGCCGAGGCTGGGATTCGATCCATGGGACGTGAAAACGTCCAGGATGTCGTGGTTACGAGGCGGACACCTTGACCACTAGACCACGAGACCAATTGGGATATGGTGGAATAAATAATCTATATATGCTACGTACTGACGGCAAGTTTATGATAAATGGGGGAGGAGGGTGTTTTTGCCTTCCTTAATGCATACCTAAGGCCCCACATTTTAAATTAAAATTATTATACAGCCGCCATCTTTAATTCCAGCACAGACTACCAGATGGCGCTAAATTCAAATATTAGTTAGGGAGTCGGCAGGCAGGTGTCGCATGCCGCCATCTTGGTTCTCAAGTTGGCTGGTAGATGTCGCTAGTATCGCGCGCCAAATTCAAAAATTAGTTGCCAGAGACGCCGCCATCTTGGTTCTCAAGTTGGCTGGTAGATGTCGCTAGTATCGCGCGCCAAATTCAAAAATTAGTTGCCAGAGGCGCCGCCATCTTGGTTCTCAAGTTGGCTGGTAGATGGCGCCACCGTCGCCATATTTTAGTTAATATAATCGATACCAGATGACGCCACCATCGCCATCTTTAGTTCCTAGTGTTGCTACCAGAGTGTGCCACCGTCGCCATCTTTAATTCTTAAAGTTACCGCCGGAGCGCGCCACCATCGCCATCTTTAATTCATAAAGTCGCTACCGGATGGCACCACTGTCGGCCATCTTTAATTCAAGGTATTGTCGCCGGATGGTGCCAAGTTTGAATTTAAAAACCTACAAGTGTTATGCAATGTGTAACCAGTCGAGATAAGTTTGGAACCTGTAGCCATATTATTATTATTATTTATTAATGTATGTTTATTAAATATGATAGAGTATTTATAAAATATTGGTGTTGTGTAGAGTCTCTCTCTCTTCTTCTCGTAGTGGCGGAAGACATCTCGAAGGTAGTGTTAGAATTTATGTATTAAAGCAATCACTCTAGCTGAGGAGACTAATAACTTATAGTTACAATTCAATAATAGCGGCAATTAAATGTTTTGAAATTAAAGCAAACAACGTAAATGTTAAACACATATTTATTTAAATCTTATTACAAACAGCAAGGGTTAAGAACAATCGATGATTTAAAAGAAGTAAATAACGAGTAATAAAATCACATAATATTCACACACTACACATCATAGTGACAAAGGCAACATTAACTCGAGACCCAATTATACATAGTAGTATGGGTGGTCGAATAGCCAGAATTTAAGTAGCTGAACATTACAATGAGCGCAATGGAATTTGCCATACAGTTTTATACATTTATCCAGGCGGTTTCCATAAGTCTTTAAAAGTTTGGACTACCACTTTAGTGGAGCGATGCTGTGAGACCCCAGAACTCGCTCGAAATATCCTGCACAACACATTCCAAAAACATGACGTAGCCTATGGTTGACGGCACAAACACCCTGAGTGGCTCTGCGTGTTTCCTCCTGCCCGAACACGCGCTGCTGTGAAAGCCTCTTCCCGAGCACAGACGTCACTCCCGCAGCAGACAAAACAGGCGTATGCTACAGGAGCTAGAACAATTGAATAACCAAATATATTTAGACTACCCAACTACATAAATGACATGAGACAATCCCTGTGCGATAATCATACTTTAAATGTTGTAATGTATGGAAATAAATACTCTCCACTCATTTTTCAAAAATCAATACTTAATTCGACATTCATATTCAAAATCAACACTCAATTAAACACTCATTCTCCATCTGCACCCGATACAGAACTAAGTTACAAAAATTAAGATACACCTCTTAATATCAACTGTTTAAATTTTATTAAATCATAAAATACAATTTATAAATATTCTTCATCCAACTAAACATTATTTTATTCTATATAACATCTACATCTTAGAGCATTAAGTATACTGTACATGTTTCTTTGATAACAGACAAATCTTTAATTTAATGATTGCATTTAATTTTTACAGTTAAATAATATTTTGAAAATTAAATGTTGACAAATTAATAACATGTCCAGCGGCCATATTGAAATTTTGTACTGTGATATAAATTTGAGGACAACGATCCTGAAGAAGCTAGTTGAATCATAGATCTCATCCAGTACCCGTGTACTGTGGTCAAAATGTCTTTTGATCCATCTGCTGAGTATGCAGAGGTAACGTCTGGATTCCGTCGTGTGTTCTTCGTGACAGCTGATGGTCAGTTCCAGCTGGAGGTCTGCAACTTTGGTCATCACTGGGTGTCGAACTGTGACGAGGACAACCTAGATGTACGCAATCAAGCATGTAGTAAGGTCAACTGTGTTATATATCATATACGACCTGACAGTAAATTTCCCACAAGCTTAGACATACTTAAGGCTGCATCAGCAACCGAAACGTTACGTGTGCGTCCAGGACAAGCGTCAATGAAGTGTGAGTTGCGGCGTAGCACCGGCGCGGTTATACCCCTTTTGTGATGTGAGGCACTGAATGTTGCAGAGAAATAATGTCATTTTTGCCAGTACTCACGATAACTGATGTGTGAAGCTGTGCTAGCTCTGCAAGGCTGATGCTAGTTCTACAGGTATGACTGCAAGGCTGCAGTGCTGATGTTGTCTCTAGGATGCTGAATGTCAGACTGGTTGTAACAACCTTTGGTGTCGTAGTACACACAAATTTATAATTCGTCTTCATCACTATCCCCCAAGCCACTATCCGTTCCTTCATCCACATCTTCGTTCGCCTCTTGCGCTTCCTTTGCGTCCTCGATGCAGGTCATAACAGCATGATATAAATAGGTAATAAATTCCTCTTCCTCAGGGAACTCAGCGAGAATGTTGAGGGTGGAGGATGTAAGGTGGTAATGTATTTCATTAAAGTCCATACCTATGTAGCGACGTACTACCTCCATTACAAATTCCCGAACATCGTCCATCGTAACACTGTTTAAATTACAATCGCAAACACTCTCCGCGTAAACACTGGTGGAAGCCATGATGATAGGAGCGTGGTTAGAAGCAGACTACCACGTTAGCATGGAGATGTCGTCAGAGCCCCACACACCACTGGGTGGCAGTTACGGTGACTCCAGAACTCGCTCGAAATATCCTGCACAACACATTCCAAAAACATTATGTAGCCTATGGTTGACGGCACAAACACCCTGAGTGGCTCTGTGTGTTTCCTCCTGCCCGAAAACGCGCTGCTGTGAAAGCCTCTTCCCAAGCACAGACGTCACTCCCGCAGCAGACAAAACAGGCGTATGCTACAGGAGCTAGAACAATTGAATAACCAAATATATTTAGACTACCCAACTACATAAATGACATGAGATAATTCCTGTGCGATAATCGTACTTTAAATGTTGTAATGTATGTATAAACATTAATCATTCCGAAGTACTTGAAAAAAAAAAATGTAAGTGAGGTGTTATTCACCTTTAGCGCTTCTCGATTTCTGTATCTGCTACCCACGAATTAAATTGAGACGGGAAACCCCACCATTTCACAAAAGACCGGCCATTTCTTCGTTTGAGAACTTTCTCCACCAAATATGTGCCCGGATACATCGTAGGCTGGATCTCTTCAGCATAGAAGCCACCACGAATAGGCTTGTGGTCCAAGTCTTCGAGGTAGTAGGTCCTCGGTTCCGATTCACGAACGTGTGTCACACGGAAAAGTTCAGAACTCCAATTCGCCGTGAAACCTTTCTCAAAGACACCTTTCTGCTTGGAGATTCTCACAATGTCACCAACATTAGCTTTATTATTGCGTGTATCTTTCTTCTTCGTGTTGGTGAATACAGTCCCAAGTAGACGATCATCCTTTACATCTTTAGGCTTCATTTTCGTGGTAGAATGCACTGTGGAATTATATTCACTTATAAGTTTCGACAAAAGATCCAACCAAAAAACACCTCAAAGTCTTTTACAAACATAATATTTATTACTCAATTTCTATCCTACTACAGAATCACTTGCGAAAGCCAGCAATCTTATAAACATTTAGCCCTGCATAGACGTGCAACGACTACTTCTTAGCTCCAAATGGCTCCAAATGCTCCAAACAGCCTTCAAATGCTCCAACAGCTCCAAAAAAAGGCTCCAAATGCTTGACAGCTCCAAATGGCTCCAAATGCTCCAAACGGCTCCAAATGCTTCAAATGCCTCCAAATGGCTCCAAATGCTCCAAACGCTCCAAATGTCTCCAAAAGGCTCCAAATGCTTCAAAAGACTCCAAATGCTCCAACAGCTCCAAAAAATGCTCCAAATGCTTAACACAGCTCCAAATGGCTCCAAATGCTCCAAATGGCTCCAACAGCTCCAAAAGGCTCCAAATGCTTCAAAAGGCTCCAATTGTTCCAAGATCTCCATCTTCAATTGGTTCCAACTGATTCCAATTACTTTTCTTATCGAACTTGGCATGATTACTAACATGTCTTTATTAGTATACATTTTGACTGGCAGTGGTAACGTATTTTGCACCTTTAAGTTATAAGTTTTATTTAGAAATCAGATTTCGATAAATGGTAGATACCATTTGGAAAGAAAATATATTAATTTATCTTCAAGTTTATACACATACATTTAATTTAAGCCATTATTGTATGTAGCCAGCTTCCCTCAGTTCTTTGAGTATGAAGGATATTTCTTTAATGTTCGAATAGTTTCCTGCACAAAGCGATCCATGTAGTAGTCGTAGCCTGTCAACCAATATGTTAGGATCTTCCCATGAGGTATAATCAAACTCTTCTGCTGCGTTCATCATCCTTGCATGTTTATAATAAATATTATCTCTGGTGTCTATCGTTTTAACACCAACCTCAAGGTCACTTTTGTCATCGTGCCAGTGATTATCACAAGCTTGATCAGGATGATTTATTTTATTACGATGTTTCCATCGTTTTGGTCTCAAACCACCATCACAGTCTTCACTCTTGCATGCTTTTGGTGCTTCAGCACAATACTCAATCATGTCAGCCTTAGATGTGTCAGCACAGTCTTCGTTCACGCCAGCTTCTGATGTGTCACCACAGTCTTCAATCATGTCAGCACCACAAACTTGATCAGGATAATTTATTTTATTACGTCGTTTCCATCGTTTTGGTCTCAGACCGCCATCACAGTCTTCGATCTTACCTGCTTTAGGTGCTTCAGTACAGTACTCAATCATGTCGTGGTGGAAGTTGGTGAATTCCAACCTGGGTGGGTTTCCATCCTTGTCGGGAAGTGGCATTTCAACACGCACAGGTGCATGAGGAACACAGTACCTCCTATGTTGTTCCAGGCACTGTTGTCCCGTCATTCCAGTCACTCGGAGTCGATCATCAAATGATTTGAAGCATCTCTTACATATATATATTCTTTCATTGTGATTGGTTACCTGAGACCGTATCAGCCGTGAAAAGTCCGTAATGAGGCAGTAGTGCTTGTGATCGACATCAGATATTAGCAGAAGATCGGAATGCTGCTGCTTCTCTTCATCAACAACCCGAATTGGGACCACCTTATTCTCTTCACCGAGAGTATAGACATTAACTGACACGGTTGGGTTGTGTCGCTCAAAGACATTAATCTGTTTGACTGGTGTAGGGAAATCAAGTTCGTCAAAGTTAAATTGTGTCTCCAGGTTCAGGTATCGTTGGTCAACTCGACACACATTAAATCCCCCAACAAACTTGGAGATAATGGCCCACTTGAAACATTCTTGATCTTCGTTCTGGGGATTAAGTACAGCATGTTTGATAGCAATCGATGGTGGCAGAGGCAGATAGGAAGATGCACGCAGTGGGTCGAGCTTGCTGACACGAAGTTGTATGCACTTCACTGACGTCAGCGACCAGCCAGAACCTTTGCTCATGTACTCGTCCTCCTCCTTACAGATGTTCAAAATACTATTTCGAACAGCTATAGCAACATCATCTACATTGTATAGAGGGATGTTGGGGGTCTTGAAGGCACGCAGGTCTGCACTGTCGTCGAATGGTGCTGGTTTTGCATAATTGCACTCGAGCCACATATTAAATTTTACGGGCCCAGTTGCCTCTACAATCTCAGTTAGCTGCGCAACTATTCTATCCTCCATCGTCTCAAGATATGTACAGATATCCAATGAACGGTCGAAATTGTTCCCGGCTACGAAGGTGCGCAAACTACCACTGAATGCACGAGCCACTTCAACGAAATCATTATTATTATTAATATCTTCTGGCTCAATGGTTGATGTGGCCTGGGATGTTGAGGTATTAGGCAACACCATGGGTTGAACTGCTCTAGAAGTAGAGGCTTGCTGCTCATCACTCACAAGCATTGTGCACCGAGTCGGGAGAGCTGGAGTCGTCGCCGCAGACCCACGACATACCAAGCGGTGTGCTGCTAAATTGTCGCGCCGGGCAAAAACATTTCCGCACTTATCACAAAGAGCATTAACTGCTCGAGCCTGGTTTCCAGTACAGGAATCCTCATGCCTACGAGCATCGAAGGTCCTCGTAAACTGCCTGTAGCAGTACCGACAATGCTTGCTGCGAGATGTATGTGTGCCGGTACAGATCTTCAAATGGCACTGTAGATTACCCCAACGAGCAAATGTAGTGCCGCATTTCTCGCAGAGGTGCGTTTCTAGGTTAGGTGCGTCTGCACACTGTCGTTCATGACGTAAGGCATTTTTCCAGGCCGTAAATAACTTCTTGCAAAAGCGACAACTAGGACCCATCGCGCCTACCCCTGAACTAACTGAAATATCAGCAGACGTGGATGATGATGATGATGATGATGATGATGCTATATATCTTGCTATCAGCTCCGGATCCTGCAGAGAAGCCTCGATGCGGTTCGACGGAGAAGTAGATACCTACCAACGAAATACTAGTTAAAATACTATTTCGAAGAATAACCAGCAGTCACTTGCATAAAAACAGATGAAAGTGTATAAGCAGGACCACCAACTTGTTAAAAAAATTTTTATGTATTACTGAGAACTTGACAAAAAAAAATGTGTCAACAGTTTGAAGCTGTAATATTTCCTGTGTAAACATAAGCAGGTCACACTAGCTTTATAATAATTAATTGTACTGGTAGGAAATGTGTGAACTAGCCGACGAGACTCTAACAGACCGTCTACCGCTACGTGATACAGTGCTAGGTATCGTGCGTGAAAAAACTTTATTCATTAAGAATATATTTGTAATGAAATACGCAGCAAATGTAAATAACGAGTTAACAAAAATATAAATAATATTTATGATTTAATAAGGTATGAGACTCAGTAATATCGTGCGCGATGTAAGGAAATGGACTCGCAGTGCATATATAATTTCACGTAGCTCTGCGCTGGGTCAGAGCACTAATGGAAACCTTTCAGAAGGTATGTTGAAGCTCCCCCCCTCCCCCCACCCCCACCTCTCTTACACCACTCTCTTCAGACAGGCGGCGCGCGCTTCATGACAGTCTGAGTCGTGTCCCGACATGTCTCGAGCACCCGATGCTGTCAGGGGAGCATTTACGTATAATGAAAGGAAGTAGCTCTGCTGTTTTATTGCTGGAATACTAGACATACTTACACTGATATTTAAAATAAAAACATAATCTATATAAATTAATGTATTGCTACTCATAGCATAGTGTGCTGCCAACTATGCGTCCTTTTTCTGTATGTGGCCAGACACTTTAGGATATATGATTTCAGCATAAGTACAACAAGAAAAATATTACTTCCTAATGTGGTCCCTACATTGTTCCCAGGGTATCGTAAATGGTTTCATGGCTACAACTGCATGTGACACTACATAAAATAACAATCACAAGTGTAATACTTTTTACAAGTATGTGTAGGCTTCTGACTGTGGCGGACTGAAGGCTCGTGCCTGCAGTAGGACGTTAACACAGACTACGTATGCATCAGTTGAGACGTGATAAAATTACAGGTTACATCAGCTGAGGCGAGGTCAAAGACTTGTCCGTGCCCTATAGCATAGGACCGATGCCTGAGAGCAGCGGTATATATGTAAGCCGCTAGGATATAACAGTACATTATGTAGACGTCAACTACCACTCAAGTCAAAAATGTGTTTAATAAATACGAAAATAACTATTCTATGTGAAAATACACTAGTATGAAAAATCCATATTACTCATGCTAGAGAATAAAACTGTGTAAGGACATGCACAATAAATTATAAAACTAATAATGAGCCTACTAGTGTTACATTGGAAATAATTATTTAAAATAAATACATCTTAATTTGTGGCTTGTCAGAATAAATAAAGTCATCGGTCCCCCCCGAGCATGTCTGGCATTTGGTTCAGTCAGGGAAAGAGGACTGAGCATGGTTGCTTACGAGATTATGGCTCGCAGACAATAATGCATGCGATACTAGAATTGCACTTGGACGTAACGTATACAGTAAATGTGACTATGAAAGATTTCAATATATAGACATAGTGAACAACTTTTTTTTGTAATAACATAAAACTGGACGAGATGGGTATCGAACCGCGCACTCCAAACTATGGAGCGCCATGTCTACCAGATAGGAGCACAACACTGTAGCTACGAGTTGCAGAGGGGATCAATGTAAACAGTTTACAACTAACCTACAGACGTGTTAGGAATAAAGCATAAGCGTGCACGATTTGTGTTGGATTTCCCCAGTGTGCTTCTACTTATTCTTGAGACGGTAATTCTCCGTAAAGTTTTTTAGATATTAGCCACCACGACAAACGTGATTTGATGTGTGTTGGTATATATCGTAACAAAACTAGTAGATACATGGTTTTTGCAAAAAGAGGAAATTAACTCTCGCTAATGAATTATTTTAGGAAATATGTTTCAATTTTAAAATATCTGAATGCACCTGAATATATAAGCTAATGTAGAATGCAGATCGATGCCTATAGTGTTATCGAAAGGTTGTAGATTTTTAGAGCCGAATAATCTGACTCATCGTAATGATTGCTAGACATTCAAAATGTTTTTAATTTTGAGTTAAATTTAAAATCTAGATGCTTGTTGACGCTACGGTACAGACGTTAACAATATAGATTATTTTTAACTACTGCTTTTGCTTCTTGTAAAATAAATAAGTAGTTGCAAACGAATTTAGTTATTACTATAAGCCGTTAATCTTCAGCCGCGAATAGTGTTACTTCACAACTAATGAAATGCACGAATGACAATACTTTAATAAAGCGAGAATCGTAAACTGACTTATGAAGTGCATGGACTCTCGTGGAACGAAGGTGAAGTGAGCTTTGACCAAATCTCATCAGTGTTATGTGACATCGTCAACCCTGAAGAAGGAGATGTAGTATACGTCTTAGGAGACAAACAAAGAAGTATCTTTAGTGAACTGTGCAGTGCCAACATTGTTGATTTACATAATGAAAGAAACTGTCCTAGCTTCAACAAACTTTTAAAGACTTATGGAAACCGCCTGGATAAATGTATAAAACTGTATGGCAAATTCCATTGCGCCCATTGTAATGTTCAGCTACTTAAATTCTGGCTATTCGACCACCCATACTACTATGTATAATTGGGTCTCGAGTTAATGTTGCCTTTGTCACTATGATGTGTAGTGTGTGAATATTATGTGATTTTATTACTCGTTATTTACTTCTTTTAAATCATCGATTGTTCTTACCCCTTGCTGTTTGTAATAAGATTTAAATAAATATGTGTTTAACATTTACGTTGTTTGCTTTAATTTCAAAACATTTAATTGCCGCTATTATTGAATTGTAACTATAAGTTATTAGTCTCCTCAGCTAGAGTGATTGCTTTAATACATAAATTCTAACACTACCTTCGAGATGTCTTCCGCCACTTCGAGAAGAAGAGAGAGTCTCTACACAACACCAATATTTTATAAATACTCTATCATATTTAATAAACATACATTATTAATTAATAATAATATGGCTACAGGTTCCAAACTTATCCCGACTTGTCTAGACTGACTACATAACACTTGGCGCCATCCTGCAGTAACTTTAAGAATTAAAGATGGCGATGGTGGCGCGCTCCGGCGGTAACTTTAAGAATTAAAGATGGTGACGGTGGCACACTCTGGTAGCAACACTAGGAACTAAATATGGCGATGGTGGCGTCATCTGGTATCTATTGTATTAACTAAAATATGGCGACGGTGGCGCCATCTACCAGCCAACTTGAGAACCAAGATGGCGGCGCCTCTGGCAACTAATTTTTGAATTTGGCGCGCGATACTAGCGACATCTACCAGCCAACTTGAGAACCAAGATGGCGGCGTCTCTGGCAACTAATTTTTGAATTTGGCGCGCGATACTAGCGACATCTACCAGCCAACTTGAGAACCAAGATGGCGGCGCCTCTGGTAACTAATTTTTGAATTTGGCGCGCGATACTAGCGACATCTACCAGCCAACTTGAGAACCAAGATGGCGGCGCCTATGGTAACTAATTTTTGAATTTGGCGCGCGATACTAGCGACATCTACCAGCCAACTTGAGAACCAAGATGGCGGCGCCTCTGGTAACTAATTTTTGAATTTAGCGCCATCTGGTAGTCTGTGCTGGAATTAAAGATGGCGGCTGTATAATAATTTTAATTTAAAATGTGGGGCCTTAGGTATGCATTAAGGAAGGCAAAAACACCCTCCTCCCCCATTTATCATAAACTTGCCGTCAGTACGTAGCATATATAGATTATTTATTCCACCATACCCCAATTGGTCTCGTGGTCTAGTGGTCAAGGTGTCCGCCTCGTAACCACGACATCCTGGACGTTTTCACGTCCCATGGATCGAATCCCAGCCTCGGCACTGAAAATATTTTAGTTAAAATAAAATAATCCCTGCTGCTATCTGGTGGCGACCAACAGAACTATATGACGTCACAAGATGGCTGCCTCCAGCAGACGAAAACAAGATGGCGGCCACCAGCAGACGAAACAAGATGGCGGCTGATGATTACATCGAATTTCAAAAGTTCGAAAAAAAAAAATTCTAATCCAAGATGGCGGCCGTGACGAAAAGTGCAACGGTGACGTCACGATTCGAAGTTGGTGGAAATTTCTAGAAATATAAAATGGCGGATGGATTAGCATGGATTAGCATATGGATTAGCATGGATTAACATATGGATTAGCATAGATTGGCATACGAATTGGCATAGATTGGCATACGAATTGGCATAGATTGGCATACGAATTGGCATAGATTGGCATACGAATTGGCATAGATTGGCATACTGATTGGCATAGATTGGCATGGATTGGCATAGATTGGCATGGATTAGCATAGATTGGCATGGATTAGCATACGGATTGGCATGGATTAGCATACGGATTAGATGACGTCATCCAAGATGGCCGCCGGATCCTCGATCCTCCGCCTGTTCTTGAACCCCCTATTTCCAACTACTGTCGCAGAAAATCTCCAGAGTTTGTACTGCAGGATCCAGTATCTGATAAAGAAAATGATGAATCATTGATGCTACTTAATTAGATACCTTGCTGCCAATAGTTTGACGCCGACCGCCGGTGCTCCCTCTGGTTCGCACAGGCCGTTATGTCACAACAACACTTTCTCTTAAGTGCGCCGAACACGCCCGAGCGTGATGTCCGCCGAGTGTGTGAAAGTGCGCCACGACGAATACCAAAGCGACGTCAGCGCCGGGTGTGGCAATGCGCCTAATTAATTATATAATTATTCTGACAAATTAAAACAACTAAATTAATAACAATTTAAAACAGGATTCATGTAAGGGAAATTAGGTCTAATTGTCTTATAAGCATATATTGTGTAACTTGTCTGTAAGTCCAAAACTGGCCGGGTTGGTTTTCCCGCATTCCACGTGGTTAGGTGCGAGGCCGCAAGGCGGTCTCGCGCTCAGTTACCGTCGGGAGCTCGCAGGGGTCGGTCGCTCCGCGAACGTCGGGCCATCAACTTTCGCGCTTCATCTACATATCAGCAATAGTGTAAGTTTTTATAAATCCTTTAATCAGCTCGGCGCCGACCCCACCCAGTCGCACGATATTTCGTGCGACTCGTAACTTATTAAATTCATCCCAACAGGGAACTTTACTTATTTTACGTAATTCCGTGTCCAGCTTAAGGACAGCGTAATAGTGGTATGCAGTTTCGGCTTCATAGCCAATTAATTGTCATCATCGAAGACTCTTTGTAACGAGTGTTGAATGCTTACTGACTAACTTTCGCCGTTTAATTTTCACCATCTTAAATGTGTAACTTGTAACGTGTAATCTAACTGAATAACTTTCAATTCCAAGAGATGCTATAACGTGTACGCCTCCAGCTTACCGTATCTACGTATTTTCGAGACATTAATATTTCGCCGCATGTTAGATTGCAAACAATCTTGAACAGAGGTGCAACTCTTCATGTTAACGTGTCTGCCTAAGTTATTGCAATACAGAAGCTCCGCGACTATCCGCCACATCCTTCATATGGATAAGTAACCACTGTATCAGTTCGTAGATATTACTTTGCAACCTATCCTGGTCGTGCGCACCGTTTACGTTCAGGGATACGCGTGTCGCAGCGTCAGACAACGGACGCGGCCAGTACCGGGACCAATAAGTGTATCGATACTGAATAAAGTGCAGTGTCCTGTTAATTCGTTTACCAGTTATTTACAAGGTGTCCTGGGTGGCCTGAACAGCCCAGGTAGGTTCCGAACCACGACGCGCTCCTGCCTGCAGCCACGAGGCCGAACCCCCGTTAAAACCCCTGAGATCTTTTCCAATGCTAATATTTAATTAAAAAACTTAAACAGGCAGCAGGAGTGGCGTCAAGTTTCTGGGTAACAATAAAAACAGAATAACCGAATGATAAAATGTGTATGTTATACGAATAAAGCGATAACTGTCGCCATAGTAAACATCATTTGTGCTAATATTAGGAACTAGTAAGTTTTTTATTGAAAGTACATTGTGGTAGCTTCATATGTAACACTGTTCTTGCTCTCAAGTCTTGCCTTCTTCTTTCTGTCATAAACAAATTGGGCTTTTGTCTTGCGTACTTCATTTTGTATTTCTATGTTTCGCATTTTCTGTTCAATTGATCGTTTATCTCCTAAAGAGACCAGTGAAAGTAGTTATTGTTGTAACATTTTTTTTTATCTGACTATACTTATCGCAAATGCCGCATGTGTCACTGCGAGGGTAACCAAACGATATATTGAACCTGGTTTGTGAAAATTCTTCTATAAAACTCATATAAAACTGAAGGAAATCCTTTATCACAGTACAAGTGATAGATTTTTTTTATATTCAGGCTTTGTGTTAGGTACATTCTATTACTCTTTTTCCTACTGTAATGGCTTTCTCTTCCTTTGAATGAACCTATGTGGTTTACAACACATTCTGTAACATTGTCACTGATTCTGCAGTGCTTGTGGTCGTATTTTCCTCTCATATCTTTCAGCGATTTCCCAGTTAGCTTCAGCGATTTCTGAAGGGTTACTACTTTTTTCTTTGAAATTCCATGAAGTGACATGAATGCTTTATAACACACAGGCATCTCTTTAACTTGTCCATCTTGAATAATCCTTACATTATATGTATAGGCTTTATCACGCAGTCAAGCCGACTCTTCTGGTTGCCTTGGGCGACGATTTTTTATAGCATGAACTGATATACCACACAAGTAACTGTTTTGTTCGTCTACAGACCACATACTATTATATTTCTTGATAATTTGTTTCACTTCACTAGAGGGAATTGCAGCAAAACAATTAAACCTTGAACACTTACAATCTGGTCCTGTTTCGTGGGATGAAAGACACAATTTCTTCATTACATCATTAACACGTAAAAAGCATTTTCTTTTTTTTATTTGCAGTGTTTATTTTCAACACCTCTTCTGAATCTTCATCATTACCTGACATATTTAATAGATGATTTTACACAACTTCCATAAGAAGTAACATATAAAGAAAAACCTTAACAATTGAGATAACTTGCATTAACTGTTAGTAAACACCTCCGTAATGGCCATAGAGAAAAAATATTAACAATGAACTGTCAGTTCCTCAATAGTCTCTGTTTTGTGATTTCTGCCATCTATCGGATTTGTTCAAACTAAACTATTGCATGGAGTACATACAATGCAGTCAACTCCATAGAGATGCTAATTAAAGTATTATATTGGACATACACTATTGCAGCAAATAGCATGTCACAGAAAACCAGAGGAAAAAAAACATAAAACACAGAAACTGAGAACCATAGAAATGGCTGCAAACCTGAAGAAAACTTTATTGTAACCGACATTGCCCCTTATTGTATCTTCCCTCTGACATTCCCCCTTATTGTGAATTTCAACAATGACATTCCCCTTTTTTACAGAGTACACAACTTGTTCACAGCATGATAGTGCCCTGACCATTCACTGTATTGCAGTGTAAACAATGTTATAGTATAACCCCCATGTTAAACCATTATTTTGTACTATTAACTTGACACCAGCCGCCGGTGCTACCTCTTGGGTCGCACAGGCCGTTACGTCCCAACAACACTTACTCGAATTGCGTGTGCAACGAACACGCCCGTGCGTGATGTGCGCCGCGACGAACAGCAAGTCGACTACAGCACCCGGCCGGGTGTGGCAATGCGCTAGAGTGTAATTAAATAAGTAATTCCTCTTTTCAAAACCAAAATAATAACAATTAAAAGATACTGAAATAATATGAGAATTATGTGCAATTGTAAATAATCATGTAATATCAAATTTAACAACTAAGTCCAAAACTGGTCGGGGCTGTTTTATCCCGCGCTACACGCGTCTTGGCGCGAGGTCGCGCGGCACTCTAGTGCCAGTTGCCTTCCGGCGCTCACAAGGGACGATCGTTCCGCACCCGTCGCGCAGACATCATCGCGCCAAAACCAGCATTTAGGCAACATGGCGTAAGAGCATCCTAAGTAATAACTTTTGTATTCGCAGTCCACCACATCACGGCGATCTGCAGTAACTGTCATGTGTTAGTGTTTATTATCAAGTTAGGCTTTTCTAGGTTCATAGTTTATTTAACATTATTATATTTCATTTGTGTAATGTGTTCATGATCCAACCACGTCACGGCAGTCATCAGTAACAGTCACACCTCGCAGTATATTTTTCACGTACATCTAAACGTATTTACAATCCATCACGAACTTTGACTTATTAATATATGTAGTTGCATTCCTTTTTATGAACTGTTGATCGTGAACTTTTGCCATTTCATATTCAAATTCAGTCATAATATAAATTTAGTTGCAACTTTTCAGAGCTGCAGTAGTTGGCCGCGGCCTTAGTTTTGTCAGTGCCAGCCTCATGATAGAACTTCTACACACATTTGCCGCCTAACCTGTTCGATCGCAACGTCGGTGTGTTAAACCGACTGTGTAGAGACGGTCTGACAACAGACTCAGCCAGGGTTGGACCAGCAAGTGTTTCAAACCATAATAAAGTGCAGTGTTTTCTCCGTCATTTCCCTTTATTTCAAGGCGTCCTGGGTGGCCTGAACAGCCCAGGTAGTTCACATGGACGACGCACTCCTGCCTGCAGCCACGAGGTCGAATCCCCCTTTTCCCTAGAGATCATTTTCAATTCAATATTTATTTTAAACTTAATAAGGCAGCGGGAGTGGCATCAAACTAAATTCACATAAAACCATGACATTCCCCCTTCTTGTCTTGTGGTCTTCATTTGTTTTCTCAAAATATAAATTGTATAAAGACGAGTTACTTGTAAAAACTAATATAATAGCTATAATGGAACCCCTTTTTTACCAATAATATTCCTGGCTACAGCCCTGACTCTCTCCAATTCGTTTCGTTACTGCTACATTAACACATGAACAAGTTGGCAGGTCGTCCTAGGGTTTATTTCTGAAACAATTATGTACATTTGTTTCTTTAAAAAAAATTCAGCTTTTTTGTTTCATCACATTAATCGCATTATCGCCTTGATTACACCTTTTGAGGTGCCCTCCAGTCACTTAGGTCATTACTGCCCATTGCAGTGGTGTCGACGTGTGCAGTGCAGTGCGCCGACCGGCCCGTGCTGCAATGGTATATCGATAGATGTGAGACGGCACTATCGATGCAGGACGAGGGAAAGCTTCGCCGATTTATGGATATAAATTCGGCAACAATTTACAGTAATACTTTTAAAAACCATGGAAGTCTTGTTTTGTCTGCTAAAAATTGCTCACTGTGCAATTACGCCAAACTAGTTGGCCTGTCCGGTCTTTCGGTTTTGGCATGCGGAATTCGCGCGGGAATGGTCTGGGCAGCTGCGAGCAGCCCGCGGCCTCATCAGTAGAACTCAACCCTCCAGGAGGGATGCACGCACCGGGACACGTGGAGCCTTCGCCAGCAACTCAACGTGCGCCAGACGAGCTTCTCTCATGCACCGGATAGGTCAGCTACTGGGCAGCACCATGTACGAGAGCGATTTGTAAATTTAAACCCCGCGAGTGTACTGTCGCCGCGCGGGCTGATCCCCTTATTGGTTGTGTAGGTTCTTGGGCTAGCTCAGTTGGGGGTGGGTTTCGGGCCGCGTGGCAGTTAGGAGGATCTAGCCGGCTAATAATGAAACTACATAGGGTTTCGTGGCACTCACTCTTTTTATTGGCCACTATTTGCACTGG